>NC_068940.1:21442552-22067552 GCF_026419915.1 Harpia harpyja | reverse complement strand
GATGAGCTTATACTTCTGGTCTTTGCTTCTTTCAGGTGTTTTCTAACTAGATGGCCTTAGTTGTTACTGCTTCTCTTCTGCCTGTGATTCCAGCAAACACCTGAAGTGCAGCATATCTTGTTTCTTCATTAGATTTTTTAAATGTAAATTTTCTTTTTGTTAGTGCTTTTTTGTCCTACATTCTCCCCTACTACCAAACCGTCAATTGGAGTAAATGGCAAGGGACCTTAAGGGCCAAAACCTGTTTTGACTAGACTCTCAAAATTTCAATCACCAGGTTTTTCAGCATCAATGTACTTTTACACGGTGAACAAAAAAAGATGCTTCAGAAGTTGCGGAAAAAGACAAGCAGAGAAATAGGTCTGCAGCTCACAGTACATATTACTGCAGGCAAAATGTTTTGCCTAGATACAGCAGTTTTATATCAATCTTTATTCAAAGTTCTTTAGAATCTGGAATATAGACAGGTCCTTTACAGGGAAAGCATTTGCTTTTTTCTGCAATTGGAACTTCCTGTAGCATTCAGGCTTGCATCCAGCTTGGTTGTACCGTGGTCTAGACTTTCTTTGGCAGTATGTCCTGGAAGTCTGTACAGCACAAAAATAAAAGTTATGACTCAGTATAAATGTAAATTCCCTATAGTGGCACACTGTGTTGAAGCATACTGCTTTATTTCATTTTGTTCTGTCTCTTTGCATCAGCAATCAGAGATCCAAGCGAGAGATGGAGTCCAAACCCTCACCCGAAAAAGCTTTCCTCACACCATCTAAGATGCTAAAATGTAACCATTGTGCCATCTGGAAGCCTGTTAATGACTTATATACCACATGCATTACTGAAAACCAAGACGGTACTCTGTTTTTATGTTATTATATGAAGCAAAGTGATTATTCTTTTTTATCTTTTATGTTTAAAGGAAACTATGATAATTCTTCAGGCGCTACACTTAAGATTGCCACTTGCTACAGCCTGTCTGTATGATTAGTTAGCTTAACGAAACATCTTACTAGCTGATATATCTTGGTCTGATTCAAGCCTGACTGGGCAACAATTAGCCCACTGTGGGTTTTGTTTAATCTCGCCAAGTAACCTGGTTAGATGACATACTCAAATTCAAAGCCTTTCTCAGCAGAAGCAGCACAGTCACTCAGAAAATGTTTGGAGAAATCAGGGAAACCAGAGATTCAGTTCTCTGCTCTTTTACTTTCTCTCTGTTTTGGGAACTGTGGGTGCAATTCAGCTTTCAGGAGGGTGAATCACTTGGCATGATGTAATTATTTCCAGTCTTCAGAATAAAATATTCAGAATGTTCTCAAACTAATTTATCTTCCTCTGAGCCTAAATAAAATGCTGAAATAACTGTAAGTAAAATGGCTTGTCCCAAACTCCCTTGTGTTGCTGAAATGGCAGACAGAAGGTAAAAACTCAAATATGGTTAGTTTGATAAAAGAAACTGCATGAAAATAGACTACCATTTTATTCCTGTAGTTTTAAGTTCCTCATATAATAAAGGATAATAACAAGAAGTTCCAGCCTTTTCAAAATCATGCATTATCTAAAATAATTTTAAATGGTTACCAGAAATAATTTACCTTTAAAGGTTAGGGATGAAAAGTCTGGGGATTTCATTCTCTGCTGGACTGACAGGCACAATGCAAGAAACATTTTGGTACAGTGATAAGAGGAGCTCGACATAACCTTGCATTTGCCAGTCTAGACTCCTAGATGGCCAAAATAGGTACTTATGTAGATCTAAGTAATCATGAAAATTTGTATAACTTATGAAATAGTAATTAAATCAAGAAGTTAACATGTCTCTAGATTCTTGAAGTACCATCACTTTTTTTTTTTCCTGCCCAAATTGATACTTGAAATTTAAAGGTAACACCTATTATGGGATATCAGTTTCAATAATCATAGTTAAAAGTTTCTCTATTTCAAAGTTTCACTAAAAATATTTTTCCTTATGATGGAGGAGAAAAGATGGTGCAGAAACAACATTCTTAAAACTTTAAGAACTGTGAGTTTCAAAATTATATGTGATTTCTCTGCAAGTGTTTGCACAAACAGCAATACACTTCATTCTGGGCAATATTTCTTCTTCTTGAAGTCAGTCTTCTTCCTCTCTATTGTTCCTGATTTATAGGAAGCTATTGTGAGGTGGGGCAAGAGAATGCAAGTTTCCATTATTTCTGTACAGATGGCAACCCTGTATTTCCCTTAGATCAAGTATAGGTGTATGTTGTCCCAGTTTTCCCACAGTCACACTAGAATCTGCAGCTTCATTGAAACTGAATGGAGGGGAAGGTAGAGATAATGATATTTGAAAGTAAGAAGCAATTGGACATGAGATCCCTGCAACAAAACCGTTCTGTGTCTAAATGGTAGTTACATGCTGCTAGTCTGGACTCCACAGTGGTTTGGGGGTATCTGTTCTTATCAAGGGTACAAAGTATGTGTGTTTTATGGCAAATTGCCAGATGTCAACTGTGCTTGTGTGGATGGTTGGTTGGTTTGGTGGCTGAAATAAAAAATTGACCTGGTTTTGGGGGGGAGGGTTGTTGCAAGTCACATAAAATACCTCACATGTCCCAAATGAAATACATAAATTGGCAGATGTTTTATATCCATATTTCTTCGGTGAGTAAATCGCTCTATTCAGAAACAGTTCAGATGACTTTCACTTCCACTTTGGGCAAAGAAATTATTCATCTGAAAATTTTCTCCCAATCCTGATTAGCACTGCACAATATTAGACTCCTGAAGTCCAAATATATTAAGCTTGATTGTTTTGGTTTGTACCTTTTGAATTATATACATTCACTTGGAAACTGCTGGGTACCAAGCACACCAGCCCCATTGTTTAGCAGGTCAGGTTACTGTGAATACGTGGTAGAAGCTCTTTGTATTCTGCTTTGGTGTCCCACAGGGACCCTGGTGAGGATTTTGACTTTAATATTCAAAGCCCTTTATGGGACTAGATCATGCTATGTCAGACACCTGGATAACATTTTCTCTTTCTCAGGTTAACCCTGATTATCAGTGCAGCCTGATGGTATAAGGGTAGAAAGTTGCAGAAATACAGTGACAAATGTCAATTTTGGCCTTGCTTCTCTAGTGTAATATACTGCCTATTATAGTAAGCAGGGCTTGTGAAGGTTAAACTGTTTTCTGTGGTTGTAGAGAATAAATGCACGTTATTTGTTTGATTTTGTTTATGATATCCAGGTAGTATTCACAGCATCCCTGACAAGCATCAGATTTTGACAAAAATCTGTCACAATACAGAGGGGTCAAAATGTGTTCTTAATTTGACTGCTTAGATATCCTGATGTGTTGTCTGGAAATCCAGGCAAGAATTCAGCAATTTTGTCTTTCATTGGGATACCAGATCTATTAGGAAACAATAGGAGTCAGCTGCATTCCCCAAGGCTTCTCACACATCAGGTTTCCCTCTCAGTAACCTTTCAAAATCAGTCACAAATGGTCTTATTCTAGATCATACTGGCATCTAACCTTTGTAAACTTGGACACTGGAGAGAATTCAAAAAGCAAAGTGTAAAAAGAGATACAGTCTTCCTTTTCAAAACGTTATCATTTCTGAAAGCGGCAACAATTTCATGACATATGAAGTTCAAAGTAGTGCTAGCTTACTTTTCCTTTCACTTTTCTTATCTTTTAACCTTGATAATTGCTTATGCTTGTCCATATTAGCTATTCATTTGTCACACTTTAAATGTTTTTAAAAATGCAGAATAAATGCTTATATGGGAACTTGAGAGGTTATGCCTTCATGGACAGAGAAATCCACAATATTAGTTAAGGATATAAAGTCCTGGGTGCTGGGTTATCTTATGAGATGCTGCAGAAAAGAGTGTTTCTGTTGAAATATGCTGAACTACTCTAACTTACTGCAGTGGGCTGCATGGCCCCTTACATTCCAAGTTTGTGTAACTTGAATCTGGTAGATCTGGTCACAGTAACAGCTCAATCTTTGTGTTTCTACAAAACACTGGCTTCCTTAAGCAAAGGGACATAATAATGTATCATATTTATCAGATGACTAAAAAGAGAAAAACTGGGCAAACTTTTTGTGTATTCTTGGAGGGTTTTCAGTAAAATATGTAAACTAATTTCTAATTGTTTTTTCTGCTAAAGTTGCCAAAGTCTTCAAATCCATTCTAAACCTCTGATTTCTTCATAGCTGATAGTGAGGTATAATTCAAATTCACAGAGATATCACAAATTTCAGCCATTTCAGCCTTGTCCTCCATCTCCACCTCATATAGTTTGTGTACAATGTCTTTCTACCCTGTTTTAGGGCTTTGTGGTACTCTAAAAACAAATATTGAGGGGTAACAGCAGCATAATTAGAAAAATCATATTACCTTACTAATATCCCTCGCGTTTATAGTCACCATTGCTAGCATTGCCAAATACCTTTTAAAAGGCAGAATACTAGTTATTCAAGCAATCTCTTCAAGGTAAATGCATGTAAGTGTCATATTCATACATCAGAAGGGACTGGTGTGAGTTTTGATTCTTACCTTCTGCACGATGCAAGCCAATGTATTTTGTGAGAATTCTAACAGACACGTATTTGGGAACATTTTCTGGATGGAGATGTATGGAAAAGAGGAAGGAAGGGATCTGTGGTAGAAACAGAAAGGAAAAATGGTTTTGCTCTCTCTGCTTCCTACACCGTTTTCCTAAAAATCCATTTCTACTGCAGTTCTCATCTCGACAGACCTTTGTCCTGATGCAGTACAGAAAGCCTTGAATAAAGCAGCTGATCTTAAGTACATACATTTTGGATGATAGAAAATACATTGTGGGTGTTTATCAATTGTGCCAGTGGATAATAAATAGTAGGCAATAAGGGACATAATGTTTTGTTGCATTAAAAGATTTCTCTTAGCGTTTCTTGGAGTTCATTCACTTTCTTACGCTGCAATCTTTACATAGTAGTAATAGCTACTGTAGCACACTGTAAGCACCTTATGTGACAGAAATTTTGCCTGAAATACCCAGAGAGAGATCCTGAGCAAGGGTGCACAGTATTTAAACCCTACTTTATGGAGTACGAGGAGGAGGAGAACAACTGCTAGACCCTTATTTTTACTGCACTAGAATCATAGAATGGTTTGGGTTGCAAATGACCTTAAAGACCATCTAGTTCCAACCCCCCTGCCATGGGCAGGGACACTTACCACTAGACCAGGTTGCTCAAAGCCCCATCCAACCTGGCTTTGAACACTTCCAGGGATGGGGCATCCACAGCTTCTCTGGGCAACCTGTTCCAGTGCCTCACTACCCTCACAGTGAAGAACTTCTTCCTTACATCTAATGTAAATCTACCCTCTTTCAGTTTAAAGCCATTACCCCTTGTCCTATCACTACATGCCCTTGTAAAAAGTCCCTCTCTGGCTTTCTTGTAGGCCCCCTTTAGGTACTGGCAGGCTGCTGTAAGGTGTCCCCGGAGCCTTCTCTTCTCCAGGCTGAACACCCCCAACTCTCTCAGCCTGTCTTCATAGGAGAGCTGCTCCAGCCCTCTGATCATCTTCGTGGCTACTACTCCCCTTGTAATTTATGTAGGCTAAAGAAACACACATAATATGCAGTGCATATGTTTTGCTTGAATGCACAGCTTTTGCTTTCTCTATTAAGCTGACTTTATCTCAACCCAGGAGTTTTCTCACTTTTACCCTTCCCAGTCTCTCCCCCATCCCACTGAGGGGGAGTGAGCGAGTGGCTGTGTGGGGCTGAGCTGCCTGCTGCCCATAGCATTTGGACAGTAGTCCACAACACAAACCAGAGCTGCTACCGTAACTACCAAAAGAATAGCATGACCACAACACTGTCTAGATTTAAAAAAAAAAACAAACTCAAAAACCAAAAATACCAAAAAGCTGCTATAATTCTTAGATGCTAATATGAGTATCTCCAAGACAAATATGTACAGGGGTCTGATAAAAGAAAATATGCCTTCAGAATTCAGCAGAATTGTAATTTTTCCTGATATCAAGAAATATCACTCCTGATACCAAAAAATTTCACTTCTGTTTAATATTTCACTTGGAAAATAGGGGAGGAACACAGGACGGATGGAGAAAAGTGCCTTTTTCTTCCGACTTGGTATTTCAATTTTGAGCAGATTCATCATCTCTCTGCCTGGCACCGTGGTCAGCACAACTAGAGGGTAAGCAGGTAAAAACAGCTCCCATCAGATTGAGATTAATTCCTTGGTGGGTGATTTTCTAAACTTCACAGATTCTTGTTGCAGTGTGATACCTGCCTTTAAAGGTCTCTCTGTCGCCTTTCAGCCATACTGCTGTTAGCTTCTATTTCATAAAAGAATAAAACGGAGGAAGAAAATGACTGAGTAGGTAGCTAATGTTTTGGCCGAAGTCATACCCTTAATGCAGTATTTGTACTAAGTAGAGGAAGCTTGCCTTTTTTTTTTTCTTTTTAAAGTGTTCAAATGTTGTTTTACCCAACTCCTGTCATGAACTCATGAGTTAGAGTTTGTCCATACAGTGGACAAAGATCTACCATGTAGCCATCTTTTCTCTCTGAATGTTTTCTTTCTCCTTTCTGTGGGCTTTCCGTAGTTTTCATTCCAAAGTTTTATCCCTAAGGGGAGGCATTGTAAAGATCATAATGATGAAAGCTGGAAAGAACTGGTGAAAAGTAATCTTATACATGCATCATGCATCACCTGCTACTATGAAATTTTCATTCTAGAATTCATTCACAGTATCTTCTGCGATTCCTATAGAAGTGGTAAATGATGTATGAAATGAAATATTTTTGTTGACTGATTGTACTGAGAATTCAGAGAATAATGTTATAGTCACTCCTGAGGCATATTTATCTTATTTGCCGTAATACTTGATATTAAGACAAGCTGTCAAAAGTTTACTTGGATCAAAAGAGTTAGAGAATGAGGGCAAGGGATTTTTAAGGCAAATAGACTATTTTAAGGAAAAGCAAAAGAAAAGAAAAGCAGTATTGTCACTGAACAACCCAATTGTTAGACCTCATCTCAGAAGTAGGTCACCTTTTTTGTGGAAGGATGAGATTGCCCTAGAGATGGAGCAGTGTAAGGTTAAGACAATGATTCAGGTGTTAAAAATACTTATTAGAAATACAGTTTGCACCTATTATGAGAAGCAGAGGTTAGGGTTTATAATATCGTGTAATTACAGTTGTGATTACAAGAGAAACAGGATCCAAGCCAGATGAAGAGCTTAATGTTTGTTTTCTATATGTAAATCGGTGGGCTCTGTGATTTACTGTTCTGTTTCGCTTGGATTAGACCCTTAAAAGTTTTTCTTTTGAAGTCCAGAGAGCTGTAGGCTCAAAGCAGCCTACTGACAATAGGCTAGCTTTTCTTCGTCAGCTTGTGTGAACCACTAGGACTTAAAGACTTTATGAACAGTAGGTTTAAAATATTGTTTTGAGGTAGTCTGTCTTACTGTTTTAAATGGTAACTTAAGAATGGCAAAGTATTTTCTTTTAAGGTGAGTGAATACACACACACACACATGCAGAAATACTGATATCTGCATTCAAATTTTGTGACACAGTCTGCTGACTTGAATTACTCAGGTTTGCTTTCATCTTCACAGCTGTTGTGACTCATATTTAGTGTTACTGCTGTTGAGGTCCTTAACTTACTGGTCTTACTTGTGTTCTCCGTTGTTGCTTTTTTGACCTCCACACTTGAAACTGTCAGCACAGAGAACTGACAGGTTTTTGCAGAACAAAAGTCAAAGACTCCTTTCTCTGCCTCCTTACTATAATTATTTCTTCTTACCCTGCCTAAATCAGAGATTTAGAAAAAGAGGCGTAACAAAGTATGAATCAGTGCAATAAATAACTGGTGGTGCAGCCACGATTTTGTTGTCGTTGCCTTTCTGCAGAGGCATTAGCTTTGTTTTATAGGGGAGAATGCTTCTGCATTTAATATAGGAGTGGAAGCACTGACCTTTGTGTTTTCTCCCTCTTCTGCAGACTTTCAGTAAAACTTGGGTGACTTTATTGTCGTGTCTCTAAAGCAGTCAATATATCTTACCATGCTTTAATGATACTTGGAATACTTCCTGTGGAAATTGCTTAACTTGTTCTTTGAGTTCTTGACTGATGGTTGAATATGGAAAAGTTCTAATTGTAAGAAAGGAAATATTGTAAAATGAAGAAATGTTGGAATTTTCCCGCTTTTCTTCAGAAGGGTCATTTTTATTGCATTAGGCTTTCTGCAGAATGTACATTTCCCATCCCACATATTTTCTGGAGTCTCAGGGGGTAAACTAAAATCTACCATGGAAGACATGGTAGATTATCCAGAAGATAGTTTCCAATTTTTTTTTTTTTTTCCATAAGAAAGTGAAAAAATGTGTAGAATCCCACCCTTGATAGTTCTCAACTGGAACAGTCGGAACTGTAAAAAAAAAAATGCTTTATGAATTCTTAGCTAATGGATGGACTTCTCTCTTGTAAATAGAATGACAAAGCACAAATTTTTAAACACAGAATAAGTGGTCACCTTTTCAGGTAACAAAGCCATAACATGCAAATTTTTACCATTTTTACTGCAATGAAGACATAGTTACTTATCACCTGAAAAGAAAGTATAATGAAAACAATATTGAGTTTAATTCTTCTTGTTGTTCCATAGTTTCCTCTTTTTTTTTTTTCTCTCTTTTCATTCTAAGGCATGTTTTTCCTGTTCTTCACTTAGAAATAGCTGATGCTGTACTCTGATAAACTTTGTGTCATTAAGTGTTAAGTGTCTGGTACAGCCCCAGTAGTCCTCAACAAGACTCATTGGAGGCACAGAGCAGATCGAAAAGCAATTAGCATTCTGGCTAGTGATAATTACCCACAGTGTGGGAGGCTTATCCAAGATGTAGTTTCCACTGTGCCTAATAACAGGATTCTTTAAACACTGATATATTTTCATGGACACACCAGTGCTCGCATTTCAATTCTGTCACTTATCTCAGATAGGGGAAATAAACATCCCTCACACATTTTTTTTCCTTCATAAAGTAAAGTACACTGCTGTTCTGACAACTTGTAGTGTCACCTAAAAGTCACCTTGAATCATGTTTTAATCAGCTGGAACAAGGCAACATCTCATTTATTTCTGCAGTTTCCTTGCTCTGCAATGCACTGATTGCCGAGACATAGAAATCCAAATTGAGCTCTGATTAAAATGGAATGAGGATGCAGATGCTGCCGTTAGTTCAGAGGGGCACTCTGCTCTGTGCTAGGAAAGGTCAAGGTGATTCAAGTTCCAATTAAAACAGAAAGATTTGTTATAATTCAGGAATATGTTGCATTGTAACAAGTTTATGCTGTGACAGGTTGAATAATTTCTGAATCATTTGTCTTTGATCTATTAGTTTTTATTAGCACAAGAGCTTACTTAAAAACAAAATCAGTATTTTTTGCATACTGCAGCACAACCCGATCCTGTTCTCACAAAAGTATTGTTTCAGAAGGTTGGAAATCATGCATCACCTCCCAAATGCAGTCTGTACTGCAAAGACATTTGAGGTTTTGATGAATTTTGATTTACTGTTGATTTTTAACATCTGGAGAAATAACTTATTAGTTCAAACACACTTTTATTTCAAACTAAATCTAAAGGCACAATGCATAAATAAATGGGTTGTTGTCTAGAGGTGCTAGAGATGAGACACCCATGTTGTCTTTAACTCTTACCTAAATATAGCTAAAGAAGAAATTATTATAATAACAACCCACGCCACACAGAGATTTTAAAAATAGAGCCTGATGGTTGAGGTGCAGTATACAGAAATCATACCTCATTTATACACTTCAGGCTACGTCTGTTACAAGAACAATAAACAATCCATTTATTGGTAATGTTTTACAATGGATGAAATTGCCTATTAATTCAAGCACACTCCTGTAAAACAACCCTATGGCCACAAATATGAAAGAAACAACATGATATTATTGCTCACTGCAGAAATCATGTTTTGAGTTCTGGGAAAGCAGTTATGTCATATTATTGAGGCAGAAAGTGTAACAATACCAGGTGATTTTTAAATTTACTATGTGGAACCTTCCAGGAAATAGTAATAGAAAAAGACAGGAATGGGCTAATTCTACTGATTCTGATTCTACTTGGAGACTAAAAATAGCTAGTGTGAACACACTCGAAGAACATGGTAGTTATTTCTATTTTCTAATATTTATTTTTTGCTGAGAGTATTGACAATACTGACAATATTGTGATGGGACGTTTTTCTGAATTTGTACTGTACAGCCTACTTATTGTTACAACTGATCTGAAATACAGTACCGTCTCAGTGCAATGCCTCACCCTTACACCAGAGGAGGCAATGAAACAGGGAAGAAAAATACACCTGAAACCACCTCATAAAATGCTCATGAGATTGAGAGTGTGATGACTTATTAATGAGTAAAATGTGAGAGCAGCTCTCCATTTGTGAACCAAAACTATGCAAAATACTAAGCAGGAAATTTTTAGGAGCAAAGAAAAGGCCTTGCTGAAGATACCTATGAGAATGGATTTCTGAATATTATTCCTTACTGACGGTGCAATAGTGACCCAGTTACAGCCAGGGATTTCTGAAGGAAGGGGAGTTTGCATACGGGGCCACAGAGAGCCACGGCCTGTTCCCGCAGGCTCTTTGCTCGGGGCAGCTGGGCAATGACGGCTTTGTGGCAGGCTGGCAGTGTACCCCCAGAGTACTGTGTGCGCTTCTGTCCCTGAGAGGGGCAGGGGGATCGCTTAGGGGAAGAGCGGAGGGAGAGCCATGCCAACTTTACTTACTGTAAGGACACATCACAAAGATTTTTTTCCCCCACTCTTTAAGCTCATTTGCTGTTTTCTTTCTGAGAGCTGGTAGTTCAAAGGTTCAGCCTTTCTCTATAATTTTGCTTGGTCAAGTATGTTAGCTTTTATAGCCTAGGTGTGGTGAGATCGCTGACTTTGGCTCACCTGTATTTTCAGTCCTTGAAGAGACCATTATTCAGAGAAACCAGTACTTATGCTGTGTTAGAGAATTAAACTGATCCATCAAACATTTGTTGAGTGGTCTGTCATTGATACAAACTGCAGACCTCAAATAACAAAAATGGGCCCTGATCTGGGTAGGCTTGAGAAGACAAGTTAGCAGTGAGTGCTGGAAGTACGCAGAGGGTAATTAGTCATCTAATGGCCATTGTGCCTCTGAAAATCTTTCCCTTATCCTAGAACTCTTTTTGACATTATAACCCATCTGTTCAAATATTTGAGGATGCTAAATTATATCTCATTTTTCTAGATGCTCACATAGGTAAAAATAGATTGCTTGAATCTACAGACATTAGCAAAGAAAAAGTCCACCCATTTTTTAAATAGATGTTTTCCTATGCTTTACTCAAAAATTGTAGTATTTCTCAGCCCTATTTTCCAGTGTCAATGGAAAATATTTACGACACAGGCATTAGTATTAAATATTTCTATCCCTATTTGAATATCAATACTGATAAATGAAATGTGTTGAGTATTAATGACAGTGACCAAATCAGATAATCCAAAATTTGACTAGCATAATACCTGGTAGTTTAATAGTATTTAAGGGCTTTAATTTTAAGGCTGACATCATACTTTAGTTCAGTACTTCTGGTTGCTCAGTCAGCTTTTTCAGTGGTTTTCCACTTTACTGAGGCTACAATCCTGTTACTAAATGAAGTTGGCTAGAATTCATTTTCTGGCCTTGACAGCAAGTGACATGCTACTACTTTTGTGTGTACACTTTCCACACTGCCTTCCCTGGGGTTCATGTGTGCACCCTCATACCTTACTGCATGCTGAAGACCTTTCCGTGTCAGCAGCAGTCACTCACTGGGGGATGCGTCTGCCTCCCTGAGCCCCAGTGGCACCACCTCTTCACCTGGCCCACCTGTCCTTTGGATGCATTGAATAATAGCAAGCTGTAGCCCTTTGCGATACTAAAATATTCCAGAGTCTTGGATTATAGATTTGGCAAGCCTTTGAGGAAGAAGTGCATTGGTGTTAACCAGGCATCTTAAATCACACTCGGACTAAATTAACTCAAAATGTTCCTAATGCAAACATTTGTTGACAGCATATAAAACCAGACAGGAGGTACAAATGTCTGTTACGAGCATAGAAAAAGAAAGAAGAAACTATGCTTCATCTACTTACGCTAAGAAAGGTTACTCTCCTCCTCATTCAGCTCAGTTCCTGTTTCCCTGTCTTAACTGAGACTGACCTTGATGCCAGCGAGCCACTTTGAGTAGCCATGGGTTTGAGGAGTCGGATTCCAAACAACTTCTTTTTCAGGGAAATCATAATGCTGTCCTCAGAGTTTAACTCACTTCCCTTAAAAAAACAGGTAATCTACTCCAGAAAGCCTGCTGACAACAGTCCCTGGCCCATGAAGTTCCCCAGTCTGTGTACAGGTGTTGACTGGGAAGGTGTTAATTTGGTGTGCTCCCATGCCAAAGAGCAGACCGACAGGCAGTATGGATGATCATATGCCATCACTTAAGGCTAGGACTTGGCCATATATAATTTACTAGAATAAGCAAAGCCTGAGACTACAAAAATTTCATTATTGTTTTTTACCACCCTAAAAAAATAATAGTGATAGACTTGAAAATGCAAAAGTCTTCTCGTGGTTGTTTTAATTTTTTTTCTTAAATGCCTTCAAAATTTCTTTTTTATTAAAAGGATTTATCATATTCTGCCTTTGATTTCCCACAGCCTGAAACAAAATCCGTTGCCCTTCAAATACCGTCATGATCATTGGTTATAATCAGGGAGGGATTATACGGACCAATAACACACTGAGTTTCTTCAAAATACTTGTGACCAATTATGCTTAAAAAAGAATGTTTCATTCTGTATTAATTATTCTGTGCTTTATTAGGTAGTGGGGGGGATGAGAAGGCTGTCTTCAATTTTACTTGTATTTATTATAATTTGTAAGTCTGGATAATCAACTTTAATATTTGTTGTACTAGCAATTAGTGTCAAGCTTATGCACAGATGGTGCATTGTTCCTCTGCTACAGAAAGGACCTATCTCTGAAGAATTAACAGCAACACTGATCGCTTATATGCTGAATATTCAAAATTCCAGTTGCTTAAGAAAGCTGATATTAAACCAATTTTACGTCAAAAATTGCCATCACCTATGGCTCTACTCTTGCTGCTGTTATTTCACTTGCAAAAGTTGAATTGCAGCTTATAAATTAAGATGCATACTTTTACTTGCTGAACAAAAGGGTATGAACTCAAAGCTAGGTTAAAGTGCCTGCTCTGTTACAGATTTCTTATAGGATTTGGGGGTAGGGAGCACTTCAGTCCAGATCCTCAGGTGATTTTGTGCTGAATTTCCACTGATATAAATACCTTGTGCACTTTTCATTACAGGTCTTAGCCTCATCAGTTATTTTTAAGTTGTTGCTTGAAATGTGTGTGTTGAAACTGAATATCGGGATAGGAAACAAAGCCCTGAGATCCGCGAGAGTTTTGTTTTTCCTTCCACTCTGCTAGCTATTAGCCATGTTGCATTTGGGTTCAGAGGATCTATGCTGCAGAGAAGCCTGGATGAGGTTCTGATACTTGTTTGGGCTGGAGCATATTTGGTGCGCCCTCAGCCAGCCTGCGCAGGCTCCATGAAGGGCCCATTCTAACATGCTGAGGATGGTCACGCTTTCCTGAGGTGAAGAGGTCTGGCTTGCAACTCTCCAGAGCATATCCTTGTATGTAAATGGATGCTGGGTAGTTGTTTTCTTTTGAAATTTCTATCATTTTATTTTGCCAGAGATTCAGACCCAGGATCTGGATCTCACAGTGTACTTGTACGTTGCTGAAGCAGACAAGTTTCTACCTCTTTATCTCATGCAGTAAGGTCTATCCTATTTGAAGGGAAAAACTGTCCTTTTGTGAAAATCTGTGCCATGTAAATGCTGTACTTATTATTTTTTTCAGAACAAAATTGTGTCATACTGTCTTGGATGCTATGAGCTGATGACAATAAATATGATAGCTGCTGTAATTTTTTTTTCTCTTCTGGCACTACTCTAAGATAATCAAGGGCTAGATGCCTGGTTCTTTTATACTTAATGTCTTTTGGGCTGTTAGGTGCTTTCAGCTAGAGCTTCAGTAATTTAGAAAGATCAGATTGGTATGAAGTAAATCTTAACTTAGATTACTTCATCCTTGCACACTTTCCATAATGACTGCATATTTCCATCTTCCCTTTGAATTGTGGGTAACACATAGAGGATATAGAACAAGTTCCTACTTACAAAGATGCTTGTTGACTAATTTAGTGTGTAAATGATATGATGACTGGAATATTTCAGGGGGATGCTTTGGAATAAGTGAACAAACTGCTGGAAGTCATCTCAGATTTTGGAGATGTGCTCTTGTAAGACTCAGAATTTTACTTTATTCTTGTAAAGATTCAGGAGGAAGGAAGAAATACTATTGATATGGGTAAACATCAAAAATAAGGCCCTAGATCACCAGCCGATGTAAAGTAATACAGACCTTTTTACCTTGAGATTGTAGAATGCATTTAACCTCAGTTGAGGCTCCAAGCCCTGTAACTTTTTCTGCTTTCCAGTATTGTAAGGTATGACCTTGCCTAAATCTGTTCTCATGAGCCTTCCTTGATTCAACGACAAAGAAATCTGATTATGCGTGGAATAGACTAAGAGCTGAATGTGTATAAGGTACTTCTCTACAGAAAATCTGTGCCTCTTTGATAGTCTCCAGCTCCTCAAAAAGATGAATAATGTCGCTTGTGCTTAAGCCTTTTATTTTTTTTTTTTTTTTTTTATGGAGCATTTAGTTATGGCATAACCTTACTCCTATGGTCAGTGGCCTGAGTGGGAACAGTATTAGGTTAGTGTTAAATGCTTTGGAAAATTTGTATAACTTACCTGGTTATGCTTTTATTATAGCAAAAAGTTTTAATAGCACTTTTAACTGATAGAGTTTTTGCCTGGGAATATATCTGCATTTCCAGTACTTCTGCAGAGAAAACAGAATTATCTAGGGTTAGAAAGCAGACTGGGAGTTCTAAAGTTTCCTGATTCCCACTCTAATGTTTTGGTAATGATTTAAATTATTTTATTGGCATATTGTCTTTTAGGAAACTAACTTAGGAACCTCTGCTATCTGCATAGTCAGTGAAGACTATAAGGGAGTGGTCTTGTTGGAAGCGTAATTCAGGGGCACACACACCTCTTTTCAGAGCAGGTTTAGAAGGTCTACATTCCTAACAGATTATATTCTTATAGCAAATAGTATGCTAGACACAGGTTTTAATAGCGACATGATGAAGAATTGTAGAATGTGGAGAATTATGTGCAAGCAACCATAGTAGATGTCTGTGTAAGAATTATTAAAGTAAACTTGGTCTTTTTAGGAACTGTGGCTGACATCATGTTATTAGTTACATGATCATTAGATTAAAAAGTGGAAGAAATGTCTATAAGCATGCTAGCTCTATTTTTTAAATTTTATTGTATTATTAAAACATTAAGATGTATGTAGAGGCAGGAATATACATTCTGTATTGGCAGATGAAGCTCCAGTTGGGTCAGTATAAAGCCAGTGTACCTTTACAATAGTGTTCTAAACTTTTCAGATATTCTGAGTTTTGAATGCATAGGAAGCTTTGAAGAAAAAAAAAGACAAAAGAGTAATTGTGAATAATTCAATAAAAATGTGCAGTGTACAGTAATTGTCAAAATTTTAGATGCTTGCTTACATACATTTAGAAAGCAACATATACATAAATATAACTACTTTGTATTTTCCTCCGGAAGACACTTAGTCATTCAGTAATGTACCTAATTAGTCCCTGACTTTTAAGAAGGATCAGTTTGAAAATGTGACATGGCTCAGAGCATGGATATGGAAGTAATTTTGTATCTAAAGTTAGATAAAATTTAGGGTCACATGATAGCATAAAAATGAAAAATCAAGAAGACCTAACTTAGATGTGCAGAATTACTAAGTTTATAGTGACTGGTTTTGGTATATCCTTTGTATTCTGATGCAGCATAAAAGAACAAAGGATGGTTAAACAAATGGACAGTCATTTCGGAGGGGCTGGGGGGAAAAGGAAGTTTACCTCATCAGCAGCCTGTGAATGACTAATTCATTCTTCAAGAGATCGAGTCCAGTAGGATGGGCAGACCTGAAGTATGTCTAACATCACAGTAGTGCAAATTAAATAAAGGCTAATGAAAGTTCATGCTTCATATCACAAGATGATAATTTTCTAGGGCAAGAAAGTCTTTTCCCTTGTGCAGCCTTGTACACATTGGCTAGCTGGATTACTGGGAAGAGTTTAATCACCGATTATTCTTCAAGTAGAAAAACATGAATTTTCTCCTCATTATGCTGTTCAAAAGGACTGAATACCCTGAATTTTTTAACAGCTCAGGGGGATGTACAATGCATTATCTTCATGGGCCTAGGAGAACAAGGACATACATAGGGGATATACTCTGTAGCTCTACCTCCAGATTAAAAACTGCTTTCTGAACAGACCTTCTGAGTCTCACGGGACAGCTCAATTTGTTCTTTTTGTTTTACGATGGGAAGGATCCTGGCTCTGAAATGTATGACTTCTCTATGAGACTTAAGTGTCCTTGTGTTCATTCCTACGAATATGTGGTTTTTCTTCTAGTCATCTTTGTTACCAAGACAGAGAGAGATTAATATGTCATATTAGTAGCTGTTTGTGGACTTCTGAGTCTTCACTGTAGCAGACGAATGCCAAATGTACTAACTAGCACAGGAGTTCTCTTGTAATAGTGGCTTTCTCTGAGCAACCAAAGACAATACACAACTTATGACCTCATTAGAAATTTAGTAATTAAAGCTTTTTGAAAAATTTTAATACTGTATGAGATATTCTATGCCTTCATCTAAAAATACAAAATGTGAATAACTAGTTTTGCCTTCAAGTGCTACAAATTCATTTGTAGCTTAATAATATTCTGAATTACTACTGAAACTTTAACTTACGAATGTAACATAACTCTTTTGCATCTATTTGGCTATACAACTCCACTAGTCAAGGGTACCTTTTTTTCCTGTCTGGTAAAATTAACAGTTTGCAAATATTCCCATTTCCCAATTGGATGCAATATGGAAATTTCTTATGTTCCTTAACCAATTTTTTTTTTATTTTTTTTAAGAGAGGAAGATTATTTGAACCTCCTCAGTTTTGACATTTTGGAGGGGAGGGTTATTCTATTAACATGATTTTGTAAATATACCAGATGGCTACTTTTTTCCTTGTTTGGAAATCATTAATATTTGCTGAGAAATAAAACGAAGACCATAAAATGCAATAATGAAGAATTCATCTGCAAAAAGTTCTGTCAAATTAGCATTTATTTGAAATGCAATGAAAAAAAAGAACCCCCCCTGTATTTCTAAGAACTGTCTTGAGCCAGTCATCCCAAAGAAAGCCCTCCAATGTCTCTGTGTTTCAAAGATTCATGTAACATCTGGCAAGATTGACTCTACTACTGATCAGGTACAACTAATAGCAGCTTACTTTAGAATACCAGTGCTGAATGCTAAAATGAAAACCTTTATCAGAAATCTTAAGAATGAGTCCTTGTGACAATGAAGTATTTTGTTATAGGGTGCTTTAAAACAATTATATTTTCTTTGAAAACTAGATTTTCTAAGCCATTTAAAATGTAAAGAAATGTATCAGTTATTCAGTGAAAGGTCTGTGTCATCTGTACATCCCTGGGAACAGGGGTTTTACAAAATACATACCTTTTCTTTCTAGTAACATCTAAAGTAGCGGTGCTTTTCTCTTCAAAGATATTTCCACAAATTTTAATGACACAGTTTTTATCTTAATATATTTTAAGTCATTCATAAGCATAAGCTGACTGAAGAGATTTGCAACCATAAATAGATTCTTCTTAATAGCAGGCTTCACACAAAATGTGATCTCACATATGTGATGCAGCACTACTTATTAAAATAATGCCTTAGATCAAAGCTCGGTTAGTTTTGTTTCTTGTTTGGGGTTTTAACTATGGTATGGACAAAGAGCTTTGTCTCAATATCTCTGTTTATAAATGGCAGATGTCAAGCTCCGTTTTTGGCTATATTGCCCCTTTAGCTTCTGGTAACACGGAAATGTATTTTAAAATAACTTCAAGCAGTGATACACGAATTCAGAGTGACACTTCAAAAATAACCTTTCTGGAAAGAAAATTGGTTTTTAAACCAAAGCATTGCATAGAAATCATTCTGTTCTCCAAACCATTCGATAAATTGTTGCTGCATATTTGGTGAGCCAGTCAATAAATACCAACGCATTGTTGAGAACAGTCACATTTTCTATGTCCTGTCACTTTGCAGCTTATTTTTTTATTTGATACCTTTGCCTCTTGAAGCTCATTGTATGCATCTGAAAAAAGAGTCATCTGGTTATCAGCTGGAAACTGAGAAACTGCCATATATTTTTTCATAGCCTTTGCTATCAGCAGATTAAACTCCCTGTAGAAACACTTCCATCTGTTTATTCATATGTATGAAAACTAGAAAAAGAACAGCACAAAAGTCAGTACTAGTTTTCATGTTCCCGCTAGGTGTTCAGGTAGGATGGGTTTTTATATGTATATCTATAGACATACGTATATGTAAATATGTGTTTATGTGTTTGGGTTTTTTTTTCCTTAGGAGAGAATTTCTTTCCAAAGCATTTGGTATCTCTGGTTTGTTTTCCTCAAAAATTTGCAGCATTGACTGATGCCATCTTTATACATACAGAATGGCTATTTATAAAATCATAATTAGTGAGAGAATGCAAGTTATTATTGTTGACGATACAGATCATTACAATTTTTCAGATCTTATCATATGCAAATATAATGTTAATATACACCTGTATTAGGGTATATTAACCTGAGTAGTTAGTTAATCTGAGTCACTCACATGGTGTTGCTTATATGACAAAGCCATATCACTGAAAACACATTTGTGATTTACAGATGCTAAAAGAAAGCCATGTGTAACACTGGAGCAAAAGTATCCCTTTTCTGAGTTGTGATCCTTATTCAAATGATTTTTTTTAAATTTTAAACTGAAAGTTCATTTTTTCCTCAGTGTCAGCATTTTCAACACTGAAATATAAATTTAGTACATACAAGAGCAAGACAAGCAAATGCTCATTAAATTGAATGAATATATTCTAACAACTTAGTAGAAAGCACTGAGCCTAAAACTGATAGAAAAGTCAATTTATGGGAGCAAGAGTATAAGAACCCTGGTTTCATGGAATATAACTGGTAAGCTGATGTTCAGTGCTCCAACAGTGGAAAAATTATTTCACTTCAGCTTCCCTTATTGTCACCAACTCAACAGTACGTGAGTAAGAGAAAGACGTTTAAGAAGAACACTCCAACACCAACTAGCTTATAAATCCTGAACTATTTCTCTGAAAACTGCCTAGTCACAACACACACTTTTTTGACAAGGTAGGCTATAAATTTTGATGTTTGTTCCTACTAGCCACCTCTGCATAGATAGGTTCCTCTGTGTGACCTGCAGGTGAAAGAATTTTCCTGGTTCCAGCTGGAAAGAGACTTTGTAAAAGGGCAACTGATGTAAAGAGCTGCTGATTACTGGGGCTGTTTGTCTTCTAGGCTGAATGCAAGTGAGACCAGAAATCAATACAGACAACAAAGCCACGTGAAAAGACTTTAGTGGAGTCTATATAGTTCCAGAGGGAGCTTCTGGTCCTTCCCTCAGTGATATATTAAAACTCTTGATGTAAATAGTTTTTAAAAAGCATTTATAAATGCTTCCCCTGCCAAAGAAAACTGGAAGATTTAAATGCCAGCATACTTAGTTTGCCTTTTCTTGTAGTCATCCTTCTGGTTGTTGGTTTTTGTCTATTACTTTGTGAGAATCATGATTAGCCAAAACAGCAGATAGTTGGGATCAGTGGCAGCAGCTGAGCAGTGAATGGGGATCACTTGGATCAGTTTTTTAAATGGAAGAGAAGAATACAAAGTTCTGCAAAGAAAGAAGTGCTTCCCCCCCCCCCCCCCAAGGTAGGATTGCAGAGGATGAAAAACTGCATTGGGATAAATAGGAAAAGAAAGGACCCAACCAAATGACTCTTCCTTTTCAGTTCATGGAAGGTGAGCTCTGAAACATAAGGTTGCTATTACAGAGGAGATGAATGTTATGTGTATGATGTAGTAATTATTTTCTACTTTCTCAAACATTTCTTTGCAAGTGAATTGAATCGGGGTCTTGATGCTCATATGTGGAAGTAAATGGAAGTTCTGCCTTTGGCTTTCATCCAGTTCCAGATGTTCACAAGATTTTTTCAATTTTCCCTCTACTGAATTTCAAAAGCAACAGCTCAATTTTTGGCTGCAGAGTAAAGCAGTATTAAAAATGGCTCTTGTGTCAATGTGTATGTGTATCAGCACATTTCTTTTCCCTACGCAGACTGTTTTTACTGATACTTTCAACTTGGCTGAATGGAATGAAAATATTTGGGTATAAACAGATGGTGTTAGCTGAGTGAGAACTACTTTCAAAGGCAGTGTAATGTTAACAACCAGAATGTTCTAGTACATTTACATTATAAAATGGAAATTGGATTAAAATTTTGAATAAGAACTATTTTTAGTGTTGTGTAGCACTTCTTACTGAAGTGGCTGAAGTCTGTGGCCATTCCATTCATGCTAATGAAGAACTGATTCTTTGTATCTGTAGGTGCATACGCATAATTACTTAAATTAAGACAATGACTAAAAGTCTTAACTAATGATGAAAACTCTGTTTCATTTTTATCTGATCGTACTCAGAGATATCCCCTGCCCTGAGAGTTTACAGCTTTAAAGAGACTGAGAGTCTTCTAGACTACAGAGGAAGCAAGAGCTATAAAAGAGAGAGTTTGTTTCAGGATAATTACAGACACAAAGTTATAGCGTAAACTGGATTTGTATTTCAGTTGTGAATGGCACATAAGCTTCATGCATTCCAGTGGCATCTATAGTTCCCTCTGACAGCTTTCATAAAGTCCTTCAAGACAAAATTAGATTAGGTTTTCCTGTGGATCTGGCTTAGCAGACATTTGCTATAGACTATCAGATCTGGATAAACAATTAGAAAGGTCAGAGCTCAACTGACACCTTAGGCAATGTTTGATATCTTGACACTAGAGGACAGAAGATGTTCCTGTGAATGCTGAATGTCTACCTGAACTCTTCTGGAGAAAGTAGGTCAAACAGTAAACAGTTACCTAAAGATGCTTGAATTCAGAAAACTTGGGTGGATTGTAACTCACTCCAAGTACTGAGTGAAAGAAAGGCTGGCAGTTGTTTTGGAAAGGGTAAGTCGGGTCCTGTGCAATACTTGAAGGGTTAAACTCAGAAAGGGAGGCAAGACCATTTAGAGGGCTGAATTTTTGCTTTCAATCAATAGCACGGGTAAGTGCATCACCCCATCCTTGCACATGTAAAAGGGTGCTGGTAGCTGTACTCAACCTCAGCAGCTGACAATGTTAGCAAGATTCCTCATAGCAGGCATAAGAAAAAAATGGTTTTTCTCTGTGCTGCTCAGGCAACAATGAAGGGCTATGTGGCTGTAGAGACTTTGCTGACATGGGTGACCAAGAAACAGCTGTCAAGGGGCCAAGTAGATTCTGCTGCGGTAGGTACTGACTCAGTAATAGCAGCAGTGAGACTGCACGACCACCAGCAATTTACATGAGACCTTATTAGCAAACAAGGCTAACAACATCACATCAACAATTGGCAGCTTTCTGTATTTCTGTATTTTCTGGTGTCTGACCAAATTATAATCTCAAAACTGAAATTATCATTTTGCTTAATAGTAGCCCTATAACCTATACTGGTCAAATTTCTGAAAATTTACCTGGGTAAGTGAAATTCCAACCCACAGTGACCAGTTCTACTCCAAAAGCAAGAGGAGGAAAGCAGGCCATTATGAGACTTCCGAGCACTTTTTATATATGTGTGTGTATATATATATATACACACACAAATGTGGCTTACAACAAACATAATTTTTAAGCTGTCTGGAAATCAACACATGTTCATATATAACAATACAAGAAAAAAACACAAATTTTAGATTTTGTATCATAATGCCTAAGCTTACAAAACAGATGACAATAGAAAACTGGAAATTAAAATTTTATTTAAAATGAAATTGAGTGTCTGCACCAAAGGAAACATTTTCATATTGCACATAGTTTCTCTGTAAATGTCAAAATAACTTCAGAAAGTTTGGGTTGCTTTAGATTTTTTTTCTGTGGACTCCAGATGAAGGTCCAACTTGGGGAAAGCAAAACAGAAGATGAAAATTCATCATATTCTCTGCTCACGGTAACTACCGAGTTTTTTCCCAGCTGTAGCTCAGATTGATGATTCAAATTACATTAGAATTAGCTTTTCAATTATGCAGAGTTGTCTTAATATTATAGACAACTACAAAATGGCACAATTTTTCAGAAACTCTGTGATTGGCAATTACTCTGCAATGCAATCTAGACAGAAAGCAGTATTTCGTTACAAATTATTTCACTGTGAGAGAGAGAGTTTATCTTGAATATTTTTGTCCCAGAGGAAACTGAAAGAGTACATATGTCTTCACAGATTACTACAAACTTTGTTCTGGATAAAACTCATGGTAAATTGCAGCAAGAATTTTCAACCCTGAATATTTAGTATTGCTTAAATTGAAAATATAAAACTAAAATCAGTGCAGGTTCAAGTATGAATATAAGAAATCGACTACTGTTTAATCTGCTCTGTAGAAAAAACGTGGAACATATTCATAGCTTGTTCACAGCAAGCCTTTAAATATTGGGATTTTTGCCTTTCATATTTAAAATCTGTTTGAAGAAGAGTTAGTAATAATGTTGCTTCAAGTCAGCTTTAGGAAAATGACAGAGAAAAATAAAAAATTAGTTGCATTAAGTGAGTACCAACCCATGTGCTCAGAAAATGTGACTAATTTCTACCAAATCTTCTTATCACCATAGAAACCATTAGAATTACAGGAAAGATACCAGGCTATGTGTTCAGTAAAAGACAAACACAGCCTAAATTAAATGATGTCTAAAAGTACTTTAACCAAACTGGACCTATGTTGTTATTATGTGATGAGGCCACTCTACCCGGTGCCAACTAAAACTCATTAAATGAGTACCAAATAACCATGGGACTGAGGTCAAAATGAAGAAATAACTTACTTACACTTGAGTGTGCTAGTGATTATTTCAGAAATTATGTATCTGGGACAAAGTTGAGCTATGACCATGCAGTACTTTTCTGGGGGGTTGTTGTTTGGCTTTTTTTACTTTATTTTGATTTTTCAGTAGCTTTTTATTCCTCCCCCTGCCCCCCGCAGATGTTTTTAGGGTGGGTGGGTGGGTGGGTGACCCAGCAGAATCCGGCATTTCCACTTGTTAAGTTTCACCTCTGATTGATGTTAGCTCCTTCCTAATTGGTGGGTTCTTGATTTGTTAGCTATTGTCCGATTGGTGGGTTGCTGTGGAAAAAGGGCCCTGCAGGGGAGGGGTTGGTGAGTGGGTGGGGGATCTTGGCTTGGGTGAGCTGGCTGGGGACACCCGGAGGCTTGAGCAGGCAGCAGTGCCTGGAGGCTGCTCTAGGCTACGTGGGAGTGCAGGGGTGATGACCCACAGGGTTTGGGTCCCTGGCTGGGTGCCATACCTGGGCGCATTGGAGGCTGTGACCCAGCTGAAGCTCCTGAGGAGGTGACTGCTCTCTGGGTCCGGAGCAGCTGGGACTGCCTGGTGGAGGCAGTGGTGGTCTCGCTTGTGGGAAATGAGTGGTGGTGAGAGCCCTGAGTTCCTGAGTGGAAGTTTGTCCTGCACTTTGGTCACAACAACCCCATGCAATGCTACAGGCTTGGGGAAGAGTGGCTGGAAAGCTGCCTGGCAGAAAAACACCTGGGGGTGTTGGTTGACAGCCGGCTGAATATGAGCCAGCAGTGTGCCCAGGTGGCCAAGAAGGCCAACAGCATCCTGGCCTGTTTCAGAAACAGTGTGGCCAGCAGGAGCAGGGAAGTGATTGTCCCCCTGTACTCGGCACTGGTACTGCACCTCAAGTACTGTGTTCAGTTTTGGGCCCCTCACTACAAGAAAGACACTGAGGTGCTGGAGCGTGTCCAGAGAAGGGCAACGAAGCTGGTGAGGGGCCTCGAGCACAAGTCTTATGAGGAGCGGCTGAGGGAACTGGGGTTGTTTGGTCTGGAGAAAAGGAGGCTGAGGGGAGACCTTATCGCTCTCTACAACTACCTGAAAGGAGGTTGTAGCGAGGTGGGGGTCAGTCTCTTCTCCTGAATAGCAAGTGATAGGATGAGAAGAAATGGCCTCAAGTTGCACCAGGGGAGGTTTAGATTGGATATTAGGAAAAATGTCTTCACCTAAAGGGTTATCAAGGACTGGAAGAGTCTGCCCAGGGAAGTGGTTGAGTCACCATCCCTGGAGGTATTTAAAGACATGTAGATGTGGTGGTTAGGGACATGGTTTAGTGGTGGACTTGGCAGTGTTAGGCTTATGATTGGACTCAATGATCTTAAAGATCTCTTCCAACCTAAATGATTTCCTTGTTTTGCTTTGCTTGTGTGCGCATCTTTTGCTTTCCCTGTTAAACTGTCTTTATTTCAACACATGAGTTTTCTCACTGTTACCCTTCCCCTTCTCTCCCATCCCACTGGTGGGGAGAGTGAGCGAGTGGCTGTGTGGGGCTGAGCTGCCTGCTGGGCTTAACCCACGAAAAATTATTATGGTTTGAACCCAAATTAAGCATTCATGCCCATGCACTGTGAAGCAGGTGGATGGGGGAGCTGATCTGATACACAATCCCAAGCAAAAGTTTCCTGTCTCTGTGAAGGCCCTGGAGAATATTCAAAGTTCATAGACCAGGTTATATCCTCCTTGATGTATGGTTCTTAAAATTAACAAGAGTACAAATTTAAAATCCAAAACACTTACCTTTAATTACAGATATGAGGCATCTAATCAAATTTGATAAATAAGTATTAATTTTCCTTGTTGACTGCATACAAATTGTAAATTATAAGGAATAATTTATATCAGTTTACTAGGATTTATTTGCTTCTTTCTAACATACTTTAGTTGCGTTTCAGTTCAGTTGAGAATTAGGAGGATTACTTACATGTACGACATCTCTCTGAAAATCATTGTGTGTAGAAACAGGACTGTTAAGAACATCTGTATGATTTAAGGAAATAAAAATATGTGCTTCAAGTACTCTTTTACTTTTTCTGCCTTTTTTTTTTTTTTTTTTTTTTTAATGTGGTTTATTGAAAAGCTGAGGAAAAGGAAGAGACAGCTTTTGCTTTGGTCTTGCTGTCAGGCTGCAACTCCAGCTGGGCAAACTTTGATATGGAGAGGAGGCAGCAGAGGTGCTGGTGGCTGACGTTGTTTTCTTGTGGACATGAGGTTTATGAGAGGGTTAGTCTTGCCATGTTTCCCTTCCAAGTAAGATGCATGAACTTTAGATAGGTGTAACATAGACTTTCACATCTGAAATATCTGGACTCTGTTTATAGGATCTGCATATACAAACAATTTTAGAGCAATTTATCTGTTGGGGAGGCAGGGTGGGGGCATTTACTTGGTTATGTGACTTGTTCACTGAACATACTTATTTCTTTCCATTGCCCAGAGAGTAGTCTGGGCAGCTGTCTGCAGTACAGACGTTGACACCAGAATATCAGTCCCACTCCTGCTGTCTTCGGATTATTTCTGGGGTTATTAGTATGTCAAATAGGGGCATGATGTCTTGGGCTCTGTGATCATTTTGGACTGAATTTTTTTGCAGTATTGGAAGTTCGAACTCCATATCCTTAAAACTTGGAGGAAAATCTTTTCCCTGTGGATGGAAAAAAAAAAAAAAAAAACAAAAAAACCACCAAAAACCCAGCATTCTGCTGGAAAGCATTCCAGCCTTTCCCCATGGATTTTTAAAAGCCTGACAGCAAGCACCCATGCCTTTCTGCCCTCTCTGCTATTGCTAGGTCATAATTTCTCTTGTATTTTGTTTATTTTGTCTTGTGTAAATTGCAGCAACTCATTTTAAATCAGATACCTATCCTTGTGCTTACTGACACCTCATCTTTCATTTAAAAAAAAAAAAAGTTTGAGATTAAAACAGCATGGTTGTTTCATAGGGACACTTCTAGAAAAGGGCATGGTTGAAAATTTTGTGGTCTGTCTGTCTTCAAAATTATGAGCTTCTAAAGGTTTATTGGACAGCTGAAGGAAATAGTAAAGATCAGCTTGCACAGAAGTTCCAGTCTAGGTCCAGAACTGTAGCCTCATTCAATAATGTGCAAGTTCTTGAAATGACAGTGAGTGAAATGTCATATGAATTTCTAGATTTGCTTCAATCCAAATTTGCTCTGAGCTGGAGAAAGATCTCATTTTCCTGGTGGAGCCCAGTTTGAAGTTCTTCAGCTTTGCATGCCACTGAATATACAAAATTGAATGTGTACGGAAGGGAAGACTGAAGCAGCTTGTGGGTGGAGAGCTGTTGATAAAGGTATAAGCTGTCAAATGATGAGTATATCAGGTGCAATGGGGCAGGAGGAAAAAGGGCTGCATGTTGCATAGTTTGTAACCGTGGTTCTGGTATAGTAGTTTTAAATGTATATTGGAACTTCCAGACACCTAATACAGTCATTCCTTAATGAAATAAAAGTATTATTATCCCAGATTAATTTGATATTGCCAGGTATCAATTTTAATTTCTAATAATGAAAAATTATCATTAATATGAATTTCTATGTACATGTGTGCAAGATGGTGGAAGTTTAAGTGAAATTTTAATACTTAAGCTCCATACAGGGGAATTTTCAGCACTGAAGTCAGAAGCTATGATTTTCAGAAGGTACAATTTTTGTTCTTGCCCAATACAGTTTTGAAACATGAAAAATCAGATTGGAAAACTTCAGAACGTTTACTCAACACGGTTCAGTAAATCTCTTTATAATTCATATGTAAAGATTGTACATGCACAGAAGTGAGAAACATTTCTAAGTCTGTGCAGTTGAACATGTGAAAAACCCTAATGAAAAACAGATTTCAAATGTAACTTTTATAGGTTAAGTGTAAAATTAAACGTTAACAGGGGGTTTTAACTTATTGCAATTAGGTTTAATATATTTTCTAATTGTAATGGCTTTTTTACTTTTTTTTTTTCTGTAGTGAGTTTTAAGGGTTAAGCTGTATTGTTTGGATTTTGCTTATTGAAAATGTTAGAGTAGGTCCTCATGAGTCTTTAGTACCACTAGCTTTCACTGAAGCTAGTGAAATCTAACAACCCAACTTATCTCATGAATTGGCAACTCATTGTAAGTAGTTTGATGTCAAAAATGTGCTTGCAAGAAGTGTTATTTCTTACTATGACAGTTTCAGTAGATATCAGATGTACCTACGCTATTCTATTTCACTGTTACAAGTACCAGTGATGATTATTTATATTAATAAAGTTGAAGTCAGAATCTCAAGCTTTAAGAAGCTGAGAAATTGAGTTTAACTTCTCAATTGGCTATGACTTTACACAGTGGTTGTAATTGTTCACTGTCTTACTGCAGACAGAAAGTAAACTAGTGTAAAACCTTTCCAGTATCTGAGGAGATACAATTAATAACATAATAGCTCTTCTTTAACTGTAGTATTTCATTGGTTTCAGTAGCTGTAGGTGGATGTAACCAGTCCCCAGTAATACAGCACAAATGATTGCAAGTGTTGTGTCTGGTTACTGAGCACAACAGGATCTGTGCAGCACCTTGGACCTTGGCTTTGCTTAGGGAGGAATGCCAGATGTGTTTTTCCTTGGCTGTTTCTGTACTCTCGCTGCATATGGCTCAGCAAGCTTTTCATACATCAAGTGGATTTCCCTTACCTGTTAAACTATTGCCCTCAGAAGGTGTTTTTATATCAAAGTACACATATTTTAAATCCATGATTAGGTACAAAACCAGTCTGCATCTATGAAATCTCACCGTCTTTAACTTAAGCTACCATTTACTTATCTGCATTATATGGTGTACTTCCACTGTGTTTTGGGTTGCTTCAAATATTCAAAGCCTCCAGCTCCTTTGCATTACTTTTTCCATGCTATATAATTGACTGTATTTGCTTCTGAGGAACTGGCAATCTTCTTGCTCTTTCTGAGAGGATTTTTGTTTGTGTAGAACATGTCTGTTTTCTAGTCTTGTATAACCTTGAGTATCTGGAACTGACCGTGCTGGCTAAGATGGAAGTGCAGATGCTAAATCTACATTTGGCTATACATCTTAGAAGTTGCAGCTATTACTATGTTGGTTTTCCTCCTACAAAATACAGCTGGCAGCAGTGACCTGTGCATCTGTCTCTGTATTTTTAAAGGCTTCCCCTAACTTCAATATAAAGTTTGGAGCTTTGGCACATACGACCTTTCAAGGCTGGCTGTTGTGAAAGCAGCCACTCCTGAAAGAAACCTCCTGCTGTTTCTGGTGTGAGCAGTACTGGAGGGCAGGTACCCATTTCATCATTTGGGGGTTTGTGTCCTTTGTATTTAGCAGCTTTTGTGGGGTTACCTGTGTAGCTTTCCTGCCAGTAGAATGACATCATCATTGTTTCTGGGTTTGGGATAGCCAGAAGTTCTAGAGAAAACTTGAAACAGAAGGACTGTCAGAGTAGATCTGATGGTACATGAGGGTCTAAATCCATTCTGTCAGTGTGTTACAAAGTCTGGCAAAATTAGCATTGTGTTTTTCTAGAGTGAAATCTGATCTGCAGGCTAGTATTTGTAGGCTTGCTTAGAGATTTACATCTCTCCTGTCTAAAACCTACCTTTACTAGAATATAGGACTCACTGTGGAGTCTAATACATTAATAATGTTCTTTTCCATTATTATTACAGCAGGACTTCTGTTCCCTCATGCACAACAAAGCCCAGCTGAGACACACGAGATAGGCTTCAATGGTAGCAAATTTCTCACATGTTTACTGAAATAATCTGCTTGCATCCTGAATCAGAAGAGTAGATTTTCCCACTGAACATCCGCTTCACATTTGGAGACAATGTGTCTCCATGTGTGTATCCTGTTAAAAACAAAATCAACCCCATTGTCTCTTTGAATATGACCATTAGGGAACATGAGAAAAATGAGGAGAAACTTACATACCAAACAAAGGAAAGTGTTTCTTTACAATATGTTTAATGAAACTGTGCAGCTCCTTGCTGCAGAATATTATGTTTTACTAAAAGTGAGGTCAGAGAACTGACCAAAATCATGTAAGCAAAAAGCATCTAAAGCTATTGAATGTGGAGGTTTTCTACATCTGACTTATTTCAAAGTTCTTTACGGAAGGAGCCAGTATAATGAACCCTATTTCACAGGATACCCTGAATCATGAAGAGATTATGTGACTTGCTGAAATCCATGAGCACTTGGAACTAAAAAGAGAATCTAGTCCCAGTGGTCTTGTCCAGTGAATCACTGTATTATCTAAGTCATATTTTATGTCATCTAAATCACACATAATCTAAGATGCACTGTCATCCAAGTTGTCCCTATATATGTTTTATTCATATGGCACCTCATAATTACTTCCCTTCCCAATAATAGAACTGCTAAGAGTACTGGTTTCAACATGTGTTTATGCTACCCACTCTATGTGTACAACTTGTAAGCAAATGTTCAGTTTATAATTCAAGAATGCACAAGCCATACACAGAAAAAAGGGAGTTTGGCCTGGCAACACTCAGTCTTATCCCAGCTGAATTTCAGGACCCTGGCTCCCCGTGTGGAATCCAGATTCCTCAGTCAGATGACTGTGGTTAAGTCTGAAAGATAGGGGGGAGCCAGCTGTAGTCTTCTGTGTCTAAGTCCTACAGTGGTTGGCAGCTGGTTTATGATGTTAACTTGGGTCTATCTCCTTGTTAACACCTCCTGTCTTCATCACCGTGTCTCTTAGTAACGAGACATCATATTCAGTCCCTAAAGCGCTGAGGCTTCCATCTGATGAACTCCAACTTTTGTGGGGCACCTGTAAAATTTAGCACTAAAAATGTAACATTAACTCCTCAGCTGATGAAGGATGGTATATCTTCTTTAATTCAACAGTGCAATGCATCATAAGAGATTCTGTCCTTTGGTGTATTCATTTAGACATACATAAGACACAGGAAGGTAAAATTTAAATGGGCAGTCTTATAAAGTTAAATGAAACCAGTAAGATTTCTTGATTTAAATTTCTGTCTTGCTTAGGGAAGGAACTGAGCTCTCTACAGCTCAATTGCATATGCATATTGGCAGTCAAAAAACAATCTTTCAGTTATATTGCCCTAACAAGTCAAAGATGAATTTTAAAATGCCAACTATTTTTGTCAGTTAATAATTTAGATAATTCATCCCAATCTCCCAATTAGAGAAATGATCTAACAAGAATCTTCAAATGGCCACATGGTGTCAAGCCATATCCTGCGTAGCCTACTATCTTTATAACATTGGCCTTGAGCAGTTGCCAAGAGAAGAGGAAAAGAGTGTAGTGATTACTCTCAACCTCTCTTGAATGAGGAAATGTGAGAGCACAGTAGCCTTTACCATTGTGAAAACAGTAATATTTTGAGTTAGTCATTAATTCCCAGATTTATCATCCAGGGAGAAGAGGCTAAAAGGGAAATTGTTTAAAATTTGCATTTACCTACTGAAAGTGAGATTTTGAAAGCTCTCACAAAAATGTGAACTGGGAAATAAGAATGTTGAGTTGCTCTGAAAAAACTTAAGCTTTCAAATACAGTTCTACTGTTTTTATGATTTTTCTTTTTTTAGTTTAAATGATTGGTTTTGTTTCAGGTGGGGAATTGCTTGCGTGAATAGCTATTAATAGTGTATAAAACCCTGATGCTATTGCTTGTATTACATTTGTGCTTAAAGTAACCAGCTGAGAATCTGTTTGCACTGCTCTGTGATATCAGCAAAGCTCCTCAAATATTTTCTAGTCTAACTAGAAGTGGTATAAAGTGATGTTAAAATGACAACATAGAGTGTGTGTCTGCTACAAACCATATGATGTAAAATGTGTGAGCATCTCAGTCTTCAGGTGACTCTTACAGCCTTTGTCAAGTGGATTAGCTAGTTTATGTTTGAAGGAAGATGTTTGTTATACATAAGACTTGAACTACTATTTTAGTGAACAAGTCAATAGATTTGACTTTTTCAAAATTAGTTGTGAACTGACTTCTTAGAAGGTTTCATAAAACTGTTGAATTGAATATATCAGAACAGTATTTCACTGCCCCTCCATCCTACCACTTGCACTGGTAGGACTCATGGAAAGCCTGAGTATGGCAGAATTTTGATGTGAACTCCTCTCATAGTTGCACTGCACTGTTACTATGACTCATATAGACTGATACATCCGCGTGGGATTACTGCCACACTTTTCACATCTGCTATTTATTGTTGTTCTGATCAGTTGCATTTTGACAATCTTTGGAACTCCACTTAACTGTAGCAGATCCCTGATTTTAACTTGGTTTTGGAATGCAGTCCAATGTTGGCTATGGTAGTAAGAAAATTAGAAATATGTCATTGCTTTTATTGAACCAGATCCTTAAAAGAACAGAAGTTCAGTCTGTGTGCGTACCTTAAACCTTAGTTCACATTGTTGCAGACAGCCTACTTGGGAGCCTCAGTCAGGGGTTTTTCCCAGAAGACACTGTTTCTGCCAGATATCCTCAGTAAAAACCCTTGCAACTTGCCTTCAGTTAACTTCTCTGATTTCTAGGATTGGCTCAGATTACTCCTATTTAATCAAACATATTAGTTCGTACTGCCAGTCTCCTTGTGAAGTCTTTCAGAAGTTCAAGAGAACATTTTCTTCTGAAGCTTAATCTTTTCTGCCCTAATGTAAGAGACAGCCTGGTTATTCTTAAATTGTTTCTCTTAAGTATGCAGATGCATCTTTGTTAAAGAAGGAGCCAGCTGCTCAATTTATTTGGCTAACAGTGAGCTTCTGTCCTGAAAAGCCTTTCTTCTTCCCTATTGGGACATTACCCCTTGGTGGGAAATACGTCTTAAACTTGCATGCGGCCTTTCATTCTATATCAGTCCGTTAAGTTTACTTAATTTATAAATGGGATAAATATGTGTACCCACCACTAGCTCTTGACAGAACACAGACATGGTTATAATTAATCACTCTGGGGTGGCAGTGGATTAAGGAATATTGATCCCTAATGTCCTTCTTAGAAGGATGTTATACATGCATGGCATTGCCTTGTTGACTCTAAGTTTTATAATTAAAGGATTATAAAATAAGATTACAGTTAGAGTTAATAAGGAAAAGTTTGAGTGACAATGGACTCATCTCCTAAGGAATAATACAAAATTCCTGTTGCTTGAGTCATTTAAAAATAGAAAAGGCAGCTGACCTTTCCGTCTCTGACTCCTATGTTTCAAGCTTTGATTTCAAACAGCCTCATCAAGCATTTGTTTTTGATATTTTTATTTTGAGCAATGAATTTTTGATATTCAGTAGAACTTACTTTGCAGAGAATACACAAAGAAAAAATTTGTAGGTTTAACAATCTAAATTTAATCATAATCCCTTTTGGTTGAAGGCATAATACATCTAATGCTCGTATCCTGACTCAGGAGAGGCAGTTAATTGAAAACAAGGATAACTTTATTTCAAGTATAAAAAGGGTCTCTGTGTATTATGTTAATATTTCATTTTTAATACTGCACTTATTTTTATTTATGGTACCTTTAAAACCATAGTTTCTGATAGGAAGTAGCTCTATGGTGTTTAATTGCTTCCAGCTGCAAGCTTTATCATGGAAGAACTAACTCATTGGGAAAGTGCAAGGCACGAAGAAAGTGTATGTTCAAGAATGGATTCTAAAAAAGATGTGCTTCTGAGAAACTTCTTTCACAGAACGCTTGGTTTTTTCTAATTCAGCTGGGTTCAAGTAGAGAGGGAGGGCTATTAAAATCCCCACATTTGCAACATCATGGAATACTGTCGTACAGATGTCATTCTTTTGCAAACTGATGATAGTGGTTTAAGAAGGGTACTTTTGTGTATATTAGTAACAGATGAAAATGTCACCGTGCAGAAGGTAAGAATTTCTGTGAAATGCAATGAATTACACTGTGGTTTTGGAACTGTAGAAACAGTGTTAGAAAACAAACATAATAAAGGAGATTCTTTGGTATCTGTAAGAACAGTAAAGAACAGAAGTATCACCAAAAAGTATATACTCAGTTTTGCAATTGTAATTCCTCCTGTCACCTATGCTGAAGAAGATCCACTTGGTTAATTCCATGTTTCAGTAATGAATAACCCCAAGCATATAGAAAGTCTCAAAGTTCATATTAAACATATGTGCAGATTAAGAGGGCTCATGAACTTGATCAGCAAGGAAGAGTGGCTGTCAACAGAATCTGCAGAGAATATATGAATAGCTGAATAGAGAGACATCTTAAGCAGATTACGAGTTGGACTGACGACTGCATAGTATAAGGACAGATTGTTTAGGGACCATTTCTTCCATGAATAAATGAATCAAAAAGCAGCGGTATTCCAGCTTGCTAAGTGCAGTCAAACTATAAAGTTGGTTGTAGCCACAAACTCTGCAATACTGCAGAATAAAATGCTAGGAAGCGTTGCCACCTCTTTTGTGAAATAGAAGATCCCTAGGCTGACTGTGCAGCTCTAAGGCTCCAGATACATAAAATGTGAGTAATATGGCCTATCCCTTCAGCTGGAACCAGCTGTGTCCAGCACAGGGCAGACCCGGCCTCTCCTCACAGAGGCCGCCCTGGCAGCACCTCACTGCTGCCAGCACCTCGCCCCGTAATCTCAATGCAGAAGATCATTTAAGTCTACTATGGCTTGAATGCTTTAGAGCGTGGGCTGTGTCTTCACTGGGTGCACAACAGCAACCTCATTAATATTCCAATTATGCTATTCCAAGATGGAAAGCCTAGTTGTCTCTTTCTTGCTTTTCTTGTTACTCACTTCTGAGCAGAGTCGACACATGAGAAGCTCCTTATTAAGGCAGCCATTTTCCAGGGCCAAAGGTAGAAGAGCTCCAAATCTGGCAACTCATAGAGCTATTGGGGGAAAAAGGTACTGCCGTGTGCTCTTGAATGCATCTAAAAGAGGGGCTAGGGTGGAGTATCATCCTCTTATGGGAGCTACAACTATGAACAGGGAAAGAGAATAGAAATTGGAAGCTCTGAACAGCCTGAGTAGAAGTCTGCAGGCTAATATAAGCTTGCACAGAGGCAGAGTCCTGTAGCAAGAGAGGGATAAAGCTACCTGGAAGAAAGATGTTAAGAGGAAATCAATTGTAATGTGCTGAGAATAGGAAATGTAACTGATCCACGCTGAGGACCCTAGTCCTCCCAAGAAGCAAAGCTGAGAAGTGTGATGCTTGGTGTACATTTAGGGTGCCTCTGTCACTTTTATTGAGTTCCTCTGCATTGTCCATATGTGTCAGAAGTGAGAAGTAAAGCAAACAACCACCACTCCAGGGTTGGAGTAAATTATGAGATTATTAAAAGACTGAGAGAGCAGAGGCTTTGAAAATAATTGAGCTTCAGTTTCAACAGAGAATATTGGTAGGCTTAAATCAAACAAACCACATGTGGAAACTGTTTGGATTTTTTTCTTTTTTTTTTTTTTCCTTCCTTTTTTCTTTTTTTTTGATGGCAGTATATTTTGTTTTGTGGTATATTTGTTTTTGCTGTTGGGGGCATGAGCAGTGAAGAATGCAGCTGCATTTAGCTTGTATACAAATGGAGAGGAGATGTGTCCCAGTTACATGATTGGGAGAATGTGTATGGGAGGAACTGGCAAAAGGACTTCTTTCATACCTTTTAGTAAGTTTCAAGCCTCAGTGGAAGACACTGGATCTGGTTTTATGGTTGTGATTATGTGTGTTCACAACTACGGTTATATTTTAAAATGTTGCACATCAACTCTGATTCATTCCTTCTGTTAATCAATTCCAGCTGAAATTTCTTCTTACTATAAAATTAATTACTGGCAAAATAGTGCTTTTTCACTTGCTTTCAGTTGAAGGTAGCAGAAAATGTCTCCTCGTAAAAATAAGAGGAGAAACAAGTGAAGAGAGAGATGAGGTCTCTAACTAACGTAAACCAGGAAAGTTCTGCTGAATTTGGCAGAATAGTTGCCAAGGCTGGGAGCTGGGACCTGTGAGGTGCAGTTAGACTTCTGTTATGTGTGAGCAAGCGGTCTGTGAAGTATCTTTCCTGCACTGTATTTTCTTCTCAATAATTTTTTATTTAAAAAAAAAAAAGGTGTCTGCTTTACAGTAATGCTTTCCATGCAGGTTAAGTATTAAATTATTATACACCTTGTATACAACAAAAACTGTCTATTTCCTACATAAATCTTAAAGAGACATCAAGGTGAATTGACAGTAGTGATTGCCAAATAGACAGATGAATTTATCCTGCTGTAATGTGGCTGAAGCCAACAGAATCATGTAAGAGATTAACTTCAACCAAAATGTTGCTAGTTTTTTATATTGTGTGCTGTGATTTGCCATGCAGCTAAAGAACATATATCTTCTAATCTCAATGTTTGGGTATTCTTATGCATTGTTTCTGGGTGGAAGTGCAGCCTTCACATTTACTTTTGTGGCTTTGCTACTCTTAATCTGTACTTCACCTTGTTCCCTTAAATAGACAAAGTAACTTGTTTGCCTTAACTTAGGAAAGAACTTTGATTCCCCCACAGGGCATCAGCCATACTCGATTATGCTTTTTTGAGTTAAAATAAAAATCTCTTCAAACACAAAAAAGCCTATGGGAGATAGCTTGAATTTGGGGAGAAGGAAAGAGGAAAAGAATGCCCATCGTTTCCTGTTTCCAATGAGACATGGAAATAAACAAAAAATAAACTTTTTAAATGCAGCATCCCCGCTGGAAGGAGAAAAAAAAAAAAAACAAACCACCAAGCACAGCAATCACCACTGTTCCACAGGAGCCATGAAATCCTGAGTGCCACTTTGGATTTGCTCCTCAAAAGAAGTGTGTCCCTGTGGCAGTTCTGAAGCTTGAAAAGCTTTGTTCTCAGCTGGAGTGACAGACTTGGCTTTATTATTGATGTTCAAATACTTCTTTGCAACTCAAGAAAATTATTCTTTAAGAAGGCTCATGGGGATTTGCTCCTTCTGAGAGATGGATCAAAAATGGTAGCCCCATGCAAGTCTTTTGTCAAATTTCTATTGTAATTTAAAATTTGAGCACTGTATAATTAAAATCTATATAGAAAACCCCTGAGAAACAATGTATTTTGTCTTAAGGGTGTCACAGATTAAGGAAGATGCACATACTTTTCAGGAAGGAAGATGAATTATCAAAATTATTTAGAGTTCCCTTACTGCAGCATTTGCACTCTATGTGTTTTATTTGAATCAATGTCATGAACTAATGGAAACTATATGGTGAAAATGTAAACAAAGCTTGTGCCCTTATAATTGTGGTTGAAAATTTTGAGATGCAATTGCAGAATTTCAGGCAGGTGCAAGTTGCAGTACTTTTTTTCTCAGAGTATCTGAATACAGAAGAAAACAATGCTAATACCTTTTACTATTCCTTTACAGTAAGACAGTTACTCCCTTTCTTGATGTCTCACTGTGGTACATATTTATAAAGCCCCTAAAACTTGTGCAGTGTAATAAACACCTGGACAACGGGAGAGGCATGTGAAGACAAAGAAGCTGGGACTATTGTCTGCATGCCTAGATCTATTGGAAAGCTCGAGATTGCTCCCAGCTCTTGGTGCTTAAAAACGATGAGTCCTAGCGTTTTCTTACTCTTTTGTGGATATACAGTTGCAAAGTACAAACAGTTACTGTGATAAAGGATACTGATCCTTACCCTAGTTGAAAGTTTAAACTTGATATTCTAAGAGTACTGTGTGTTTTAATTTCTACAGAGCTGTCTGAAACTATACCCATTAATGTGTTTTAAGGTAATAAAGCTTATTAGGCTTTGAAATTTATTTTATGTCTGTCCCTCGAGCACTGGCTTGAGTAGGAAGAGTGCATTTCTAAGAGATCTGACAGTTATTACTGAATTACTTATGTCCAAGTATATTAAAATAGACCATTGTACCAAAAGGTGTGGAAGTTGACTTCAAAAGATGATTAGACAATACTAGCATAACAGACTACATTGTGTAGCTGGCATTGTCTTGTTTCAGTAAAACGTGGTTTAATCTGTATGCTTGCTCTTCAGTCATAAATGGCATTTACTGAGACTAACAAAAATTTCTGGTGGTTTTGTCAATAAATTGTCTGAAGGGAGGTTTCATGTTAAGCAGTTACACATTTTATTCTGTGCTATATTATGGTGTTTGTTTTCACAAAGGTTTCAGTTTTTTCTTTTATACCTTATTCTTCTGTTACAGGCTCAAGAAGCACAGAGAAAAACTAAAAAATGCTTTCCTTATGATGTTACTAGGCTTCTGAATATACCTATTTTTTAATTTTTTACTAAGAAGGCAAAATAGTCTAAAGTCTCAAGCATTAACAGTCTATGGCATACAGTATTTTAGGGGAAAAAATTCAAGGAATAATTTCAAACAGCATTCTTAACTGGTGTGTGTTCTGTTCTGTAATTCAGCTTGTATGTGCCCTTATGTATACATCTAAATTACACTTTCATTCAACTTAGTTATGATTAAAATGATGTATATTTAAGAAACAACAGTCTAACTATTTCAGTAGTGTCCAAAGTCCAGGGTTATTTTCAGCTATTTCAGGAGGTAAATATCAATGTGACAATTTTAAAAGACAGTAGCTATAAGCAGTTGTATCTTTTTAGCTGTTCTTAGGAGTAGTATTAAGTAAATGTTCTATATTTCCCTTGCAAATTTTGAATGTTATGAATTCATTATGCAAAATTGCTGTTAACATAGAACAGCCTAAGAAACTATTGTGTTAGTGCTTACTAACTTTAAAGCCTTGCTAATATTTTTGAACCTAGGCCATGACTAGTTGCTTTTGAATCCATTGAACTTAAACATTATAAATCCCTGTCCAGATACGGAGTGCTTCTTTTGATTTAGCTGCAACTGATTCCTCATTGATTTAAGGTAAACCAAAACAAACCCCGCTTAATTAGGAATAAGTGTTGAGCCTCTGTGATCATAGAATCATTTAGGCTGGAAAAAACCTTTAAGATCATTGAGTCCAACTGTAAACCTAACACTGCCAAGTCCACCACTAAACCATGTCCCTAAGCACCACATCTACACATCTTTAAATACCTCCAGGGATGGTGACTCAACCACTTCCCTGGGCAGACTCTTCCAGTCCTTGATAACCCTTTAGGTGAAGACATTTTTCCTAATATCCAATCTAAACCTCCCCTGGTGCAACTTGAGGCCATTTCTTCTCATCCTATCGCTTGTTACTTTGGAGAAGAGACAAGCCCCCACCTCGCTACAACCTCCTTTCAGGTGGTTGTAGAGAGCGGTAAGGTCTCCCCTCAGCCTCCTTTTCTCCAGACCAAACAACCGCAGTTCCCTCAGCCGCTCCTCATAAGACTTGTGCTTCAGGACCTTCACCAGCTTCGTTGCCCTTCTCTGGACATGCTCCAGCACCTCAGTGTCTTTCCTGTAGTGAGGGGCCCAAAACTGAACACAGAATTCGAGGTGCGGCCTCACCAGTGCCGAGTACAGGGGGACAATCACTTCCCTGCTCCTGCTGGCCACACTATTTCTGATACAGGCCAGGATGCTATTGGCCTTCTTGGCCACCTGGGCACACTGCTGCTGGCTCATGTTCAGCTGGCTGTTGACCAGCACACCCAGGTGTTTTTCTGCCAGGCAGCTTTCCAGCCACTCTTCCCCAAGCCTGTAGCACTGCATGGGGTTGTTGTGACCCAAGTGCAGCACTTGGCCTTGTTGGCCTTGTTGAATCTCATGCAATTGGCCTCGGTCCCTCCATCCAGCCTGTCCAGATCCCTCTGTAGAGCCTCGTTACCCTCAAGCAAATCAACACTCCTGCCCACCTTGGTGTTGTCTGCAAACTCAGACAGGATGAACTCGATCCCCTCATCCACATTGTTGATATCCAGCTAGTTTTTTACCCAGTGAAGAGTACATCCGTCCAAGCCATGAGCAGCCAGTTTCTCCAGGAGAATGCTGTGGGAGTGCTGTGTGATTGTTTAACTAAATAGATTTTAAACAACATTTTCAGTGTAACAAAAAAAATATTCTTCAGACTTCACAAGACTGACCATCATAGGAAATAGCAACAGAATGCTGGTACAAGGGATGATACCTTAATAAATTAGAGGGAGTTTATACCTTTCTTCTCTACAGAAGGAAAAGCTGAACAGAAGGAGTATTTTTTTTATATATAGATTAATAAAAAGAATATGTTAGCCAGGCCTGTGTAGCATGTCAATTTTCTAAAGCAAGGAGTAGTTCTCCTTTCTTCAGCTGACTGTTGTAGAGGATCTGAATCCTACTAGAAGCCATTCAACTTCAGTATCTCTGCAGCTGTAGCATTCGTCATTAATACTGCACTAGAATGAAGCAGAATTGATGCTGTGATATGCATAAGCTAACAGCAATGGATATTGGACAACCTGTGTTATCTCAGCATAGCTTAGTACAGTTTTCCCTTAAGCCAAGATACTTAAATAGAGGTTCTTCAAACCAGATTTGAAGGAACAAGAAGGAAAGACATTTCAGATGTTTATCTTCAATTGCAAAGAACTAAAGCTGACCTTTTCTAAAAGGTTTCTAACTTTTCTCAACCTAGTACTTTAAAAATAAATATTATTGCTGCCAATATTTCTTATATGTAAATAGTTTGAAGCAGAAGTGAAGATATCCTCTCGACAATTCCACGTCTCCGTGTTTGAAAAACAAAGAGAGGCACCCAAACATGAATTAACTTGTTCAGTCTTGAGAGGGTTCAAGTACCTGCTAAGTTACCAGAGCTTGTAGAATTACAAAGTACTAGCTGATCTGTGGTAACTACATATTTCAAATGTAAGATAAGGCATTCAAACCTTTTCACAATAATCATTCCTACTGTACTGGGTTTGTGTAGCAAAGTTCTGGTAGTGGAGGGTTGCAGGTGTGGCTTCTACGAGAAGATACCAGAAGCTTCCCCCATGTCCAACAGAGCCAGTGCCAGCCGGCTCCAAGATGGACCCGCCGCTGGCCAAGGCTAAGCCCATCAGCGATGGTGGTAGGGCCTCTGGAAGAACAGATTTAAGAAAGGGAAAAAAGTTGCTGCACAACAGAAACTGCAGCTAGAGAGAGGATTGAGAATACGAGAGAGAAACAACCCTGTAGACCCTCTGGTCAGTGAAGAAGGAGGGGGAGGAGATGCTTCAGGCGCCGGAATAGAGATTCCCCTGCAGCCTGTGGGGAAGACCATGGTGAGGCAGGACCTGTGGCCCTGTGGAAAGAGGAGCCCACGGTGGAGCAGTTTTGTTGGCATGGCTTGTGACCCCATGGGGGACCCACGCTGGAGCAGTCTGTTCCTGAAGGGCTGCAGCCTGTGGAAAGAACCCATGCTGGAGCAGTTCATGAAGAACTGTAGCCTGTGGGAAGGACCCTTGCTGGAGAAATTCATGGAGAACTGTCTCCCATGGGTGGGACCCCGTGGTGAAGCAGGGGAAGAGTGTGAGGAGGAAGGAGCAGCTGAGACAACGTATGATGAACGCAACCCCAATTCCGTGTCCCCTGGTGCCGCTTGGGGAGAGGAGATAGAGAAAATTGGGAGTGGAGTTGAGCCTGGGAAGAAGGGAGGGGTCGAGGGAAGGTGTTTTAAGGTTTGTTTCTATTTCTCATTATCCTATTCTGATTTGATTGGTAATAAATTAAATTAATTTCCCCAAGTCGAGTCTGCCCATGACGGTAATTGCTAAGGGATCTCTCCCTGTCCTTATCTTGACCCACAAGCCTTTCGTTATATTTTCTGTGCCCTGTCCAGTTGAGGAGGGGGAGTGATAGAGCGGCTTTGGTGGCACCTGGCATCCAGCCAAGGTCAACCCACCGCACCTATCCTGCATCTTTGATGGAAAACATCCCGACTCACTCTCATGGGAAACAATACTGAGAAGCTAAAGCCCAGGCTGCGTTCACAGGTCTGAATGCAAGACTGTTTGTCTTCTCTTACAGAAAGTTATCCATTCTGATGCAACTTTTGACATTAAAAAACAATAAAAATATTGTGCCAAATGCACCCTTGAAGAGGGCTTCAGCATTTTGGGTGGATAGAGAAGAACTGAAGGAGGACTGAGTGAACCCCTTTAGTTTTCTCCCTCCAATAAAGTATAAGAAAACTTGTGGGTTATGTTTATAGAGACTGAAGGTAGCAAGCATCTCAAGTGAAATGAAAAATGGGTGGTAATTGTTCTAAGCTGTTGTGAGAAATACAGCATTAAGGTCTCTCTTCCTTACTCATCCTTCTTACTGCAAAAAGAGGGAACTGGGGTAATACATGGCTGAGATGCTCACAACAGAGGAACCTGTCAGGAGAATTGTCCTGAACAATCCATACAGTAGCCAGTGATTTGGATTTTGCTGTTTGTTCAAGATTGAAATAACAGAGGACTTTGTTCATTTGTTTGCTTCAGCTCTCCTCTGCTTGCTCCTTGCATTTGGAAGGACCCAGCAGAATAGAACTAAATTCAGGCAACTCCTTGATCATTTTGCTTGAAGAAATTTTACTATAGGTTTCTCCATTCTGGTGAAGGCAAAAGCACAATTTAAGTACTCTAAAAAGCAGGCTGGGTAGTGTTCACATGAGATTAATATTTTTTCTGCTTTCCTGTAGTGTTGTGTTTATTCTCCAGGAACTCATGGCACTACCAAAGAAGAAATGAAATAAGTACAAGGAAAATAGTTGCAATGTTTGGAACCAAAGATAATTTTTTATTTATATAAAGCTTAGTTTTTCCTTTTGTACAGAAGGTCAGTTTAGTGGGAGAGATTCAACTTTACCTAGGCCCACCTGTCCACAGTCACCCTTACAGTGTCTCTGTCTCCTTTGCTGTTCATTGATAGCCATGCAGTGGGAAAAATCTGATGATTAATGGTAATAGAAGCAACTTTTCAAATGAGCACCAAAATTAATACTTTGTTTTCAGAAACAATCCACTCTGTAATCCAAGTTAGAGGGGAGGAGATGATGTCATCTGGCCCCGTTGAAGCTGGAAAGAGGAGAATAGGATCACAGTCAATAAAAAATAACAAAATAAGGGTGTGTTAGCATGACACCCCTCTCCTTGGACATGATTATATGGAGTAAAGAATAGAATCCCTTTATGGTGGTCGAACAAGTGACCTTTTGGAAATAATCACAAGATGTAAATAAGTCCAAAGAGAAGCAGTGCATTATTACAGAATTTTTTTTACATCTAGGTAAAATCTTTTGTGTTGTCTCATTTCTATTTAACAAAAGGGTTTATGCTCTAGCTCTCAGTGAAGATATTTTTATTCTTCCTGTGCCTGAAGTGTTTAATTTTTACTTATTGAATACTTAGCCATGATTAAAGTAATGATGTCTGAAAGCCATCAAGGAACACCTGTTCTGCCTCTTCTACCTCTTCCTTTGTAAGAAGAGATTTGTTGTTGTAGCAGCCATACAATAGTCATCTTCTATGCTAAGCATCTCCTGGAGGTCAGTTCTTGGTATGGTTTTACCAACTGCTGGAAAGCACCTGTGACTCTTGTAGTTCGTGGTTTGACTTATGAAATCAATAAATTAAACATACTGTATTCACCTATTTTTTCTTTAGACTCTCCTGCCCACCTGAAATATAGCTATATTCAGATGCTCAGAGAAGAGCATCTCTTTACTATTTTTGTTGTGTATAACTGTGATTCTGTTTCTCAGCTAAATCAGTCCCAGATCACTTGATCCTTACAGATCCAGGTCCTTACAGATCCAACCCAGGAATATTCCAGTTTGTAGTATTTATTCACTAGATATAAGAAATCTTGCCAGTTCAGGATTTCCAACTTTTTCACAATCAACTTTTAGTTCGTTCTGAAAACCCTTTTTTCTTGATGCAGTGCTTCATCAAGGGGATGGCAAGGAAGGATAGAAGAGAAAGCTTCTGCCAGGGCAGCCTTGTATCAGTTTAAACTTACATATAATGGAAACGATGTAAGGACTTTTTTAAAAAATAAGGGCTTGTTTGGGGGGGGGGTTTTTTGGAAGTGAGAGTCAGTCAAAGGTTGTATCCAGATAACTTGCCTTACTTTTTTCTAGTATGGATAAGGGTCAAGTTAGGGGGAAAAGAAAATGATCCCTTGAGAGACATAAGTCTTACAGAAGAAAAGCTTGTATTATTTTTTTTAATAGATGTAATACCTTCTTATGTAGGATTTCATAAATTCTTGTTTATCAATTAATATGGAAACTAAGATAAAGCCCCAGAAGGAAAAGATAGCAGAATAGGTAGCTGATTCATCTCACTTTTCAGGAAACAGAAGTGAAGAGGAAATTGCTGATGGAGAAGAGTAAAAACTAAAGAACTTCAAGGGAACCTTGATAGTTGTGTTCCTGAACAAGTGGAGGGTTATAACGTCAGTCCTTTAGTCTTTGCTTGCCCCCATCCAAAGAAGCACTCTGAAGGAAACCTCTTTTCTATCAAGATTTGTGTTTCAGGTGCTCATGGTTGCCATCGTGACACCACCACATAGAGATTTCTTCCAATGCATCTTAACACTTTAAAGCTCTACTTGGAGTTCTCTTGGAAAGCAGTAGCAGGATCATTCAGCATATTGGTTAAGGAAATCCATCCATTGTCTTAGGGGAGGACTACTGGGTTTTTGTTTTGTTTTTCAGATGACTTTGCATGAGGTATGTCATTTTTTGTTATGACTTGGAGATTTATTTAATTCTGAAGATTCTTCAGAATATTCAATTCTATTGATAATTACTTAGCAGCATCTCTTTTGAAAAGTGCTAAGACCTTGCAGTTAATGTTTAAATTGTGTATCAACCTTGGAGCACAGTAGTGAACATATAATAATAATAAGTCCTCTAGATCTATTATTATCCCTCACAAATATGGGAAGATATTTGTGCATTCAGTACGGACCCTGGCTGATGGCCTTCACTCATTTTGAGATAGCTGTAGTTCTGTTGCTCTATATGCCTCTCTTAAACTTTACTGTACCATTTTTCTGATTTCTGTTCAGCTACTTTGATTTTAAACTTCCACTGCTGTGCTCTGCCTAAGTCTTTTCCCAAATTCATAGCAAGGGAGTAGTCAGCAAAAATGGAGCTTTCAAACACTCCGTAGATTTGCTCTGATATATCTCCAATACAGCTAGCCAGACTTGCACAATGACATTGCTGTATGGAAAGAAGTTTGCAGCTATCTACTCTCAGCAGCCATGAAGAATGTACCATCTCTTGGGATGTCCGCAGTCCTACCTGGAGCAACAGCTAAACATAAAAGCTCATGATAATGCTGTTATGAGCAAGCACATTAGGAAGATGTTTGGCTGTTAAGGCAGTACAATTGAACAGCCTTTTGCTATTTCATCTAAGAAATATATGGCAAACTGCTTTCAGTCCATGGTCTGCTCATCGGACCTCACCAAATTCCCATATATTAAATCAGTTCCAGTGTATTTTCGTGCTTTAGATCGGTTCTTTAATTTGAAATTTAAATCTTTTCTTCTTGTGTAGATTTACTAAGAATAATAGTATAATTGAGTAGATTTTCATATGAAATATACATGAGAGATTTTACTGTGCAGTGGTGTTCGAGGTACTTGTAATTATCCAGTTGACTTTTGCTATAACAAGGCTTTTTTCAGCTGATAGATAGTTGAGCTCTGCGAAGAAAAGCGTCGACAGTCCTTGCATTTCCAACTCTGCATTGTAATTAGGGATGCTGAAATAACTCTGCAGTTCCCTGATTTTGTATATTGTCTTGCAAATCTGTTTCACAGTCTGCTTGTCAAAACCAGCAAAGCAGGAAAACTAGCTTTGAATAGTGTTCTGTGGTGCAGAAAGAGAAGTTGTTCTACCTGCTACAGACATTATAAAGGGTCTCATGTAGAGCCATTTGTGCAGTAGTTTTGAAGCCACTGGAGTTACTTTTGAAACAAGATGATATCCACTGTTAGCTAGAACAGTGGGATTTTGACTTGTGGTTTGTATTTATTCTTGTTATAAACATTCTTATTCAGTGGAAGATTTTTTGTTTGATATTTCACTTCAGGAATGATTCATAATGAAAATATGTTGAATGCAAAAATATCAATTAATGGGCTATGCTATAAATTTTTTATCTATTGAAGCTGAAATGAGTGAATTTATTAAAATGTTGTATTTGTTTTTGCAGAACAATACAGAGGTATTTGTGTCATGTATGTGTATGTATCTGTGCGCTACTTTTCACAGTAAGTGAAATGCCTTTGGTTGCTCTGTGTGTGAGAGATCAGCTGGAATGCGTGGAGCTCTGCCTGGGAACAGATGATGAGCCAGCAGAGAACTGGTGGGTCAGGATTGAAGTGCAGACCAACATGTGCAAAGTTGTAAGACCACCTGATTATGAAGTAATGTATGAGTAATGTCTTCTTCAGACAACTGGAAGAAACCTTGTGTTTGGAGGCCTTGGGCCTTAGGAGGAACCTCCTGACACAGGTGATCAAGGAGCTGATGGGGAAGATGCTCTGCTGTACCTGATACATACAGATAAGGAAGAACTGGTCAGAGATGTGAAGGGCAGGGCTATCCTTGGCTGCCTGCAGTGAACATGAGGTGGTGGAGCTCAGGATCCTGAGAGAAGGAAACAAGGCAAATAGCAGGATGACAACCCTGAACTTCAGGAGAACACACTTTGACCTGTTCAGGAATTAGCTTAGAAGAATACCATGGAATACAATCCTGAAGAGAAGAGGGGTCTAAGAAAGCTAGTTGATTTTCAGCATTCATCCACTCCAAGCCCAAGAATATTCCATTTCGATGTGCAGGAATTAAAACAAAGGTAGCAGGAAATTTGCATGGATAAATAAGAGGCTCCTGAGAAAACTCAGTTATAAAAAGGTGGAAGCAGGATCAGGTGATCCAGGAGAAATACAGAGATGCTGCATTAGAAAGAGTGTTGCCACTAGGTCAAGGGAGGTGAATCTTCACCTTTACTCAGCCCTGGTGAGGTCACATGTGGAGTGCTGTGTCTGCTTCTGGGCTCCCCAGTACAAGAGAGAGATGGATCTAGTGGAAAGAGTCAAGGACAACTAAGTTGATTAAGGGACTGGAGTATCTCTTCTATGAGGAAATGGTGAGAGAGCTGGGACTGTTCACAGTTTATGACCACACAACACAGATGTTCCAATGCTCAAGGTCCCACTCCAGCATTAAAAGTGCCCTGCTCTGAGACTACCTAGAATTGTTGGCAGGAACAGTCGTGATGTAAAAGAAGAGATTGTTTTATCCTGTTCAGTATATTTGTATGATCTACCACTCATGTATCTCAACCAGGAAGCTGCAAATGAATTCAGAGTTCAAAGCCTGGTCATATGGTCAGTCAACGGTCATTTGAGATTATTAGTGTTAGATGAGAAAAATATTTTGAAATTGTATCCAGAAGAGTATATTCTATGCTGAAAAATGTTATGCAGGCTAAAACTTACATATGCTGAAAACCCAAGCGCTCAGAAGTAAGCAAACAGTATTGATAGTGTTATTTCTGTTTAGTTCACCTGTACACACACTTTTTAATCTTACAATACACTTTTTTCACAGGTTCCTGGTCTGTTTCAGTTCATAAACTGGTATCTGAAAACGAAAGTGCATGGGTTGCAGAGATAATTGTATATATTGCATTTTCTAACTCTGAAATATTTACATTCTTTAGATATGTACTACTTGAACTAAACCCCTTTAAACATTAGCTAGCAAAATACACAACTCGTAATGGAAATTGAGGGGTGTCATATTTGGGTGCAAGATTCATATCTGTGTAAAACATAGCACGAGTGGTTTTTTCTCCAGAAAACAGACTGAGTAGGAATATGACTTTGGGCTCTCTTCTTGGATCTTTTTTTCCAGGCTGAATTAACTTAATGAGATGAACAGGATGAATTAGAGGTAGTTGCCCGTGTTTCTTTAGTACAGGCTGAATATGTTTATGTGATCATAAATTATTGCTTGTTCTGTTTTTCCTCAAAATATTCTGTGCATATAGCCTGAAAACATCCCAGTTTATAACTGACAGTTACATCATTTAGGTAGAAAACAAAACTGGCAGCAACCATGACATTCTACACCAGTTTATACCTCTAAGCCGGTTTTCCTGGTTTTGAGTTGCACTGAAGAGAGAGGCAGTTCTGCTTGTATTCACAAGTTCTGAGCCAGGAGAGATTCCAGCTGTGCTCTTTGTTAGTGCACTGGAACTAGATACAGATGAAAGATATATTTAGGGAAAGAAGTCCAACACTTAGAGACTTCTGCACCTATAGTTTCTTAGAAGTTCTGCACTGATGTGGAACTCTAATATGTACAGGGTTTTTCTTTCTTTTTTTATTCTTCTCTGGAAACAGCATGTTTTTCATGGTATATGGACTCTGTGGCCAAAAATTCCTTGTCTACAAACTGTTTCAAACTTTGTAAAATGTATGAAGTTTCAGGAGTTAAAATTTTATCCTTTAAACTATTCACATAATTCTTCTGTAATGGACTCCTAGAAATGCTGGGGTTTGAGGGCTACAAAATAGCAGCTGAGGAGTGTTCTTAGTTGGCAGAGAAGACTTCACTTCAGGTGGAACACTGCAATCTGCTACAAGCTTACAGGATGCCTGTGATGTAGAAACCAGGGTGTTTAGGGGAAGAAAGATTTGAAGAGACATTGGACTTAAGTGACAGTACTGAATAGACTGTTCATTGCAGAAAATCAGGTATTGCACCAAAGTGTCTTTCAAGTGTCCCGAATGAAAAGCATTGCATCTTTTACTTCTAAAAGAAGGGCTATTGTTAGGACTTTACAGACTTCTACTTTTTTTCAAGTTTGGTTCTTTCAGGAAAGATACGTAAAGACTGGTGTGGGGGAGTGAGGAGTGTCTGCCTTTTATTGTTGTTACTGTTCTTCTTGTGACAACTTCTTAGTAGGCTCTGAATAGTCAGTGAACCCTGTCTTCTAATTATCAAGTCAGTAACAGATTGGCTGCAAGGATTTCAAGTTGATCTGAATTGCTGTGTTGAGATGGAAGACAGAGATGGATTTAGTCATCAGTGCTTCATGCAACAACAGATTGGGCCTTTGGACATTACATGGCTAGAATCACTAAGATTCAAAATGAAAAGTGGTTTTCACTGACTTGGAAGTTACAGGAGATAATAAAATGCAAAGGAAGGTGCCTACGAAAACAGTGAAGTAATGTGTGTCGGAGTGTTTTGATGAAAACTAATCTGAAATACAAAGAAAGGCTCCTGGTCACCCAGGATATACTAGTTTAATTGGGCACACTAAGTAAACCACATGGCTTCATTGCATGCTCTGTTCAAAAAACCAGGCACAAACATAGGTTACAGAGCACAGAATGTATATTTCTGCACAGGTTGGTAAAACTCTTAAATATTTCCAGTGGTTTGTATTGTTGCCATGTCAATCTACTAGTTCAAAGGAGTTCTTCTGGGAAAAGTTATGAGAGCAGATCTGTCAGATGAGGAAACTGTCAAAAGAATGATACCATGGGGCTCTTTTATTATAAGGGCTATGTCTACATTTCAAAGCAGGTGCCCTCTGTGATATGCCCTGCATTTCTGATTGCCTAATTATCCCAATGATGCTTCTCTGTCATGCACAAAACTTCCCTCTCTGCCCCAATCCTGTGCAAGTAAGATGTGGGAATTCAGGCTACAAAGTGCTCTTCTGCATTTTCTTGATTCACTGATAATTTACATCTGCTGTCGTTACATTTCCAAGCCTTAAACTGTACTTTCTGTGAACATGTTTAACCTGTTTACTTTTAATATTGGTCCGTATGTCAATCAATACCCACTGCAGTTCTCCTTTGTCAATACCAATATTGTAATACTACGAGCATATTTTTTTAACAAAAGTGAATATTTGTTGTCATACTCACTGAAAGGAGCACACCAGTACCCTGTTCTGCCTGCAAAATGGCTGGTTTCAAATGCCTAACAAGTACTTTCTCTCCTTGCTCTTTTCTTACTCTTCCAGTGTATTTTCTTTTTTCAAATTGGATCACTCTGTTTTGGTGCCCATATTGTGTGAATGCTCCATTACTCCCAGGTTACTTTCTGCAGTCTAGCAGCAAGATTTCCCCCCAGACAAAATGTAGGGTGATTCAGTTGGTCTAGGAGCTACTTTAAAGGGCAGAACTATACCAGATCTCATTCCTTCTGCCTACTGCAGTCCTCCAACACAAATCAACAAGCAGCTGCACTTTCAGCATCATGCTGCAAAACCACATGTATGTCAAGTAGCTAGGTAGCCTTACCATTTTGGTGCGTTATAAAAGGATTTATAGAATGCATCTTTTAAATGCATCAGGCCCTTGAAGAGTTTACATAAGGCTCAGAAGAGATGTGGCTCTTGGTGCAGTTTACCTCAAGCTATCTTGGAGCAAAGAGAGGGATATCTGCCTTCACAAATCTGCCTTATTCTCTGTAAGTAAAGCAACCTTATGCTGAGATGTGGAGTGTAGTTCTGAGCCATCTGAATAGAAAATAAAAATGACTGCTAAAAATAGCACGTTAATAACTCCCATAAGCTGGCCTGGTCACATGGAAATACAGGGAAAGGAAATATGCTGTATAGGATGTGACTGATATATCACAGAAGTTTTTGAGTGTGTACTGAATTTGCAGTATGCCTTTCTGTGTCTGACAATATCAATAGTGGAAGGGACAGTTGTGATATAAAAGAGGGTTAATCAGTCTTTTTGCTTTCTCATGTGTGTTTCCCATGTAAACTGATTTAATTTCACCTCAAACTCTTTGATATAATGAGACCACCTATATGCCCTGGGGGAAGAGAATGTGCAAGTGAGTTAGAGATGGAAGAATGGGATTTCAAATGGGACTTCAAATAGGGGAGTTCTAAGACTACCTGAATACAGGGAGTAAGTGAAAGACCTGGTAGAAACAGGGAAGAGAATGTTTGAATAAGAAATCAGTACAATATTGGTGATTTTTTGCAGTGTTGGAGTAGAAGCAAGAGATCAGAGGATTCAAAAAATAAGTGGAAAGCATAACCAAAGTAAAATGCATTGAGGTGTATAGGTAGGGTCAAAGAGTTGAGTAAAGGCAAAGTGTGCAATACACAAACTAAATTATACTAAATTATACTTTTAAAAGATTAAGTCCCAGTGAAATATTTTTCTCAGTAATAGTTTGTTTTGTATTGCCTGTCTTTGGTTTCAGAAGAAGGGGAACTGAATCACTGTCTTACTGTCCTGCTGCTAGAATTCAGTCCCTTTTCTGAATAATGTTATCTTATTGATTTGTTTTCTTCTTAAAAAGTGTTTTGAAGAGTAGAACTTTGAGGTTTTGATAGATTACATCTGAAAAGCAGCTGACATTTTTTCCCCCTTACATATAATAAGATATGCCAAAAAGGCTGATCACAGATCTTTGAAGTTCTTTTCTGTAGTTACTCCATTTTCAGGATAGTCTTGAAATCACAAAAAGTTTAGAGATTGTTTGGAAGAGAAGCAGGATCAGGTGAATAGGAATGAAGTTTTCTTATTAAGTTTTTGTATTTATTTATTCATTCCATTAAAATGACACCTCACAGGGTATTAATTTTCAGTGTGAGTGCGTTTCATTATACCTCAAAGGCCTAACTTGATATGTAGCAATGGGACATGACTAACACTATTGATTCCTTTTACCATGAGAACCAGACCACTTCAGATGAGAGAGCTGTGCTTTGTCTAAACAGTTTGGGAATAGTTTCAGTTTATGTTGCCTTCTTAGCTGCCTCTGGCAAATAGCAGATTTCAGGTATTAATCTTTGCAAATGAGTGCAAAACAAAAATAATTTTTTAAATATAACAAGAGTCATGAAGCTGCAGCATTAAAATCTACAAGTGAGAACACTGAAAATTTAGATGCTCCTTGCAAGTGTTTCTGAGGCCAGTAGATTTAGATCAAACACAGGCTCCATTATGCAAATTATCTGTATTCCGTTATGGGCCATGTCTACCTTTAAATATATATATATATAGGCAGATGTTTAAGCAACAAAGAGGAGGTAAAACTGTGTACTTGACATGAAATAACAGGTTTATATACTCCATCTTTTCATAGTTACCAGATGAGACTGTAACAGTGTTTTACTGAAGGTGATATAGTGATCTTGTTTTTAAAAAATAATAATTTGTCTGTATCTTGTAGTGTAGTATGGTAGTTGAAATTTAGCTAACCTGAAACTTAACTGAATTTCTGAATTTACTGCTGTCATATATCCAAAGTTTACTTTGCCACTTATTCTGTGATGACTGTGGGCTTGCTCAGAAATAATAAAAATATTTACAGAATATTTTTCATCAATAGGCCAAAAAGTGTTGACTTAGTGACTGTTGTAAAGTGACTTATTCAGCTATTGGAAAGCAGACTTTATTTGGCAACACTAAAATCTTACATATTTCTTGTGTATAATTTGGCGTGATTGAAAATTACAAGGAACTGAAAAAAAAAGGTCAAGGTCTATGAAAAATCTTAAGATTGCAGATATCATATACTTCTGTATGTGTGGTCAGGTAATTTTGATTGAACTCCTTTTTTTTGATAAGTATGGTGAGGATTTTCATTTGTAGTGTGAGTGCAATTTTCTCAACAGCTTCCAGAAAGAAGTCAACTTCACTTAATAAAACACTCTGGGTTTGAACAGTGTTAAAGGGGCAAGTAGCTCCTTGTAATCTCTTCCAGATTGTGTTTCTGTGCTTATGTATTGTCTCAAACTGTCCTCATTCAGATTTTTTTTTTTCCTTAGACCTCTGGGAATTCTGGAGAAGAATGCATTTTCACATTGCAATGCACTCTTCATCTCTTGGGCAATCTACAGTCCGAACTGCGTATTAAAAAGTGAGTATCTAGAGGTCTTACTTTCTGCATTTGTTTCATTTATAGGATATCACATACATTGTGACACATAGCTAAATTCAGTAATCTCAGCAGTGATGAATGACTTCCTCAGTGTTATAAGAAATGTGAAAAAGGCGAAAAAACATTTTCTCCCTCTTTGTCATTTAAGTGGTTTTATGACAAAACAGCTCGCTCTGCTAGAATAAGAGAGCATTTACTGCAATTGTGCAGTGAAGCAAAGTTATAGGAAAATTTTAATCTCTTTTAACACCCAACTGTGACAAAATTATAGTCTTTTACTTTAGTTATTGGGAGATGGGGGTAGGGGAGAAAGCAAATCCATTGAATGCAGGGCAACATTCCTCCTGTGGAGATACACAACCTAAATAAATGTGATGTAGGCTTTGTTACAGTTTTCTGTATGAGACTGATGGAACTCTGAGCTAACTCAAGACCTTTTCTGAAAAACTTGAAGTAGTTCGGTGTTTGTAATATGTAGGCCATTATAGTTTTGGAGGTATTCTAGGAATGTCCAACAGAAAATAAGTACTATAATTATAGTCATGTTTCTGTGATTCAAGAGTAGCATTTTAGAAACTCAAGAAGATTTCATTTCTGATGATTAGCAATTTACAATAATTTTTTCTTCTGTTAAACATGTTAAAACTTGACTTCCTCTTAACACAAAAAGAAGCTATTTCATTGTGGTTTTGTTGGAGTTTTTAAAATGTGTGAGACTTTAAATAAGCTTTTGAAATATGCTGGGTTTTGAGAGTTTTTGAATTTTTTTAAAATAAATTTTGAAATATTCTATCATGAAAGTCCTTTCAAAACAATTACAGATGTTCATTGAAGCTTGCTGGCAAGTTCACGTCTCTTCTACATGATGAGAGTTCATTAAGGCAAGAACTCTGTTGATCACAGAACTTCAATCATCTCATTCACAGCTCAAATGTATCGGAACTAGGTTTTGTCCCCCAAACTAGCTTGGTGTAGTTACTGCCAGAAAGCTGGTTTTGCTCTCCTTAGTAGATACATGAGCAACCAAATTTTGCTTTTTTAGCTCCTTTCAACGGGATATTACTTAGTCTTCCTCGAGTTCTCCTTCTTTTCACCTCCACAATTTCTATTGCTTAACTTTTCCTAACTCAAAAAGGGCAAGATAATTGTCTTGGGAGAGGGAAGAAGAGCGAACCTACAAATATGTACATTAAGTTTGAACTAGGAGTGCAATGTAGAAAGAGGTTGAGGGTATGCCCTTTCATAATCATACTGGAATTTGCTTTGTCCAAACAGAAGCTGTGTGGACTGGCTGGTGAAATATATAAGCTTCATATATTCTGCAATTTACTGCATGCAGTACTAAGCAGAAGCTAATGCTTCTTGCTGAGAGACATGCTATAGTAGTTACAAGTGTAGAGAGCCTGGAAGGGAACCTTTCAAATCCTTCTGAGTTTAACATCACATTGCTTATTAAAAACTTTGATATAGATTAGTTCTAATGACTATTCTGTTTAGAAAATGTTATAGTCTTAATTTAAACATTGATGCACCTACTTTGTTTCTTGTACTATAACCATGGCGCATAACAAGGGCTTCTGAGTACCAGCCCAAGATGGTGCCACAGGCCCCCAGGAGTAAAAGCATGAGACCACAAAATGGTCAGTTACCATTTACTAAGGGAACAGAGCCTTGAGAACTGGGTGCAACTGGTTTTCAGACACAGCAAGGAGAAAAAAAAATATAGCCAGTATATGTAAAATATGACTTAGTGAAAACAAAAAGAGAGATAACAAGAAGGTATAAAGGCCAGTGACAGCCTCTATAAGAACAGGAGGAAGGAAGAAAAAGAAGAGAAGGGTTTTTCGCACACTGCCTTCTGTGCTTAATGACACTGCCTCCCATCACTGCTGATAACAGCAGGTTCCCCCTTCGTGTTTGGTAAAGAAAGAGCACAGCTTTTGGGTTTGCCTCTTGCGGGTGTTTTTTTTGACTCATACCTTTTGCTATCAAAGACTTAACAATCACAAATAAAATTCTATCTTTCACAATGTTACTGGGTGAAGCAAATGACAGTTTTAAAGAGGAATATCCATGTGTGGTCAGCGCTAGCCTTCCCTTGTGACAAGGTGATTGATACCACCACACCAAATCTGAGTAAACATAGATGAAAGTGTTTTACCGTTTTTCTCAAAAGCTGCTTGTAACAGGTGCAAGTAACAAGAATGTTCCTAACAAAGCTCTGAAAATATGAAATGTGCTTATTTTGGGGGAAATTACAGGTAGATGATTTCAGTTTTGTGAGACTCCTTTTCCATAATGTACACATCCTAAAAAAAGAGACAGTCTAGAAGAACAATGTCAAAGCGGTATGTGAAATCTTGAGAACACTAAGTACTGGAAATCTATTTTTGTCAGATCTCTAGAATACAAGCCCATGAGGAAATAAAAAGAAAAAAATTAACTAGTATTTACAGGGGGTGGGATGGGTGGGAAAATTATCAATGTAAACAGTGTGAACTAATAGGTAAAAAAAAAAGGAAACGTGACCTGGAGCATGTTCAACCTTTCAACCTATGGTGGTACTAATCAGTAGGTGAAAGCAGTTTCATTATTTGTGAAGCTGGAAAAAGGTTGTGTTCCCATTGTTAAGAGGTTTGAAGACTAAGTTTGTGGCATGAGCAACCTGCCTTCTCCTTTTTAATTGGGGGTGAGGGAAGAAGGAAAGAGGTGAAAAAGGGAGCAGTATAGTTCTCCCAGCTTCTGAGTGCCTGAAACTAACAATGGATTTAAAAGCTTGTGTAAACAGTTAAGATAGGAATAAATAGATTTTGCTTCTTTATACTCCTGGGCAGAAATAATGTTTTCTCTAATTTTTGTTGAAATCATTGCAGAATTTAGATTTTTTTTTCTGGCTCTGAAGTTCCGGGACATATTCAGGAAAGATCAAGAACTGAGCTGTGCTGCATTTCTAGTATCCCTTGTGACTAGGCTTTGAATGGAATTACAAAAGAATGAAAATGGTAAAGGAAATAACCCATATAGTTAGTTACGAAGGAAGGTTATCAACAGTAATATAGTCAAAGCTTAACAAGAGTCTAATAGATGCTTTGAAATTAATATTTTAAAAGAAATTGCTTATAATAAACCATCTTACAGGCAGTGTTAATGGATTGCATTGACACAGAAGAGCTATTCAGAGCAATTTGTACATTGTAATACGTGCACTTCTGTAGTTCAATACAGAATACAAAATGAGTCCTAGCCAAGCTGCATTCCAATAATACAGTATTTAATGGCTCTGTTCATTATTCTGCTTCAACGTTTTCCGTGATGCACTGCCTACCTGAATTGTAGGTGTTTCATCATTCAGCCTGCAATCTTTAGGGAGGAGTCAAGGATCTTGCAATGTATACAGTAACATGTATTATGGCAAGAGATTTACAACTTTCTGTTTCAGTAGAAGCCATTCAAGCAGCAGAACCCTTTAGCCTGCTGGAGATGAGTGCTTATGCCACTAACAAATGGTGATGCAGAAGTCAAGCTAACAGTTTAATGCACCAAAATATTTCCTTTTTTATTATTCCACAAAATTGTTCAAAGTAAAAATCCTCAGCATCCTTGTACTAGTGGGTTCTGTGTTTTACAGAGCTAATGCCATAGAGCATGAATGCTAGGAAGACTTATAAAAGACTGCATTTGTGCCAAGTATATGGATCAGCTCTGGACAGAACTTGAGGGCTTGGCATTTTGAGTGACTAGCACTGTGAGGCTCCTTTTTTTGGTCATATAACTACCCTATGGCTGCACAGATCTCTCTGCTGACTTCATAAACACAAAGGAAATGTGTATAAATTTTCAATGGTTCCTTGAAAGATAGGCACATCAGTGCTGGCGTTTGTATCAGTGATGTCAATAGCCCATGGAAGTAAAATTCATGTTGTTATTTCTGTTGGGAGGTTATTTTTCCTCTCCTTTTTTATCAGTAGCAGGATGCATCCAAGAAGATTTTGGAAACTATACAGACCATGGTTAGCTTCAGTACACTCCCAGTCTCCTAACATACGTGTAGTTTGTTTTGGCATCAGTGCAGTCACTTATTTTCATAAATTCTGTGTAGTAACACAATAACCTAATTCTCTTTCTAGCTTGAATGATAGCAGAGTCTCGTTTAATTTATATGTCAGTCTGTATAATCTGACTGGCACTACTAGCCTTTTCCGATCATGTATTTTTATGGTCCCATTATGAATCTACATCACAGTCTAATTGCATTTAATCCTTTAATGACAATGCTTAGAACTGCCTATCATAAACATGAGCTTTTTATAATTATGGCTATTCTAAAACCATCATAAAACAAAATCGTGTTTAAAAATTATCAGTGATTCAGAAATAACAGGTCAGGCCATCAGCTGGACAGAACACAAAATTCTGGGATCATCCATGTTCTTAAGCAAGACTTTTAGCAACTGTGAGCATAATGTGAATTTTGTGTCATGGTAGCTAGGGCCCTGTTAAGCATACTATGATTCTAAAATGTCAGGTGTCTGTGTTTTATGTAGACATTTGTAATAGAAATGTTAGATTGATATGAATAGAGAAAGAAGGGGAATGTCGAGTTGTGAGATCAGCAGACAGCCAAAGATTCAAGAATGGCTGGATTTTGATAGCACCTAGATTAGCAGGACTGGATAGCTCTTGTCACTTGTTATTAGTGTCATTGTTAATCCTGACTAGACCACTGGATATATGTCTTGGTGCTTCAGTACTGGCCAGACCACTTGGGTTCATGCATCTTGCAGCCAAACTGCTGGCCAGACTCCTTGGACTCAACTGTTTTGGTGGTTGCTGGTATGTATGAGAGAGCATGAGTGTGAGTGAATAAAACTGGGTTTGTTTTAAAATAAACTCACCTTCCCCTCCTGTAAGATCTTACATTGAGCTTTGCTACATCTTTGTTAGCATTACAATGTTTCTATGTATATAAAATGGCCTGTGTCTTTTAGACTTTCTGCCCTCAGCTTTCTTTTTTAAATGAGGTCTCCATATCTGCAGAAGGCTCTTATGAACAACTGGATAGTTGTGTGAATGTATTAAATTGCCCTCTTCCCTAAGGAGTATTAAAAAACTATAGTTCTAAATTATTTCAATCATTGACGATTAAAGTAAATTTAATCTGTAATACTCCTAAATATGTCAAGGCTGTAGTTTATCAGAAGCCTGCATTTGATACACTTGTTTACAGACTCCACATGTGGTACTTCAACTTGATGTGGGCACTGGGTTTTTGGCATGTCTTTGTATTCATCTGTCTGCTAGACTATCTGTGTGCTTGGTCACCAGGTGGTAGATAAAGAAATTGAAGTGTTATCATGCGTTCATGAGGATCCCCTTGGTGGCAAGCAGTCCCAAATGAGGAGCACATCTGTGACTAATGAAGGCATTCTGCTGCCAAATGCTTGTGGTCTGTCCCAGGTCATGCTCTCTCACTGATGTATCATTCCTGAGAAAGAAGACTACGAAGGAGAAATGTGTTGTAAATACCCTCTCTGAGAGAAACTTAAGACGTCTAAACTGTGTTTTGAGGCTTTGCACTTTGAATTTAAAATCAAATTTTCTTATATCCCTTTCATAAATCTCTGTCATTTTTTTCTTCTTACTTTTTCCCTTAATCTACAGCTTCCCTAGCAGAATTTTAAGGTTCAGCCCTGCTTAAATCACAGGGCCTTGTCACATGGATCTGATTTATAGTTTTAAATATTCATTTCTGTTAACTGGGTATTTATGTTGATAAGTTAATTTCCAGGTGGAGAGTTGAGAGTGTATGTTATTAAGTGTGGAGGAAAATGAAATTTTTCATGATTTGGATCAAGCTTGTGCTACTAACAGTCATGGAGGAGCATATTATTTTACAAGCTCTTTTCATGAAACAAATGTCAGTTTCCTAAGGAAGATAACATAGCTCCATTAAAAGTAGCAGAAATGTGCCCATTTTACTGAATGTTAGTACTAGAAAATTGTTTCTGGCTGAGCTGTAACTGACTTATACAATGATATGTCATTGATGACTAAATAATATAATTTTTAAATTTAGTTTATTTTTGCTTCCATCTTCCTTTCTGTTTTGATAAGGAAGCCATATGGCAGTTCTTGAACTCTAATATCAAAGACAACTGCATATTTGTGACATTTGACTGAAATGCTTATTCATTTAAATTAATGAGTCAAGGTATTCTTGGAACAATATGACTTAAGGTTGAGAATAGGTGTTAGATAGCAAGAGAAAGACTACTAGTTGGCCACAGAACTCCGGTGATGGTGTGAGTGTGCCAGATGTGCTGCTTCATTCTCCCTTTCTTGAATGCATGAGAGACTGGGTCAATTCAGTGATCTTGCAAGTAATGCAACACCAATGGAAAGTAATTAAATTATTCCTTTCTATAAAGGTCTTAAGATTCTTAAGGTACGATGCTTAAAAATTTCCCACTTCCAAAATATAGAGCAAGTATACCTTTGTGTTCATGAATATAGAAGTCTCCCTAGTTTCTCCAGTGTTTGCACAGGATTGTACACTTGAGGGAGGTAACCAGCTAATAGTATTGAAACATTTGACCTTTGTTTAGACAACTAAATAGATGAAGACTATATACTTAATATTAGATGATCTCTTCAGAAAAAATACTGTCCAGATGCCTCACTCACTTCTACACATATCTAGAAATGATGACACTGTATGGCTCGGAAGCTGTGTAGAGTCAAAGGTACACAACTACTTGGTGGTCTTGCCTCCTGATACCTAGAGTAATTTGGAGAGTTGGTAATCAAAATTATTTCTACAGTGCTTCCACTAAGAAATTTTTATTCACATAAATATCAGAGAAAAAAAATGCTGATGAACAGACTTAAAAATAAAACCAGAGTCACAAAAGTTAAGTAAATACTACTTGTAGATACTTTCAAAATGTTAACTTTTAAAACTCTGTGGAATTATTTCTTTTATACAAAAGAATGCCCATGATTTTTCCTGCAGGGGGAAAAACAAACAAACAAACAAACAAAAAAACCCCAACCACTTTTCCCTTTATAACAGCTTTATTGACTGCAAAGTCCCAAGTGGTGCAAAATTGGTAAGAAGGACGCATTTAAAAAAATGAAAAGCTAAGAGCACACAAATGCAGTCAGTGATTGTTGTAAAATTTGAATAAAATTTGGGATAATTATTTGATGAGTTTAAAGAAATTAACTAAAAGATAAACTATAATCATAAGATGAAACAGATCTCTAGCAGTGAAAAAAATGTTCGAGCTGTAGAGACAATTGAAGTGGGATTACAAATGCTCAGCCGGATAATGGCATAAATTAATGTCATTATGTTCTGTTTGTTGGCTGAGAACTTCAGTAGCAGAGAATGTTTTAGAAAGCAGTACAAAAACTAGCTATGTGGAAAAGATTGGTGAATGAGATCAAGAGAAACTCACGTACTTGTATGTATACTTTTTAAATTTCTTCTTATATTTTCAAAATTTGGCTCCGAGGTCCAAGATTTATTACATTTAAGGTTTTCCTTAGTGCAAATCTGATACTTAACTAAACCCAGAATGGTAGAACTTTTAGGCTACAATACCAAGAAAGATACAGAAACTTGAAAAAGTCTCCTAGTTAAGTGTCAGGACCCTGAGTGTACCCTGAGACCTTAACTGTCCTGAGCAGCCTCCCCTGGGCGCACCTTTCCCCCTCTGCCTGTGGGTCCAGGAGCCCATTTCAGGTCAGGCTGGGTGCCCCCTCCTTGTCAGAGCCCTGCTAGAGGTGTGCCTCTCTCAAGTTTTATCTCTGGCCCCAGCTCTTGGATGAACCTTGGATCTATGTTGTAGTCTTGTTTCCAGTCATGCTTCTGGCCCCATCTTCTGACTGGACTCACTGGATGCACTCTGGACCCAGTTCACCCAGACTTTGATTTGTCTGGGACTGTCGGTGCAGCCTGTTACCCGCACCATGCTCTGCCCACAGCCTTCGGATATTGTGCCGTTGTGTCCTGGCTGGTGAGGGCACTGTCTGAGTTGGGATCACCCATGGCTTTCATCTCATCCTCCCGCGTGGAGAAGTGCCACTCCCTGACATTTAAGTTCTAATGAATATGTTCTCATTTTTAGCTTTAATACACATGCGACATTTTGAGTATACAGTTCCGTTACTGAAGGTTTTAATGTCATGTAGTATACAGCAATTTTGTTTTTTTAAAAACATATCTGTAACCTACTGGAAGTTCTATTTTGGAAAAAAAAAAAAGTCATAAAAAGCAAGAGGTTTTTCCTTTATTTATGGGCTGAGAACTTCAATGTCAGAGAAGGCTTATAATCCACGGTGATATAAAGACCAGCTGTTTGAAAAAGAATTGGGAATGAGATAATCAGTTGCCAACATGGGTTTACAAAGAACAGGTCTTGTCAAAGTTTCTGATAGGGTTTTTTGAAAAATAAATCTCAGGGAGACAGTAGAATGTAGTTTAGGTTTTATTAAAGACTGATTAAAGTGTCACATAGCCTAATCTAAAAGGTCAAAAGTATGAGTATTAATTTTGGGATGGAGTCTTTGGTCAAAAGCTGACTAGAAGAAAGAAGCTAGAGTATTATAATTAGCCCTATCAAGATGGGTTCTGCAAAGCTGAGCAGTGGCAGTAGTTTTACTGAACACCTTTGTTCAAATAATGATTTTTGCACCTGGTGCAAGCTGTCATATACACTTACAGATAGCTTTTTAAAAAAATGAACAGACTACAGAGTAACATACATCAAAGTCCTGTAAAGGATCAAGTATAGAATGAAACAATTTCAAAGTATAAAGCCATTCATGTTGGCAGCATCCAAGAAAAAGTGAAAAGAGTAGAATGAAAGGAAGTAAAAAGACTTTCAGGGGAATTACATTCATATTGTACATAACATGCCTTATGAAAGTATGGTTTGTGTCAAGTGCAGGAAGTACAGCTAAAGGAATTGCACTGAACTTTAGTCAACTGCAGTCTTCAGGATTGTTATTTATGGATTCTGTTGCTCAACGAGGTATATGGCCTGTAGGATGAGAGGCAGAAGAAGTGAAAAAAGTGTGGATTCAGAGAAGCTAGAGTTACAGTAACTTAATTTGGAGGAAAAAAAAGATAGATTTCTGTAAGTAACAGTAAGTGCCTGTACATTGTCACGTCTATAAAAATATACTTTAAAAATTAGTTAGTTTGTGCTGAGCGTCGAGGATAGACTGAAAGCTACCCTGTGCTTTCACTCTAACCAGATTGCAAAGGAGTATCGGTTGAGGCCAGAAGGCGATTATAGACTGCCTTGTCTGTGTTCTGTTTACAGGGCTAATAGTTTTTATGGAAAAGTGAAGATGCAAGTGATATGGATTTTTTCCAGAGAAAACTGATGAAGTACTTTGGGCATACTAAGTATATTAGCCTTTCACTAAGTAAGATGGAGAACTTACTGAAATTAAGACTTGATTTGGATTTCTAGTTTGCCTGCATCTCAGACATACCCACATAGAACTTCCTCATTTCTCTTGCATTTGTTTGTGACTGTAGGATTGCTCTTGATGGGAAGAGTGAACTCTCACTGTAAGAATCAACAAGTGTTTTTCACCAAGTTGAGTGAATAAGTTTACAACTTGGCAAAAATAGCACTGGCAATGATTAAGTGCATGTATATGTGTTTTATCTTCTTCACTGATGGACTAAGCTGCAATGCATTACATAAAAGCTTAAATTCTGAACATTCAATATGACTTCCCTGCCTACTGAAGTAAAAATAAGAAAATAAATCATATGCATTTTGTTGGCATATATTGCTACTGACAATAACGATAGCAGAGGAAAGAAATTGAACTGTATTATCTGCAGAAATTAATTCAGTCAGTGAAGTGACTTACTTTGATGCTTCCTTTGGTCAATTACACAACATTAGGAAGACATTAAAAGGAAGAAGGCTTCGAAGGGTAACCAAACTCATACAATGGACTATTTTAAAAGGTGGAATCAACTAAAATGGATTATTTTTTTTTTCATTGGAAAGGGGGAAGATTAATGTTCTAAGGTGTTTTTTAAATCCAGTGTTAAATACAAGATTAAAGATGCAGTCATACTGAAGTAGGACAGGGCATTAATGGGTTTTATACCACATGTCTTTATTATTTGGACCTTATTGGATTGGCTTGAACATATAAATTCAACCTCAAATCTTAAAGGATAGGGAAGTAAATGGTACAAATCAAATATACCAGAGACATCCTGTCAGATTCTCCTCTTCTACTGTTTCTTCTGGCTTTGACCAAGCTAAATTTAGCAGATGCAATCTGGTCATCCATAAAGCATCTGGTATAGTGTCAAATGGGAAGTAATGGATTAAACTGAAAAATTAGCACTTACTCAGTTGCTGTGCAAGTCTCAGCTTGAAGAACTGGCTATATGAGACAACAAGGGTTTGCACCTAAAAGGAAACTAGTGGGGAAGGTTCCTAATGGATATCTTTAAAAAACTGACTCTTTGGGAAGTGTATATTCAGTTTAGAATCATCACAGAAGGAAAAGTAGAAATGGGCTAAAGATACCTGCAGGCACAAAGGTGAGAAGCTTTACCAAAGCAGGGAGTGGCATAACATTTTGCACGATAGCAATTACAGAGGAATAACAAGAGTATTGACTGCAGACTGGGACCTTGAGGTGTTTAATAAGGAGTTCTTGTGTACCACATCATAGATCTAGGTCATCAACATCATGCTGCCATGAAGAGTGAGAACACAGTCTTAGTCTTTGTAAAACTTTTACATAGATAGAGGGAAGTATTAATACATTGAAGATGGCACTAGAGTATCTTGGTGTGGAAGGAATGCCATGAATGATTTTTCTGACATGAATTCTTAAAAGAGGTTCATAGAACATAAGTGTGTGCATATATATATGTGCATATATGTATGTATGAATAAAAATCCTGCTGGGTAAAGCCAGTGATCTTGTTGCCCTGTGTTCTGGCTTCTATCAGCAGAATGAGATTGAAAGTGCATGTTTAGTTAACGTATCAGACTGTGACATATCATACCAGTAACTAATCAGACTATGAGGAAATTTCTATCATTAAATCAGTGGCGAAGGCTAAGAGAGTGGAATGCCAGACTGAACATGAGCATGCAATAAAACATGGCCACCACAATGACCAGTATCATTTACTCAGCTTTACTGGGTAACTACTCAGCTATAATGATACTTATGGTCTCACCTAGCATAGGAATTGGAGTATGATATTAGTATTTATTGGGTAGTCCATTAGATACTGTGGTATTATAATATAATTGTACTAAGGTCTTTGCTATGCTAAGTTGTTGGAATCATTAATATACACTACCTAGAAAATGCAGACTTAGTATCTACTCCCAATTTCTTGCAAACTAAGCTTGTCTTTTCATATTTTGTGTGTGCTGCAGTTGCTTGAATTATAATCAGAAGCCTCATGAGACAGATTGGATTATAAATCTCAAGAAATGTAGTGTTCATAATACCCCAGTGGTTAAACATGGGAATAATTTGAGGAAGAACTTTAATTGGAAGGCTTAAAATCGGTTGTGGCATGGTCATTTAATAAAATGTTTCCGTCTCATCTGCGGAAACATCCACAATGATGTTGTTCTGGAAACATTGCTGTTCCTTTTTTTTAGAGGTTTCTGTTTCTTGTATCAACAGTGTTACCTTTTAATGAATTTCTAGGGGTTTAAAGGTCTATTTAGAAGAGAGAAAACATGTCATGCATAATCTATGTATATTCTAAATTTTATTGCTGATACCCAAATATAGAAGTCATAGAACAGAGTGAGGATAAATGACATATTATCTTGCAAAAATCATACTTCCAGTAGAAATCATATTGCTGGTATAGTATATTAGATGACTGTTCATTCTAGCAGAAGGACCGCTTCTTGTTAAATGTAATGATTTCCTTTATGCAGAGCTTCTCATAATTAAACACCACAGCCTTTCTTCTAGTTTAAGCAAGACCACAAATGTGCTTGTGTATTAATAATTTAGATGAGGACATACAGTCCAGGATACCTGTTTATACTGTGTGAGAATCAGAACATTTAAGAGCTCCTACGTAGACACTGAGATCCTGAAGCTAAAGAATGGCATGGAGACCAGGAAAAAAACTCACTTCTGAGCTCTTTTATAGGTTTTCCAGCTAGCTTAACTTCCATGTTGTAAAAAACTTTATTTCAGGAACTTTTCTCCTATTTTTAAAATTGCTCTCTTTGCACACCAAGGAGGTCAACAGAGTTTAGGTACGAGGGTGTCTTTTTATCACTTTACTAGTAAAATCAGTGTGTAGTGAGTTAGTGAAGATTAGTATTGCAGTCCTAAAGTTAGAATCTCTTATGGTCTTCCATTACTATGTACATGTTTCTAAGTTTAAAATGAATCTGTTCATGCTCATTAGGTAAAAGCATTGGAGGCCAAAGTAATTTCACAGAGATTACATCTTCTGAGATTTCGTTTCCCAGAGCTCAATACAAATAAATGTTATCTTCTTGTATTGTTAGTGTCATGTGATAGTTCACTTTGCAAATCAGTATTCATTTTCTGCATAATTTTTCAGAAACATGCTTACTTTAAATGTTTTGGTTGTTTTTTTTTTTATAAATGAAAGGGTATTTCCATATTTGGGAAATAGTAATTATGAAGACATTTTATCATGAATTTTAAATGTCCCATTTTAAATCATTTGGCTTAGGAATTATCTAAAAATTATGTTCTCAATGGAATTGTCTTCTATTATGGAGCAAATTGTTTTAATTGAAACTTTCTATTCCTAAGATAGTGTTCTCATACTGCTACTCACAGTGGTTATTTCTGACAATATTTTGAATTGCAAAATAGTTACGTACTTCATGTCTATTGGCTCCTAAAGAGCTATTATTTATATTGGTTTGTGATTTTCTAGATTAATGTAACTATAGTCATTATAGCTATAATACAGTTAAACTATAGCCATTTTGAAATCAAACCTGTGTCTAACTAATAGAATAATTAATAACTAAAGCCTTCTCACCTTCATGACATAAATATACAATTAAGGTACACTCCCCTGCCAAGAGACAACTTTTTTTTTTTTATTCTCTATTCTGGCTAGATTGCTACCACATTACTGTTGGAGTTCTGAGTCTTGGTCTTGTATTCTTCTAGTTTACCAGGTCTCACAACTTGGAAGGATAAATTTGGTCTAATCCAGTTACTGTATATTTGTCTTTTGTAATCTTTTGATATGTAATCAGCTGAATTGGAACTTTGTTATCTCAGAAAATCTAAATCTCTTCTCAGTAATTTACCGCGAGTCAGGCAACACTAGAATTCACGCAACAGATAGAAAGCAGTTATCTGTTCTTAATTTCATCTGCAAAACAGCTTCAGAGCTTCTTAGGTGAACTTCTGTCATCCCCTTCTTCACTGCTCAGCAAATGATCACATACCATTTTTCTAGAAGCGTTCTACCTCAGTGCCTAAGTGCACTTCTTGGAAGTGCAGGGTAATAGAACAAGAGTCAACAAACACAAGTTGCAGCAAGAGAAATTCCCATTAGATATATAGAATGAATTTTTCCAATGGGGGTAATCAAACTTATTGGAATGGGTTGTAAAGAAAGACAGTGGACTGTCCATCCATGGAGATGTTTAAAACTTGACTGAACAAGGCCTTGGACAACCAAGCAAGGAATTGAACTAGATGGCTTCCTGTGGTCCCTTCCAACTTAAATTATTCTCTAATTCCATTGAATGATAAGAGAAATTGCTTAAAGCAAGACTTGATAGAGGGACATAATATTTATTTCTCTTGTTCTGGACTCAGTCCTGCATCATTCAAGCAGATCTTTTCTCTGTCTTGAACAAGAATATAATGAAAACCTTTCTTGACTGAAAATACCTGTGATCTAATTAGCATAGCTATGAGTAGTCACAGCTTCCGCTGAGAATGAGAGCTGTGAATGACCAATAATTCTGAAAAAAAACCTATACTTTTTGAATTTGGAATTCAGTCCTCAAGGCATTCAAATAACGTATTTTCAACTAAGTGCACAAAGACCCCATCTGTGAAGTGGGAACAATAATCCCTTCTTGCTTAATGGGTGTGCTGTGAATATTAAACTCCTTAAATGAATATCTAGATACAATAATAAGCAGTACTATAGAAAAGCCCAATAGGAAATTATTAGTTCTATTCCTGGTCCTGCATCAGTATGGGAAATAGTAAGGTCTGGTTGTACATATTGAATGATGCAAATACAAAATAAAATATGAAGACCTGCCTCATTCCCTAAGCAGTTTTTAACCTATAGATGGAATCAAGTAGAAGACAAGAGAACAGAAAATATTACTTGAAATACTGTATAACTTCCCTACCTAATATGCCACTTTCTAAATCTGAATTCTTCACTAAGTGCTCTTAATCATAATGTGAGCATAGAAGTTTTCCAGTGTAACAGGTATTTCTGGAAAATCAAATTAAGATGCTATTGCTAATAGAATGCATGGGTAATTTAAGATTTAAAAAAAAAACCTTAATCTTATGCACACTCCAAAACTAGGTAATATGAACTCAATAAATTAAAAGATAAGTTTTAAAAGGAATCCCATTAGATTAAGAAAAATAATGCTTGGTGTAGGCAGCTATCCAGTTGTCGTGGTTTAACCCCAGCCAGCAACTAAGCACCACGCAGCCGCTCACTCACTTCCCCCCCACCCAGTGGGATGGGGGAGAAAATCAGGAAAAAAGAAGCAAAACCCGTGGGTTGAGATAAGAACGGTTTAATAGAACAGAAAAGGAGAAACTAATAATGATAATGATAACACTAATAAAATGACAACAGTAATAATGAAAGGATTGGAATGTACAAATGATACGCAGTGTAATTGCTCACCACCTGCTGACCGACACCCAGCCAGTCCCCCGAGTGGCGATTCCCTGCCCCCACTCCCCAGTTCCTATACTAAATGGGACATCCCATGGTATGGAATACACCGTTGGCCAGTTTGGGTCAGCTGCCCTGGCTGTGTCCTGTGCCAACTTCTTGTGCCCCTCCAGCTTTCTCGCTGGCTGGGCATGAGAAGCTGAAAAATCCTTGACATTAGTCTAAACACTACTGAGCAACAACTGAAAACATCAGTGTTATCAACATTCTTCACATACTGAACTCAAAACATAGCACTGTACCAGCTACTAGGAAGACAGTTAACTCTATCCCAGCTGAAACCAGGACACCAGTCTCAACCCTCTCTTGTGGTGAGGCTGTCAAATTAAGGAATGTTGGTGCTTTTAACCTCAGCTTCAATTAATTTGGATTTACAGGTATAATCAAACAGCTTTTCGGGACCAACACTGAAGCAAAATTAAGGTTGTATGTTTATTTTCACCAAATACTCTTTGTCTGGAAATCTGTTTCCATAGTATGGACTCTGCCGCCCTTAGAATCCTCACATAAGCCTCCATTAACTTTCATTGACGGACTGGTGCAAAGACTAACAGAAGCAATATAATTACATCTACTAAGGAATGCCACAGATGTTTCTAGGACCTCAGGACGAAATACCCCAAAGCTGCATGACTTATGCTGTTAACATCCAGAACAGAGAGGCTGCATGGAAATTGTCTCTTGGATGTCTTTCCTGGAGCAGTCTCGCTGTTAAACTGCACCCAGGAGCTGGTTTGGAGAATGCTGCTTGACATGGGGCCAAAATCATAGCAGGGAGTGCTCTAATCATCTACAGGTACAGACAACTGCATTTCTATTTAGTTTTCCTCTTATGGTCGTAATGTTACTGTCCAAATGGTCGGGACTTTACCTGGTGTAAACATCCATGGATTTCATTCAGCAATTAAAAGAAAGGATATGTCTATGTTGCATAATAAAGAGCTGTACCAAAAATAGCTTGCTCAGAGCCACATTCAGGGCTCTCATGGTAGAAGCATTTTAACTCTTTCATAGTATGGTATTCAAGTCTGGTGGAAGGCTCCTGTTTTTTAAAGGGCTAATCAGTCTAGGCAGAGCTCCATATTGTTGTCACTGCGTAATCTATCTTGGGTATCTTTGTTCGGCCCTGTATTATGCCCTGAGATGAACTGAGTCCCTACTTCTTGCAGTACTCAACAGTTACTTTGTAAGTGCAGAAGGCGGTGGATTACTGTGAATAGGTGTGGTTTCTTTGGTCTGGCCAGATTGGGATTGCCATTAATTTGTATAAAAAGTGAGGATGAAACACTCATTTTACATGCTTTTCCAGGGGTTTAAAGATTATATTGCATTAGAAGAAATTAAACAGAATGGAGTGAAATGGAGGTTCCAGGAAGCAGAGAATCATTCTGGTTTGAACCAAATTCATGTGCAGTGTAGGCAGCTGTAGGCACAGACATAGTCACTATGATCTGCATTGGCTTTGAATCTGCTACTGAGAGCAAAGGTGCTGGGTGGAAAGAAAACCTTCATAAATGGCAACACAAACCAGACAAACAATTTTACAGCTTTTAAGGAAAACCTACTTTCCTAATAACAGGTATTAGAACAGGTAATCCCCAGAACTGATTTATGGATGGGCGTGTGGGTATATGCCACAGTACATCTTTAACTTGCAGCTGTGTGAGTGGGCAAATCATTTTACAACTCTCTCTATTCTCCCTACTCTATTGTTTCTTGCTTATTTACGTAACAATGTCTTTAGAGTAAGGACTTATTCTTTAGTATGTACAATACCCAGTATAAATCTTAAAGCCTTTGGTGACTACCATTCTATAAGCTAAAAAAGTAAATAATGATGAGTCTTACATGGTACATATAATAACAGTGGGCTGAATTCTTCACAAGAGAAACACATTATATGTTCACATATGATACACCTATAGTACATATATATATTTTCACAGTATTTTCACGTATACTGCATTCTGAACAAGAAAGATAAGCATGTTCCTAAAATTTTATTTTGGAAAAAAGGTGAAAATGAAAGCTTATAGAAAATAACATGACCATTGAGATGATGCATGCTTTGTTAGGTACAAGCAGCCTTCTTTGTGAATCTTAGTCTTAGAATATTTATATCACATTGTCTACTCCTTTTCAATTTAGATTTGTGCTTCAGCATTCAATGAATTCCTCTATTCCTCCAGGCCTTTAAATTTTGAAACTGGCTTTCATCAATTTGGCTAATACACTTTGGAAATTTGGTGCGAATAAAACCACTGAAAATTCCATAATCTTTGTTGAAGTTTCAAGGTGTATATATTTATATTTTAATGCACAAGCACAGATATTAAGAATGCATGTTGATGTTAATGGACTATTTTGCAAAAGGCAATCCTTGAAACACCTACCAGTTCAATTTTTAACATTACCTAATGGTGAAGTGTTTCGATTTTTTTTAATAGATTACACAGAGTAATGTAACAGCTCTTTTTAGTGGCTTTGGTTTTGGTTTATATTTTGGTTTTACACTTGCATGTAAATTTTTGACACAAGAGATAATGCTTTATTAACATTTCAAATTCAGATTGAAACCTCTGTATTTCTAGTAATCAATAGTTAGCTGAATCTGCAGTTCTCCATCTTCCTTCTGCCCTTTGCATGTTCTTATCTAATCTTGCATGAATTGATTCAAAATATTTTGAACTTTACAACCAATATTCTACATAGCTTGATATATGTAGATTTGTTTTAAATGTTAATATGACCATTCAGAAGGTCAAAATTGTATGTTCCTATCTGCAAAGATACTAGTGCAATTAGACAAATCTGCTTGACATTTTAAAATGTTAACCAGTGTACATTATTGTCCAGTGTAATGAATTAACTCGCCAAGAGATATAAGTAGATTTTATTTTTGTTTATTTAGGTGTGAATAGGACTGCATGAATGATAGCATTTTGCTGAAATTTACAATGTAGAAGACTATTAAGCGAAAAGATTGCCTAATACTAAAACTTACAAAGAAGGCGGCCATAGACAGCATTAAAGATCTAAGCAAGAAAAACTGGTTGCATTAAAGGGAGAAGATATGTATTTTTTTGCCTTCTAATGCAACTAAATTTTTTTTTTTTATGTAAGTAAGAAATGGTGGAGTGTAGCCCCAGCTGCCTTTTGGAATTTCTCAAGGTTTTAGGAATTTTGTTTGTAGTCTGGTTTTGAATCACAAATTACATAGACTTTTTAGTGCCTGCCTCTTTTGCTGGTGTTATTCTTACCCCTCCAGTGCTCCTATAGTTCTAAGGTTGACAGCTTCAAGTCTTCTGTAGGAAGTGGGATTCTTTTTAATTGCTTCATAACACTACCTCATTTCCTAATTTACTATCTATGGATACATTGGAGAGTTGTTCTTTGTTATCCCTAAACCCAGTTTTATCCAGTTCCCAAAGTTGTATTCCTAGAATCAGTAGTAATTGTTAGTAATTTACCACCTGTAATCAGCGTGTAAAGTCCTAGAGTGTCTGGTGTCATCTTCTGCTTGTACTTTTGAGTGGTCCTCTTAAAACTCCCAGTTCTGGAGCTTTCAAGCTGTAGTGTCCTGACAGCAGAACTAATACTATAGTAGCTAAATCTATTTGCACATATACCCTCGTTCAAAGGTCATTAATAAATAGTTCAATCTAAGTATCTACTAGTTATGACAATATCACTGGTATGTTCTCAAAATTTACACAATTTACACAGTCTATGAGGATGTTTCTACCACATAAAAATGCAGCTGCCATGTAAAGCATCTGGAGATGGGTTCACCTGAGGGAGGGTATGTTATGTATTATTAAAATTTAAAGGTACATCAGTACATCACATTGCATATATATGGGAAATACCCTGAATGAAGGCTTTTGATAAAACAGAAATGAAATTAAGCATGATAGTTGCAGTCTTTTGTTAACATATAAATACACAGATAGGGCTAGAAATCCAGTTCTGTCCCTTACTACCTTTTTGTAAAGAGGAGTTATGAAACAGTGTGCTGTATAAACACATATCTGATGCATAACCTTATTTCTACAACACAAGTCAGTAGACTACTGCTAGGCTACCTAGACTACTTTGACAAATCTTAGTGGGCTGTTTAAAAAATCTGGGTTTTGTTCTATTTTACTGAGCATTTCAAAGCACAATATCTGAATTTTATAATGACATCATGTATTTCGAGTAACAGTTGCCTATATCACATATAACCCTAGGGTATTAGGTAGGTAGGACTTACAAGATCACTAAGGTGTACAATTAATTGCTTGCATTTCACCTATCTGATATGATTAATATTTCTTCCCTAAGGATTGTTATTATTAAATAATTATTATCCATTAATAGAAATCACATTGCACAAAATAGCTTTTAAGTAGGACGTTTTCTGCAAACAGATTTTGCAAGTGATTGGAATGTTTCATTGAGTAACCATGTTAACATTTGTACTGTAAATTTTACATAAAACCTTAAAAATTGTCAGTTTTACTACATTGTGTTACATTTTATCTTCTGTATAAACTGGAACAAAATTACCCCCAAAATTTCGTGTACAACCAAACCTGCAATCACTGCCACTAAAATTATGAGATTTTTTTCTTTTTACAAAATCCATTTATCCATTTCTATCACAGCAGAAAGCATTGATTCCTTTTTTTTTCAGTCAGCAGTGTAGAAAAACTCACAGCTTCATTTATCTTTGAATGTTGGTGGGAAATAAAAGAGTTGACAAAACATCAGAAATAGTGTGTGTCTATTTTGTATTTTAGAAGGGTTTTTTTTCACCAACTTTCAATTGCCCCTTGTCTTGCTTCACCATTAAGCCAGAGTAGGTGGGTCTGATTGCTTCCATTTTCTTAAGATGCTGAATTATACAGCTAAATCAAGGCGGAACTCAATGCCTGGGAAGACTCAAACAACAAAAAACTCTCTTTCTTTCTTAAGAGATCTACTGTTGCCTGCTTTCTTTATTCTTTCACTATTCTTTCTCATCTGACCTTGTGCGATACACATTCCAGTTGAATTCAGTACCTTCACTACTGGTTAGTGTAAGTAGGAGTAACAAAAGGTTTCAAGATATGTATAGGTGCTGATCCCAAAGGAGGCTGCCCACATAAGGACTATAGCTACAGACTTTAAAAATCCTATTTAAAAATATTATTTATTGGTTTTTAGTATGAACATGGTAACTTCCTGGGAGAAATCATGCCACTTCTGCTGGTTGACAGTGGTTTTCAGAAGAGTTACATGAGTTGCCTGCTTCTGTTTTTTTTTGGGGGGGTGGTTTTTTGTTTTGTTTTTTTTATGCAAATGGAATTTTTACCAAGTTTTGGAAAGAAATGGGCAGTCAGTATAGTATATACAGGCATTTCATTCACAAATATAATTACTTTAGTAATGATGTCATAAACTGAAATAAAGCTTTCAGTCAGTGAAACACATTTTATTATACTTCCTGTGTAAGTCCTTTACTATAATTATATGTTTATGTATTTTTTCCTGATTTTGATGTAAGGCACCATCTTACAATAGAAGCTTTGTTACATGTGGACAATATATCTGGTCGTGTAAATCAGCTTCTCCTTTGAAAGGCCTGAACATAATACACTTTGGCTAGCATTTCATACAACTAAAGCTCCAATTATTCTTAAAATGCAAAGATTCATAAACTTTGGTGTATTATACAACAATGTCCCTGTATGTCCCTCTCATTAAAAACAAGAAAGGCTGAATTCTTTGTTTTGCATACTCTCCTGGACAGTGAAGACAATAAATTATGTTCCATCTCTTAACATTTCCACATCTCATATTTGCTCCTGACTGTCAAGCTAAATGAAATTTGCTATGATAAATGTTTTATCTGCTTTCTTCATAAGTCAGTCCCAAATCTCTGACCAGTTTCGTTATTGAGCCCTGGAGACTTATAACAATTATTGCTATCATATTTTTTTCCTGTCAGTTTGATCTGTCCTCCCAGTTTGGGCAGAGTCTGCCTTTCTGGTCATTTTGTACAACAGATATTTTTGAATTGAGGAGCTATATTATATATTATTTCTTTATGTCTATTGTTCCTTTCATCCAAACTGTGCATTGGGCTAAACTGTATCTTTTACAAAGAGCTTGCTGTCGAAACCAGCTTCTAGAAAGACCTCATCTCACAGAGGCACCATGCCTGTCAGAGTTCACACATGGACTACCCACTGCAACTTACTGAGAACGTGACGGAAGTCATACTGGGTCAGACCAAAAAATCAGTTTCCAAAGTATTTTCTCTCTACCAGTGGCCAAGCCCACCCAGTCCCAATTGCTGTGAGGGTAGGGAACACAAAAAGAAGTTTCTGTAAACTTTTCTGCAATGTGATTACTGTCACTTGCCAACACTATGCTGTCATCACCTCAGGAGAGCCAAAGCCCAACTGGGGTTGAATCTGGTGAGGGATGTGGAGGGCAACACGGAGGGCTTCTGCAAGTAAATCAACAGCAAAAGGAAAACCAGGGAAAATCTGCTTCTATATGGGACAGGGGCCGGGGTGTCAAACAACATGGAAAAGGCTGAAGTTTGCAATGCCTTCTTTGTGTCAGTTTGGAGCAAGAAAAACAGCCTTGGTGGAAGAGGATCCAGTTAGGGAACATTTAAACAAATTGGACATGTGTAAGTTCATGGGATGTGACAGGAAGCACCGACAGTGCCAAGGGAGCTGGCTGATGTGATTGCAAGGCCACTCTCAATTATCTCCGAAAGGTCATGGCGATCATGAAAGGTTCCTTAGGACTGGAAGGAGGCAAATTTTACCACTATCTTCAAGAAGTGCAAGAACAAGAATCTGGGGAACTACAGGCCAGTCCGACTCACCTCAATCCCTAAAAGGGTGGGCAAGAAGGTGACTGAGAGTAGTCAGCATGGATTTACAAAGGGGAAATAATGTTTAACCAATCTGATAGCCTTCTCCAATTATTATTATTTATTAATATTATTATTAATAATAATAATAATTATTGGAAAGACCATATCTGGCATATCAAAATAAAACAACTAGTGGCCAACCATTGTTAACTTTGCCACATCAGCAGCATCTGTTCCTGCTCCCTATTCCCTTCCCCAGGAGGAGGGGGAGAAACAGCCAATGTCATTACTGTTGCTGAATGTCACTGTGCTGTCACCATTGTCACTATCACCCTTACTTCCGAGATCATTCCCTCTAACTTTGCCCTCATCTCCGTGTGGGCGTTATAGCTCATACCTCTTAACTGTATCAACTATGTAGGTTAACAATGTCTATGTCTCCCACTCTATCCCTCTCAGGGACCCTCCACTGGCTTTGGCTAAACTTCAGTTCTTGCTGAAGCTGTCATGGACAAGCCAACAAAACAGACTGGGAAAAGTCCTTTGTGTCTTGTAGCCCAACAAATAAAATATTATCATCGCTAGTAACAGGTCGCAGGAATTGTACTGACTTCGCAAGGCATCAGGACTGAGGCTTGCCAGGACTGCTTTATCTGAACTCAGCACGGCCTTCCTGGAGCTTTGTTTTAGCTTGTTGACCTGTACTGGCAGTTTACATAATGACCAGGTGGTTATGCCCAATTTGTTTTACTTTTGCTTAGCTTTGCATGGTATAGCCACGGGTTTTATATAGATAGCAGTAACAAGTAGTTCTGTGTAGAAGTAAATATTTACAACTTAGTGATATAGAGGAATACATGCTTGATACAATAGCAGAGGTCTTAAAATTGGGGGGACAGTGTAGAGGTGTACAGATGTAGGATGATAAGTAAAACAGACCCATGCTTACATTGGAGAACCCACGGCTGTAAAACGTTCCGTAAAGATCAGTCAAAAAAATCAGATCTGGGAGCAGGAGTAAAACAGTTAGAGGAGTAACAATGAAGAACAAGATTTAACATACATAAATGTTGCACAAATGGTAAATTTCAATGCAACGTGGACTTGCAGACAGTGAGGAAAACAAAGTGTAGAATTTGTTAGCAAACATATAAAAATGACCCCAAGCAGATCCTGGAGTGAGGAGGAAACCGTCAACATGATAAACAAACATTGACCTCCCAGCAAAGAACTAAGGACATAATGTGTTTTGGCTTTACCCTCTCCCCCCAGTGTGGACTGAAGATACCAACCTTAGGGCCTGGCAGGAGAGCAGGACAGTGACTATAACATTGAAAAAAGGGGTAGCTACTGGAAAATGTGTGTAGTTTTAACTGTATTATTATTATTGAGACTTTTTCATAGAATAGTATTTTATTTTCTTTTAGTTTTCTTTTTCTATAATTAGAACTGGACTATGAATTCATTGATCAAACTGTTAGGATTTCAGTTATACTAACTAAATCTTGGCTTTACATGAGAGATGTGTTTCTTTTTTGCCCATAGCAGTGTTTTGAGCAGAACCCTTTACATTAACTACTTCCCTATTATTAAAGAACAATTTCAGATTTGAGCAACCCGAACCACGTGTACTGAAAAATTCAGTTTCAAGATAGTGACTTTGTGGGGATAATCCCCTTGTTTCAGAAAAAAGACTGGTTCCCATTTCTGAATCTGAAGGTTATTTCCAGGTCTGTACCAGCTCTTTGTACTGCGCCTTAGATTCACAATAGGCCGGCATCATTACCCATTCATGCTTCTGGCCTTTGGTCTTCACATGGCACTGAAGGTGTTTAATGAGTAGGTGTTCACTGACATTCCTAGTTCCAGTGGTAGCATGCTGTAACCTTCAACCTGTCACTTCAGACCTCGTTTGGTGCAGCACAGCGGTGTGGTCTTGAATCAATTTTATTATGAAGGCTGTTGCTAAGGCATGAGAAGGGACATGAGCTAAAGCATGTACAATAATAAAAGAAAGAATGCAGACAGAACTGAAATTGTTGAGATGGTGACGGTTAGCAGCTTGAGGATTCAAGAGAAAAACTAAGAATATATGAGACACTAAGAAAAAGCAGGGAGCCTGAAGATAGCAATTTGGCAAGAATGAGGGTCGGCCCATTCTGAGAAGCAGTGGAGGCCACCGTTCCCTAGTTGTGTGCGACTGGCTGGCCACCAGGGACACCGTATATATCCTGATAGCAGGGGTTTGCCGCATGATGTGGAAGATGCCTGAACAAGAGTGACACAGCGGGTAAGGTTATGATTCCTAAATGTCAGACGTTAAAGCTATGTCCCTATCTTGATAACTGGCTGATAGAAGATGAGTCTTTTTTTCCCCAAAACACTGAATTCCATGAACGAAACCGTAGGAATCCTGAGTTCTCTGAACCGCAGGATGAATGTTCAAAAATCACATCTAGCAAACTCAGCAGGCAGAACTCCTAGGAGCATTATCGAAACCTACAGCAGCTAGGACTTTGATCAATCTCATCTTGTCTGTATACACCAGCCACCATACATTGACAAAAGACTCTCCTGTCTCTTGTCTACATGGCAGTATGTAGTTTCATGACCCCTTGGTGCAAGAAGGTGACCCTTCAAATTTGGCTCTAGTTTAAACATATGTGCTCCATAGACATGTGAATTCACTCATAAATCCATGCACTGGAAGAAAAGACCTAAGCAGTGTATGGAAAGTATGTCCTTTCATGGAATCTCCTTCAACCACAGCGTAATCTTTCCTTCATGCATACTTGGGCAGGGAGCACAGCCAGAAGAATGTATAGGTCAAGGTCTCTGTACTGTGAAGACTTGTCAATCATATGTTAGTAGTGTTCAGAAACTCAGAGCGGCCAGGTACATGTATCCTGCATTTCTTCCAGACATTGCAATTTCAAGTACTCATGACAATCAGCATTGCTGTTGTCTGTTATTGCAGCAATAAATGGGGTGAACCACTCTTCAGAATTGGTGCATGGGCCACGTCATCTACAATCCAAATCTACCTCTCGGACTTTTAGCAGTCCAGCAGATATCCTCAGCTGTTGCAGATTCCAGTAACTGATGTACAGAAAAATGTCCTGACACTGAGAGCTTGAGACTAGGGTATCACTGGAGTCACGCTCTTCATGTCAGAGTCCATCAAAGAGCATTATGTTTTCTGACTCTATAATCCATTTGGAATGACTAGTTGCTTTGAATACGTACTGATAATGACTGATAGTGAAGAGGAACTATCCACTGGCAACATGTATTGTTACTGAATGTCAATCCAATAAGTATTTTGAAGTATGAAAGTGACCTGATTGTTCAGTCTTTTAGACACTGTCAACACAGCAATCTCTAACTCCCTGACAAATAAATATTTTTTAAAATAAATTTATTTGTGACACAGGCAAAATATTTCACTTGAATTTCAGTGATCGTCATCTAAGTGCCAGGATGCTGATGCTTCCTAGGATTAGACAGTAGCTCTTCCTGTAAGAAGACTAAGGTCTGCCTAGTAAGGAATGCTTTTTAATAGCAAAAAGGAGTTTATCATGTTGATCTAGCAAAGCCAGTGGAGGACGTTTGTAGCTAGGTTTTCTCTTGATTCAGGTTCTTCAGAATCAAGCTCTTCTCCCTTTCTAGAATAAAGAAATCTGGCTTTCAGTTGGTTCAGTAAGCAGCAGTATTTCAATCATTTCCAGTGCAAGGTTACAGAACAGTATTCTGTTTTCCTCATTGAAAGTGGGGGGTTTAAGTCTATCTAGGGTACACACTTTACTTTGGGACCCTATTCCTTAGCAGCACTTGGATATCCTTCCTGATCAGCACAGTCTTTGCATTTCTTTTTTTGCTGCCATACTTTTCTCTGAATGCAGCATTCCTGTATCTATTATTTCTGCAAGACATCTTTTGTAAGATTCAAAGTTACTGGTGGTTAGCTTCAAAATGTTTTACATAACATCATTTTCTGACTTCTATCAGATCAGCAAATTGACTTTGCTTCTTCCCCCCCCTCCCCAGTCTCAGTCTGCTGCTTTAAATTTATCCTGTCACATATTAGATGCTTGCAATTTACTATATTACTGAATGCTACATTCAAAAGTAATTATTAAAATGGAGGTTGCAATTTAATTCTGACTGTTCAGTTTTATCTCAGAGCCTTTTGGGGAAAATAAATATACAGAATAAATGCAAAATTTCAATTAGAATGTGAAGCCTCTTGAACATTCTCAGTGAATGATTTTATCCTCTTAATCTGAAATTCATGTTGATCATCTGTGTTTGAAATTTTTAAAAAATGGTATATACTTAATAACTATAGAATGATATTGTATTTAAAGATATTTGGTTGTTGGTTAGTGTCCTGGTTTCAGCTGGGATAGAGTTAACTGTCTTCCTAGTAGCTGGTACAGTGCTATGTTTTGAGTTCAGTATGTGAAGAATGTTGATAACACTGATGTTTTCAGTTGTTGCTCAGTAGTGTTTAGACTAATGTCAAGGATTTTTCAGCTTCTCATGCCCAGCCAGTGAGAAAGCTGGAGGGGCACAAGAAGTTGGCACAGGACACAGCCAGGGCACCTGACCCAAACTGGCCAACGGTGTATTCCATACCATGGGACGTCCCATCCAGTTTAGGAACGGGGAAGTGGGGGGGGGCAGGGATTCACCGCTTGGGGACTGGCTGGGTGTTGGTCGGCGGGTGGTGAGCAATTGCACTGTGCATCATTTGTACATTCCAATCCTTTCATTATTGCTGTTGTCATTTTGTTAGTGTTATCATTATCATTATTAGTTTCTTCTTTTCTGTTCTATTAAACCGTTCTTATCTCAACCCACGGGTTTTGCTTCTTTTCCCGATTTTCTCCCCCATCCCACTGAGTGGGGGGGAGTGAGTGAGCGGCTGCGTGGTGTTTAGTTGCTGGCTGGGGTTAAACTACGACAGTTAGCCATTAGCATTTATCCTGTTAGGATAAGTTATGTAATTGTCATCAAAGTTGTGTTTGTTATTGTCAGTAATGTGTCCTGGAAGAGCCAAGTTTAGAACCTCTTCCACTCCATTGCTGATACTTTTGTGTATATATTTGGTAGAATTTAAGTCCTTAGTGGAATAAGAGTCCTATCAGATTTTATGTTTTAATCTAATAGAGAAGTCATGTCAGTTTTGCATAGTCATTATGTTCAAAATGTGGTCTAGTGCCCCCTTACTCATTTATTTATTTATTCATGTTAGGCAGTGCTGGGGATAAAGCAGTGTGCTAAAGAAATCTTGATTTAAAAAAAAATTATTTTTGAACCTTGAAAATATAAATACAGCTGTGACCTACATGTTTTTCAGTAATAAGATGAAAGAAAGGCAGGTAGGAAAACAGTTCAGAAATGTATCTTGATTTTAATCTTGGTGTTTTGTTGGTTTCAAATATTTTATGTTAGTAAATCTCATTAATCTTAATAGTGTGTTATAAAAAACACAGTGTTACCAGTCTGTAAGTTTTAATGTGTTATTGGTACAGAGATGAGTGTATGTCATCATATTTGCTCTATATACTTATTTTTTCTTCCTCACTTTTAAGTATCCAGTTCTTGATATTTGTTTGGGGAAAGCTTAGTATCCAGCATTGCCCTTAAGAAGAAGGATAGCAAAACTCAGCATCAGTTGAAGGGGAAGTTGAAGACTGTAGACACGATCTTACCCCTTAAACCAAAAAATCTTAACAAACCCCAACGAAACAAAACAAACCCCAACCAAACTCCTGTTCTGACAGCTGCTCTGAGTATGGCTTTGTATGTATTTGCTTCCCAGCTCTGGCCTGTGCTGATATGCTGGGGTACCTGACAGCCCAGGCACCTCTACCTGGGTGCAGCCAGCCAGAGAGGGGTGTCCTCAGAGCTCCCCGACTTTGGGGAGCTCTCGCTACATGCCTTTCCTCTGGCTCTCTGTTGGCAGGGTGGCAATTTACAGGTAGTCTGAGGCAAGTCAGTGCTGCAGTAGCCTGTGTTTGATACATATCCATAGTTATTGCTATTTCAAAGTGTCATTTTCCTTCAAATTTTAAGCAACTTCTGGGCAACTGATTAATCTCACTCTTTTAGAAAATAAATTTTTGCAAAGTATTAAAAGCATAGAGATTACACTTCAAAAGAAAAATACCGTGCTTAAAACAGAAAGTGCACTTCAGCAGATGCCAGCCCGAATTCAGTGCAGGACAGGGAATATCTCCTAGGCACACCTGGGTGCTTTTTTCCTGCGCCTGACCATGGAGATGGCAAAGATTGCTGTCTCGCCTGTACAGCAAGGCTCGGCAGAAGCCGTCACCATAAGGAGCTGCTAGTTAGCGGGAGTTTCTCACTGGACTTTATAAGCGATGGTAAGACATGCTCTGGCCTGAGGATCGTCTGCCTTACGTGTATTCTGGGGACAAAGCAGTTCATTCTGTTTTGAATTTCATTTGTGGAAAAGCACTTGATTAAGCTAAGGTTTTTGAAGCTTGTTTGGAATGATTTTACAGACTGAATATTTCTTTCTGAAAATGTTCCTTTCTAAATTAGGTTCCTACGCTTGCCCTTTGTTCTTTCTCCCTCTGTCCTCCCTCCAGCTTTGCTTATTTTGTAAATGAGTACTTGTTTCTAGCTGTTACCTGTGCAGGACTATATTCCAGACCTTAAAGCCTTTTTCCTCTCAAAACCCTACAGCTTTATCCGCAGCACTGACAGGAAGCCTGGCTGTAAGGTTGGGATGCGAGGTGGAGATATAAGAGGATTGAATGTGTTATGTGCTCTGACATAGTTTTTTTGTGGGATCTTGAGCAAATCTCTGTAATTCCTTGTTTCTTGCTTCCTTATCTTTAAAATAGGGAGGTAGACCTGGAGTTATTTTGAAGATTACCATAGCTTATATACAACAGTTTGAAAGTGGTAATCTCTTCCATAGAGCTAAATCTGTCTCTGACTTGGTATCAATGTGCAAAAACGTATTATAAGTTAGAAATCCTTACTCAGGTGCAGAGATATGAACACATTCATACAAGCTGAGCTGTTGAGTAACTGGGCAGTACGTGCTGCTTTAATCACTGAAGCCTAAAACCAGTAAGATTAATCTAGAGTTCCATAATGTCTCCTGAAGAAAATTACTTTGGGAGTTAGAAGGCATTGCAGAAAAATACAAACACTACAAGTTTTTTATCAAAGTTATTTCAGAAGAAACTTCATCGCTAATCTAGACATATATTAGATTTCTCCTTTAGTCCACTAACATTTAAAAGATAGAATAACATTATATGCAACTAAAAATATATTAATTGAGCCTGTGTCATACACTGTTGGGATGTTGCATTTTTTATGCTATTTAATCACCAAAGCCTAGTTTCATTCAAAGTATGAACCACACTGAAATACATTTATTCATGAAAACTTTGTGCAAGTTTTCCACTGATACTAAGTAAAAGTCTACAGGGTTTTAAAAAGATAACTTTTTATATTTAATGTGGAGAGGGGTGATTGCTGAGCAGAACAAAGAACTTCCTGCTAGTTTGAATTGGATTTGGATTTCTAATCTGCTAGGAAGGTGTAAAGAGAAAAATAAAATCATTTAGCATACTCTTTTCATAAGAACAACTCAGTCTCCAAAAGAGGTATACGCCTTATGGTGGATCATATTGCTATAATCCTTTCTTTACATGAAGATCACCACCTTTATCATAATTTGTCTTGATTATTTATGAATATTTATATTTATAAACTTCAACTGTTATTACGGTGTGGTTTTTTAAGTAAATCCAATTTGCCATGCAGGTAAAACATAATTTCTCTGAGATTTAGGTGTTCTAGAGTATTTTCTTTAGCCGATCTTTTCATTTGTAAGGACAGTGCTGAAGAGAAAATTTTCACAGGATCTGGGGGACTGTGTAAAAAAACCCCAACTCTGGCATGTGAGGCTGATGGTATATCAGCCTGTTTTTATAATTGCTTTTTGTGGGCATGTTCCAGATGATTCTTGTGAAATCCATTCTGAATACAATTTAAAAAATAAATGCAATATTCTCAGTGATGCCTTAAAAAGTTCCTGTGCTGCTTTCAGCAACAGAAACGCTTTATACAGAATCTGTTCTTTAAAACATAATATGGGTCTGATTGGTCACAACTTCATGAGGTGGATGTGATTAAGAAACGTCATCAAAACTTATGCAGACTTTATTGTTATTTGTAACTCTTAAGACTGAAGTTTTGTAAGGGCTTATATAATTATTTGTTTGATTACTTTATTGTGTTCCTACTGCACAGCCTGTTGGAGTAGATAATCACTTGCCGATGTTAATAGCGTATATGTGGTTTAGTTATGAACAATTTAGCCAGCAGCAATAGTTTTAAGTTATTTATTATAAGTAGACTGTGCATTACTGACTTTTGTATGTGCATATGGATTTGTAGAGAAAGGAGACAAATTGTTTCATCTGTGAAATGCTGACTGCATAACAGCATGGGTGTTGAGGATATGAAAGGACAGGGAGAGATTTTTACTTACTTGTACGTCTTTCTTCAAATATGGAATCACCCTAGCCTGTGACACTGTATGTAGGTAAAGATGTGCAGTAACGGGTTCTTTTCATTCAAAGGGTGAATTAGGATATAATTTATAGAAAGAAGTACTGGGTTTTCTTGATGAGAAGTGAAAGTTTTTCATGGTGAATGACCAAATCTGTGGGGAAAAAGCATTAATTTTTGACTTGAAATAAAACATTGAACTTGTTTCAAATTTGTATTTTATTTGTTACCCTTAAAAACTTATGTGATGTTGAACTAAAACAATTTCAGGATTTAAATTGAAACTTTTTGAAAAAAATATATTTGCACATGTCCTGGTTTTGGCTGGGATAGAGTTAATTTTCTTTCTAGTAGCTGGTATAGTGTTATGGTTTGGGTTCAGTATGAGAAGAATGTTGCTAACACACTGATGTTTCCAGTTGTTGCTAAGTAGAGTTTAGACTAAGTCAAGGATTTTTCAGCTTCTGATGCCCAGCCAGCAAGAAGGCTGGAGGGGCACAAGGAGTTGGGAAGGGACACAGCCACGGCAGCTGACCCCAACTGGCCAAAAGGGTTTTCCATACCATGGGACATCATGCCCAGTATATAAACTGGGGGGAGTTGGCCTGCAGGGAGGATCGCTGCTTGGGAACTAACTGGACATCAGTCAGCGAGTGGTGAGCAATTGCATTGTGCATAGCTTGTTTTGTATATTCCAAACCTTTTGTTATTATTGTCATTTTATTGTTGTTATTATTATCATTACTAGTTTCTTCCTTTCTGTTCTATTAAACTGTTCTTACCTCAACCCACGAGTTTTACCTTTTTCCTTCCAATTCTCTACCCCATCCCACTGGGTTGGGGAGGGGACCGAATGAGCAGCTGCGTGGTGCTTAGTTGCTGGCTGGGGTTAAACCACAACAGAAAATATCACAACAGAAATGTTTTTAGTTTTTCTTTTAAATAGAATTCACCGTCAAAGATTTAGTTAACTTTTCATACAGGTATGAAACTGCACATTTAACTAATAATACATTTGCAAAACCGTACTGAAAAAGGAAGTGTTCTCAGCAAGTGTATGTCTCTTAGTGAGAAAAAAAAAAAAAAAATCTCTCTTTATTGCAGGAGATCACACACAGAGCCATCCTAAATTCAGCTAGAAGCTGCAAGAAGGGCTGTCATAACTTTTTTAAGTAGAACGCTTCACCGAGAGTACTTAATTCAAGGCAGGGTTGTTTTCAGTGCCCAGTTGCTGGTGAATAGGTAGAACTGGAAACTGCACAGAGGGCAGCAGAAAGCACCAGCTTCCAGATGAGATCAGCCCTCCCCATTCAGGTCCAGGCTGCAGCTCGTGGGCAAAGGAGTTGTCCATTGCAAAAGACTTGAGCACAGAGGAGACTAGGGATCAGCTAGTTAGAACAGCTCACCTTAATTAAACATCTAAATGGAAATCAACCATCAGTCCCTGAGTGCACCAGGAGGCTTTGCTCTGCAGATAAGGTACCCACTCAGCTCGTTGGGTGAGACTGCGGCTCCGGAAAACCTGTTCCTTCTTACAGGAAATGTCGGATGAAAATCTGGCTCTAAACCAAAGGGTGGCTCTAAGTTACATTTACCAAACATGTAAAGGTGAGGGAAGGGTAATTCCCAAGAGTTTGCAATTTGCTGCAGTTGTGATCTAAGTTAGCTCCAGTTGCTGGACCTCCCAAGGGTGCTGGAATTCAAGGAAAATTCATGGTAGGAGGTTGGATGGATCTTTAGGCTATCTGTACTAAGCATGCTTCTGGGAATGGTTGCACCAAAACTGTTTGCAACTGGCTATTGACAAATCAATACTTTATGAGGCAAGCCCAGAAGATTCAAAATGCATGTTCCCATTGAGGGCGCTGGCGGAGATAGCCAGCCCGTTCATATTGGGGAGTATGTATGTGATTTGAACACATAATATGAGAAGTACTTAGGTTTTCTTCCCTGTTGTGGCACTGCATTTCAGTGGGAGAGAACTAGTTTCTGTTTGTGTTCTTGTGACCGATTGCACCACTATCTGTAACGCTACCATATCTAGAATCCATCAGTGAAATTCTTTTAATCTTCTCTTTTAAACTTTTACATTCTCTGTAAATTTTTTTCAAAATAATATGTAAACCAGTTCATCTAAGGGTTAGAAACATACCAAGTCCTGGTTCTAATACTGTTGACAATACTTTTTCTTTTCCCATATCACACCAGATATGATAAATAATCTCTGCTGTACTGTGTAGGTTTAATGTGAAATTGCAAGTGTTGCTAATAGCAAGCTTTACCACAGCTTGAAATTACATGGGGAGCTAGTACAGCAGTTACATTTTACTACCTACTTTGTAGCAACTAAATCTGATCGTGATTTATTATTAATATAGCAAACTGGAAAATAGATGTATTTACCAGCTATATGTGTGGGTTTTTTAGGAAACAAATACTGCAGTATATAAAATAATTCCAAAAGGTCTGCTTTACTAGTCTTGGGGGTTGTACTTACCTAAGAGACTTAGGTGAAAGCCTTGGAGATACTTTGTTGCAAACATTTTTATCAGAAAAGAAGACAGATATCCTGTCAAATTCAATTGTGTTTAAAATATAGGGAGGTACTAAAACAAATGGACAACATCGAACTGACAGGTAAGTACAGCCATGTGCTTGGTCACTAAACCAGTAAAGATCATGAGGGATTTTCAGAATGTAGTATGTAAAAATACCCAGCAAATAGAAGATTTCAGTAAAGCATTCTATTGCATTTCACCTTGCAAAATCCTTGAAAATCTAACTATTTACTCTTGTCCATAATGTTTATTTACAGTTTTAAATGTGACTGTAGCAGGTAGAAATTTACTGAAGTGAATAGAAGAATTGGTATCTCATCAGAATAGACTGTAGTCTTCTGAAATAAGAACATATATTCTCAAATCAGGAAATTAGGAAACTAGACTTTTATCTCTGTACAGAGAGAACTTCCATTCCTTCCATTTAGTCCAGTGTTACTGAGATCATTGGGAGTCTTTCCGTAGTAGAAGATGATTGCCACAATTAAAGTTTTATCAGTATAATTACTTATCAGCAACAAGATAATTATATGACTGGTAAATCTGAAGACAGTCTTGCCATAAGAAGTTATAATCAAATCAAACCAGATGAGAAATATGGTTTATAGTAATGAACAAACAAAACAGTGTGATTGAGCTGCATGGTATTAGTATAAAATCTCATATATTGACCATTTTACTAGAGGCTTCTGCTTCTTTTTCTAATTACTTCCTTGAAATTTTATCTCAACTTTAAGAAAGGACTCAAATTATACTCTTTTCTTTTTTTTTTTTTTTTTTTAGAAAGCAATAGAGTGAGAAGAGGCTTGAATGAGAAACTGGAAACAATAGATAGCATCAGGAGAGAAATCCATAAGCACAGAAAGTACAGGCAATTCAAATAATTAAAGGGTGAAAGAAAAAGACAAGAAAAACAGGTGTGGGACCACTTACATCAATTGCCAAGTAAGTTTCTTCATTTTGCATTCTCTTTTCTCCTTTTGGGCATTCATTAAGAGAGCAGGTCTCCCAAGCTTAATCAATTACAGTGAATTATGCTTTATTTTGGTCAAATACTTTGGTCTCAATACAGACCCCTGTGGTATTTCACTTGTTACAAGCCTCCAGGTAGAGTACAATTCATTAACCATGATACTCTGAGTCCAATCATCCACCCTTTTTTTTGTGCATCTACCAGTTCAACCATCCAGACCTTAATTTGGGAAAGAGTGTTGAAAGCCTTGATAAAGTCAAGATAGTTGGCATCCACAGCTTTCCCCTAGTCATTTTATTACAGAAGCATAATATGGGTCTTTAGGAAGGCAGTTGAAGACCAGGACACCTGTAGTAGCATTCTCTTAAATTCTTATAGTACTCTATGTTGGTTTGGAAACTGGCTGAAAGGCAGATTTTTAGTGCCTGGCTGTCGAAGGGGTGGTAAGCAGGAATTCAGATTCTCCAGAGACTGGGGATGCCTCTGTAATAAAGCAAGCCTATACAGAAGAGGTTAACTTAATTTAAATGAAGAACTAGGGCTTTTGAAATTGAAAACTGACTAGCTTATATGTAAATTTAAGAGTACGGTAAAGTCAGCAACAGTGAAAGAGCATAATTCAGCGTAGAGTATCTGTTGTTGATGAAATCACAGAAATTCTGTATCCTTGAGCAAAGATGCAACAGGTCTGAAATCTTCAGTTACAGGGCCTCTCTATAACAATAAGCATGATGAGTTTATATTCAATGTCCCCGCAGATTCAATCAAAAATCACTGCATCCCCACTCAGTTTCAAAAAGGGAAACTGCATGATAACAAGATGAGCAAAAGAATCCCTACAATGACAGTAAATAGCTGTTCCAGTTTACCGTGACAATCCCAAGTACAAATACAGTGACTCATTATGTCACTAGTCACCTAATGTGCAATTTATTATCAGCAGCTACAGAATATCTTAAGTATCTTAAAATGACATTACAAGTAACAGGATGGTTAGGTGAGATCTGACCCAATCTTATGCACCACATAGGGAACTGAAAATTAAGTTATATCTTGAGTTCTGAAGGTTCTTCCTGGACGCAAATAGATCAAGACCTTTTGTTACTCTCTCCACTTTGCTTACGCCATCAAGGACTTTTATAAGCTAGTGGGTGCTTTCTAAATTACATGGGACTGGCTGCCTGGGATGTTTTGGACACTGAAGGACTGCGTGAATAACATTGCATCCCATAGATTATGTAAAGTGCATTGCAACTTGTGGTGTGCTGCAGAAGACTTTTGTGAATCTGACTACAATGAAGCCTTGCTTGTGAGACAAGGGCTGACTGTGATGAACTGTAGAAAAATCTTATGAGACTCAGTGACCAGATAATAAAATGGAATTCAGGATAGATAAATGTAAAGTGATGCTGATGGCAAAGACAGCGGACAAACCTAACTTGCCATTTAAAATAGATTCCCAATTATTGCAGTCAGATGGTAGATTTCAGTTAGGAAGGAGTGAGCCTCAAAAATGTAAGCTTGCTCATCACTGGCAGTCACAAAAGAATTAGGGATTATTAGAAAAGCAATAGAGATCAGAGCAGAGAAAATCTTTAAGCCACTGTATAATTGCATGCTTTTCCAGAGGATATATGCTTTGTACAGTTCTCCCTTAGCATGAGAGAAAAGAATGATACCAAGTTGGAAAATTTAGGGAAGCACGGTAGTGGTGATCAAAGATATGGAAAAAGCTTCCACCTGAGAATTAAGTAAGCTAGGGCTCTTCAGTCTTGAAAAGAGATGTCTCAGAAAGGATGTGACTGAGAGGTTTATTGAGGTTTCATATGGGTTACATAGGAAGAGCAGAAAGAAATTATTATGCTCTCTCTTCTGATAGAAGAACCTGGCCTAACAATTTACGCTATTAGGAGTCACATTCACAATAAACGAAAGAAAGCAGGTCTTCATATATTGGTTAGTCTAGCAATGGAATTGGTAGCCACAGGACATTGTGGCTCCTAAAAATATACAAAGACTTGAGACAAGACCAAAGCAATTACAAAACATTTTCTAATGTGCTTTTTGATTTCTGGCATTCAAATTAATTGAATGATTTTAAAACAAGCTAAGCATTTGTAACTCACTGACTATTCAGACTGATTTGCGAACTGAGTTCTGACTTGAAATGTATAGTTGATTTTCTAGAAAGGATTTGAAGTGAGCATTGAGAGCAAACCTTTGCAAATTGTTTGCTTTTGCAAATTACTTATAACAGACTTTTGCAAATTATTAGAACATTCTTAGGTAACCAAACAAAAAACAAATTTTCTGTTTCTTTCTGCAAGCTTTACCTTCAAAGAACACACACGGAAAAGCCGATGCAATTCTCTGACTGTATTTTCCATCTTTTAACAGTTCTAGTAACCTAAATTTAAACATAGCACAGAAACCATTGTTATTACCTATTTCAATTACCCAACCAATGTGATGACATATTTCAGTTTGTGCTTTTCTTGGAAAAATAAACATGCCCTGAGGTCTAAATTTTCTATTTTATGTGTATTAATGTCTTTCTTGATAATCCTTCTCAAACACAATAAGATTGCCCCCAAAAAAGAAACTCAGATGAAAAGCAAATAAAATAAACTTTGCTTGCAACAGTTGAAGTTTAATATATACAAGGCGGGGGGAAATACAGCCAAAATGGAAATAAAAGCAAATAAAAGAAACAGTCAGGGATTTGACAGGGAGAGAAGTTTTGCTAGTTTATTTAATCCAAATGCTTCTTGTCCTCAGTTCACTCTAAAATGCAGCTGTTACTACCTTTGATATGAAAAAATATGGTTGTTAATTAACATGTGCTGTAAGCCATAACAGCACTTCTTAATTTTAAAAGAGACTCTTCTAAATTACATGATGGATTATAAAGTCATTATGAAGCACTGGTGACTCAGAGCAGTGTTTCTACATGTAAGAATATTAATAATTTGTAGATTGAAATAAAATTATTCCTTCAAACATATTGTTTTGTTTAGCAAACTCTGCTGATACTGGTCTGCAAAGTTATTTTTTGCTTTCCCCTTCATTAGTGCTCCTGTATTTAAACCTCTGAGTTCAGTAATGTTTTCATGTAGTCAAAAAATCCTTAAAAAACCATATTTGAGGTAAAGTAAATCTTGAGTTTCCAGACTGTACTTTATTACTGTTTGTTAGGATGATAGTGTGGCAGAAGTAGCCATTGCTGCTCTGACTGATGAGTCGTGCTCTCTAAATTCATGCCTATGATTTAAAATTGCCACAATCATTTAATTAAAGCTGTATTCAGTTGCATGTACTTATACTAACATTTTGTTCAGTCAAGGGTCTTTTTATACTTTTTTAATGAATAATGTCAAAGCCAAAAACTGAGTTGAAACTTAGTAATAACTATTTTTTCCTGGAATTCAAAATTCACAGGCTTTTTTTTTTTTAATGCAGACTTGCATACACTTCCCTTTCTTGCCTGGTATTAGTAAGCTGTCCTGGAATATACAAATCAGAAAAATATTAAAAACTGTTGGGGTTTTGGATTGGGTTTTTTTGCAGAGCTGCAGAGAACAGAATTAAGAAGGCAGAAGTAAAAAAAGTCAAATATTACAGGCATTTTAATGTTAGAGTGTGAAATTATTTTTGTGGGCATTTATTTTAATAATCATTGGAACTTTGTTTAAGTACTGTGGAATAAAACAAAGAAAAAATATTTAATTAGTAAAAATAGACTTATATAAAACACTGTTTCTGAAACTTTGCTCATTGGCTCATTTCAAGTGACATCTGCTTTTCTGGTTCAGTGTAAAAACCAATGTGAAACAGCAGAATTTCTTGTGAAGTGCTACAATTCCATCCAGTTTCCCAAAAGACTGGAAACTGGACTAACACTTGTCTCTCCTGTTTGGTCTTTGAGTATAGGTTATTCAGTGCAATTAAGACTATATTGCAATAATAAGCCATAAAAACATTTATTAAAGCTAAGAAAAGGGCACAAGGATTTAGCCAGTATTTGCTGGCTGGTTATACCCTCACCTATTTTGAGATAGGTCAGTCTGAATTTGGTCTGACTTAATTTTGCATGTTTGGTTGTGCTAAAGTAGTCTGTTTCTGTGCTAATATTGTGGTGGGGACCTGTAGAATTTCTATTGTTTTCTTTGATTTGTTCTTGCCAGCAACTTCTATGTTGATATTTCAGGTGCCAGTCTGGCCTACTGAGCGTTAAGGCTTTTGTTATTTGCTGTGCTACTCAGGAGTGGGAGCTGCTGCTGCTGAGCTTGGGGAACAATATTGCTTGTGTGAGTGGATATGCGTGAGTGGATTTTGCTTTCATTTTAATTTAGTGCTTGGTTCTGTCATTCTTTGAAGTGGAAAGCATGCTTGATGCCTTGTTGAGGTGGCTTGTGAAGCTGAATATTCCTTTTTCTCAGTTGCTGAGCATTAGGAATTGCTCTGGTACTAGCCTGTAACAGTTGTTGCTTGAGTTCTTACGCATACAAAGCATTTGTTCCTGGAACTGCAAATTTAGGATTTATCTGAGGGATTTGTTTCAGTCATATTAACCTGTTGTTAAAACTGGATCTTAGGTTTCACTCTGTGGTGTGTTGATCCTGGCTGGATGCCAGGTGCTCACCAAAGCTACTCACTCTATCACTCCCCTCCTCAGCTGGAAAGGGGGAGAAAAATAAGACAAAAGGCTCGTGGGTCGAGATAAGGACCAGGAGAGATCACTCAGCAATTACTGTCATGGGCAAAACAGATTTGACTCGGGGAATTTAATTTAATTTGTTGCCAATCAAATCAGAGTAGGGTAATGAGAAATAAAACCAAATCTTAAAACACCTTCCCCCCCACCCCTCCCTTCTTCCCAGGCTCAACTCCACTCCCAGTTTCCTCTGTCTCCTCCCCCTGGGTGGCACAGGGGGATGGGGAATGGGGGTTGGGGTCAGTTCATCACACCTGGTCTCTGCCACTCCTTCCTCCTCAGGGGCAGGACTCCTCACTTGTCCTCTGCTCCAGCATGGGGTCCCTCCCACGGGAGACAGTCCTCCACAAATTTCTCCAGCATGGGTCCTTCCTGTGGGCTGCGGTTCTTCACAAACTGCTCCAGCATGGGTCCCTTCCACGGTGTGCAGTCCTTCAGGCACAGACTGCTCCAGCGTGGGTCCCCCGCGGTGTCACAAGTCCTGCCAGAAAACCTGCTCCGTGGGCTCCTCTCTCCACAGGGCCACAGGTCCTGCCAGGAGCCTGCTCCAGTGCAGGCTTCCCACAGGGTCACAGCCTCCTTCAGGCATCCCCCTGCTCCGGCATGGGGTCCTCCCCAGGCTGCAGGTGGATATCTGCTCCACCGTGGACCTCCCTGGGCTGCAGGGGGACAGCTTGCCTCACCATGGTCTTCCCCACAGGCTGCAGGGGAATCTCTGCTCTGGTGCCTGGAGCATCTCCTCCCCCTCCTTCTGCACTGACCTGGGGGTCTGCAGGGTTGTTCCTCTCACATGTTCTCACTCGTCTCTCAGGCTGCTGTTGCACAGGTTTTTTTCCCTTCTTAAATCACAGGCACTACCACCATCGCTGATGGGCTCGGCCTTGGCCAGCAGCAGGTCCATCTTGGAGCCGGCTGGCATTGGCTCTGTCGGACATAGGGGAAGCTTCTAGCAGCTTCTCACAGAAGCCACCCCTGTAGCCCACCCCTGCTACCGAAACACTGCCACACAAACCTAATACACACTCACAGCTCATACTTATTCTTGCTTATTGAGAGAGTTTTGGTAGCTTTTTGGGGAAAGGGGTAATGGTAGGAGAAGCAAAATCAATGAGGACACTGCCCTTTTGTGTCTTGGGCGCTTCTTCTTGGTTTTCTGTTTTCCTATGACTTAACAGAAAGTTTGTATATTATTTGAATGAGGACATGTAATTTCCCACCAGTTTCACTTTCTAGCACTCTGGGGTTGTCTTGGATAAATCAAGATCGAACGAAGGAGCTTTTTTCTGATATCTAAGGCATGGGAGATTTTTGTGTATTTCCTTTTTTTTTTTTACATATTTGTTAATTAAGTGTTTGTGCAACAAGGACATGTGAAATCTGACGTGGTATTCTTTCACTCATGTTTTTTGTTTACTTCAAGGATACACAAAGTAGTTAGGAATGTTTCTGCTAATGCAGATATATCTGATGATGGATATCTGTTCATGTAGTAATTTTTTAAGCATTTCCTGTATTTTATATCAAGATATTGTCCAGATTTAAAATGAAAATTACATAACTTTCGAGGAGTAATGTGATGTTTTCTTTTGGCGTTGTATTTGATATACCCTCAGGGTTGCATGAACTCCCATATTAGATTTCTGAAGGTTTTTCTTCACCGCTTACATAATTATCAATTTGTCATGGGTATTTCGGTACATTTTAATAGATGTATTTGAACTTAATTGATTGTATGTCAGGATTGTTCTTCGGAATCCAGTGCATAGGGTTAGGCAATGCTGCACTCCCATTTTACTCTTGTTAGAAGCTGGACTGAGTTATACCTGTTGATTTAGAAGTACAGGTAAAGGACACAGACACTTCAGTAGCACCCAAAAGACTTCAATTTCAGATGCATGTGTTGAAGAACCAGACATGCATTTTAACCAGTAAGTGATGAAGATTTTTTTGACTCCCAGATAATTCCCCAGTCAAACTGGGGGTTTTTTGGGGATGGGGGAGGAAGCGTGACCAGTCTGAGCAGGAAGCATCTGTCCTGTCCCTCTGCTGGGCGGCGAGACTGGTTAACCTGACACGGTCTTTGGTGAAGGCTCAGCCCTCGTTGTTGTTCGGAAATGAGCTCCCTGTTGTCTTGTCCTCATCTCTTTTACTGAATGCTGCCTACTGGGACTGAGGTGCACAGTGTATCTGAGCCGTGACAGTTTTATGGTGTTAACCCGCAGGTTATCTGACTCTTTTCCATGGAGGCTATGGAGTAGCCTGCACATCCTATGCAAAGGAATCCTTTCTTGATCCTGGCTAATCCACATGATCACACCAAGTGTTCAGGCCCCTGCAACTGACTTCCCAATGGACGTGTAATAGGGCAGCTCCTTTCTCATCTTGATGCGACTAAAAAATAGCAATTTTGAAAGCATCTGTCTCATAACATCTGTAGCTGCCTCCTTTCGCCAAGCAGGACCATACCAGCTTCCCCTGAGCTGGAAGCAGCAATAGTGACTTGGTGATGATCACCACTGCTCTCTCTCCTTATGACTTTAATAACTTTAAAATTTATTCTTTCAACTTATGGTTGAAGGAACTGACATCTATCAGATATTTAATTTGTATTTAATTATTTTAATTAATTACTGCAGATTATTGTCTGTAGAACATAGATTGGTAATTATACAGTGAAGTGGTAAAACCACACACCTTTCTATATAAAATAATCTCTGGTTTGCAAAATTCTCTCAGTATTTTTAGCACATAGAAACCTTTATGTAACACTTTTCGGTTTAGGATGCCTATCATTTTTGCTCTTTTGAATTGTGAATGATTGCTTTGTAGTTCACTGACTATTTTATGGAAGTCTGTTTCATTTAGTGTGCTAAATGATGATTGCTGCAGTTCAAACAAAATGTAAATGGATTAGTTTCCAGGTATTGTGGATGTAATAGATCAGATGATCTTCTAAATTCCTTCTGAACTTCGATCTAATGTAGCTCTGTTAAAGTCATTAGAAACCAAAGTGGACTAGTGTCTCTTGCTGTCTCCTTTCCCACCAGCACCATGTACAGTGCTATGCAAACCAGCTCTCCGTGCCTGATGCAGCAGCAGTTGCACATCATGCCCCCTTGCAGTCCTGTTTGCTTCCCCTGTTCAGCCTGGACTGCATCCTCCCTCATGTTTTGCTGCTTGAACATGTTCATTTAGAAGCTTTATTAGATTTAATAGGTTATTTTTGTAGTGTTTCTTTTTTGCTATTAGTAAGGGTGACCAGTAAAAGAACAGTAAAATGCAAATAATTTACGCATTCTGATGAACAAGTTCCCTGAAGGTTGAAAGAAACTTCAGCATTTTCACTGTAGCGCTGTGACAATGAATCATTAGCGATGCCCAGTGTGCCAATGTCCCAGGTGCGCAGCTTTCAAAAACAACAGGCACAAAACCAGCAGTATTTTTTTCTCATTCATCAATTTTGTGAAGCCAAATTGGCTTTCTGGAATCCCCACAGCAATTTGCAAATGATGTATGAAATCAAATATTCCTACCTGCACAGTGCACAGGGAAAAGAAAAAAAAAATAGCTTTCCTATCAGTGCTCTGACATGCTATTTCAGTGATACTTGATATCCAGTCAGACACTGCCAGAAATAAGATACTAGTTCCAGACACTGAGAAAAATACTATTTACAAAAATCTTCTGCACATTTTTCTTCTTCAGCTTTCCTGTTTGTTCTCTCAGCACCGTTAACCTTGATAGTTTTGTCTTTTAGAAAACATATTTGCTCATGCAAGTCTATCTTGATAGTTTTCAGAAATTTTGGAGTGATTTTTCTCTTCTTTTTCTAACTAATCGTGGCTTGGGGAAGTGTATGAACTGGATAACCTCTCAAGGTCCATTGCTGTCTCCAGTGATTCATTAAGATTACCCATGCATATTTTTTCTCCACTGTTTCGTTTATATAGTATTCAATTCCCTAGATATTTGCCAGCTGTGTCTGTAGGCAGAATAAAAACCTTTTCAGTGTTAATTTGTCTTGTTTTCTATTGTTCTTGTAATTTTAATAGTAAAATTATAGATTTGCCTTTCCAGTTGAAATGGAATATTCACTATAGAAGAGGTTTGCATTTGTATACTATCTCAGATTATGTAAAATTCTGCATATTGTTAATCTCTTTTGTACTTTTCTGTTTTGGTCACCTGCATCAAAGGTGACATGGTAGACTTAAATAGGTGATAGGTTACTTGACATATGATAGGTCTCCAGAATTTCTTATCAGTGCAGATGCTGTTAATAAAGACTGTTTGAGTTTGGATATGAAAAACAAAAATATAACAAGATAAGAATATTGTAAATGCTGTGTCATTAGACCAAAAGCTTACAATAACAAAGTTACAAAGCCTGTCTTTTTACACTACTTAGTCAGGACAGGTGTAATGGAACTTAGATATGACTGGTTCAAATTTGATAAATGAAAAAAAACTTTCCCATGGAATTTAAATAATATTTGATACTGCTTGTCAAAGATAATTGGAGGGTAAGACTTTAGCCTGAATAAAAGATACGTATAGGTAGACATACATAGGTGACAGGTGGCTATGGTTAGAATGACTTTTGGAAGGGCTGTAAACTCTAATGCTGTCAAGTGAAAACACATTTTTTCATTTGAGGTTTGAAAGGAATTCTTTTATAACATGTTACTCCCTTATCTTCAGGTTTTTGTGCAACCATTTCCCAAGAAATCTGAATGCCTTTGGAAAGAAGTGCCAATGTAATACATTAATGAAATGAGGCAACTCCTACATCTCATGAAATTGCCAAAGTCATTGGACATCAGTGGATGTCTTCTGTCCTTCCAAACAGTTGGGAAGTACTGTCTAGCCATTAGTGGGGTCAGTGAACTACTAAAGCAAATACTCCTTCCAGGCATCCATAACATTCAACTGCAGCCACCAACTTTATAGATCTATGCCACTGAGAAACCTGGTGAATTATTCTGCACAGATCTCCACACAAGCATAGCTATATTACTTTCGATACCTGAGAAAAGTTGTTTCAACTTTTCTTGGGTAATTCTTCATGGCACCACATCGTACAGTGCAGTACAAAAAAAAAGTCTGTGATGATTTTCTTCTTGGAAAGTCCCTGTTGACCCTGCAGTATCTTTATCTCTTTTGCTTTTGTATTCAGCCTTGAGGGAGATGAAGCATCTTCAGGAAGGAAAGATTTTATTGTTTGTCCTTCTTTTTCTTCAGGGTTAAAGATATTTACTCATACCTCTTAAGATTTTAGTGACAGAACTGTGTGTTATCAGGATTTTATGATTTTTGTCATCGTTTAACCCCAGCCAGCAACTAAGCACCATTCAGCTGCTCACTCACTACCCCCCCACCCAGTGAGATGGGGGAGAGAATCAGAAAAAAAAGTAAATCTCATGGGTTGAGATAAGAACAGTTTAATAGAACAGAAAGGAAGAAAGTAATAATGATGATGATGATAATAATAATATGACAATAATAATAATAAAAGGTTTGGAATATACAAAACAAGCGATGCACAATGCAATTGCTCACCACTTGCTGACCAATGCCCAGTTAGTTCCTCAGCACTGATCCACCCCCAAGGCCAACTGCCCCCAGTTTATATACTAGGCATGATGTCCCATGGTATGGAAAACCCCTTTGGCCAGTTGGGGTCAGCTGCCCTGGCTGTGTCCCCTCCCAACTTCTTGTGCCCCTCCAGACTTCTTGCTGGCTGGGGATCAGAAGCTGAAAAATCCTTGACTTAATCTAAACACTACTTAGCAACAACTGGAAACACCAGTGTGTCATCAACATTCTTCTCATACTAAATCCAAACCATAACACTATACCAGCTACTAGAAAGAAAATTAACTCTATCCCAGCCAAAACCAGGACAATTTTATAGCAAGAACTTCAAAACCTGAAAATGAGTTAACAACAAACATCTACAAGTAAGAAACCCTATCATTAGTGGTGGGCCTTACTAGGCCCACTGTCCTTTAGAAACAAAGCATGATTATATCTCCTAATGTCTGATAAGGTGTAATGCTGAATTAAACATGCTTTGGGGCAATTCAGCTCTTTTCTGGCTGGGTACTTGATGTCTGAAGAGAAACTGTCACATGAGCTCAGCCACCTTCTGAGCATTAAGCAGCAATACAGTCTCTCTTCTCTGCCAGGTTTCCTGTTGTCGTGTAGCTGCTAGAAACCTAATGCATTTCAGATCTCTGTGCTTTTGGCAAATAGTGCAAGTTTTCCATGGGAAAACAAGCTAAAAATGTTTGCAGGTCAGACTTTGATTATAAGCCATTTAAAAATGTGTCATCACAGATCTTTATGCCCTGTTTTCTCAAACTCCATTTTTTTTTTCCTGTGGATACTCTGATTATCCATGCCTATGCAAAAGTAGGTATCCCTTTAACCTGAATCCCTAAATGGATCTTCAATTTGAACTCAGTCAACCATGCTTAGTGCAATTTCTTTTATCTTCTTGGTAGTAAACTCACCCTTCCACTGTGTGTATGGGTAATGGACTTTGTTTAAGGTGAGATTTCATATACCTGACAAACCAATAACTCAGATCAAATTAACCATGTACCTTGAAATTTGATTTCCAAGGACTAGAGTATCTTTCTTTACCAAAGTCACAAAGACATCTCTGAAACGCTATGTATAGTGTATCTATCTCACTTATAGCTCATTTGACCCAAGCCCACAGTGCCTGTTTGAGCGCTTTCTGCACTAAGCAAACTGCAAACAAAACCATACAAACAATGTACATATGGTCTCTAAACTGATTATTTTCAGATCACCTCTTATATTCGGGTGGAAAAAGTCCTGACTCTCTCTGCATCATCACACTCTTCTCTCCATCCATTGTGGGGCAGATAGGGAGAAACCTGCTGAGAATTAATCCATTAAAATCCAGTTGTTACTTTGTGCGGTATGTGTAGCCCACATAGGAAAAAATGGTAGTTCAGGTTCTGACTGTCTTTAGTATGGATCAAGTGGGTTCAGGAAACATACTGTTATAGTAAAGATATTTATTTGCCACAGATATTGAAATGAGTTCCTGCTGTGATCTTCATGAAGGAGTAACCTTAACAGATTATAAATAGATGCATTTATATAAAATCCCCCATAGAGGAACCTCATAGACCTCTTGGGGAGAAGAAAGAAAAAAGAAGGACACTTTTCATGCTACAGTGGCTTGAATTACCTCCCATTTAGTTGCAGTTTCTCCTTAACTCCTCTCCTTCTTCCAAAGGAAACGTAAGTTCTTATTGTAACCACAAATCAGTTGTTCACAAGCAGCTAGTTGTGGGTACTGGCACTTTTTGTCTAACAATTGCATACAGAACTAGAATCAGCTTGGTTTTGTCATCTGCTTTGTTATCCACTACATCTTGTGTTACCTATCTGCTTCTATCTCTATGCAGATAGAGATTTCTTTTATACACGTGCCCACACCTGCTGTATGACTTCTTTCAGGTGGCAAACCCTTTCAGGTGAGGAACTATCCTTTAGTGTATATATGCACATTATATAGCACAACAGGATTTCATTGTCTTTGCGTAAGAAAAAATTAAAGGTTAAAAAAGTATACAAAGGTTACCCTACACTCTTTAGAAAGTGTATCTGGTAAAACAGTAATTTCTGAGCTGTAGGTGTGGGGGGATTTCTTGTTTCATTTCATTAATGCAATGGTACAGAGAGGAAATTTTCACATGGCAGATGTAATGTGAACTTTGAATAGTCAATGTTGATTTTGCTCAACTAAAATTTAAGAGCACAAAGGTGATGCATTAACTAAGGTTCAGAAAATGGCATTAACATAAGAGAAAAAAAGGTTGTTGTGGGTCAGACCGAAGATTCGTCTAGCCTACTAACCTGTGCCCATCAGAGCTTATAGAGCAAATGTCTAGTAATAAGGACAGAGCACGTAATGATTTTCATTTGAATTATTCTCAATTTTCAACTGGTTTTGGCTCACAAGACTTTTTGAACCAAATGTGGTTTCAGTGTGTTTTGCTTGCATGTAATTTTACAGTTTACCCCGGAGGCTCTGTAAACTTTTAGCATTCGCAACATCTTGTGGCACTCCTGCATTGTCTGAGCAACTGCCTCCTTTGTTAGGAATCTGGCTTATACTAGTTTCATATTATGCTCCCAGTTCTTATATTGGAAGAGACAGCGTGCAATTTCTCCATATCTACTGTCTCTGTGTCAGTTTGATTTTATAGTCCTCTGTTATCTCTATCTCTCTTTTCGAGAGACAAGAGTCTTTTGAAGATGCCAAGCCAGTCTGTTGTTTTTCATACGGGAAGAGTCCAATGCCACTGAACGTTCTTACCAACGTGCTCTGGGCCTTTTTCTGTCTTATTAGATCTTACTTTGGAGGACTTAAATAGCAGCGTAATAATATTCTTTTTCATTCTCTATGCCTTTCCTAATAATCCCTAACATTTCATTTGGGTTTTTGACTGCTAGTCAGTACTGAGCTGCTGGTTTTACAGAGCTATCACAATCCCACAGTCCCCACCTAATCAGCCCGGGGCCCATCATTTCAATTGTACATCACTTACATATGCACATTTCCCCTGCGCTTCATTTTACATTTACCTGTGCATATGCATTTCTGCTGCTGCTCTCTCTGTTCCAGATGAGTAAGACCTGTTTACTTGTCATGGACGGAATAGAGCACAGAAATCACGAACCTGGATAGCTTGTTTATTTTTTTTCCCTCCTGTCAGGCAGTTAGCGTCCCTAGGATTTGAAAATGCTGATTTGTCTGCTAAGAAGCCAGTACACAGACAACAAACATATTTGTATAAGGAACTGATGCTGAAACTTGAGGTTTGTTAGTTCCAAAAACACAGGCTTCAGACACCTGGCCTAAGGTTTCTTCCATCAATCCTTTCCTGTCCTTGGCAAATCCTCAGAGCAGTATCATGTACTACATAAAGTTACTACCTGGCTCTGGTTGTCACATATGCTCCAGATAAGCAATATATTCTTGGCTTGCTGCTGCACTTGAATTGTCTTTTAATTATAGATTTTTTCCACATTTCTATGGTATTTATGTTTATATGTACTATTAATGTCTTCAGTAAGATTTAATCAATTATTTCCTTCATGATACATTATTTTACTCATCTTTTTTCCCTATTTTTCATTCTCTTTTCTCTTGGATTAGTTTACCACTAATATTGTCCAAGGAACTCTGGCCAATTTCACTGAGAATTTTATCACTGTCATTCTAGCAAATTTTTTACGAATTGGTATTAAGAGTAGAAATTATTTAGGCGTTCCTAATAGCTTACCATCAGCGCCTTTTGAACTGATATTTACAGCTTTCCCTGAAGGCACAGAAAGGTTTTAGTGGTGTTTACCATACTATTAAATTTCTCAACTGCCACAATAGTGTGTGTGTTGTACAATGTCTTCAGGAAGGGGGAAAGAATGATTTATCAAGGTCAGGTCTTATAGCCATTGATTGATTTTTAGTTTGGGTATTAGAAAAATTGCATCTGTTTGAGGAAGTAGCTGCTTAGGTGTCTGATTCAAAAGTCTCTGATTGAAAAACATCTATTATAGCAACTGGGCTCATCTTATAGAAGCTGTTCACAAGCTATTTATTACATCTATTGAACTTTAAAAAATGTATACCACAACTCTAAATTTTATATGCAATTATTCATTTGTTTTCTCCCATTGCACTTCAGAAATTACTTTAAAAGGTATTTCTTTAGAGCTCTGAATCTTCAGATTTCATTTCTTTGCACAGCTGTGGAGTTGATCAGAACCCCCTTTCATTCAGCAGTGCACACACAAACTGTTTTAAAATAAGGAGAACAGTTTTATTTGCACAACATTCTTTCTGTTACATTGTAAGGCCTTCATCAATCTCATTTCTTCCTGGTTTCCTTGTATAAATTTATGTAATTACAGAATAATTTAGACTGGAAAGAACCTCAAGAGTTCTTTACTCCAACCTCCAGTGCAAAGCAGGGCCAGATACAAGGTCAGACCAGGTTGCTCAGGGCTTTATCCGGTTGAGTCTTGAAAACCTCCAAGGATGGAGGCTACACAGCCTCTCTGGGCAGCCTACTCCACTTTCCTCAGGTGCAATTTTTTTGTCTTATGTCCACACCTTACCAGCTGTGACTTGTCCTTCCTCCAGGGACTGCTGTGAAAAGACCAACTCCACCTTCTTGGTAACCAGCACACAGGTATGGGCAAGCTACTGTTAGGTCACCCTGAAGCCCTCTCTTCTCCAGGCTGAACATGTCCCACTCCCTCAGCCTCTCTTCACAGGACAAATGCTCCAGCCCCTGATCACCCTAAGGGTTCTCTGCTGAACTCACTTCTGTTAATCGACATCCTTCCTGTGCCGGGGGGTCCAAAACTGAAAGCAGTTATTAGATGTGCTCTCATGAGCACATGCTCAGCTGGCTCATGCTCAGCATTTACCTTTTTTCAGTCACTGCTAACTTTCCCTGATCTTCACTACTTTTCCAAGATGATAATGGCCTCTATGAAATTTTCCATCTCTCTCAGCACCGTTGGATGCAGTCTGTCAGGTCACAAGGCCTTCTGTGGGTTGAGTTCCCACACATGGTCCTCACCTACTGCTGGTAGTTCCTTGCCTCCTCAAATGCTTTCACTACACACAGAGGCCTGGGAGATCTTGTTGGTGAAGACACAAGAAAGACATCAAGTAGTTCAGCCTTATTTGTGTTTGCTGTCACCCCAGCCAAGTACCCCATAGAACAATACAGCCATGTTTTCCTTTGCCAGGCTTTTGCTATTAACGTAGCACTAGAAGGTCCTGTTGTGCTTAATATCCCTTGCAAGTATCAACTCTAGATGAGCTTTGACTTTCCTCATACCACCCTTGCGTGTCTGGGCAATATTACTATAGTGCTCCCTTGTAGCTTGTTCCTGCTTCCCCCTCCTGCATACTGCATTTTTGCATTGAAACAGTCTCATGAATTCCCTGTTAAACTGATCTGCTAATCTGTTTCTTTTCCTGGTTATTGGGAGGGACCATTCTTGAGCTAAGAGATTGCTTTTAAAGACCTGCCAGCTTTTACAAGCTCCTTTGCCCTCCAGAGGTGCCTCTCACTGGGTCACTCCTACCACTTTCTTGAATAAGTCAAATTCTTCACTTCTAGAGCCCAGGGTCTGTAGTCTGCTACTTGCCGCCTTCTATTCCCTCCCCTGGGGATCTTGAACTCTTCCATTTCATAGCCACCACAGCCAAAGCTGCCATCAATTATTATCTCCCCAATAAGTTTGTCCTTGTTAGTGAATAGCAGATCCACCTGTGCATCACCTGCAATTGCCTCATCCATTACTCTTATCAAGGAGTTAGCCCTGACACCTCCCCAAAAATCTGCTCAGTTGCTTGGCTCTAGCTGTGTTGCCATTCCAGTAGATTGCAGTAAGATGAAAATCCCTCCTAAGAGTCAGGGTGTATGATTTAGAGACCACCTTAAGTTGTTTGGAAATGACTTTTTATGCTTTCTCATCCTAATAGGTGGTCTGTAACAGTCTCCTACCACAACAGCACCCTTACTGGCATCTCCTTTGATCTTGACCGAATCCTCCCTTGAGCCTGATCCTTATAGGGATGGGTGGGGTGAGTGTTTGAAAAACCCATTATCAGTAGATTGACTAACTGCCATTTGTATAATTTGAGAATCAGTCTTTAAAGACTAACAATGCATATTAATAGTTTGTAAATCTTATGAATGCATTACAGTATATGTTACTAGTAATCCTAAAACTTTTAATAGCATACTAAGTAAAATCTGGTATCTGTACAGCCTGTGCCTAACTTGGTTTTGGGGGAAACTCTGGAAAACCTAGTCTAAGCATCTGCCTAAAAATATATAAGTACTTTATTCAGTGGAGGCTTTCTTCCCTCTCTGCCATATACTCCTTTCCTTTTCAATAGCTCTCCTCTTTGCATTTCTCTTCCATGATTCTTCTTAAAATTTCAGAGAAAGAGACACAGAGCAGCATTTGGAATGACTATTGCAGTAAAGTGGACACCTTCTATGTCCTTCTATGTCAATTTTAAAAGATGTTAAGAGACTATTGGTTTTGGTAGTCAGGTAACACAGTGACTCATGAACACATAGCGGCATGACTGAATTTTATAATTAATACTAAAATGTTGTTGACAGTCTGAAGCAGCACTGAGTATAGTGTTTTGACATTACTGCTTATACAAGGTTTACTCATTTTGGTTCTCAACATTGTCAAATCATCTAATGCACACAATACAGTACTCATCATTCCTTGCTATTTCTATTTGAATTCCTCAGCACTTTGTTATACTCCACATTTTAGGCCATCTTTTCTTGACAATCTTTCCAAAATTTAAAAGGTCATTTGTTTACAGAGTGAGTTTTCACATGGCATCTTGGTGATCTGTTCCATACATGAGGTGAGAGCAGAAGTAACAGTAGTGGTAGTCTTCCTTTATAGAATGAAAAAAGCCAATTTATTTACAGTTCTTGGGTTTGTTTATAGGAGTGAATTAGCATTTTGTTCCATGCAGGGCAATTTAAATTCACTTTTCTGTAATTCTCCTTTTTATAGTTGCAAGTAATTGCTATGTGAAAAATGAACACATAGTATAAAATTGTTAAATGAGTAATCTCATTTTAAACACATTTATTCTATTAGCTACCATTTATTTGAGAGGACTACATTGTGTTATGGTGTATACCCTGGGGCGCTAGAAATCCATTGGCATAGAGTTTTCGCACAATCCATTTATTTAGTTTCACTATGAATTTTAGCAGATCCTGGTGTTTTGTAAGTATGTAAGCTTTCTACTTTATGGGACGAACTTGACTGCCTAACTGCCTTGTGATTTAGTCATTCCATAAGTAAGGAGATGAGAGACGATAACCTTCTTGAAACAAACAGCCTGAAACTGGAAGTTTCGAGACAGTAGTGTCATAGTTTAAGCCCAGCTGCCAGCAAAGCACCACGAAGTCACTCACTCACTCCTTCCCCGCCCCATGGTGGGATGAGGAGGAGAAAATATAAATAAAGAAAAGCTTGTGGGTCAAGACAAGGACAGAGAGGGATCACTTACCACTTATGGTCACAGGCAAAAACCAGACTTCAGGAAAACACAAAATCAATTTAATTTACTACAAATCAAAACAAAACAAGGATAATGAGAAGTAAACCCCAACCTTAGAACATCTTCCCTCCACCCCCGCCTCAGCCCCACTCCCGGTTCTCTCTCCCTCCTCCCTCCAGCACCACAGGGGGACAGGGAATGGCGGTTGGGGTCAGTTCTCCACACCTTGTCTCTGCTGCTCCTTCCTCCTCAGGGGGAGGAGGACTCCTCACTCATCCCCTGCTCTGCTGTGGGGTCCCTTCCACAGGAGACAGTCCTCCACAAACTTCTCCGGCGTGGGTCCTTCCCACAGGCCGATCTTCAGTCACAGCCTGCTCCAGCATGGGTTTCCCCACAGAGCGGCGGCCATCCTGGGGGGCATCCACCCCCCTGCTCCAGCATGAGCTCCTCTCTCCCTGGGCTGCAGGTGGGCATCTGCTCCCCCGCTCCCCTCCGTGGGCTGGGGGGGGGGAGAGCCTGCTGCCTCACTGCAGGCTACGGGGGCATCCTCCGCCGCCACCTCACTGACCTTGGTATCCGCAGAGGAGTTCCTCTCACATCCCAATCCCCCAACTTGCTGCAGGTTCCCCTTCTTAAATCTGTACTCCCACAGGTGTTACCACTGTCACTGATGGGCTCAGCCTGGGCCAGAGGTGGGTCTGACTTGGAGCCGGGGAAGCTTCTAGCAGCTTCTCACAGGAGCCACTCCTGTGGCCCCTTTACCAAAACCCTGCCACACAAACCTAAAACAAATTGACAATAGGGGTCTGAAATTGGGGTGTTCTTAACAGAAGTGTAATACCAGCAAATACAGGGATGGATATAATTAACTATTTCCTTGTTGTTTATTTTAGTGAACCTTTAGTCTCAAAAAATGTTGTATGAATTTGAGTTGCATGGTTGTGTGTGGCATTCATCAAGAGGATTTTATGAGAAAGGGTGGGTTTATATGAAAATTACCTTCTTACACTTTGGAGACAAGAGGGATAGACATTCAGGTAAGATTACAGTTAACCACCAAAGTTGTTTTTTATGTGTGACAGCCTTTTTAACTTCTTTCTTCAGCTGCACTGGTAGAAAGGAGCGTTACACTGTCAGTTTTGCGTGCTGCCCCTTCACTAGTGCTTTCTTACACTTCCACAGTCCTTTCAGGGTCTTGAAAAACAGCATTGCAGGTACCTTCTCCTCCTGGAATGTCTGAGCCCAATGGACTGATCTCAAACATTTTCCCCTGCACACAGCTGTACCACAAGTTGCAGTTGTACCAGTATTGCCACCCCATAGCATTATTTAAGCTCCTACAGATGAGGTTATCTTGAGATATATATTAAAATGGATTAAGTTCACAATTTAAGCTTAAATGATGAAAAGGAGAATTCCTATCTAAACATGATCTGGTATGCTGAAGCACAGTAATGGTCAGTACAGGTAGTATAGCTTGGCTTGCTGTACCGCTCCAACAGTAACAACAAAGTAAAACTTGGTCAAGAAGTTAGGAGGGGTAAAGTCCTGTTGGGCATTGATGAAATCTGCTGGAAGATGAGGCAATGCATTTATAAAGAAAAACCTGTAACTGGTGCTGTCATGTTTCATTTTGATTTACAGACATTATTAAGGAATCCTAACTCAATGATGCCACAGTTTAATATCTCCTTGAGATATTAAGCCTGTGGTTTTGTCTCTGCTGAGTCTTCCGTTGTTTTTTGTAAAGTTCATACTTTTTGTCAAGAAAAAGAAATGTTCTTTTAATGAGCCTACAAGGTCATGATATTATTGCAAAATTCTTTTTTATAAGAAGAACTTCTTTTTGTTAAAGATCAACTTCTTGCATATATATTTATTTTTTGAAAGCCCAGCTGTGGCTTCACATTTGTGGCTGCTTTGCAAATTAGCCATACTAATAAAGTGATAACATTGTTAACAAACCAGGAAATTTAAAATTAAACAAGCATACCCAAATATGTGTAATAAGCAGAACAAAAGCTATTCCTAATATCCGCTGGTAAATTTTACATTTGCTTTACCAAAATAGGATTGGGGCTAAAAGAATTGTTGCTATTTCTTTTAATTTTGCTAGAACTAAGAACCACATAGGAATTAGGCAGAAGCCTACGAGATATGAATCATATCTTCATTTTAGAAAAATCTAAACATTCGTGTTTGGTTTTTGTTTTAATACAAAAGTGTAATCTCTTTGGACAGTAGCTGTTTTTCAGTTATGTGTTTATTTTAGGGCATTTGACAGAATGTTTTGCAGTCATCAGTAGTATTGTGTTCAGACACAAGAGTGTTAGATTGTTAATTAAAATTGCCTGATCCTTTCTAGGTCACTTACAGGTCGTAGACACTAAACAATGGATCTGTCCTTGACCCTCACCATTTGCACAGGTGTGCTCACTCTGTCTCACATTCCTGACTAGATGATAGAAAGGAGGAAGTTCACCTGTGGGCCTCAAGGTTAAAAACAAACAAACAAACAAACAAAAAAGTCTTTAGTTTGGTTGTGGGTTGGTTGTTTTTTGGGTTTGGTTTTTTTTTTTTCCCCTTCTTCCTACTGGTACAGAAAGAGGACTACCTCTAGGCTTTAGTACTCTACTTACAGATTCTGAATATGTTATTTCTGGAGTGGAAGAGGATCAGAAAAAGATTTCAGGTTAGAAAGTTTTACTAAGATTCTAAATATTTTTAGTTTTGCATCTTGGAAAGGTAAGTGCAATAAAAGCTAGAAGAATGTTAGTTTGTTCGTTTCAGAGGAGGGGGTTTGGGGTTTTTTTTCCCTTCTGTTTTTCAGATATGATACTGAAAAAACCCATGTATTTGGAAATGGCCTACAGATGTTGTTAATGCTTGGCTGTATTTGAGCAACTCTAGAGTTAACTTCTTTTCCCTAGAGCAATAACATATTCTGGTTCCTCTTTACTTTAGTAAAATGTGCTTAGGTTATCCATGATCACTGGCAAAACCTGAAAACAGCTATTTCTTTGTTCTGAATACTAGAATAATTGGTTCAGTCACTCTTTTTACTTTTGATATTGCATTTTATAAAATATTTAGTAAACCAGGAGGTATCAAGAGGAGACTGACTTGAGGCATTGTCCTGGTTTCAGGCATGTAATTCTATACTGTATTTTCTCACAGTGAATGAGAATTACACAATCTTTTCATATTTGGTTTTTAATTTAAATTTTTCAGTTTAATTAAAGCTAATCATAATGCCCTATATTTTAAAGGGGGTTATTTATTGATGTACCCTTGGTACATGCTATCTTTTCATGCACAGTATGGCAGTTTCCACAACTTTAACATAGACATTATATGCACTTTTAGAAGCAAATTGAAAACTTCTATGATTTTGCATAAGCTTTTGTTCTTTGAAATTACTGCTCTTCAGGTTTTTGTGGTTGGGGTTTGGGGGTTTATTTTGGGGTTGTTTGGGATTTTTTTTACATTTTTCTACAGCTCTGGTCTTCAGTGGATCTTAGTAAATGTCTTTATTTTGCTAGAGAAAAAAATTTCCTTTTTTTTCTTTTGTCCCCTTCACTTTGCTTCTCTGTGGAATTTAGAAACATACCATTGCTACAGATATATTCAGTCAGGCTCATAACCCATTATAAGTTATTATAAATGTCTTGAATGCGATCATGAAAGCATAGAACAGATGCATTCTATTTTCTTGTTTGGTTGGCTTTGCTATGTAAAGAGCAGATATTTCTCTTTTATCCTAGTTTTAGTGCACTACTGCAAAGATTAAAATAAAACAACAAAAAAAACCCCTTCCAACAACTTTCCAGAATCCTAGTTCCAGTTGTTCAGAGGCTTCTTTGTGGAATCAATGAGGTTACAACTTCTGACTTTGTTAAATTTCACCTTGAATTTTACTTTTAATTTTACCTAAAAGGGGGGGTAATGTGATGGAACTCTGCTGTATTTCCTTATCTTTTCACATTTATTACATTTGGATAGTTTATGCCTTTTAAGCATAGAGTTAACATTGTGATGCAGTGGAGTAACTGAATAAAATTAGTCTTTTATATGAAAAACTAAAGGGAGTGCTTACAATCATAAAACAACTGTAGCGTATCATTGAGTTGCTATAGCAAAGCTTTTCATGATTGGATCCCCAGCTCTGTATCAGACTGAGCTATGCAGAAAGATTATTCTCACTCCATTGTGAGCATGCTTGGTTCTTTTGCTATGTTGCTATAGGCCAGTATCATTTGCAGGGGAGCGTGAGGAACAGTGAGAGCTCAATGAAACAAGCTTTTATTTCCTGGATAATCTCCGGATTATCCTAGCTTCATTAGGGGGCTGGGAAGGTGCTCTGTGGCGGTGGATTGAATGTCTGACCTTCAAGAGGTATTCCCAGTCTCTTTCCTTTGAACACCAACAAGGAACAATGGCCTGGGAGAGAAAAGTATAAACTACTCAAGACCAACTTTGTTGAACTGGCATATGGGAATGTGGGAGACTATTTTGAGACAATCTGAGCAGCTTCTCTAGGAGTGTTTGATAAGTACAGTATTACATACACCTACATTGTTGAAATGGCAGATGAATGAGTTTTACTCTCCCTGGTAAGTGGAGATATCCCATTTATCTTTGGCATTTTGTCAAAGCATATATTAACTAGAGGCACAAAGTTAGTTGTGAACATGCTAAAGTTCAGGTTCTTCTATATCTACATATACCTAAAAAATATTTTAAAATCTATTTTAAAAGTATATAAAATATTTGCTAAAACAAACTTAGGAAAATTCTGTTTCTTCTGTGTTTGCCGTTAACTTGCTTTAATAGATTACAACAAATAGTATGTGTGTGTGGTGTTGAATACTTATTGTTTAAGTGTTTTGCACATATCTGCAGATTGTGTGCAGGTTTAAGATACTCCTTTCAGGAAGTAGGAAATGTAGAAAAGCAAAAGCAAGTTAGAAAAAGATTTAGTATTTGAAAAATACTTGGTTGTTTCAGTGAGCAATGAATGAGTTTGAGCTACCCCTCCCAATGACTTCAGAAGTTTGATTGTGGAGTTTTCACAAATTTCTGTAAACCAACAACTAAGGAGTTACTTGAACATTTTTGTAGCATGGATATGAAAGTTGTATATAAGGTAAAAGGAACACAGGTTAAATGATGTCTCTGGCAGCAATTTAGTAATTGCTTAAACAATGTTGAAACATGGACTTACACCATGTTGCGTTAGGATCTGTTAAAGGATCTTGACTACTGAAGAGCCGCATAGCACACCTGTACAAAATAGCATGAAAGATCTCAATGACAGTCTTGGTTCATGTTCTATCCTTGTATGCTGCTGACTGCGTGCTACTCTTATGTTCCTCATGTTTGCAGCAATTTAGCAGCACTTATTTATTGCTACTAATGTAGGTCACTTTTGGATTTTGGAAATCAGGTTATGGGGATCGTAACCTCGTCCTTTGGATTGCAGATATTTTATTGTATTAATTAATGTAAGGTTTTGGAGTCAGATTGACTTCAGAAAGTGATTTCTGTGGAAGAAGAATTTAATGTTCCTGCCAGCTTTTTTTGCTACTTATAAATGACACGATATGGGAGAAGTAAGTGAATAGGCATATTGCTGCCAAATGGAAAATGTTGCCTATTTTGTGATGGAGTCATCAAACCTGAATATGTAACCTTTCTGCTTACCTAGCTTTCAATGATAATTATCTGACATACAGGTGAATCACACTGTCTTAAAATAGAATTAATGAGCATTTCCATTGAGGGTGCAATCTACTAGATTATTAAAGAGCATCTGTGTTCTTTCAATTATGGTAATTTCACTGTTTTAAATAGTGTTTTACATTTCCTGATGGGAATGTAACTATACTCAGCATATGCTTATTAAGCCACTTAGCAAACATAGTTGTATTAATAAAATCCAAGGTGTGTCATTTCATTCCATAGACTCAAAACCTGCAAAATACAAGCTCCAAATACAGGAACTGAGTCCCAGATACAGTGCAGCCTATTCAGGACAAGTCACATCCAAGTACTGGGAAGTCTTGATGAGTGTTTTTCATCCTGTATGTCACAGCATATTCCCAAGGGATTGACAGTAGCCAAGGAAGACCACTGGAGAGCGTGTATATATAGATTTGCCTTGTATGTGGAATTTCCAAAGGGATGTATCTACTCGTTAAAAACTGTTATGAAACTATGCATCTTTTTGGTTGCAGTTGTATTTATTAGAGGTGAGCAATGGTTACACTAGTGTTATACATTTTGAGGAGCAAGTGGTAACAGTTTCCCTTGACCTAGAAGAATTTGAAAAGATCAATACCTTGAAAGCCAGTAGTGTTTAAGGAGAAAGTTAAGAGATCTGTCCCAGGAGGCCTGGGCCTATGAACAAGTCTCTTCTGTAGTTGTGTCCATGGGACAGAAACCCATCTGTGCCTTGTAAATGCTGGCTGGAGCTCAGTAATGTTAGAGACTGAAAAGGAGGGTGTAGTCTCTGGAGTAGAGGAAATAATGCAGCTTTTTATGTGGCACTTAGAGGATGTGAGGAAGTGCTGCTTAGTGAAAATTGAAAATGCAGAAAGGTCTTTGGGTGTCCACAAGTCAGAGCCTTAAGGGGAAGAAGACTGGTAATAAAGGAATACCTGGGAACTCTAGTATCTAAAAGATAGAACAACTGTATCAAATTTGGGGATCTAGCCAAAATTTCTGTTTGTCTCCTGAGAGAAGGACCTGAATCATGTCAAAGTATATCATCAGTGGGCTGATGAGCTAATCCAAGAGTGTACAGAAGATATTTTTAATAATATTTTCTTTGTTTGCAGTAAAATTATTATTAGCATGGTAGGTCTCTTCCATGGCAAGCATCTTGCTCTTCAGTTAGAGGCACAGCTGTAACCAGGAGGAGTCCAGCTGAAACAGATCTGCACAGCCAGAACTATGCTATGCTCCAGCAGGGAACTCATCCGTGTCCTAAAGATCAGGGGATGCAAAGACAAAGTGGATTGTTTTGTAGTTTACGTGATATTTAGAAATATTTCAATAGACTCTCCAGATATGGTTGATTTGTGATTTATTTTATAGTAGGTCATTCTGCTACTGCCTGGTGGCAGTTAACTAGATCCTGACAGCTTATTATAGAAGGATGTGAATATCACTGATATCTGGGATTAAAAGACATTAGGGCAGAGCAAACTAAGTATTTTTCTTTTTTTAAGACATGCATACCTGAATGGTACAAATTTGCTTTCAAATACCCCAGAGTAGTGCTTATTTTAAAAGATTTATAAGACTCAAGGGAGGCAGGTGGGATACGGAGTCACAGCAATATATGGTAATCTAGGCAGTTATTCTGTATCTCCTTGTGGAAGTGTATTGCTTTGAAAATGTATGTCCCAAATAATTTTGCTTCTCAATTATAACAAAGAATGAACACAGTTATTTTATTTGTCAGATATCTTGCCAGATAAATTGAAGTACCTCAGCAACTTTTGCATAGTCTAGACACCTTAATATCTTACTTGAAGGAGCAGTGTTTATTAGTTAGATAATTGGTGCAATTGAGAGAACCTGCAGAACCCAAAAATTCTATTAAATACAGTTGTCACTTCAAGAACATTCAAAAATTTTATTTGTCATGTCTACAGAGATACCAATTGTCCATTTTCTTGATACGCACAATTCTGTCTTCAATTTTATGGGAATGCATTTAACTCATACCAATAAACAATTCACTTCAGATTGATGGATATGATGAGCAATGTTAAAGTGGCTGCAAAAGCCAAACTTAAGTGAAACAAAGTGGTCTCTTTAGTGAAGAGCCACCACTAACTATATTATGGGAGATGGTCATCTGTATTATGAAAGATGTTAGTACAGTCCCTCTGTTCTTCAATGAACTTGAAAAATTAATTTCACTTTCAAGAATATACTGAATTTTGCCCATTTTATCCTGAGCTTCATAATACCAAATAACTTAACTTCTTAAGAAATGGCAGAAGATTTTTAACTTTTTGTTGGTTTGGTTTGGTTTTTTTTAATTCAGGATGTAAGCAGATTTTAGATTCTACTGATACACTGAGTAGTTGGAGCATAGTGTGACAGCTATTTATTTAATGTAAAAAGATGTAGTGACATTCACAAAATTACAGGAGAGGTACACATGGATATAAATCTGACACTATGTATTTTTTTAAAAATCATTTGGGTTTGGCCATTAGCAAAAGGATTCTGGAGATAATGTGTCAGTTCTTGCTGTTTTCATTTCATGTAACTCCAAGGAAAACAATTTGGAGTTCTTGTGTGTGATGCAAACCAGACTTTGCCATTCCTCACTTATTCTTGAGTCAGACCAGTAAGTTCATCACTGAGCATCAAGAAGTTTTCCTATCTTGCTACATACAGTATCCTTCCCTCTACAGCAGTCTCAGCATCCTGCTATAGCACTCCCAAAGAACGAAGGAAAAAATCTTCCCACAAGCCATTTTGTAGTTCTTATTGCTGAGCGTTAGTTTGACTGCCATATTAGATGGGAGTGTTAGTTTGAAAAAACTTTATTACAGTCTGGGGCAGCTAGAAATCATACATGTTTCTTATGTACGTGTTTGAAGTTGTCCGGGTTTTGGCTGCGATAGAGTTAATTTTCTTTCTAGTAGCTGGTATAGTATTATGTTTTGGATTTAGTGTGAGAATAACGTTGCTAACACACTGATGTTTCCAGCTGTTGCTGAGTAGTGTTTAGATTAAGTCAAGGATTTTTCAGCTTCTGATGCCCAGCCAGCAAGAAGGCTGGAGGGGCACAAGAAGTTGGGAGGGGACACAGCCAGGACAGCTGACCCCAACTGGCCAAAGGGGTATTTCAGACCATGGGACATCATGTCCAGTATATAAACTGCGGGGAGTTGGCCTGGGGAGGATTGCTGCTCAGGAACTAACTGGGCATTGGTCAGTAAGTGGTGAGCAATTGCATTGTGCATCGTTTATTTTGTATGTTCCAATTCTTTTATTATTATTGTTGTCATTTTATTAGTAGTAGTAGTATCATTATTATTATTGCTTTTGTCCTTTCCGTCCCATTAAACTGTCTTTATCTCAAACCACAAGCTTTACTTTTTTCTTTTTTTTTTCTTTTTTTTTTCCCAATTCTCTCCCCCATCCCACTGGGTGGGGCGGGAAGTGAGCGAGCGGCTGCATGGTGCTTAGGTGCTGGCTGGGGTTAAACCATGGCAGAAGGCTACACTTTATAGACAAGAATGTCAATTTAGGTCACTTGCAGAGATAGTTAAGATAAGACCATTGAATAAGAAATAATTCTGTCTCTGTGGTTTCATCATCAAATTATCATGAGTGATGTATAATTCTAATCAAACATTAATTTTAATAGTGAACTGAGAGTGTCAGCTATATGATGGTCTTTGAGTTAATCAACCAGGGTTTCTTTCAGTAGACACTGAGAGCAAATGATTATTCAAATTAAGATAGTAAGTGTAAGATTCCTTTAAAAAAAAACCCTAAAACTCTACAGTTGTTGGTGCGGGAGGGTTTTTTGGTAGCTTTAAATATTTATGCCATATAGGGAAAATATGAGATAGCATGAAGAAAGGACAGCCTTTTCGGTTTATTAAACAAGAACTTATGTGTAGTTTATAGACCAAATTTTTTTCTGAGGTAATTAAGTCAAAATCATCTTGACACACCTGAGTCACCTGAACACAAAAGAAAATGCAGACTTTGTCATGTGATACACTTGAAATCTCTTGGTAATCTTCTTTTGGGGATATTTTTGTTGTATGAACAAGGTTATCAAGCAGTTTTGAAGTGCATAGTGGAATGTATGCAAATTGATAAAATACATTTATTAGAGATAGTCTTTGACTTGCATATCATGGATAAACTATTTCTATAAGTAAAAAATGGGAACAAACTGCTTATCCCATTTAATTCGGAAGAATTTCCTACACTGTTATTAAGTACTTATTTTAAGTAGTGTCAGATGCAGTACTATGAGTGCATGATGCAACAGACTTTGGATTAAAGTTCTTTAAATGGCCTGGCAGCACCTGGGTGGTTTTCAATATGCATTGTCATTTCCACACATAAAAGCCTCGCTTACTGTATTTATGTGCACTGGAAGAAGACTTACCCATTGTAACCTCATCTAGCATATATTCAAACTGATTGCAAAACTTCAGTACGCATTGGATTTTTCCGTCAAAGGAAAGGAAATACCTGCCAATTATTTTAAGTTAGACTTATAAAAAATATTTATCCATACGTAGGAAGGAAGACCAGCTGAGGTAGTTCAGCAATGGCTCACTGTAACTCATCTTGCTGTAAACATACTCCTGATATCCTAGTATCCCCTTAACAAAATCATTGCCTCTCTTGCCTGCTTGCATTGTTCTGTCCTCATAATGGTGGTGCTGTGTGTGTTTTTTGGTTTTGTTTTCCTCTGTATTTTGACTTTTGATATCTAGATATGCAGTAAATCTTTTTTAAGATAAAACATTTGTTCAGCTACCCCTATTTTATTGCAGATGTTGTCGGGAACTAAGGAGTTATTTTACTCTTTTGGAGAATCACCATAGCCTACAAAACCATGGAATATGTGTTAATTCTGTTCATTTCACTTTTGTGATGCTACTGTCAAAAAAGCACTTAAAGATGTAACAACTTGGGAGCATAACTTCAAATGTAACTGAAGCGGCTGCTGTTAGGTAGGCTTTTTCAAGTGTTTCCTCTTAAACTTTTTTTAATTTTTTTTTTTTCATTAAGTAGCCCAGGGATAATCCTGCACTTAAAAGCCCCTTGGGATTCACAAAAGGTGTCTTTTTCTGCTGCCATGCTAAAAGGCATGCTCTGAATATTGCTTAATATATGTTGACAGAAGAATTCCTTTACAACTTCAAACTGTGACCATTTTCCCACGATGCTGAGCAACAGATTTATCCTTCTTCCTCTCTATACAGTTTTAATAGGATGAGAAAACCAAGGGTGAAAAATACTTCTTTCATAATATAACTCAAATCCCAACTTTCATGTCCCAGCAACATGTCCCTTGCCCATCTATTCCACCGTGCAAAACCAATTCAAGATTAACTGAGCCAGAAAAGGAAGAGTGAGCATAGCTATAGAGTCTGGTTAAGACTTTCACGTGAGAGGAAGAAACTTGGTTTCTCTTTAGGGATTTTTGTCTCTATGTGTGGTGTTTTTTAATTATTATTTGTTTTAATGATTCTCTAATGTCCGTGTTATGGACTGTTACCCTAGATATGGGAAGAGAAACGTTTTTGGATCAGTTGATCAAATTTGTAGGTTAGAAAAACTACAGTGGAAGGACTTGCTGGGGAAAAACTGGTAGGATGAAAAAATGTGTAGAATGTGATGGATAGGAAAGATCCAGCACCAGGTGAGCAAAGTGCTGTAACTGAACTTGGAATGGGAATACGGATGCTATCCCAAAAAGAAAAGAGGAAAAATAAAGATCTGTCTAAAGTGGATGATGCTGTTGGAATATGACCTGTATGCCTCTGAACATCCACCACTTAAAAGTAATACGGAATTTTACATATTTTTACTAATTCTTGATAGAGTTTGCCTAGTCTTCATTTCTCTAGTAAAAATGTTCTGGTTTTCTGATCCTTTGTACTCTACTGCTTCTAGCTATAAGCAATAGTGTTAGCAAGGTAGCTGATTAAGTAAATACTCACAGGTTACTACTGTGGGTTGATGGCAAAGCAGTTCCTAAGACAAAAGGTCTGTTAATGGGTTTGCCATGTTAGACGTTCATTGGTTTACAAGCATTCAAACGTCCGATATTTCTCATCTTTCTGTCAGTGAATTATTCCTGGAATGCTGGGAAAATTAGTATGGAAGCAGAGCAAAGCAGCATACTGTCTCTAACTAATAAGGTTACAGTCCTGATGAAGTTCAGGACCACAAATCCTTTTCAGAATAAGGAAGAGAAAATTGTTTAACATTCAAGCTGCATTTGCATTAATTATAGCTGTTTAATTTTTATACAGTTATAACTAGGTTTTTGCACAGTAAAGCAAACAGAGCATCGTTCTCCTGGATTAATACTTAGCAATGTAAGTGAGGTAGACAGTTAATAAAAAATAAGAACCAAATACATTTTTTTTAGATTTTTCATGGACCACTGGACATACATAATCTTCGAACCTGCAAGACAGTATAATTTAGTATCTCCGTTTTACAGCTGGTTAAATTAAAACATTGGGAAGTGACGTTAGGGTTCTTTCATGAATTGCTTCACCCACACAGTACTGGAAGCAATAAATCACTTTTATTAGTGATAAAATGCTGAAGTTTATTATAATCACAAAAGCAGTTTTATGCAAGGACAGTTTATCACTACAAATATTGTCGTACTATATGGTGATATAAAACAAGTTATGAAAATTAGAGAGGGTTGTTTAGCATGCTGAGGAACTAGAAATACGTTAGTTTTTTTTCTTCCCTTAAATGTGACATGGTGAATATGAAATGGAAGCTCGTTGTGAGCAGGTCCACGAGGCTAGAAGAATCCTGCGTTGGAACAATTGAAAAGGGGAAGCAAGCTTCCTCAATGTTTGCGAAGCTACTAGCTTTGAATTTGACTCAAAATAATTTATCAGTGGGCTTTTTGTTACAGAGCTCATTTGTGGAACTAATAATCCAATATTATAGTTTTATCTTAACACTTTCTAAATATAAAAGAATCTTTATAGTTTTAATCTTATTTTTGCAAGCTAGCCTAATGACATTAACCATGTTAAGCCAAGGTTGCTTTTAGAAGATCAAATACAATGCCTAAAACAAGTTTTTCAAAAAGGAAATGGCCTTTTTGAAATGTTTCTTCATGTGTTGTGGTAGTACTATGATGTTCTGAGGTATGAATGATTTTGTATCTTCCTTTATTATCAAAAAAAACCCCAAAATTCAAACAAACTTTTTAACAACAGGAAGATATGATTTTCATGCCTGATTTTATTCATTTATTTATTTATTTGAAACTGCAACAATGTCATATATTGTGTGTGTCTAGGAACTCAAGCGTGCCATCTGGCATGTAGTTCATACTGAAAACAGTACTTAATTCTTTTGGAGGCAAATAGTGTAAGAGTATTTATTTCATAGCATTCATATTAAGAAGGCAAAGAAGTTTAATAAATAGGGAGAGTCAGCATGGGAAGGAAATAGGACAGGAAATTTTGATACCTAAATAAGAAACTAAGAAATGAAGAAGGTGAATGTCTTTGCTGTATAAATGACTACATACCGGGGAATTGAAAAAGAAGGGGATGGTATGCATCTAGCTGCTTTTTATAGGAAAAACAACTAAAGCTGCTCTTCAATACTACTAAGACTTTTTTGTTGTTTCCACTAAACCTAGGTATGTGTGACAAATGGATCTTGCTAGATCTCTACAGCAAAGTAAATCGTTCCTTGCTCTCAGACATCGTTTTGTATCTCCAATCCAATATTAGTTTTCCTTTTCTTGTTGGATCAATGTTGTTGAGTTCTGCAGCATTTTTTTGAATGTCCCTTGGAAAGGATAGAATCTCTAAAAGTTGTGTTGTGTCTGAATGTTAAGTGCCACCTTACATGTTCCTATAAAGAAACATAGCTTAGTGTAGTATTATGTTTTGAAATTTGTTCTTTCAATACAACTTTACATTTGATCATCTGATAAACTATGTTACAATGGTTTAATTTTCAGTGATTCATTGCATATCAAGAGCACTGACTAAAGCAGTACACTGAAAACTTTAGCTGCTATTATTTTTGAGCTTTTGATAGGTATTAATATGCATTTTGTCTCATTAATCAGACACTTAAAACACTCAAGATGCGTGTAAACTTGAAAAGAAAAGCACATAAGAAGCAATAAAATATCAGTATCCAAAAAACTGACAGAAAATGAAAGTACAAATAGACACACTGGCAACATTTATCTTGAGTTCTTCCATGTATTACAAGAGTCATGAAATTGTGCTTGGAAGTTGCTGGTAATGACTAGACAGATACAGCTCCACAAAGTCCCACAGAGACTTCCTTTCTGTGCATGAAGTCCTGTTTCCCATAGTATCTAATACTTCATTTTCTAATGACAATGAAGTTGACAGGTTGCACGAGAAGAATCTATGGAAGGAGTTAAAATCAGAAGTGATAACCATGAAAGTTTTTCTCAAGCGTGGGACTGACTGAAATGAACTCATTGACTCATCTTTTCTTTCTACTAACAGTCACTTCTGTAAAGCAAGTCTGTACTGGGAGTGGAAGGGAAAACTAAGGACATTGTGGAGGCCACAGTCCACCTTCCCTTCTTCTGTGATCACATCCACCACAGCAGCGTATTCTCTGTGGAGCATATGATATATAATATGTGATCATTTTACTCTTATGCAGAAATGTAGGTGTGGAGTTTTTTCTCCACAGAGCTGTTACGGGCCTTTTAAGAACCTGACATATTGAAAAGATTAAAGATGCTTGATATCATGATGGAGTGAAGTTTTCTTTCTAGGACAAATGGAGAATGTTGGGTTTAGTTCCAAAATGTATCATGTTTTGCCGCATTTGCATAAAGCATAGCTCAAACTTGAATCTAAAGCCTTAGAAGTGGGGAAAAGTGAACTGATATGGGAACATGTTGTCTATTCTTCTGTCTAAACATGTAAATTGCTGTAAAATAAAAACCTACAAGCAACATGGATCCCAAAACATTTGTTTTAAAATCTTCTCCTTGATGACATTGAGCTTCAGCATTTCTTTCCTCTGTTTTCCTCTTTCAGCTATAGGCTGAAGAAGTAAAAGCGATAGGGGTCTATTTTAAACTAAGGAAGAAAGAAAATCAGTTGAAAATTATTTAAAATAATGTAATTTTAATTGTGGCAGTAGTTATGTGACTAGATTGTAGTTCATGTCAATGAAAGCTATTCATCCTGGAAACGTAGTGTTAGCTGTTTGATAAATTATTGCTCAAACTGGATTATCATCCTGTGAAATAGAACAACCCTCCCATTATTTTTTTTGCTCACCAGGAAACTCAGTAGCCTATAATCCAGTGCCATAAGCTAGAACATTTACTGCATATATTTTATATTCACCGCAAAGCAGTAGTTTCTTGGAAGGGTGAGATTTGGTTTAAGGCAACAGATTGACAAGACGAATATAACAATTAGTAGATATTTTATACTTCACTGATTTTTCTTGTCTTGTAACAGAGGTCATTACATTGCAAACTTCTTCAAAAGAACAAACCGGTGCTTTATCCCTTGCTCCTGGGGAGATAAGTTGTTCTTTGATGCTATTACCAAATACAGAAATATTCCTATTTTAAAATGTAGATTATTCTCCTTTCCATCTCTATATTGTTACAGACTTTGCCTGTTGTAAATGAAGTTTGAATATGACTCACTAAATTCAAAAATAGGCGTAAAAAACATAACAGGAGAAGAAAGTCTTCCAGAGTTTTCTCTCAAGTCAAATATTGTTTTATTTAGACTGAAATGAAATTAATGATTTAAGATCCAAATTCTATTGCACTGTAGTCTCATGTGAAGTTTGTTGAAGAACATTGTGGTTATACTATCATATCATCTGCAAATACATTAAAAACTATCTAAGACACTAAGAAGCACGATACTTACAGAAGCCTTTGTGTGGCTGTTGTATTCTCTTACTTCATCAGAGAAACGTCATTCCCCTCTGCACCTATCCAACTAATTTGTTGTTGCATAGGCAATAGCTTCTATAAACTCTAGTGAAATAGTCTATATTGCTTCTTAACAAATCATTTTTTTCAAACCACTTGAATAGAAGTTTTCAGTTTGAATTCAAATTCAGGAGACAACTAGATGATTACTATTAATATGCATCCCTTTTAGTTTATCTAGGAAGGACATTTTGAGCTTTGGCAGATTCCACGCTAAGGTTTCAGAATGCAGCCCACATGGTTGTAGATTAGGGTAAGGACCAGATACGGGTTTGGGTTTTGGTAGTCTCTCTAGGAACTTACTTTTCTTAGGTGCAGAGAAGTGTTTGTGCATGAACCTGATCAGTGATTGCTGAGCTCTTCTCCCTGGTATCCTGTGACAGGACATGGGGGAATGGCTCAAAGCTGCGCCAGGGAAGGTTTAGACTGGGCAGTAGGAAGCGTTTCTTTACTGAGAGGGTGGTCAAACACTGGAACAGGCTTCCTAGAGAGGTGGTCAAACCCCCAAGCCTGTCAGTGTTTAAGAGGCGTTTGAATAATGTCCTTAATAACGTGCTTTAACTTTTGGTCAGCCCTGAAGTGGTCAGGCAGTTGGACTAGATGATCGTTGTAGGTCCCTTCCAACTGAAATAGTCTACTCTATTCTATCCTAGTGCCAAAAGAGGGTGTTCTCACAAGGGCAGAGTCAGCCCTTAAGCAAATCTTTATCTTCTCTTCCATCTCTTGGGGCAGGGTGGGAAGCACCTTTTGCGTAGAAGGATACCACCTGAGAACTTCTAGGCTTTTCCTAAGCTGCAGAACCACTGGAGTTAAATACAAAGTAGATTCTAAAGGCATCTTTCCCCTTCCTCCCTGTCACATTCTGGGGCAGCATCTACTCTTTGCAAATGTAAAACTGGGTGGTGTTTGAATGCTTCCAGCTCCTACGTTTCTGTGAAGTTTCAGCCCAGATGGAGTTGTTGACTGTGTCACTGCACAAATGGAATTTTCTTTTCCTTTTACTCTCTTTGTTTTTTTAAATGGAAGACTGAGTACTTTTAAGCTGACTTATTCTTTTGTTCTAGATGGTTACGTTTAAAAATGTCTTTCATAAGACACAGTCCAGAACAGCCTTCAGGGATAGGTGCTGCAATACTAGCAGAAAAAATAGGGTTTTTTCCTTTTGTTTCTTGATTAGTAGCAAGATAATATGCAAGTTCATGAATTAAGAGAACTATTATCTAGTTTGCTATAAGCAACATGAATACAGTTCAATTCTCACACATCCGCAGAATGAATACATCTGTACTTAAGTACTGGTGGGACTCTTGAACTACTTGACCTCCTAGTTGCTAAAAAGTATTATTACTCTCTATCCAGTGTAGGTGCCTAAAGGAGGCAGCTAGGCTTCCTGTGCTGTTGCTGGAGAAGGGAGGCAGGTTTCTGACTTGAGGGTCTGAAGTGTCCTGCAGAGGGTCTGACCTTACCTCGCTATAAAGGGACTCCAGCTTTCCAGCTTGGATGCTTGGGATGTTCTGGAGCACTTAGTGTGCATCCTATGGACGGTTTTGTCTCGCTGTTTTGAGCAATAAAAAACTCAAGTGTGTGGCTGTTAAACCATCCAGACTTACTCCTTCGCAGTGTGGGCTCAATACATGAAAACCATGTGAACAGTACAGTTCATAGGGATGTTATTGTCCATGAGGAGCTTGATCTAGGTCTAACAGGTTTATGTGCACTGACTTTGAGGTCTTTGTGGGCAGATAATTTGATGTAAAACTCAGTAATACAGGATTGGGATGCTTGGGCTGTTTTTAAATGCTGACAATCCATACAGAGTGTTCATTTCAGATAGGATCCGATGTTAAGTAGTGGAAATAACTGGTTATTTAATAGCATGGTTCTAACAGGTGCATGTAAGTGGCAGTCTTTAGATTATGGCTATATGAAATTACCATGAACTGTCAAATAGCAGAACCAAAAACCACAGGGCTCTGAGGAAAAACCACTGAACATTGCCGGCAGTTAGGGAAGTGTGGAATGGATGAAAGAAAGGGAGAGTGGCCAAAGCTTTGTAGCTCTATTGGAGAGACCTGAGCAGTAAGCGTAATGTTGTACAGTTTACATATATCTACTTTATCTCAATTATGAAATATTTAAACTGGTAGTCTCTTACTGTTAACACTGTGATCTAGAAATGTAAACAAAAATACCTTTATTGCCATTAAAGATAATTCTCCAGTTAGCACTGGAATTAACCCATCATTTCTGTCCTTTTATTCACATGTTAGAAGGATGTAAAACATGAAGGGTAAAGGAATTTAGTTATTTGCATTTTAATGGGTAAATAACTGTCTTTCTGAATATTTTTGACTGTAAAAATAGTCTAGTGATAATTACCTATTTTTTACATGTGTTGTATATGAACTAGGGATACATAGGCTAAACAGTAAAATGGAATATGTATGGAGTGCTGTTGGTCTATAAATATAGAAAACTAGTCATTATTACTAAAGATGTTCGTTAAATTCAGAGGTGGATAAATAACGAAATTGATATTTTCTAAATTGTATTTCTTGGGGGTTTTTTTGTTTGGTTTTTTTTTTTTTTTTTCTGTTAATTCTGCTGAGGACCTGACCCTGTTCTGTCTCAATCATGTACCTACTATGTGTTCTGTCTCTGAAAAAGAAAGGGGAGAAGGAAGCAGTTATAAAACAGTTGTAATGGATTAGTAATCCACATAGAATTTTGCTATTCCCTCATAAAGAAGTTGTGTGTTGTGGTCATAAAATACCTGCCATCTAGTTAGGGTAGGTCACTCGTGGTCTAACTTAAGAGTCAGACATGGTAGTTCCTGACTTTTCTCCCCTGGAGTTTGTGCCGTTAGGGTAAGTGTGCTTCACAGACCACTTTCCTTATAGGCAGCATAAATGCAGACTGAGTCCTGCTCACTTAGAAGTCCCATCTCGCCTTACAGCAAACCATAACAGGGCTACTAACTAGAAGACCTTGCACCATCCTGTCTATCTCATGCGACGTACAAGTGGCACACATAGGTAGGTGGGATCGGTGGCTGTGCTAGACCAAGCACAGGGTGTCAAGTTGTCCACGTGCAGGGTGTGCATCCATAGGGATTATGCCCATGTCTGTGTTCCACGATAACCATATTCAATTCAGAGCTGCCTTTCCTTGCGGCCAGGTGTGTGGTTGCTCCAGAGGGACCTGATGTGAATGGATGATAACTTTGGCCTCCAGCCCATACGAGAGGCTATTCCTTCAAAGCAGTGCAAATGAATCTGCTAAACCTCTTTCTTAATTTATCCTGATTTTTTGGTTTGGGATTTTTTTTTTCTTTCTTTAGTGCTATTGAATTTAGGCAAGTAATTTATATTTATATTATTTCCTTTCACGGTGAAGAATGTGTTTAGTAGTCAATCTTAAGATTCAGGATTAACTTTGCATAGCATGCAGCTTACAGAAAAACCTGAATTTCAAAGATGAACTTAGAGTTTTATATGTGAAACAAGAAAATTCCCACTAATTTTCTTTTCACTTGATTCTTATGTATAGCGTTGGTGATCTCGATTAATTTTGGGTTGTAAGTCCTGGAAAGGTCCACATGTCTGATTTATTTATATCATTGGCTTCAAGACCAATTATATTACATTATTTTTTTGGTATTTATGAAAATGTTAGAGCATTTACGCTAGAGTGATATCTGAAGTAGAGGCAGAATTGTTACTGCTCTCAGTATAACAAAGAATTTATGAACTAGTTTTAGTTTATCTAAAATATTTAATCAAACTGTTCACAGTGCTTTTTAGTGTGGTCATGTAAGTTATTTTTCCATCCAAAAAGTCTTCTTATTTCTACCAAAACTTTACCTCACAACAACTTGAGAAATTTTGATGCTAATAATAATCTATTATTGATTTATACAGAAGCCTGAGAGATTAATGTTGACTGAGGTAAAAATGAAATCCGAGTAATTTTCAATACATAGCTTAGTCTTTGCAATGTCAGAAATATATCATAGTTTTTGACAGAAACTAGTAAAGTTGGGATAATCTGTGTGGGTTTTGTTGTTTTTATTTTGTTTGGGATGTGTGTGTGCCTCAGAAGAAGGTATTGGCATCCTTTTGGCTTACGTGATTAGCAAGACTTTTGAGATTTTGTTCATTGTTTCTTTAGGAAAAGAAGAAATAATGGTGAAGGATTTCCCTTCTCCCTCCCTCACCTGGTTATGTTTCTTGTGAGATAAAAGGAGATAAGGTTTTCTGTAGTCTTGTATATAGTAGAAATTGTATAGCAGGAGACAAAACCATTATTTGTATTCGCAAAACTGTTCCGGCATTTTATCCACTTTTTTTCCTCAAGTTAACATAAGAGGGTCTCGGGGGAGCACTCCCCTTATTTTCAGTAAGTAGCATTGTTCTTTTAATTATGTGTGTGTGTGTGTGTGCGCGCCCATGTATATGCGCCCACATGTATGCCCAAGAGAGACTCCGGTTAGTGCTCTGACCTTGTGTTTTGTTAATTCTCCAACAAAGCTTTTGTATTGCATGGCCTAAGCTTGCTTACAGCTTTGTGCTGTGAAGGTGCAGGTTTTTTTTTTTTTTCTTTCCATTTTTGTAGCGCTCATTAAATAAAGGTTCTGTTAATTGTTTATCAGCAGCTCTCCAGCTCAGCAGCTTTCAAGCTCTGCAAGTTAGCAAAACTCTGTGATTTGTTAACCCTTTGTACTATACTGCTGAGACTTCATGGGCCAAAAGAAATAGCTGTCCAGTAATCAACCAAACTCGTGTATTAGTGCATCCTTCCCGTGTGGTGACCCATTTCAGCTGGAAAAGATGTAAAGATGACTAATTATATTGTCATTGATACTTGCAATTCATGTGAAGTGTGGTGAAACTGCTTGGTTAAAACAAATGAAATGTCATTACTACCTAAATAGTTGCTCTCCTGACTCCTTTATTGTGATTTGAACAGGCTTTTCTTCAGATGTACTCATCAAGAGAAAGAGTTGATCCTGTAAGCTGTTCTGTCTTAGATTCCCGATTAATTTAGTGGGACTTGATCTCTCCATATTAGGCTCTTCTTATCCTACCTTAAATAATTAAGCAATGCAAACTTCTGTCATCTAGGTGCGTGCTTCTGTGACTAATGCAGGCATGAGATGCATCTGTAATTCTGTTGACAAGTTTTCTGCAACCTGAAGTGTATTCTTCTCTTGGAGAAAGAACTTTAGTCTTGATTCCATGTTTTTGTTCCCATTATGAGAAACCCAGACTATCAGGTATTAAAAAAAAAAAACACAACACCCTATCCTCTTCCTGTAAAACAATTATAGTTGACATATTTTTATTCAGGTTATCAAATTAAGATTTAGCAAATCACAGTATTCTCCTTCATCAGCTGGGACAAATTGTTGGGGTAGGATAATCTTGCTGCTAATCTTTAGATGCCCTTTTGTGGACCCTGAGTGCAGTTCTGTGCCTCTGAATAATGAGGTAGCATGGCTATCCATGCTATCCTGAAAAACAGCACAAGCAGCAGCAACAGTGTTTTCAGCAACAATGCACTAAATTCGACTACTATGTTGTTGCAGAGGCTAAATGTCAACATCTAATACACTACATGTCGTCTTTTCCCAGCACCGTATCTGATGTAGATGTATCTGTTTTAGACACATCTTAGCAGATGAATTGAACTTCACCCTCATATTCTGCTGTGCTTAACTCATCTTGTCTAAGGGGATGTAAGCCATTCCTTTGCTATTCTGCTCTTTTTATTCCCAAGGGACAAATCCCATGCCATTCCCATTTAGAATAACTTGGAGTGGAATAGTCTTTTCAGGGGTTTTGTTGGTTTTTATCAAGCAAAGTAGAAGTTTATTATCTCCCATCCTAAAACACTCAAGGTTAGTGTCTTCTATTCCTGTTTCAACTTGGTAGTATACAAAGCATTTTGTATTTGGTATCTAATTTTCAAAGGAAAAAATAATACAAAATGTGTTTAAATTTATAGTGGCTGCAGCAAAATATACACAACAAAAAATATTAGTAATACTGTAGCATTGTTCATGTACCAAATGGGTAAGGTATGCACAAAGCACTACTTACAAGATGTAGTAATCTAGGAAGCAGAAATACATAATTTAAACTTCCCTCATATGCATTTAGTCATTACTAAAGTGTGTAGTGTATGATAACTTGCTGCAGTTTATAATAAAAAAAAAAACAAACCAACACTTCCCCCCAAAAAACAATGCAGAAGTAGAGCACAACTATTACAAAAATTTCCTTATTTTTGAATATTTGCATAGTCTGAGTCTTAGTATACACCAAAGCCCTTGACAAACTAAATTATCGTTTTTCTGCCTTACCTCAAATTGTGCTTCTGATACGACTCATAGCAAGCATATGTTATCTACAACTTCTGAGCCAGATGCCTGACACTTTAAGCATGCCCATAAACAACTTTTAATGCATTCAAATGAGACTGTTTAAAACGTGTTCTTCTCGTTCTCATGTTTTGGTTGTTTTGAGCTGAACTAGCTAATGTTAAGGTGAGAAATAATTATGAGCCCAATCTCCTGGGGCATTCAGAGTACTTAATTTGCACTGACTTCAGGCCATACTGCCAGAAAAAAAAAAGCCAAAGAAGCAAAATCTAATGAGATCTGAATACACTAATTAAACTTCCCAAGCCAAAGGGTTGATATTTATAAACAACTGTTGTATTTGACACTGCTCTATTTTATTATTGTTTTTCCGAGTATTTCTCTACATTCCCGTGCGGCTTTCAAGTCACATTTTTGTTCAGTGCTGTCAATAATGCTTTTTGAAGAGAAAATGTTTGGGGTGGTTTTTCCCTTTTTCATGGATAATGAAACAATTAACCTGTGCTGCAACAACCTTCAAACTTTTTAAGACGGGTTTTTCGTATCAGGTCTAGTAATTCACTTCTATGGAACCTTGATCTATGTGCTTGATATTTTCAATAAAATGGTAAGTCCATGTGGAAACAGATGCAGTGAAGCATCCAGTCATGAACTTGACCTTTTTTTTATTCTGGTTTGATAAGATTTTTTACAATATGAGAAACCATTTTTAACTTAGCCAAAGTGACATTTTTACTTTTTCCATGTACAAACAAAAGTAGAAATGCAATTTCATTGTGCCTTACTTTTCCCATTGAACTGGCTAGACCTTTTCAAATACCTTTTTGGATTATCAAAAGAAAACAAACTTATTGTTTTCTTCATTGCAATACAGTATTTCTGTATTCTTACATAGATGTTGGTGGATGTATGTAACTGAAGAAGTCACACAAAAAAAAGTGACTATAGCCAGCTGTTTCTCCCAACTATCTTGTGATAATGAACAGCATAATAACATATTCTATTATGAAATATTTATAAAGGATATTTAGGACTGTACTGAATGTATTTTTCAGTGAGGAATATAGACAAGTAAGATATTATACCGACCTTCTGCAACTAAATTTCTTTAGTTTGCTTTTCATTTGTGAGTTGCTACTCCAGAAGTGTCTTCAAATACTTTTTGCAAAGTCACAAAATGGCTGAGGTTGGCAGGGATCTCTGGAGATCACCTCAGCTAATCCCTGCCCCTGCTCCAAGGCAGGGTCAGCTAGAGTCGAGTGTCCAGACCTGTCTCTAGTTCAGATTTGAGTATCTCCAAGGATGGTGAGTCCACAACTTCTCCGAGCAACCTGTTCCAGTATTCGATCACCAGCAAAAGGTGTGGAGTTTTTAGTTTGTTTCATTTTTGTTTTTTAAAATGTTTGGATACAGATATCCATTGTTTCAGTTTGTGCCTGTTACCTCTTGTCCTTTCAGTGGGTACCAATGAGACGATTCGGTCCCTCTTCTTTCTGAAGTATTTAAATACATTGAGATCCCCCTTGAACCTTCTCTTTCTGATGCTAAGCAATCCCAGCTCTCTCAGCCCCTCCCTGTATGACAAATGCTCCAAGCCCTTCATCGTCTTCATGGCCTTAAGTCATACCCTAGAAAAGAAAGCTTTTTCTGTAGCGCAGATGCAAAAATACAAGCTTCCTAGAGGACAATATATCCTCTGTATCTATTTTGTTCATTTATGTTCAGGCAGTATCTACAGAATTCTGTTACTTCTACTGCTGTTTAAAGCAAGAAAAACAAAACCTCAGAAAGTATCACCTGGTCCACCTCATTCTTTCATGATATTTTCCTGTAAAACAAATGCACAACCCACATGCAGATGACTGTTGAGAACAGTTGTTAAACAGGAACTGACATTCAAGTTACCATCAAGTGGTGAAGGGATTTTGAATTGCCTCGGCACGCAGGAAAAGGGTGAGGACAAAGACATAGGTGAAAAGCTTTCACCAAAAGGAGAGGCATTCCAGACTGGCTTTCTAATAACCAGAGAAGGTGACACAGGGAGGTGGGAATTTGATGCAGCGCGCAGCTGGGAGGACAGACTTCCTCTTGGTCTCAATGAGCCATCTTGCCTGTGCTCCTGCCAAAATGAACAAGGCAATTGACAGGCTGGTTTATAACTATCCAAATACACATCTGTATACATCTATCTCTTTGGATCCTGGGAAGAAATTTTATTCTGCTGGTGCGGTGTCCCTTTTCCCTAAAAAGGGAGAGTAGCTGAGCAACTGTTTTCCTCCTTTGGATCCCTGTAACTGTAGTGCTGCGGAAGGAGAGTAGCTATGAGATTCATAGCTCTTCCTCCCAGCAGGTTCTGTTGCTGTGCTACATCCTCAAGGAGGACCAGAGGATAGTGCTTGTACTCGTTCTGGTCATGCTTAAAGATTCTTTTTAATCTCAACAAGGGGAAGGTATTGCTGCTGCTTCGTCTCTTCTCTTCCTTTTCTTTAACCCACATAGCCAGGAGTTGTTTGTCAGTATAGAATCCATAAAGTGCATACAGTCTCTTTAGCTTCTGTAAATGTAAGCATGGGGAATGGAAGGGAAGAATTCATCTGCAGACCTATGGATTTGGGAAAGAGTTATATAAAATGCCAAATTTGAAACACTAGAATGAGACGTATGTTACTGTTAACGTTTATTACTAGCCAATAAACTAATTAGCAATGATTGAACTTCTGGTTCCTACTGTCTAATTAAGTTATTTCTTCAGGACAACAAATTCAAGCATGGCAGTATAAATGAAGAGAGTTAATCCTACAAGATGTATTCCATTAATTTATAGATTGATTACCTCATATTGATAGCCTTGTCTGGGCAATTAAAAATACTGTCTATTTTAAATAAACTAGGAAATCTAACATCCTGGCACTAGCCAGGATATCACTCCCTTCCTTACAGAGTTTAGTTTCCTTTCTTTCTACATAACTGTCATTTAAAAGAATCCAAGAAATTCCAGTCTGGGAAAAGAACCTGGATCTGCAATCTCTATATGGAATACCTGAGAAAGTGTTGTAGAGTCAGTCCTTATTGCATATAAATAATCATAATCCATGGTGCAAGTAATTCCTGTCATATGCATGAGTAAGGGTTAAAGCATTGTGCCCAAAGTGCTACCAGTGTTCCCTTTGGGCTTAGGGGATGCATCAGCAAACGTGAAAACCTGGTGAGCCAGCAAAATTCCATTCTAATTGCTTTAATCACCAGGGTTAAAACACAATCAAATTGCCAGTGATATTCACGGCTCCACAGTCCACAGGCTTTTGCAGTGAATATAAAATAGTGACGCAGGGTCTGTGATGATTCACTTGCTACAAAGTCTCGTAAATACTTACGAGAGTAATTGCCAGTGCAGTAATAAATTTTAAGATCGCACAACTATTTTTCTTTCAGAAACTTTTAGCAGTTTTATCATTCATTATTGTTACTGCATTATGTACATATGGTCTTACTGTCTAGCAACTATAAATCACATGTTGCAAACTACAACTGCCTCCAAACAGAAACCAAACTAGGGTCGTGATTCAGTAAACAAGTACAAGTGACAGCATTTTACATAAGAAGTGCTTAATCCATGTGCTGAAATATCAGATGTGTTTAATAGCATGTTGAATTGGTGCTTAGGTTAGGCACAGGAAGCCTATATGTCAAGGGCAATGTGTATTTCATAGAAAGAAATACAGGAAGAGTGGAATCATCATCCAGAATTGCAGAATCTCTTTAATGAGCCAGTATGGACTTTTAATATTAAGATTTATTGAGTTAAGAGTTAAATGTCAACCAATGATAAAATTAGATCATTTTCTTCCTCAAAGAATAATGAACCTTGATTCTTCATTTTCTTAAAGAATTAAAAAGAAGAAAATCAATGCATTTTTTTGGTACATAGGTTCACTACTGCAGTCATTCACATGGGCAGGGTGACTTTCCTTTTAAGTGCAAAAAAGCAGCTAATAAGGATTTTCTTCTTAAAACTATAGTAAGTGAAGGAAACTGGAAGTTCATAAAATGTTTTCTTTTGTCACTGAGCAAAGAACTGAATAAACAGGCAGATTATATTGCATATGATTATTTTGCCCTGCACTTATTTGGGTTAGCTCATAAAATTATTGTTTCTTATATTAATGTTTAATGATCTTAGAAGGAATAAAAAATTGAAATTTTACTATCATAATCCTGACATTTCTCCTAAAATTTCTCAAAGGATGCAAGAAGAAATAGAAATATTGACATTAACACTTTATATCTCACAGACCTTAAATTGAGATGGTATCAATTGGCAAGTAAATTTTATCTGTGCTGTTTGGAGGTTGTACATTCTTATGCTGAATATATTCAGAAGTTTAAGTCTTATATGAACCTAGTTGTACGATAAGAAGTGGCCTCATCATTTTCCATGCTTACCTGTTAGTATTTGTCAGCATACATTCTTTTTGGTTTTGGGGAGTTTTTTTTGGTTTGGGTTTTTTTTTTAAGAGGTATGTTACCAATAATCTGTAAAATTTATGTTTCATTTCAGCTGGGCTAGTGTTAATTGTACAGTAATAAGACAGTAAATTGTAATGAGACATAGTTATGGCAAATCCTCAAGTCTTTTGGAAGCACGTCTGAATTTGTGTGAACGTATATAAAGATTATGGCTAGGCTCAGCATCCACCTGGTAAAAATGAGAAACAAAGGCAACCGATCTCTTAATACAGTGAAAGGACATTAAACAGTTCCTATAATCTTTTCTTCTAGATAAGATCCATGCTTGCTTTTATAGTTTGTAATTGAATATTATAGACAGGTCTAGAGGTGGGAGTGGTGAAGCTTACAGTCATGGTAGGTTTTTGTCAGGAAGAGCATCCAAGGTCACAGCGGGGTGTTGTGGCAGTGCTAGTGTATTGGTGTTCTGCCCTCGAAGGGACACTGTATTAGTAAGGAGAAAAAACCTCTCTGCTCTTGGTGGCTTTCTGGGTGGAGCTGAAGGAAGCCATAAAACGTCAGACACTAATATGAGAGATGCTATCGTTCTGTCCTGTGCGCCATGTGGATGAATCAAGCAAGTTGGAAAGCGACCTCTAGCAGTCACGGTTCTTTCTGTTCTGTTTCCCCCTCCTCCCCTGGGGTGCTCTGAAACACTCTGTGAAGGATCCCTGAGATCTAGCATGGAGAGCAACAGACGCTGTTGTGCTAAAAGTAAAGGATAAGTGGTTTCCACAGAAAGAAGTCCAAGCGGTACAAGGCAGGGTAGAAGAAAGACTAGTGCTGCATAGCTAAGGTGAGAAATTAAAACTACATTCACCTGTTGTGAAGGAGAAAGACTTATGAGGACAGGAAAACGAGAAGTGGGTACTTAAAAAAATTGTCTGGGAATTTAATGTCTGTATCAGAACATCAGTGCATATCTTCAAAACATATTCTGCATTTTTTTTTAATCAGTGGAAGCATTTCTTTTTATGTTTTCCCTGACCACCACCTTTTTTTTTTTTTCATTCCCTCTAACAATAGTTAGCAGGACCAACAGTCCTATGTCTTTGGCATGCTTGTTTCAAATCCTTCAGCTGTTCCATCGCCAGGTGTTTGGGGCTGGATTTCATATTTTGTTAAGCAGTTCTATTGCAGGAGGCACATGCTTTTCAGTTTTAATTCTTGAGCAACTCTGATAGGTTCAGGTCAGTGGATGTCATGTCTTTTTAATCTGCTAGGGTGCTTTGTCTTCTCTTACTGCTCTCTAGAAGGATGACTTGGAGGCACTTGTAGTTTTGTGGTTTTTTTTAATTTAATGCTTACTGGACATATTTCATGTTATATTTGATGTAAATCGTAATGATTTGTTGAATATACCCACTCAACCAACCTGTTGTTATGTTAGAACATACTTGCAAATTGAATTCCAACCCCTTTACTCCACTGAGTGATGCATACAGATTTTGGCTACTGTAAGTTTCCAAGTAATTGTATATCTGTTACAGTGGTGATTAAATTTGAAGTTGTGCATACTTATTAAACCTAGGTTTCTGAAAGTTACTTATAGCTGTTGTGAATAAGACAGTATTTTTCCTAGAACATGCTTGAATGCCTTAGTAATCTTGCCCTGCACAGTTTTGGTCTGTCAGCCAGAGCCATTCTTCTTTATTCCCTCTAGAAGGGACCATGACACTTTAGTATGTTGAAAGTACTGCTCACTAAATTCTAATAACCCAGAAGGGGATTTGGTATGTATAGGAAGATCAGAAGTTCAGCTAAAAGTTCGTCATGTCATTACTATCATTCAGCTAACTTTATGCTTAAGCAGTGATATTATTCTGATTGCAAAAGGATTTCAACCAGCTTGTAGGCTTCCTTTTATTCACATCCATTAATCAAATTATCATGTAAAGGCACACCTGCAGTGTTTATTTTCCTACAGCCACTGTATTCCTGTCCTGGGAAATGTGTTATTTTGCCCTATGTTCTTATGAAGGCCTGCCAAGACCTCTGCAGTTAATGTTACAAAACAGATTTTCACTGTGAGAACGTTCTTGGGTTTTTTGTAACTTTTACAAGTAACAAATGAAGTATCTTTGTTTATTGTTTGGTTGTTGGGGGTTTTTTTCCAAGCTTGCCTTTATAGAAGGGACTTGAGATGGGCAGGAAAAGCCATTTATGACCTGTGGACTCTAATTTAAAGAGTTGTGGGTTTTGTTTGTTTTTTTTTTTTTTTTTCCTTTTCAAGAACATATTGAACTCCAAAAGATACCCACTTTGCTTCTGAAACCATCTTCATTCAACCTAGTTCTTAGGTGTGTTAGATTAGAAATTTGTTAAGGTTTCTGGAAAAATCTAAGGTGTATACTGCACACTGAGTTGTGTTGTGTAGATAATTAACTAGTTATTTTAGAAAGTTTTTTTGTGTTTGGGGAAAAAAATGCTTAGACTTGTGTTTTATTTCAATGAAAAACCCTAGCTTATTGAAAACTTGCTGATGATGAGCAGTTTCATGTCTGAGATGTTTGCAGAAACTGCATATTGGTTTCTAGCAAAAAAATCAAATAAGCAAAGAACAGATTAAAATCTATGAATGTGAGAAATGTGCTGTAATTTTTCTTACTTGGTTTTTCATTATTATTTTTTGCTCTTTACATTTAGCCTTTGTGTTTTAAGTAGGTGACAGCTACTTTGCAGTTTAACCTCATTCTTTTTTCTTTTTCTTTTCTTTTTTTCCTTTTTTTAAAACTGCAATGTGTGTGCTTAGTGAAAAAGGCACTTAGTGTAGATTTTTAGTCCAATAAACCGGTGATATATCTTGCCACAGCTCTCTGGAGCTGCTTCTATTCATTTCCTAATAAATTAGCATCTCACATAGGTTCTAGCAGACTCATGCCTGCTTAATTAAGTGTTAGACAGATGCCACTCACAGCTCCTCATGTTTCTGGGAGATGAAACACTGAAGTAAGCTGTGGGCTAATTAGAATTTCCTTATTGGGATTAGTTTTTTGCACTCCACTCTAAGGTAGGGAAAATGGATTTTTTTACAAAAAGGCACCCTAATGGTAACAAGGTGTTACGGATGCACGACTAACCAAATCCAACAGGTGTTAAAACTCAGATTTATTCTTCAGCAAAAGTTAGTTAGAAGTCTGGTAACATCTAATAAAACCACAGGCTCAATGATGTAAAGAGAATTAATACTACACGGCTGACTTAAGAATTCCCAAGACTTAAAGTGATGGCTCAAAATGCGCGTATCACTTACCTAAAAGCTGAGGGCTCTCTCCCTCGAGGAGTTACCTCGGGCGGTGCCCCGGCCCGAGGGGGAGTCCCCGACTGCAGACCCGCTGCTCCGAGGAGGACTGCCAACGTGTCCTCCGGCGGGACCCCGTTTATACCCCTGTCGAATCTGACCTGTGGTCATTTAATTCTATTGGCTAGGAGGGTCACCTCGGTGTACCTGGCGCATCTCGATTGGCCAGTTCAAATTTCAACCTGCAGCCTCCAGGGTTTCCTTCCCCTTCTCCCTTCCTGGAGAAGATTTGTTTCCTGCTGGCAGGATGGGGGGGGGGGAGGGGGGAATGTACTGCCACACAAGGCTTGGGACAAAAGCTTAAATTTAGGGCTACTAGGGTTTTTTTTAGAGTTATTTCATTTGATACAATACAGGTTACTGGATCAGCATTTGAAAGCATGCATAACAAGCTGCATTTTAAAATTATTTCCTTTTCCCTTTTAGTTCTATTGGCAGCATATCTCAGAATCCCTAATGGGTGATAATAACCAGTAGTTGTCCTTGAAATTTCTAGATAAAGTGTTGATAAAAGTATCAGTCAAGGGTTTGCATGTCTTTTTTTTATAGATCGTACAGCTTGCTTTCCTTCGTGTTTCTCTGTATGTAAGCTACTGCACACCCACTATTTCCTAAGCTAATCAAGAGAAGGTCTTTTAGCCTTTCTCATGTGATTAAACCCTTCTGTGTCCCTTATGATCTTCCTAGCTCTTCCCAGATTGTTTTCCAGTCTGAGTTCATCATTCCTGAGTAATGCATTACCAGAATTGTGCACAGTGTTCCAAGACCTACAATTTTTGCATTTCTGTTAGTAGTTTCCCCTCTTAGTGCTTCCTTATCTCTGCTTAAAATATTATGCATATCCAGTATATTCTAAGATTATGTTACAGGTGGTGTTTGGAGTTAGCCCGCAAGAACGTTACATTTAATTGTGATTTGTATTACACGAGTTCTCAAAGTTATCCAACACTTCTGTGATAGTCTGACCCTTTTAGTACTGGTGGCACCTATAATTTCATTTGCACATATTTATTCTTCTAGCACTTGAATACAGGGTCTCAAAGTAATCCTCAGGAAAATTTATTAGGTTTGTATTTCCAGACAAAATGCTTTTCTTTTGTACACATCTCATTGTCATTTGTTTTGCAAGTTCACCACAAGTTTTTGGTTTGGTGTGATTTTGAGTGGCAAGGATTGGGTTTTGTTGTTGTTGTTTTAAACTATATTTCCTCTCAGGGTGAAGTAGTAACTTATTACACTTCCCTGATGAGAAGTCTGTTACTTCTGACGTCAAGGGAACATTAGCTCTGCTACCTCTGTTGCTTTAGGGAATGATGCACCCCAAGAGCACTACAAAGCTGATGACATGTTATAAACAGTGCAAAGCAACGATTCCTCAAATGCTGTGGTTTGCCCATTTCCAAGGATACTAAGTTGATAGATAAGTCGGTTAATCTTTGTAGTAATTTGCCTGTTGCTGATGGCTTGATTGACATTCCAGCTTGTAAATACAATACAGAATTGATTTGCAGCCTTCCTGTTTTCTTGTGGGCTGTTTGATTAAATTAAAAATTGGCTTTTTCATGACTGTTCATTCATGCTCTGTGGCTGGGAGATGAGTAGTTTACACTCATTAGTGAAGACCTTCATAGAGGACTATGAACAGGGCAGTGCTTCAAATGAAGTTCAAATTAAGGGCCAATATGTTGGGAGGCTGTGTATCCTCTCTGTCCAGAAATTTAAGTCGTTTCCATAGCAATACTGCTTTGTATGGTAGGAATGGACAAACAGGTTTGAGGACCCATGCTAGAGAAATTTTTTTATAATATGCGGTCATAAGTTAAATGATTCAATGAACTAACTTAATAACATTTTGTTCCCACTGCAGTTGGGAGTATGACTATTTCAGGGGAGGTTTTTAGGTTGTTTGTTTTTGGTTTTTTTTTAAAAAACAGCGTGCTGCTAAGGGCTGTAGTTCTACACGACACAGCCATAGGAAATGTGGGTGACAAGTGAAGAGAATATCAAACATCATTAAGTGCTTTTTGTAACCAACCACTGTCACTAGTTGAGAGATTTGTTTAACAAGAAAGTACCTTCTGCTCTGGGAATTCTGTCATCCGTGGGAATAACCCCATGTCTCTAGTTTGAAAAGAATGTGTATGTAGATGCAAAAAAGTGTTCCCTGTTCTGTGGCTAACCCAACTGAAAAGAGTATGCAGTGACTGTTTTTAAAGAGAATATGATTTCTAAAACATAGACGAAAATAATTGGATTTGTAAAATGAGACCTGGTTCTCTTAAAAATCACATTGAGTTATTGAACTTCTCTGTGAAACCCGGAATTTAGTAAAATCAAAGTCTCCTAAGGCCTGCATTTTAAATTTAAATCTAATTTAGAATGTTTAGCAGCAAAGTATGCAAGTCCTTGAATAAATGAACTACTTTCAGGGATTTTGATCTTTGATTTTATTAATATTTTCAATTTTGAGTGGTCCAAAGAACTTTGACATGACAATACTAGAATTTTGCTGCATTTAAGACCTTTTCTTATTTTAGGGGGGGAAGCAAGAGATATTTATGATAAATGCTAATAAACTTTTTTATTCTTCCATGTGGGGAAGAACCCTCAACTTCCTAAAAGAATTTTAAAGACCAATGTCTTAATTGAATCACCTTTGAATCTGCCTCTTAAAGAGAAAAACAAACCCATGCTTGTTTTCTCATAAAAATTCTGGACAAAGAAAAAGTTTGTGGTTGCATTGTCCTTCTTGTGAAGATAGACTAAGTTTAAATGGGAATATTACCTACCCAGATTGGGACTTCAGAGGTTAGAACTGTATTTTAAAAGGAAATACACATAAGATTCAGCAAACACCTAAACGCATTTGGGAACAGTATGATCCTATGCCATTTATTGGAGACAAAAATCACTAGGAAACTCACAAATGAACACATCCTCAAAAAATTACTTGTCCAGTTCAAATGACTTAGCTCTTAAATTTTGCAGAGACACTGAGTAGTCTGCTAAGTAGTAGAGCATAGGGGAGTCTCTGGATTGTCTGGTCTGTGACAACATGAAGGTAAAGCATGTGTTTCTGAATGATATTCTGTCTTTGCTTAAGCTTGCAGTGTCAGAGAATCCACAAAACTCCAGGTATATAGCTCCAAGGGTTAATTTTTGTAAAGACAAAAAGAAAAGGTTCTATAATGGTGTCTCCCCAGCTTTCTACTGCTGTATCTTATTATATCCTCATCTGCCAAATTATGTGGTCTTCTATTAGTCTTGTGTAAATTTGGACTGGGATGAAGTCTTCACTAAAGTAAACAGATTTTTATTTGTTGTCTTACCAAAGGTTAGCTATTTCAAATCATTGACAATTCTTACAGCTTGTTTCTGAAACCAATCCAGTTTTTTTAGCATCTTCCAAATACAGATCCCAGAAATTATCTGTGTAGTAATTAATAAAGTTGAACATCAACTTTTATTGCATTTATTAGGTGCAAATGTTATGCTTTGCTCTTAAACTCTATGTTCTGTTGAAAGCTAATACTGAGTGAGTTATTTCTCAACACCTGTGGGGTAATTCTGAATTAACTCCTAAAACAGATGGAGCTGGAACCACCAGGTCACTGATGAGATGTCCATATCATGTGATCACTGAGCTATATACCCCTACTGTTTCAATTTAATCTTAAGTCTGCAGTTTGAATTGTGTGGTGTTGATAAAAGTATCCTTATTAGAAATTGCTACTAAACACTAAACTAAAGCTTGGAAAATACTGTTGTGATAATTTTTAACATGAGGGTTGTATCCTTCCTGAATGACGTATTTATAGGTAAATTCCAAAACATCACATAATTATTCCTAGACTGTTTACCCAAAAACCCAAAGCAAAAAGTCTTGGAGATTTAAGTCCAGTGCAGAAATTCATGGTCGATGACACAATTCTATTCACCAAAGAACTAATTATCTTAAAAATGTAATATCCTTCCATCTGTTATAATGGGGTTCTTTCATGTGACAGCACCCCAAATCAGACAGTCTGTCAAATGGTTGCAAGCAAGATATCATAGCTTCTGAAGTTATTAGTGGAACTGTGCTAACTAATCATGAGAGTGCTCATAGATTGTCCGCTTCAAGGCTGTAGTTCATACATGTAATTTCTGCTAATGAATATTTATTTACAGAGGAATTAGTGATTTTTATGTTTTGTAAAGAAAATAACTATGCTGTGGTAACTTGACCACTTACAGTTGGATTCTGGAAATAGTCTCTTAAGTGAGAGCAGAAAATTATTAACAAAACAACTAAAGTCCTATCTGTATGGGTTTGTTTACTTTCATTTGAATAAAGGAGTCTTCAAAAACAAAATTTAGAGTTGGATACTTGTCATCTTAAGATGCTTTTTGGCTGACTTTTTTTTTGTTTGTTTTTTTTTTAATGAGATTGTGTATCTTCCCTCTCTGCTCTTGCAGAAGCAAAAAAACCCATAAAGCTATTGACTATAAAGCAAACTGAAAACCAACAGAAAAGGTATTGTCTTTTAGCAGGTACTTCCCTCACTTTTGCCAGCTGTTTATCCTGCTATCACAGCTGCAGAAATACGAAACTTAAGTTTCATTCAGCTGACCAGATAGTTTTGGAATGCCCCAAGAATAACTGTGTTCCTATAAAGAAATATATAGAGAAATAAATTCATAATATAGATTGGTGTGCTTTAATGGGAAAATGGCAAAGCTCTACACAGTGTGGTTCTCAATTCTCTGTAGCAGAGTGAAATGATGGACAGTGACTTCTTTGAAGTAAGAAAACAAAGAGGGAAAAGGGAATCCTTTTCTGTAATGGTTACCTGCAGGAGGCATATAGCTATGCTAATTCACTCAATTCATGCTACTTCTGTGTGACTTCAAGACAGAGCCAGAGTGGTAAAGATTTGAAAAGCATGGCAGTGCCACAGTGATTTCATGTGCAAAAAACCCACCTTGAAAACTACACACCCCAAACCCTCAAATCCTCGGTGTCAATTAGGTATTTTGAAGCAACTCCAACTACAATAAGATCTTCAAATTGCAGAGTAGAAGTAGATTTGAATCTGTTAAGCTGATTTTATTTCAGTGGTATGGTTCTGGATAATTAGAAGGATACATTTATTCCTGATTTCTAGCTCCATTTTTCTTTCTGTAGACTGGAATGGGGCAAGACTGGGATAACTTATGAAGGGATATCCTGGCTAAAACTTGTTGTGGTGTCAAGGGTTGCATCTTTGCATTACACAATAAAGCAGTACAAATGAGAGAGATTAGAATAGCCAAAGTGCCCACTGGTGATATGCTAAATACAGAAACCATTCTTCAGCTACTTTGCTGTTCTTAAAATTTGTTTTATTACCTTATCCTTTTAAGTTATGACTAGATGAGACCAAAAAAGGCATATGGTGGATTTGTCAAATGCTTCGAGCTTTAGAGCCATATTTGAGCAAGTGTGTTAATCCCCATCTCATAAGATTTTCCTCACTTCGGAGTGCCTATCACTAACATTTGTCACTAACATTGGGGACCTTAAAAGTTCATTCATTTGGAAAGGAGAGAGTTTAGAAAGCAGAGAGGGAGGTAAGTGACCCACTGGTCGGTAACTGAAGTTATGTTTTGTTGGAGAAATCAAGCAGGCTGAGGGAGGGTAAGAGAATAAGGGATCTTGCTTCAGAGGCAACTGACAGGGTCAAAGGAATATGTGGCCACATGGAATTGGGCTTCTGAGATTCAGTTTAGAAGACAAGATTACTGATCTTAAATCGAGAAAAAGAAAGGATGAAGTAAAAGTTGGAGGAAATCCCATCCAAAACGCTGTGTTTTTACTGTGTTTTTACAGTTTTTACTATTTATTTTTCTGACTTAAATTGCTACTGCTGTCTTTTGAAAACATAATCACGAATGTGGAAATAAGTGCAAACAAGCAAAAAACACATTTAAGGGCTTCTGTATGTTTTGCCTGTCTATTAAAGTGCTGTATCAATACTTGAAGAACACACTGAGGATGTTTCTATAAATATCTCACCTTGCTGTATTAATGTTATTAGACTCCTTTCATAAATATTAAACTCTGCAGGAATCAGATCTTCTGCTGTGGGGGCAATTCTGTTAGTTCAGTCTTTTCATTCCACTGTCTTTTATATTTCCTCACAAAATGACATTTTAAATATTTTGCATTTAACAATTGTAATTGTCTTTTGTGTGTTTTATTAAAATTTAGTGACTAAGTCTATTTAAAATCAAGTTCAGGGCTCTTTATGAAAGAGACTTTATTAAAAGCCTTGTCTCATATCAAACAAATTCAAAGAGAAAAACGAGGTTAGAAAACTGTGCAATAAAAAAAAAATCAACTAGTTTTTAAACATGTTCTTACAGATATATAGAAGTAAAAGTTGAGAGGGAGTTTGAACATAGCTGTCAACACAAAAATACTGATACTCCTGGGATCTGAGCCTTAGAGATACTGGAAGTACTTCCATGTGCTCATTCAAAGCTCTTGCTGAAAATATTGGCAGTTTATATACATGTGAGAGGAGGAGCAAAAATAATTGTGAAGGAGCATGGAAAATCCAGGAAACCAGCTATCGTGAGATTTAAGGCTTTGGTCAAGCAATTCAAGATGATAAACTCTATTTCCCTCCCCACTCCCCCCTCCCCCATTGTTCACCATGTGTATGTAATAGAACGGGAGCTGCCAGGTGTTGTACAAAGTCATAGCTTAAATAAACTTACAGGCTTTAGTGTGAATGCAGACGAGTTTTCTCTGGTGGTGTTTCTACTTTGCCTTCTCTCTGTTTAGTTAACAATCGTTGGCACAGGCCGTAAGGTTCAAGAAATCCACTTTTCCCCTTTTAGTTAATAATGGCGTGGTACTAAGTCTCTCAGGATGAAGCGATAGCTGATTAGTACCAGACTGCTCCTTTCAGTAAAATAAGCCAATAGCAGCTCCTTGCATAGTGTTATTTGTATTAGGAAATCTTAATGAGTACATGTGAAGCTATTTATCTGGATGCTGATGCTTGGTTGAATGGCTTTGGGGGAGCAGGGCTGTCCCCTGCCGTCCTTTTTGCAGGGATGGCTAGCTAATGAGTACATTGATTTAGGACAGTGAGTATTTGTGAAGTACAAGAGAAAAGCGTTACCACTTTGCCCCTGAGATCCAGACTAGGTTACAATGCAATGGTCAACCCAAAAGGTATATGTAGACCATAGAGAATTTCTAATCCATGCAGTTCCTTTAACTAAGGTTTACTGGTTAATCCCCATATTGCTAGTTTAAGTATGCATGTGTATATACATAAATTACAACTACATAGTAATGCTCAGTCCTATGCCTTTTCCTAATGGCTGTCATTGCTTTTCCTGTTTTGGGTAAGCTATTGCATGGATATATGTAGCAGTAGCTCAGCATGGATGAGCAGCAATCCCTCCCCAGCAGTGGGTGCCTGTGCTGCCTGGAGGTGTAAGGGGGAGGCCCACAGGTACTGTACTAATTTCAGGTATATTCTGTTTCTGGTCAGATAACAAGAGCCCCCTTTTCAGTTGAGTTGATTCAGTTCTCTTGTTTCTGGTCATCCTGAATGAGTGAACACTCTTTTTCTCCCTTGGTTGTCACTTTGTTCCTTTTTTACACCCCAAACAAGCTCCAGCTCTCAAGGAGGCATTCCTTTAATCCCTGGTAATTAGTCATCGGTGGGTTGTTTACAGGCCTGGTTCTTTGTGCCTGTGCTTTCAAAGCCCCTGCTGTTATCCCATCCTTTATGCTGCATTTTTATTTCTCAGGTCCTAGATAGTTCATTCTACAAAGAACTTTTTGCCACTGTTGATCACAATATACATTATATGCATTTCACCTCGTAAAGAAATTGCTGCCTCCCAACTGTATTGCACCAAATGTAAGAAAACGATGACTATGTTTCTCTAAATGAAATAATCCTAGAAGTGTGCTCTTGTTCTTTTAAGTGTGCAGCCAGGGTTTTCTTACTCTTTCACTTTCGAGGGGCAAAACCATAGTGTAAAGAAAGAATGAGCTGAAAGTTGCCAGACAGGACAACAGGTGAAAACAATCCCTTCCTATGTTCCCTTCCTCTCCTGCATGCTCTATCTGGAGCCACTGAGAAGGGAACTCTTAACAGTGTCTGTTCTTCCTACAGGTCTAACAAAACATTCCCCCCTTCTTCTTCAGACATATTACTATGATCAGCAGAGAATTAAGAGTTAAATAATTGCGTGCAGCCAGGGAGACAGCAGTGTAACTTCGCAGGGAGTTGGGCTGAGGGACTGAGCTGATCTGCCTTTGATCTCCTCTGTCACTGAGCCATCCAAAGGCAACCAGAAAGCAGTAGGGCTGCAACAGCCTGACAGTGCCCTGAAAGTATGCTGGTTGCTAATGGCTACAGTAAAAGCAAATTGAATTACTAATCAGTTAAAGTCCAGGATCTGTCTCTTAACCTTTCAGATAGTTCCTCTGTCAATACTGTTTTATTAACTACTGTGAAACTACTTTGGTGGAAACTTTAAAATTCCCTGCAGTAGGAAGGGTGCTTGTACTGGCCTTGGCTGGGATAGAGTTAATTTTCTTCATAGCAGCTGCAATGGTGCCATGTTTTGGATTGGCGACCAGACCAGTGTTGTTAACACAGGAATGTAAGCACCATGAATAGTGTTTACACAGCATCAAGGCCTTTTCTGTTTATCAGGGTGCCCCACCACCAAGAAGTTGGGAGGGGACACGGCCAGGACAGCTGACCCCAACCGACCAGAGGAATATCCCACACCGTATGATGTCGTGCTCAGCAATAACAGCTGGCAGAAAGGAGGAAGACAGTACGTTCAGAGTTAGATTTGTCTTCCCAAGTAACAATTACACATGATGGAGCCCTGCTGTCCTGGCAGTGGCTAAACACCTGCCTGCCAATAGGAAGTAGTGAATGAATTCCTTATTTTGCTTTGCTTGTGTGTGCAGCTTTTGCTTTCCCTATAAAACTGTTTTGTATCTCAACTTACGAGTTTTCTCACTGTTACCCTTCCTATTCTCTACTGGATCCTACTGGGGAGGAGTGAGCGAGCGGCTGGGTGGGGCTCAGCTGCCTGCTGGGGTTAAGCCACAAGTGCTACAGCATATAAAGGAATAAAGAACAAATCTCCCTATATAAGTACATGTTAGACTGAAGTTGCCTTTTGCAATGACATAAGAAAGAGCTGATTTCTTTCTCATCAGGATTAACATGACAGCAGAGTGTGAAATGCTTAGATTTTCCACACAGTAATTAGTAAAGAATTGCTATTTTCTCCTCCTCTCTACACCACATTTAGGTTTTTCATTTAAGTGTGGAAAATATATCCTGCAATTTGCTCATTACTTACTGCAAAGTAGTCAGGAGCTTACTTTTGGGTAAAGGTTTACAGGTTACTTTTTTGGCTATTGTCATTCAGTTTCCTTTAGACTTGAGTGTGAGGCAGGAGGATTTGAAAGCTTTAGCTGTGAGATTTGTCCACTACTGATGAAACTAAACATCTTGTTAAAAAAATCTTTGCAGAAAAAAATGTAAAATGTGCCTTAGTAAAACATCCATGTTTCTCTGTATCTTTAAATCTCTAGTTAAGTGAAGTCCTTCCTTTTTAAGGATAGCTGTTGGGGGCGGGGGGGAGGAACCAAAGCAAAATCCACAAACATAGAAAAGGAAAACAAAGTGGATCTGATGCTAAAATGCACTTTACTTGGTGAAATTTACTTGAGTTAAGCTCTAAGGAAATTTTTCTGAATATGCCTTTAGTGCTACTGTTCTACAGATTTCAATTCTCTTATTGTTCCCTCTGCTGTGTTAGTATTACTTTATGCAAAAGCCTGGGTATAAAGGTTAATAGAATTGCTCAGTTGGTGATAACACTCAAATCTGTAACTGCCTCTGGATCCTGAACAGTACTGAAATTAAACTATTAACATTGGCTTTAATGCTTACCCCAACAGTGGTCACATTTTTCCCCCAGAGAAATAATCAGCAGAAGGACAAAGTGGAGATGTATTTGCAGATCTAAAATGCTTACCCCTTGCAAATCTCATAGCCAGCTGAATTGAGGTCAGGTGGAAGAAATTGTGTTGCCCTCTGAGAAGCATCAGGCAGTATTTCTTATTCCAGGTCTGAAATTTCTAAATTCTCTTTTGTATTGGGGAGTTTCTTCCCAGGAATTCAATCCTGCTTTATGGACGAGTGAAAAACAAATCAGGTTCCTTGGGTACTGCTGCCTTAGGGGTAGCTACATTTTCTTTCTGTGTTTATTTGTACAGGCTCTAAACAATGCCTATCCTTTGATAAACGGGGCAGTTAAGACTGTATGTGCACTTCTGTTCTTTCAGTTCTTTCTGGAAAAAGTATATTGGAGTTCTGCTATAAATCAGACTGCTCAACATACTTGTTTTTCCTGCCTCACTTGCGCACCTTCCTGAGCATATATTCCAGCTGGATGCACATAGTGATAGTTGAAGGAAGGGAAAAATTAGTGATGTAATAATGAGTGGTTGTTTTGTTTTTTTTTATCGGGAAGTTGTCAGGTCTCATTTAAAAAATAAAAATAAAATTTAAAAAAAATCCCTGAATCTGTAAAATATTTGGGAGAAAATGTTTTAGTAATAATTGAAAATTTGAAATTTGAAGAATGGCTTCACTGGTGCTCTGATATCAACTACGTAACAAGGATATTCATTGTAATCACTGTGCTTGGAGTAAGACCTCTTACTTTTGGCTTTAATTATGACAGTGAAATCCTGGTCCAGTTGAGTACAGTGACAAAACTTCCATTAACTTCACTAACGCAGAACTTTGCCTAAGGAGTTTCTGTTACCATTAGTAATAGTAGTAGTAGCCTCCATTAACTTGGTCAAGGTCTATCAAGATCAGGTTCTGTGATGTGCCCAACTAATAATATTCAGGAAGGACAGAGAGCTAGCACAATCTTTAAAACAGTGCAATCTGCTAAGAAGGCTTTTATTCAATTCACATCTCCATTAAATTTGAACAATAATACATGTTTCTATGCAGTGGTCCCATTCTTCAGTGGCCACATGCAACTCCCTGTCTTTCAGTAGGGTCAGAATGACCTCACAATCTTTTCAAAGACTCAGTATTATGGTGTGAAACCATGGCAGTGCTTTTCCTGTATTCGGGATGTGTTCTCATTCCTAACTCGTTTAACTGTGTTCATCAAATAGCAATCTGTTTCTGCGCCTGGGTGCTATGGAAGTAAAATCCGTCCTTCAAAATGGGGAATTAGTCTCATTTCTCTATTAGCTACTGGGGTGCTTATAATAACTCTTGAAATGACTCACCCTTGACTATATGCACTAATTGAAGGCAATGCTATTCCAGGTGAGTGAGACTTGTGAGACTAATTTTAAAGCAGGTGTTTGTGTCTTCAAATGAAACAACTGTTTTGTTGGTGTTTTTTTTTTTTTTTCTTTCAGTATTGGTGCTATAATAGGGGGTACAGAACGTACTTAAAGATACAATAATTAGCTTGAAGTAGTAAACTAGCACAGAAGGAATCTCAGCTTGGATCTGTGTTTGGGATTAACATCTTCATGGTTGCTTTGTTTAAATTTCTACCACTTGCATTGAAGTATATTATCTCATTACAGCATCTCACTCCACAGGATGTTAAGACATGTATTTTTGAAAATTTCTGTAGATGTCTACATAGATTGCATCAAACATATCTTACAGTCATCAACCCTTCAGATGACTTTTTAAAAGTATGAAGTATTTTAGCAGACTGTAACCTTTGGATGTTGATACATATGTGATGAATAAAGACTTTTTCAGTTTGGGTCAGAATGATGCAGCCATCTGGCTGTGCTACTTTGATATCACCCTGTAATATTATTCTTGCTTTTGGATGGAACTGTGACTATAATAAATACAGTATACATTTAAATTATAAGAGCATTACTATGTAGGACTTAAATGTGTGCAAAAAGCAAGTATTTCTTGTTCAATACATTTTTCACTTCATGGTTAAAATATTTCTCTTAGATAAAATGGTAGATCTGTAGTGGTGATAGGTGTTTGGATGTGAGCCTTCTACTCAACCTGATAATGCACCCAAATAACTGCATTGAACAGTTCCATTTAGTTCAGTGAGACTACTAAAGTCGGCAAGGCTTATCTTGGAGCCGGTTGTTGGTTGCCTACATAATCTGAAGGATCACACCTCCAACAATTTTGAGTTTCCTGACACCTTCATAGTGTTTCAATTTAATTTCTGTGAGAATAATGCCATCTATTGAGCTATCCTGCAGAACATTTTTGGCATTGACCAAGTAATCCCCTTTATGTGCTGTTGTAGTTGGGTCCTAACTTGTGAAATCTAAATTGGCTTTTCAGGTTGCTGTGGAGTCTTATCTGCAATTTTGTCCTCTTTCTCATAACACCCTTACTGGGTAAACTAACATTTTATTGACTGACAGGACATTGTGCAATTGCTGTGAGTTTGTCACATTAAAGTAAAAACTTTAGCGTAGGCTCTGTATAGGACAAATGAAAAGAAATTCTTTATTTCTATCCGATAAAAGTCCCAGTAGCTCTGTGGCTCTTTCTTTTGTACACTGTAGACAATTCTAACTAGAATAAAACTAGATATACATTAGGTAGTTATACTTGCTATCTCAAATAAAGCTTTCACTAATTAATTATTATACTTTTCTAAGCTTCTCATAGGAATGGTATATGGTGTTAAGAATAATTGTTATCAAGAGTTCAACAGCACATGTTCATGTGAGTACCATCACCTAAAATTAGTATCTGGTTTACCAATGGATGTCAATCTGAGGAGAATTAGTGTCACTTTATATATAAGCATTTTAGTAGTTAAGCTGCGTTACAGGAAATTCCATCTCCCAAAATGGAAGAAAGAAAATAGAAAGTAAAAAAGAAAACAGTACACATTTGAAGAAATTCATTGCAAACAAATGAATGAGAGGAATTAAGGCAAATACTTTCAAACAGAATATGTTTCATCTTTTTAAACAAGATTAAACTGCTGTCATCTTCTCCTATCTTTTCAAAATAAAATCCTTCATTATATGACCTCATTGAAATGATTAGTATAAAAATAGGGAGATGATGGCACAGAACTGTTAGATTGCAGTACTGAATCAGACTCATCTAAAGAAACAGTGAAGAAAAAATCCAGTAGTAAGGAAAACAGAAACATGAGACGGAGGACACCTGGAGTGGTGACAGTGAGGATCATAGAAATGGGGCTTCAGAAGAGTCATCACAAACCTTATTCTGTAATTGCAAAGCGTACTGCCACAGTACCTCTAAAGCTGCAAAGTCAGCAGGGACAGTACATGGTAGATGAGTAAGCAAGCAGAAAACAAATAGCACTGAAAACTGAATATGACATGGTTGAAAAATTTTTTTTGACAAGGGACATACAAGCGAGATGTGAATGGAAAACACAGCATCATGCTAGAATTCAAAACGAAAGGTAGAGAATTGCATGTTCTTATCAGAAGAAGAAATTCTAAGATAAGCTAAGTGCAAGCTACCAACAAAGCAACTCCTGTCAGTGCCAGATTTTTTTTTTTATAGAATGGAAACTATATATGCTTGGCCAGCATAAGCAAGTTCATTTTCCACAACAACTGCTTCCTGTAGAGTAAGATTTAGTGGAGACCTTGTTTATTTAGCACATCTGAAACTTCTGGTTGAAGGGTCCAAGCCCTGTGACTGCATTTCTTGTTGAGCAGAGAACCTGTACAGGTTTTGGCCTGTATAGAAATGAGATGAAAGGAGACTGTGCTTGCAGCTGACTGCCATATGGGTATGTGTATTGGATTTGCGTGGCAAGGTTTTGGTAGCAGGGGTGGGCTACAGGAGTGGCTTCTATGAGAAGATGCCAGAAGCTTCCCCTATGTCCAACAAAGCCAATGCCAGCCGGCTCCAAGACGGACCCACTGCTGGCCAAGGCTGAGCCCATCAGCGACGGTGGTAATGCCTCTGGGATAATATATTTAAGAAGGGAGAAAAAAAAAAAAACCCACTATGAAACTGCAGCCTGAGAGAGGAGTGAGAACATGTGAGAGGAACAACCCTGCAGACCCCCAGGTCAGTGCAGAAGGAGGGGGAGGAGATGCTCCAGGCACCAGAGCAGAGATTCCCCTGCAGCCCGTGGGGAAGACCATGGTGAGGCAGGCTGTCCCCCTGCAGCCCAGGGAGGTCCACGGTGGAGCAGATCTCCACCTGCAGCCCAGGGAGGACCCCACACCAGAGCAGGTGGGTGCCCGAAGGAGGCTGTGACCCTGTGGGAAGCCCACGCTGGAGCAGGCTCCTGGCAGGATCTGTGGCCCTGTGGAGAGAGGAGCCCACGCTGGAGCAGGTTTTCTGGCAGGACTTGTGACCCCGCAGGGGACCCACGCTGGAGCAGTCTGTGCCTGAAGGACTGCAGCCCGCGGAAGGGACCCACGCTGGAGCGGTTCATGAAGAACTGCAGCCCATGGGAAGGACCCATGCTGGAGAAATTTGTGGAGGACTGTCTCCCATGGGAGGGACTCCATGCTGGAGCAGGGAAAGAATGTGAGGAGTCCTGCCCCTGAGGAGGAAGGAGCGGCAGAGACAAGGTGTGATGAACTGACTGCAACCGCCATTCCCTGTATCCCTGTGCCACTCAGGGAGGGTAGGTGGAGAATCTGGAGGTGAAGCAGTGCCCAGGAAATAGGGAGGGGTGGGGGGAAGGTGTTTTAAGATTTGGTTTTATTTCTCATTACCTTACTCTGATTTGATTGGTAATAAATTAGACTAATTTCCCCAAGTCTGTTTTGCCCGTGACGGTAATTGCTAAGTGATCTCTCCCTGTCCTTATTTTGACCAATGAGAGCCTTTCGCTATATTTTCTCTCCCCTGTCCAGTTGAGGAGGGGAGCGATAGTGCAGCTTTGGTGGGCATCTGGCATCCAGCCAGGGTCAACACACCACAAAATGACACAATGTTCTGTAGGTAAATGCCAGGAGTCATATCTCTACAATTGATGTGATGGACGGAGAGCAAAACTACAGAGCAAAGCAGGATGCCCCTCAAAGAATAGCAGTGTCTGTAATGTCTCCCATGGACTGTACTAAAGCCAGTTTCCATTTCCACTTTTTTTCAAAAGAGAAGAGACAAACTCTGATACAAAATTGAATTGGTAACTTCAGTGCTTTTGTTTTGAGCTTTAAATCATTTAATATGGCTCAAAGAATAGCAAAAGGGTTTCAAGCCTAAAAGGCTACATAGGTAACAGATATTTTCTAGTAGCAACTTCACTAGCATATTCATGTCATATCTTAGGACAGAAAAGCGATTTTCATGTACTACCTATGTTGGCCCTTTCAATGCACTGGGCAGTTGCTTCCTGGCCCCTCCGTTCCTTGTAGTGAATTTTCATCTTTCTTTGCTCACGTATTCTGTCCTCCATGGTAGCCAGAGGTGAAAAGCTAATATTTTTATCATTATTTTTTCCATTCAAACTCTCTTCCCTAATGCAATTCCATTCATATATTTATGTTCCGTAATGTTTCATTCTCAGCAGTCAGAATTAGTTTTGTGACCATTGGCCAGCCAATACCCATTAGTCCCAGAGAGGAAGTATAAAAAGTGCATTGGGGATACATTGATGGTGTGAGCATCTATATAGGGAATATCTCCATTGCAGACTTATCTGAGCTAATTAGTCCTGGGATCAGAGTGTTCCATTTAACCTAACCTGAGTGTAAGTATTCCCACAGCAAGGCCTTCTGTGTGTTGCTCTGCCTGAACCAACGTATGTGTGTGCCTGGGGGAGCTTACCCCTGCTGCTTTGTGCTGTGGTGCTCTGGGATTTGTTCCTATGCAGCTGAGTCAACTCTGAGAAAATGTCTTGCCTTCAGAAAGGGTTGTTAGGACAGTGCTAGGGCATTCACCACATCTCTTTTGTATCCAAAGATAGGTCCTGGGCTAAGCTAAAGGACAGAAAAGGCATTAGTTCATACATATAGCTGAAAGCAAGTGTGCCTGGGGTGAAATAACCATATAGTGAAGTTAACAGGTAAAAAACAAGGGTTGAGTGAAAAACACTTGTAAGACTACAACCGAAGTCCGTAGTGGATAAATATTCTTGCTTGCCTATTTTACAACTTGATTCTGTTCAAAACTATTAAAAGAAGTGCAACAGTTGAGAAATATGACCAAATAAAGGTGCCTCCGTATAGTTTAACTGTCAACTTTTAGGCCTTATTCCAATAATTAAGAATCTGTTTTATTGCTGTATGCAACTGAAGGTTATGGAGAGCCTAATGAGTGATGTTATTACTGTTTATATTTTTTTACATTTATAACAGTGGGGAAAGTTCAGGTCAGTATCTAGTCAAAGTTGATAGCTATTTGGTACAGAAACAAATATGATAATGCTGGTAGGCTAATTTATTGACTGGTAAGGCTTTTTAATAAGCTGATAGCTTCTAATCACTTGCAATTAATAAGCATCCATATTACTAAATCCTTTTGGAGTAACATATTTGACCTCAAAAGCTAGACAGAAGAATTCATTCTCTTGTATCTCCAAATGAATTTGCAGGATCTCAGAATGGTTGAGGTTGGAAGGGAACTCTGGAGGTCATCTTGTCCAACCCCTTTTGGCTCAAGCAGGGCCACATAGACCTGGTTGCCCAGGATCATGTCCAGATGTCTTTTGAAGGATAGTCTAGATGGTCTCCAAGGCTGGAGACTCCACAACCTCCCTGAGCAACCTGTGCCAGTGCTCAGTCACCCTCACAGTAACAAAGTGTCTCCTGATGTTCAGAGTTCTGCCTGTGTTTCAGTTCATGCCCTTTGCTTCTGATCCTGGTACTGGGCAGCACTGAAAAGAGCCTGGCTCAATCTTCTTTGTGCTCTCTATTCAGGTATTTACATACATTAATAAGGTCCCACCAGAGTCTTCTCCAGGCTGAATAGTCCAAGCTCTCTCAGCCTTTCCATGTAGGAGAGATGCTCCAGTCCCTCACCTTCATGGCCCTTTGCTGGACTTTCTCCAATAGCTCCATATTTCTTCAGTGCTGGGAAGCCCAGAACTGGACACAGTACTCCAGGTGTGGCCTCACCAGTGCTGAATAGAGGGGAAGGATCACCTCCCTCAACCTGCTGGCAATACTCCTCCTAATACAGCCCAGGATACCATTAGCCCTCTTTGTGGCAAGGGCACATTGCTGGCTCATGTTCTACTTGGGTGTCCACCAGGACCCCCAGGTCCTTCTCTCTGCCAAGATGCTTTCCAGCTGGGCAGCCCCCAGCATATACTGCTGTGTGGGGCTGTTCCTCCCCAGGTGCAGGACTTGTGGAACTTCCCTTTGTTGAACTTCAGGAGGTTCCTGTCAGCCCATTTCTCCAGCCTGTCCAGGTCCCTCTGGATGGCAGCACGAGCCTCTGGCCTGTCAGCTGCTCCCCCCAGTTTTATGCCATCAGCACAAATGCAGTTAATGAAATGATACATACTAACTGAAGAGAAGTCTTAGCCAGACATGTAAGTCTTAGCCAGCATATCCCTAATGACTTGCTGAGAAGGATAAGGTATAAGAGTTATCATAATGATGAATGAGGTCAGTAATCATACAATTAAATGTTTTCATGGGTAGTAGAATAGGATATTACATAAAATAGAAAAATTCCCGTTTAACTGGAGCCTGTATCAGGCATAACTTTTTGTCAGAGTCAGGAGTTGTCTGTCTGAAGAAATGTGAGCAGAAATGAAGGAAGAAATAATACATGTATAATGGAAAAATAACATGGGTAAAAGTTGCCTGAAAGGTCTCCTGATAATAAAGAGAAAATGAGATTTGCTATCATGAAAGAAAATACCAGATAGGAGCTGCTAGTTATTATCCTGTGAGAAAATACCATTGAAACTAAAAGCTGGTGAGATGGTGGAAACACTGGCAGCACAGTGCTACAGGTAACTTTTGCAGTTGACAATGTAGGTATTAAACATTCTCAGAAATCTGCAGATGGCTTCTGATCCAGTTTGAAATTGGCATGTTTGGTAATAGAAAGATTGCTGAGAGGCTTCTGTGCTTGAAACAGGAGGCTGCTCCTGACATGGATATGAATGGCTCTAGGCAGAGGCTCGTATTCCCAAACCCCCATAGGTTTGGGCAGGCAGGCTCTCAGTGTGGGTATGACTCTCTGCTCTTTAAATAGCAATGATGTTCAGCTAGAAGACTTAATTATAAAGATTATATCTTTGGGTTATTTGTAAGTGACTAAAAAATGGTAAAGTTCCTCACAATATTACAGCCAAATGTCCAGCTAGTTTAGGATTCAACCTGACGTTAGAAGGCAATGCAGTTAAAGTCTACAATAGATTTGAAATTTTCTACCAACTCCTGACTGTATTATATTCAGTATTTAAAATAAAGTTTCATTTATGGTTCTGCAGTTAGGTGCAGTATAAAGAAGAATTGGAGTTAAGTATATATTTTTGCAAATGTCACTTACTTGTAGATTTATACAGTAACCAAAACTTACGACACCCTAAAGTAAAATGAAGTGACTTGTAAAAAATTTATTTTTATCTAACTTAAATTGCATTTAAGAAAAACATGGTTTAAAGGAGGGTACTCCAAACATATCTCTTCTGAGAATGATATATGGTGAATTTCTTTGGAGTCACTAGTCAATAACAGGTGTGTAAAATTTCACATTCTTGTTCTTTGGACTAAAGCAAGGCTGGAAAAAAACCCATGTATTCACATATTTTCTGCTTTTAAGAAAAAAAGAAAACAATGCATCTTGCCATTCGTCCCAGTCCATCTGAGAACTTGACATCCTCAGACTGAGATGAGTGAAAAAGGGAAAAATAGTGGAAACTAGGGGAAAAGAAAATGTTGCCTGGAAAGAAAAGAGTGCATGTCAATAACTAATTCTAAGTTTTTCCTTAGTCTGCAAAATTCACAATGGAATAAATTAAATATTACATTACACATTGCACATAGATTACATATACATTATGCACATTATTACATAAAACATAATGTAATATTTATTATAGAAACAAAATATTGAAAATAAAATCTCTATTTACACAGAGGTGAAAAGATTAGATTTTATTATGGGTTTTATAGCTATATAATAAACAACACTAAACTAGTTTCTTCAAATGCAAATGTGTTGTATTTCTTAAGTGGTTCTTCATATCTTATAACAGTTTATGGATTTTTTTCTTTACATATGAATTTTTTTTTTTTTTTTCCCATGAAGTGGTTTTTTTCATCCTGATCCTTGAAATTTAGCTAAGTTGCAGCCTGTAACATTTCCATCCCATGACAGTAGTGGCTGAATGTGTTTCAAGACAGTAAGTGTGTCCTTGTTTTTAACCTCATCATTGCCAAATCCAGAAGTCAACATTTTGTGTAGAAGTGATTGACAATGGAGAAAGGTAATAAAGGTTTAGAGAGGGAATGGTGTTCATTTAATTGGTCTCTAAATGGGCCCATGTTTAGGGATATTAAAACAAAAACCTGCAGTCTTTAAGAGTCTTTTAACCTTTAAGGTTTCAGATATCAATATAAATGATCTTTGCTTAAGTACGAAACAGCATTTCTACTTCTCGAACTTGTTTCTGAATTCTAGGTAATGTTGTGTAAAGAAAAGATCAAAACCAAATATTTCTAAGAATAAAATCTAGAGTGATGCTAACATGCCCATTTCAGACCCTAATAGACAAGTACTTTCAGTGGCTCATTTTTTATAAAATCCACACAGTGGAGGCCTAATTGGTATTTATGCAGAAACCTCTTGATGAGATTTCTCTGTATGAATCTCAGATATATGTTTACATGTAATTAATTTAATGTTGAAAAAGCAAAACCATGGGTTTTGGTTTTTGTTTTTTTAATTGCTTCTGGTGATGGTTCTTCACCATTAATTCAGCAAGCCACAAAGTCTTAGAGAAAGAGGACAAAGCGACCCAGTGCTTGCAGAAGTTGTGTTTTTAATATTGCTGAACAATGCAGTGGTTTCCAAAGGGGTAAAAATCTCTGCCTTTAAATAAAAGGCAGTCTGAATGTCAGAAGATTTCATTGTGGGTTTTATAGCTATTAAATAGCCTATAGCAAGTACTGTTATGTAATCCTTTAAACCACCATTTGTGGCTAGCTGGTTTTCCCTAGGGGGGCATAGATAAATAGGTTTCTGTAACGCTCTCATGCAGGAAAAACTTATAATCTCCAGATATAAAGCCAGGCAAACTCATTTTTTTAATCACTAGAGAGAATGGCTGCGAACACTTCACACATCTGATGGTACAGTTGCTCTTCAGAGACCCCAGATATGCCCATCGGCTCTAAATAACCAGTCTGGATACAATGGTCTTTTATTAAAGTACATGTTTTGAAAATCGTTTCAACCTACTAATGAACCCAATACTATGCCTGTTGGAGTTCATGGTGCCCATGAATATCAGTAGGAGGAATTCTGAGGTACTCATTAAGCATTTTTTTTTTTAAAAAGTAAGCTATGAACAGTATTTTTGTGAAGAGATACCGGATACTATTCTATATCCAGCATGAAATTCTTCTGTAAAGGAAGGAAACACCTTTCTGGTCCATCATGTCTGTCTGGGCATTCTTGTAAGAGTACCTCTACAAATCCTGTGTCCTACTTCAGTCTTTTGTGCATCAGCAGACCTGAAAGTAGCTGAAAAGATTTAGTCATATTACATAAGGCACGCAAACTGGAACTTTCATGGCGTGCCTTGCTGCCATTTCCAAATAGAAATATTTGGATTTCATACAAGAAAATGGCATGATCTTAAATTTTGGGAGATTGATTTATCGATACCCTTTGCACACAAGTTATTTTGGGGAAAAAATATTCGATCCAAATCAAGTATGAATAAATGGATACTTTTGATCAAATCATAAAACTCTACTTTGGCAGGGAGTGAGACAGAGAAACATGCTAACTGATGTCCAGGTAGGTTTGCCCTCTGTTGGTCTTATGTTTTTAAATATGCTTCCATAGATTACACTTGTTGCATTCCAAAATGTAAGGATGCCAACTTTTCCACAGCTGTTACTGGCTGATGTTACTTTACACTGCCAATCCAGGCAATATGGGCAGAGGGAAAAAAGATATTCTTGTTATCAGTACAGCTGGATTGTCAGACTGTGTGTGTGAAAGTCCACTATGTAAATGCATATTTATATTATGGTAATGTCTATCTCTTGATCTTTCAATTGCCTTTTTTTAATGTCTAGCTCATTGTGGCTCTGTTGGTTTTATTCATAGTTGTTTTCTTCTCCCTAAATACCAATTTTTCCCCTTCCTTTGATTAATATACCACAGTTGTCTCCTTTTTATTGTGTTTCTCCTTTTCAATTTCAAAGGAGAAAATGATACTGAGGGATAATCAACTCTCTCTGGTTTTGCTAGTGGAGAGCATGATGGAGCAGAAATGGGATAAATCTTTTTCTCCTTCGGTGTAAAGTAGAGGTTACCCTCAAGCTGAACAGAGCTCATCCTTGAAACCACACAGAAAAATATTGTATTTTTGATGTTGGGAACCCAGGGGAAATACAGGTTCATACTGTGCCAAATCCTTCTTCCAGAAAACGTGTTCTTTTAATAAATTTCCGTCTGGTTTAAAAATAGTAGAAAATTGAGGTTTACCTGTATATTTATACTAATAGGCTTAACTCCTTAATGTTGCACTTGAAACAATTATGTTTCTGAGATCATAAAGAAAATAAATTAATGTTACTGTTTGTCATTTTGGGGTTGGGGGGGGAACATAGCCCGTTCTGATCCTTATTCCACATCTATACTCCAAACCTACTTGTTCATACTTGCCTACTTGGTAAATAATTAGGCTTATTCCTCCTGCACTAACTATTCTTGTTTCAGATGTAATATAATTTGGCTTTTTAGAATATATGTAAGTATTAAAAGATGTTTGAAACAAGTAATAGCAACCAGGATATTATTTGATCTCACGTTGTTACTACTAGTGTGCTTATTAAGAATAGCATATAAAATTCTAACAGCCAAAAATCAAAACCAGTCGTTCAGATCAAATTTCCACCTTACTTTCTCAAAAAGGGTTTGTGAGTGGAAGCAATTATAAATAATTACAGTCCAGTGTGTCAATCTCCTCTAGGTTCCACGTATGCCCCAAACAGAGAGTTTGGGTGTATAAAACCTGCTGGAACAATAGTGTAGAGCTGCATAGATGTTGTAGGATCCAAATCTTAGTGGTATCCTGCTGGTGGCTGGGTCTCTCAGTTGAGCTATGCTCTATGCCTCACCTAGATTTTGTCTTGGGGCGAAAGGGGAAGAGTGAGTTCCCTTGGATGGAAGCTAAGAGTGAACTAACATGCATGCAATATGTTTGATAATGGAACTCAGATTAGGGAGAGAACAGAGGTAAAAAGCTATTTGATAGTGTACACGTAAACAGAATATACCTTTCAGATGCATAAAAATTTGTTCTCTGTATTTACCTGTTCTTTTAAGCAGCCGCCTCTTAAGGGGAAGAAGACAGAAACCGGTTGTTTGAAATGCAAGAATTACTAGAACTGGATGTAGTTATTCTCCACATAGTTGAAGATTTTGTGCCTCTCAAGTACTCAAACAGGGGCTGCGGCAGATGCTATTAGATGAAAAATTTAATTACTTTAGAAGTACACTTTGGACACATCATGAAGTTGTACTCACAGATTTTAGTCTTGTGAAAAGTCATTAACTTAAATTTATACCACACACCCCCACCGGGAAGATCTTAAAATCTTTTCAGCAAATTTGTCTGGTTTTTTTTCCCTCAGTGACTAATCAGATGCTTAAATATTTTCCATTTCAAAAATTAAGATATCTTATTTTATTCCTGTTTTTTAATGACATAATAAGTATAAGATGCCTTTGTGAAATGACCAGAAGTAAAATTCTATATAGCCAATATATTTAGGGTAGAATTTACTTTTGACATATTTAGTTCTTTAATATATGGCTATATGTGAAACTTTCATCCCAGTTACTGACTTAAATGGTCTCCAAAGCATATCTAAGTGTTGATTCATATTTTACTTAAACAGTGATCTTGCTGTCATAAACTGAAGCAGGGAAGAACTTCTATTAAATCTAGAAACTGCCTTTTTCAAAACCATTTGCTAAAGTTTCAGGGTTGATTGTTTTCATTTTCACCCTTAAGAATTCAATTTCAGAAGACTGAAGCTCTCCTTGGAGCTGTTTAAAAGATTGTCAGAAGTCTTTTGTGTTTCTAGTAAACCTGTGGCTTATTTTTTAGTTATATAATTGTTTTCCTTTCCAGATTTATTTTTTTTTTTTGTTAGGTCTGTGTTGTAAATCAACTTAGTTCAAGGGGAGCTGTCATGATTTGTGGACAGAATATTTCACTTCAGACAACTGCTTTGTTCCCTGTTGATTATTTTATTATTGGGCTTTCTGGATTTTTTTTCTTTTAAATAATAAGTATGTGATATTTAGGTCTCATCTGTTCATCCTTTCATCTGTTATTCCCCCATATCAACTTCTGCCTTTCTTCAGACCTGAGACTCACTCTCTTAATCCATTGTAACTCAGAATGTCTGCTTCAATGAAACACTTTTATTCTGTCAGTCTTGTAAACTGTTCTCTCTCATAGTGATGAATTTCCATCCTTTACAAATATTAGGTGTTTATCAAGATTAATCAACTCGTCTACCTTGAGCCCTGTAATGCTTCAAAGCCTGCTAGAACAATTTTGGGGGGTTATATACTCCACAGCGGCAACACAGCTTTCTCTTCATCAGTGATGTCTTGTTCAGTCACACACATTTTTCCACAAGTGGTGTTGCTTCCATTGCAGGAAAATGGGTAATGCTAGCAATGGCTAATTCTTCCAGTGAAGTCCCAGTGATGTCAGTAGGACTTGAATAGTGAACTTGATGAAAAAAATTGAAAATTTAGAAGCAAATGGTTAATTTGCATGCTTGTGATGTTTTCCTGAAACAAGCTGTGTGAGAAGTTGAAATCAATATTAATTCCACTACTTCCACCAACTCCAGAGACTTCGTATATTGCAAAATTAGTGACAGACAATCTGTGTTTGAACTAGATTATCTGAAGGTGAGTGGATGTAATTACTATATTTCTCTATAAAGCGTTACTGTGAAGAAACACCATGGCATATAGCATCATATACAGGAGAAAGGGAAAAGCAAGCTGCCTAAATTCAATGACCCAAATAAAATGTTAATTGTGAAGGGATTAAATTTCTCTTTCTTAACAAAGACATTTCAAGGAGTAGGTGATAAGTTCTTCCATAGGCTATTCTTCTGATTATATGGGAAGTTATCTGAGAAGTGCAAGGAAGAGAATGTTTTAATTTAGTCTGTTTAATGCTTTCATTTAAATGGCCTAGGAAGTGGTGAAAGACATCATAAAGGGAGACTGCATTTCTGTGTAGGTATGAATTTGCACTTGTGTGGATGAGCTAGGTGTGTTTCTCTGGAATTTCATGCAGAGTTTGCATCTTTCTACTTTTAAATACACCCATGGAATGGTTGGGATCCAAAGCCATGTGTTTATTAGCCATGGACAGTGGAGCCTGTGCTGGAGCCAGGGAGCCATGTTTTGGTGGGGCCAGTTGGAGCTCAGCTGAGCCTGCCTTTACTGGAAATGGCTCTGCTTACCTTTAGACGTAGTACTTTTTCCAGCAGCTCGTACTCTCCCCCTTCACTTAACAGTCTGTGAAGGCAACTGGCTAAGCCTTACATTTGTACTGCTTGTTTATGCCGAGCTCCCAAATCCATTGATTGCTTTAATTTTGCCCCACTAGTACGTAACAACATATTTTAATACTTTGTTTCTCTAGAATCTCTTTTACAATTCCTTTTCAGTAATTCCATCTAAATATCAAACGTGTCATTATTATATCTAAGCACCTCTCACACCATGTCAGCCAAACCTTGTAAGTACAGCAGTATGCCTGTCTCCTTGGCGTTGCAAAAACTTTATGGGTTTTTCGCTAGGTTATGTATCTCCAGTGTCTGTCTAGCTTTGGTGTACAACAAGAGCTATTAGCTGCATACAACAGGAAAGTTAAGATATATGTCAAAATCCTCCCTTCCTTTAGCCTGAGAACATAAGCCTACCATAGGGGCACTGTAGAAAGCTCTGAATGTGATCAGGATTTTGCAGCTCGGGCTCGCTCTCTGTGTTGATAAATGCCCTTACAACCGTTCTGTCGATCAGCATCGCTAACTGAAGGCAAACCAGCCATGAATGGTGAAGAAGTCTTAATTTAGGGATGAGTTTGGTTATCTCGCTTTCTCATACTGCATCGCACACTAGTCGGACCTAGCCTTCATTTAATGTATGTTGCTACACATTGCTCTAGCCCTTTCACAATTCCAGTCTGTGGCAAGGTGCTCGGCTGGAGCTGGCTGGAACCGGCTGGAACTGGCTGGAACCAGCGGGAACCGGCTGGGTCCGGCCCGGGGCAGCCCTGAGTCTCTCCTCACAGAGACCGCCGCCCCTGCAGCCCAGCCCCCCACTGCTGCCGGCACCCTGTCAGGTAAACCCAGTACAAATGAATAATTTTACTTAAAAATCTGCATGAGTCCTATTTTATCCTTCTGTGAGATGGGGACGAGGATAGCAGCATCTTCCTCGGCCTGGCAGTCTATTAAAAGCCGTTGTCAGAGGAGTAAGGGCATTGCTTCTTTGGGTTCTTGCTGCCAAAGGAAAGCCCACGCCAGTGGGAGGGCACTAAGATGGCGTATCCCTGCACACTGGGGGAAGGAGGACACTATTTAGAGTAAGTGGAAGTGTGGTCATGGCTGCCAACAAGGCTTTTGCTGTCTTAACCTGTTGCAGTGCAATGTTCATTTTGAGCCATCTAAATTAATTGCTTTTGTGATGTTAAGCATGTGTTATAGTATCTGTTAGTGCAGCTAGTGATTCCAGGCGTTCATTAGTAATGGAAAGAGTATTGCATATCAAAAGTAGTTAATTCAATATGTGGAATTTGTATTTCTCCCAACATCAGAGGACACTTTTGAGTAGGAGGTGAGTGTTCAGCTTTTTCGAAGCTGCCATTTCTCTGCATCCAGCTCTGAGACTCTGGTTTCTGAGTTGCTGCAGGATGGGGTTACATGTGCTGTTTTAGGCACAAGTGTGAAAGGGACTAATTTTATGCTTTCTATACACATAACTGTGCATGTGTATACATATGTATGTGGATCTACATATTTATATGTGCACTGGCATATTCCATTAACTTTTCAGTTTTACTTAGTGGCTCATTTTTCTAATCCCTGCAAATTTTTTTTTTTTTTTTTTTTAGCCATACTAAGTAATATACTGTTGTAGAGTATGAGAATTCCAGTTATTTTTACATTTCCGTGGAAATAACATTTCTGGCTTGAGTAGCTGTCCTTTAATTGACCGAGTTGTGTTGTTTATATAGTGCTATGTAACCTGTTATTAACCAAATGCATTATGATGCATAACAGCTATGCTGTTCCCAAATATGCAGTGAGATGGTTCTCCAGATGTCATTACTATGAAGTATAAAGCTAGAGAACAGTATAGCTGTAGATCACAGCAATAGACATACATTTAGCTTGGTCTGCTCTTTTTGCATTTGAGGATTTACCAGAGAGAAGCCTCAGAAGTCTAATTGTTAGTAAAAATGATCTGCTGATCCTTTGTCCAAGTAAAATTAATAGCTGATGTTCAAGTATCCCTGATCCTCTACAATATCAAAATACCTGCTTTGCATTTTTGATTAAATGGGCTTGTCTAGTTTCAATTTTCAGCTGTTGGGTCTTAATATAACTCTTTTGTACCAACTCTCTGCTATCAAACTTCTGTTCCCTTGGAGGTATTTCCCACTTGTAAACAAGTTATCTTTTTAATCTTTCTGATGTTAAATAGATTGAGCTCCTAAAAGACTATAAAGCATGTTCTTCAGTCCTTCAGCTATTCTTTTTACTATGATCTTGCTCTAGTTTCTCAACGAACTTTTAGGAAAAAGTACCCCCGTCATACTCCAAGATTCCTTTGTAATAACTTCTTGTTGGAGTTTGATACTTAATATTTAAACTAAGGGCAGATAGTCAGACTTGAGATTCTTTATAAGACAAACTTTTTTTTATTAGCCATGTTATATAGTTGTCTTCTAAATAACCATCTTTAATATAGTTTGTTTGGTTGGGTTTTTTATCAGCTGTTGTGAAATGATGCAGGAGGTGAAAAAAAACCAAAACCAAACCAAACACACAAACACACCCCTCAAAAAAAATAAACAAAACCAACCAAGCCCCCACCGAAAGCCCTCCATATCAACGGACTTTCCTGCTGGCATCATCTGTTATAAAACCAAACAAAACTCCCTTGGCCATGTGTACTCTCTCAGCTGTCAAGTGCATCTTGAATAGTAACCTAAAGACTTTATAGAATGGGACCGCTCACTTCTGTCACTTTTGGTGTCAGTCTGTATTGTTGATGTGTTTTCTCCCACTATGAAAATAATGAGGTTGCTTCTGAAGTATGGGAGGCTCATGTATAAGAGGGAAGGGTAGAAGATGGAAGCTAATGCGTTCCAAAGTCACTGTCTGGGCAACAGTTGATACCAACTTAGTTGGCAACTTGCTGAGCTAAAGGAAATCTGTATCTTCTCTAGGTTCAAGGTACCTATTTGTAGACTAAGAAAATCAAGGCAATGTACGGTCATATACAGAATGTGTTACAAACTACTGTGCCAGAGGGGTTAACAGATGTAATTATCTTTTTAAATAAGGGCTTACATTCGGCAAGCATTGGCAAGGTCACAAAGGAAGTATTGACATAGCATAACACAAAGTTTTGATTTTATCTGATTCCTACCATCACAGTATTCGTCAGACACAAAGTTCTTGTAGACTGGAGAGCAAGTAATTCCATAAAGACTTTTTACAAACTCCTAAGCTGCTGTTTTGCATCTTCTTTCAAACTAAAATGTTGAGTAAATGCTGAATGGAAAAGTGTGTTTACTGGTTTTATGATATTTTTTTTTCTTTTGTTGCCCACCTGTGCCTTGAGCTGGATCCTCTGTCTGTTGCTTGCTGAATGTAGAGAGCATGGTAAGGAAAATAGCAATGTTTCAGACAGTGATAAAATCAGTGTGCTGGACAAAAATGCTTGCATGTGCAAAGCCCTTGCTTTTGTGCAAAAATATCAGGTAATTGTGTACGCAATTACCAGTTTACATTAACGGCTGCCAAATTTTTGTCGACGTTTCTGGATTCTGGTGTCCACAGTGGGAGCACAGACAATTTCTAGATTTACTCGTTATCTCAAAGAGTCAGGGTGACCTGGAAGATACTGTCAATATATCTTTTACAGTGCTCTCCACACTGCTGGAGCTGAGCAAAACACATTATGTACAAAGCATTTCTTGCAAAGCTTGATCGCTTTTTAAGAAGAAATGTCCATTTCATAAATAAAAAAACCAAAAAACAAAAAACAAAAAACAGGCAGAGAAAAGGATAGTCTTTTCAAAGACTTTTAAACAAATCATGTTGAGCATCACATAAGTGACAGAAAGCATTAAAAAAAAAAAGCACAAGCTTTATTTGATGTCCTTTCATCCACTGATTTCCTGTACATAAAATAAATTGCAAAAATTTAGAAGTGGATAAATGGGATAATACACTTGCCTTTTAATAAATTTTTGGTTGGTTGGTTTGGGGGTCTAAATGTGGGGGTTTGGGTTTTTGTTGTTGTTGGGAGGGAGGCATCGATTTTGGGGGTTTGGGGGAAAGGGTTGAAAAATCAGACTGCATCATGGCAGCCTCTCACTGTTCTGTGGCAGTGGATACTAGTTAGGCAGCTTTTCAGTGATCAGGAAACCATGCATAGAAGAGTATCACTGTACAAATACCTCTTTTTCAAAAGTGTGTTTTGTCCTTGCTGAGACACTTGTATAGAACTTATATAGGTTAATATAGAGAGAGAAGAAAGGATACTTTAAAGTAGAATTGCAGAATGCAGAAATGACTGTAGCAAGTCCATTATGTGACAAGGCATGTTGCACTGAACGTTCTTTTCTTGTTTTCAAAATGCAGACTTCCTCCTTTTTTAGAATAGGAAACTTTACATCTCTGAGGTTTGCTGAAGAGAGGTACAATAGAAGAACAAATGAACTCACTGTCCAAAACATGCACCCACCTGCTAAAAGAAAACACACAAGGTATGGGACAGGAAAGATTACAGGCATTGAGAAATGTCAGTGTGAATACTGTTAAATTCAAGTATCTGAAGTAGTCGTCTGCTATATAACTTCATGACTTGGTAGGTTAAATCTTAAAATCCCTGACAATGCTAACTCTTGTGGAAAGGAAAATAAAAATTAAGGGTGAGATTTTTAGAGATATTCAAGCCTGTGATGATTTAACTAAATACTTAAACTTCTTGAAAATACCTCAGAGCTTGGTTTATATTGAAGTCAATGATAGGTTAAACTTGCAGGCTTTTCTCAAAATCTTACTAAAACCCTATTGCATCATTAAGTGCTTAAACGCTTTTAAATCTGACCCTATGCTGTTTCTCCTTTTTAACATATGTAGCAATGTTACGAGTAAATATAGTATGTACTACTGTAATGAAAATTCATAACAGCAGTACATTGTCACAGAAAGTACAAATAAAAGCTTTTTCTGTGAAAGTTTCAGTTACTTAATGCTGAATAAATCAGATAAATCTCAGATTGGAAAAATGAGTGGTGAAGGTGTTCTACCCAGCCAAATTGCTACTGGCATTTGGGGTTTTTTTGTCAGTTACTTAAAGATAAAAACACTTTAAAAATGGGGATAGGAAAATTACATGAAACATGGTAGTTACACTTCAGGGAATTATGCTTTGAAGTCTTTTGGAGATTCCTCCCCCTGCATACAATTTGGGAATGCTTGATATAGAGTTGTTCACTGAATGCATTACTGTAGGCATTATTGTGTGATACTTTCAAAATTATTGGGTTATTTTCACAAGCAAGAGCTTGCAGGATTGAACATCCAGTCATGTGCAACCCATTTTGAATTTGTAGTGATCTATGTTCTGCTTACTGTAAGCAGGACTATAGGAGGCTTCTCCTCTGTATGCAATAATAAAGGGAAGCAAATATATCCCTGGCAGAAGAGCACTGCTTGCAATAAAATCCTCCTGCCCCTCCCCCAAACAAACCAAGAAGGTAAATCATTCAACCCTGTCATAACCCCAAAGCAATGATATAGTTAGAGACCATTTTATAAACTGTTTTACCTTCTCTGAAATGTGGCATTGTGGGGGGCACATCTGAGTTATTTCTTTCCATTTAAGATGTTAATCGCAGAAGTGTCAAGATAAATCCTATGGTTTTGGAGGCTTTATGTAAGCTTAATACGGTTAATGCAATTGTCTGCATATCCCAGGCCAGCAAAATGCTTGAGCATATTCTAAGTATTCTAAGTCAGCAAGTCAGTAATTTCAAAAAAGTCCCACTACTATTTGTGGCATATGATCTGTCATGCAGTGTCGGTTTTCCACGATGAAAAATGTTGTCCTTTGTCTTGGTAGGAAGTTGGATATCGCAGGGATGGATGTGAATATGGGGACTTGAAGCTTTTAAATTTTTAGAATTTAAACAGGAACATTGAATTTAAATGATTTGCTGGTGAGCATCATGATAAGCACGTTTCTGTATGTAGGTTTTTTTAATTTATTTTTACAGCCAAATTCTGCTTTAATGCTTGCCAAGCATCCCTGAAAATGCTAATAAATTTTTAGGGCTTTAAAAAAGCATGTCCTCACTTCTCTTAATGTGTATATCTGTGGTATGAATCACACAATCAGAACTTTCTTAGAAGATGCTGGAAGTGTGCATATGCATGCCTATTCCGAAACACTTCAATAAAGTTTAGAAAGAATTCGAAACTACAGAAATATTTTGTGAATCAAAAGTCACAGTTGTTTGGATACGTACCTGCAATGCAGCACTAAGCTAAAAGTCTGTAGATGCATACCCTGTTCTTTTGAAATACAGTATCGGCCAAGTTGTTCTGAAAGCTTGTGTATTTTTTTCATTATGTTCAAACTCTATTTTCTTTATCATTATAGTAGGCCAATAAATTTGATCTGTATTAAGACACTGAAGATCTGGACTTAAATTCTGTATAAAGCTTTTCCAGAAAGACAGTATCTCTTACTCTTTCCTTCAGTGAGGAGATGATTGTGTGAGTGCATTTCATAGAAAACAATAGAAAAACTTATTAGGAAAAATACAAACCATCAGGTCTTTCCTTCAAACTTCTAAGGCGTATTTTGAAGGATGGACAATTCATAGGCTAATAAGTGCTTGCTCAAACACATTTGTCCAATGATGTAGATGGAAACTGGACAGTTCTTTCTGTGGCCAAAGCAAAAACAGATGAAAAAAAGTATATCTGGGGCATTTAAAATAGAATCACATGGAAATTAGCACGTTTCATTTGCTTTCTTTTTAGCTGAGCTGGGAAATAGCAAAATTAGTGGAACTAATTTCCTCTGTGAGGGGGTGCATTTGGATTTTTATGGGGGAGGACAGACCAGCATTGTATAATTATTTTTTTTTCCATAATTGTTGGAAAAAATAAAGTCCTGCTGAGTCACTTAATTAGAATAGTAGAAATGCACACTTGAATTTCTTCTTTAGCCAAATCAGGGTGTATCCTGCTGCCATTACTTCAAAGATAGGCACCTCACCCTGCAAGTTTTCCATGGAAAACAATGTAAAGAAGTGTAAAGCAATCTTCAAGCAATGTCAAGCAATACTTCAGATGCTGGGAATGAGTTAATTTCTCTAACAGGAACTGCATTCAGTTATTTACTTTTACTAGAATAAGTAAGAATAAAACCTGATTCTTGTGAGTAACATTAAAAGGGGGGAAAAAGATCCAAAGCCTGATTTCTGTAGTTTCTAATGCTGCTTATCTCTTGTTCATTTTGGTGCTTCATTATACACATGCTACTTAGTTTTTCTGTATTTTTTTCATGCTAACATGGTATTTTGATACTTAGTATTCAAAGAGTGACATTAACAATCTGTATTTCATATCCAAAAGTATTTCTTTCTTTTGTTAATGCACCACATGATTCCTCCTCACACACACACACTTGCATTTTATGAATTGTAACAATATGGTAAAAGATGAATTCATAGTGATTACTTCATAGAACTTCCTATTTGAACTTTTGAACTCCTGCAATGGGTGCTGCATTCCATGCTGGAAAGGAAACATGTGATGCCATTTCCTAAAGCTACCCAGCGTACGGTTTCCCATATACTTTTTCTGCATACATACACAAATTGCACTGACTTTACTAAATCTCCTTCTCAATTGACTTTGTTCAATTGGTACAACTCTGATTTTCCTGAATTAGAGTGCCTTAATTTAGCTTGTTAGAGAATTAAGCTAAATCAATACAATTCACTTATACTGATTTAACAGAGTTAAATTGATGCAATTCCCTGGTGTGTATTTTTTTTCAACTATTGAGAAGAAATGTAGGGAAATTCATGTCATTTTTATGCGTTCCTGTCTCAGAATTATTTCTTTTACACTTTTTGCTGGAAGAAAACCAGCTAAAGTGGAGAATTGCCTTAGAATAAAGAAAGAAAGAAAAAAAAGACAACATGAACTATATTCATGTGTAAGTATGTGAAACTCAAGCCACTTTCCTAGGACTGGTGTCCGGTATTAGTCCACGTCAATCATGACTTACATAGAATTTCTTGAACAAGCTGCCACTTCCCCACCCTCCCAAAAGAACCCAACAACCCGCAGAATGCCAGAAATATTAATCTATGTCCATCTTAGAAAATAATATAAGTTCTAGTTTGCTGATGTTAAATTTCAATGTGGATTACAGATGATAGAGGCACTTACTGGAATTATCTAACATTTTGGCATGAGATAAAAATCATATGAAGGTATTCTATGCTTTGTAATAGGATAATGCCTTTTGATGGTATATGAAATTTTAAACTTAATAAATGTAGCCTTTTTAGTAAAACATAAACAATGATCATCCTAATTTCTTCACTGCCTTTGTTATAGTTCTATTAAGGACTTGGAACACTGTCTAAATTTAGGCTCTTGATCTTAAATTGCCTTGCAGGATGGCAAAATTGTAATCAGCAAGATAAATTAGCTTTAAATTCTTTTAAAAACATGACTATTTTCTTGTTTTTGCAGTTATTAGGAAAAGTATTCTTGACCAGGAAAAATGCAAGATTTAAAACAACCTATGTGGCATCAGTTTTATCTTGAAATTTTGGCCATCACAAGACTTGTTCTGAATAGCTGCACAGAATACATGCTCAAAACCTATATTTCAAATGTAGGACGATATAGCTGGATGCTATATGTATATATTTTTCTACTGAATTAATTTTAAGAATATTTAGGTAAAGAGAATTGAATTCATTTAACAGAAAACTTAAGTGAACTCAAGTTTTTGGTCTCTACTTCATGTTAAATTTAAGAAAAAGAGGAAATTCTTTCATGGATTAGAACATAATGGTTTCTGCTTAACTGTTTTCAATTTCTTTATTGTACTTTTGATGGTTGACTTTAGAATATTGTTCATGGTTTCCTCCAGCTTCAGCAAACTATTGCAGAACAAATTTACAGGGGAAAAAGTTAGATATTCATGTGATATATCTGAATGTCTGTAATTTATAGTATTTTTAAAAGATGAAGAGACATTTCCTGTTTAGTCCATACTGATGCCTAGCTATAAAGTAAATGAAATAAATTGAATTTTTAAGCTAGTGAGTTAGGCGGGTGACTCATTTGTAGTACTAAATAGATATCAGTTCAGAGTTCTGGGATGGCTGTACGAAAAAACAGTACTGTTAGGAATGTATGGAAAGATCTACACATCACTAAAGGGGAAATGAGGCAATGATCCAGTTGATCTCAATAATTTAAAATAAATGGTTCATATTAGTAATATTTATTATTATACATATAATATTATATGTGATTGCATGTTGTATAATACAACAAAATATTTGTGTTTTAGTATACATTATATATTATTATATTTAACTCACGGAACTTCTGTGTTGTTAATTTCTACATACATTTTATTTCTGATAACCAACTTTGTTATATTGTGCGTGTTTCTACTACTTCCAAAAAGAATTCAGTGTTCAACAATGCACTTGATATCTCCGTTGCTATTAATGGATATTAGAGCCTAAAATGGGGTAAAATCACCTTACTTGAACTATGCAGTGTTGGTAGTACATGCTGACATACATTGCTTATATAACCTCACAAAAAGGTAAAGACAGTCAGCGTTCAGGACTTCCTGTGCAAATTTGGTTTTTTGGCAGTAACAAGTACACCTTCTTTTAAAAAACCAAACCAAACCAAAAAATGAAACAAGCAAGGGAACCTGCTGAGCAAATACTCAATTTCATTATAGAGCACTGCTGCCTTCTGTTTGGCTACACCTAGCCTCTCTTCTTATTCTTTTCTAAATATTGCAGGTATAGGCACGACTATTTCCAGGCATAATACAAGAACATGCCTGGAGTTTCTTTGCTCTACAGTGACATTTAGATCATTAAAGCTGCTTTGATGGATGCTTCCTGGTGGGCAAATCTGTTGTACTTGAAAACTGTGATCGTAGTGGTTCGACAGCATGATCCTGTATTATTATCCTTTGCCATGTTTAGATACTGCAGTGGAGTATGAATTGCAATGATGGTGAATTTCCTTCCTAAGAACTAATACGTCTACTCGCCATTTAAGTGGCAGGCTCCCTTTAAGTAACTTCGCCCCCTTCCCTCAGAAAAATTACTTCCAGCTTATAAACAGAAAATAATGTTCTTCCTCACTGAATTCTGGGATGATGTGCACCCAAACTTCATTTTGTGGCATCCATCTGAAAAAATACTATCTGAAATCAAAGGAAAAGTATAGGACTTGCTCTTGAATGTCCAGAAAGATTTTTTAGAAGCTTAAATCCACTTCAGTTGAGATTTAGTTTCAGTAGGCTGATCTTCTGTGTGAGTGCTGTGAATAGTGCAAGCAAGGTGGAATGACTGGTTAATTACCTGCAGTTTCCAGAAGAAAAAGCACTCATTTTCTTTCAACTTGAGCACAGGGTGTTTTGCCAAGGCTAGTACTTTGCTGTACATACTTGGCCTATTCTGACAGTTCAGAATTTCTGATATGTGTTTGCTGATTGAACATTAAATAGACTTGGCTGCGAGCCCTCCATCCTGAAGTGACTGTAAGCTCCTTTCCCATCCTTAAAGGAACACCTAGTACTTACTACAGCTAAGTAAGTTGTTTTGTTTGGCCACAGCCTTTACGCTCTTCCTACAGTCTAAAGGACCCCTTAGGTTGCAGCATTTTGTTGCTATCTGTCTCATGTATTTATGCCCTGCCTTAGAGCTGGTGCATTCTGTAGTACACTCCATGTTGTCGAGGACTGTTCTTCCTCTCCAACTCAAGGATATATAAGATAGCCATTCACTGGCTTTCGCTAACATGATTCATGGGAAATAAATTGCAATTTTCTGTGATGTTTTGATGCCAAATAGAAAGCTTAGCAACAGTTGATCCCAATGCCAGGGGGAACAATTAACGCCTACCACCCCCCCAACCCCCCAAGGTTAGGAGAACCATATCAGTTGAAGATGGTAGATTTAAAACAAAAGAAAGCAATGTGCCCTCCACCCCTCCAAAAAAACTAGTGATTTCAGTCACACTTAGTGTGTTGAATATCATACTGCTTAAATTGCAAAAAGATTAAACCGATACCTTTATCAGACATTATGTGGGATAATGCCATATGCAAGAAGGATGATGGTTATGAGGTAGACACCCATGATGCTTGTTTTGAGAGTCCACTATACTGCATCTGTTTTAATTCTGTCTGTCAAATTCTAATTGCAGAAAGCAGAATTAAAGGAGCCTGAGGAATGGAAGGGTGAGGGGGAATCATCCATTTTGGTACCAGTGTACACAGAGCATAGAGAACATGATGGGCGGAAAAGTCTTGAAAACTTCAGGCTTTTTTCCTTCTCTGCCAGCAGACACCTGAAATATGACAAGCTTATGTGCTGCGACTGTTGTCTCAACCAGTAGAGCTTGTGACTATAGTTTGGTGACAGCCTTCATCTGCAAATTACAGTAAAATGAGCCCTTTGGGGGACAAAATTAAGATAAGTTTTATTGTTCACAATTCATAGTTGTGATAACACTTTAAGACTCAGATCAAGATCTAGGCATTCTGTTATCTTTTCTGAAACTCTAAAAGTTTGGTGACTTTTATCCTGTAAGCCTGGACTTAGTGGGGTGTGAGTCTTTTCTTTGTCCTCTCTTCTCTGTCTCTCAGCATGAGCCTGGAGCCCCTGTGTCATCTCCTAAGGTCTGGTTGGCAGTTTCATCACCCACTAATAGCAAGGGGAAACTCCTTTGACCAGAACATAGCTCTAGGGATACTTTCTCAGAAGAGGTGATGCTTTTATTAGTGGATAGATTTTTCTCTTCTGGGTTTCCTGCCTGTTTAGGAGGAATAAATTAGAGGCCTTGGAAGGGGAAAATGACACCCAGGTTTGAATTACTTATATTAGTCATTGATACAGCAAATTAAAGCAGCTTCACTCCTACCTGAGAATGACTTTTGGATACTGTAAGTCTTTTACAGCTGTTAAGAAGATAAGCCTTAAATGCAGGTTAACATCTCGTTTTGGCAGCATGTTCCTGCAATATATACTCTCCCAGTGTTCGCAGATCTAACTTAAGCATAATATTTCCACAGAACAAATCTATGAACACTCCCCCAAGAAGCAACCTAAAAGAATTCATCAATGTAATTGAATCACAATGGTAGTTTTTTTTAAGTCTGTAAATTAATATTTGAAAATCATTTCCCTTATCAATACATTGGGTGCATTGTTCACCATGTGTTCAAATAGTGTCATGTATTTTCCTAGAATATCTTCCTGTTTTCCATCAGCTTCTCAGAATCATGTGGTGGTTCACGTAATTATTGCCATGAAGTAATGAATGTCAGGGGCATTATTGTGAGAAATAGAAATCTGAATAATCTATCATACTTGACTATAGACGTCTGTGAAGAAATGACTGTACTGAAGCAGTGAATTTGCCATGATATATTTCTGATTGCAAAGCAAAAATTGGCAAAGAAATTCCACTTTCTCTGTAGAATAAGAATGAAGCATATGAGGGCCCTGAAGGCTTAATTTTGCAAAAAAAAATGTGAAAAGGACTGGTTTTGCAGCAACTGTGGCCCATGCACAAAACTTGCTTCACCCTCTGCACTGAATGAAGCAGTGAATCTTGGGCTGGGATTGGGAAGAAAGAATAATTGGACTGTGTCTTAGTTGTGCCTTAGTGCATGTACACATAGGGCTGAATTCCATAGGTGTGTTCTTGCTTCTTCGTGAACACAGAGAATTGCAATTCAAATTAAAAAAAAACCAAAAAAACCAAAAAAACCAGTACCTTGTATTTGTACTGAGTTCAGAGTATGGTTACAAACAATTGTTGGGGAATAGCTGATGTTCTCAGTTCATACCTAGGTTAATACTCTGGCTACATCCATTTCTGTGCCCATATTCCTAATTCAGCTTATCTTAAGCCAGCTCTGCTTTGGGACTGTTAAATAAGGTGCTGGATAAATAGAACTCAGGTGGGCTTTTAATGTTTTAACATCTAATTCCTAAAGAACCTCACCAATTTGCTTCACACCTCAGCAAATCTCTAGCTAACCTACAGCAGGTCTATCTGCTCTACTGCTGAGTTCTCCTGAGCTCCTGACAAGGCATTTCTTTTCTGAAGGGGTGATGATTTTAAGCAGGCTGGGCTTGATGGGGTGATTGATGCAGACTGTGATGGCTCCAGGCAGGAAAGTCCATTTCCTTTTGTGAAATGAGAACATATGCTGGTCATTATGCAAATAAAAACATAAAAGTTTAAGCTCCCTGCAGCTCTCAGTTCACAGAAGTTGTTTATTAGGGAGTATGTCTGTCTGGCTTCCTTCATCTCCCACAAAGAACTACCATGTTGTCTGCTGCTGGTTTTATGTTTGCAGTCTCTGCGATCACAACTGCCTGCTGGCACTTGCTGTTGCTAGAGCAGCAGGGGTTTCTGAGAGGGGATTTTGACAAGTCTAATCACTAGAAGTGTTGGGGCTGCCTGCTGCCTGAGATGGTCACAATATCCCTAGGCTGTTTTCTTTTGCTTTTCTTTTTTTTTCCCCCTCTTCTTTAAAGGAAGAGCTTCCCTCTTCTAACAAACTAATTGGAACTGTAATTTACAGTTCAGTTGCCCATGCATCAGTATACTAATAACTTCAAAATAAAAATTACCTAACAGTGTTAATGGAAAATTGGTAATTTAAAGTACAAAACCCTTTATGCCAGGTCTCTGCCACCCTTCCTTGTAACTGCTGAGATTAGTGGAGTGGGAGCTCCTTGTAGGGAAGAGAGAGATTCTGACTTTTTTTATCTTTCATCACACTATCTGCAGATAGCAGTATGCAAGAAAAATGCCTTGTCAGATAAGCCTAAAACTTATTTAACAGATTAAAATCTTTTCCAAAATAGCATATGTTAAATGCCAAACATGTCTGAACAGTTATGAGCAAAAAGTAATACCAGGCTAACGTGATAAGATAAAATAAACAGAACCATTTTTCAAGTTGTGCTCAGTAGAAATGCAGACTAAAACACTGCAAGTAGGTAGTTTAGGCTATTACTTTCTGTTCAGGGTTTGTAATATCAATGACAAATTATGTTTCCTCTTTCTGTTGGTCTCCTGAGTTAAAACCTGTTTTATCATATTATGTAGACCACATATGATAGGCCAGCTAGAGCAACAGCTACAGGATGGAAGGAGAATGCATAGATGTGTTTTACACATCTATGTGTAAATAGATGTGTGAGGCACCAGGGAGATGGTCTTTTATTCAGTAAATAACCTCAAAAGGTAAATCCACACAGCTAAAATAGCTTCGATAGGGAAGAACACCTTGGCCTTTTCTGGGCACTTTCCCTGCCAGGGTCTCCAAAGGGGGAGCTGGTGGATGCTGCTATTTAAGCTTGTTGGTGTTCTTTGGAAGTTTCCCTTGACCAACAAGGCTGTGCTGCTGGATCCCCTACAGCTTCCTGGTAGTTTCCTTGATGGTGCAAGTAGTCCAGGGCATCATTCTGCACAGCAAATAAGAGCAGCTTTGGTTGAGTGGAACCTGTGCGGTGGCAAGCCAATGAGATGCTATTGTAATACTAGATCTCAGAAATTTCTTTATGGGTGGCGGAATATAAAGCATTGTGGAATCATTAGTGGTAGGCATGCTTAGCTGTTTTCTTGTTGGGTTTTGCTTTTTTTTTTCCCCCTTCCTTCCCAAGCCAGCCCTGTAGTACAGTACTCAGGAATAAATAATAAATATTCAGTCACTGATCAGATGTTCTGGGTTAATCCCAGCAGGTAGCTAAGCACCACATAGCCACTTGCTCACACCCCCCACACTGGGACGGGGGAGAGAATCTGAAGGGTAAAGTGGGTTGATAAAGACAGTTTAATAGGGAAAGCAAAAGCTGTGTGTGCAAGCAAAGCAAAGTAAGGAATTAATCCACTACTTCCCATTGGCAGGCAGGTGTTCAGCCACTTCCAGGAAAGCAGGGCTCCATCATGTGTAACAGTTACTTGGGAAGACAAATGCCATAACTCTGAACATCCCTCCCTTTTTCCTTCTTTCCCCAGCTTTTATTGCTGAGCACAATGCCCATGTGATGTGGGATATCCCTCTGGTCAGCTGTCTCAGCTGTTTCCCTTCCCAACTTCTTGTGCCCCCCCAGTCTACTCACTGGTGGATCAGCGTAAGAAGCTGAAAAGGCCTTGATGCTGTGTAAGCACTGCCCAGCAATGGCTAAAACATCCCTGTGTTATCAACACTGTTTTGGTCACAAATCCAAAGCATAGCACCATAGCAGGTGCTATAAAGAAAATTAGCTCTATCCCAGCCAAAACCAGTACACCAGACAAGAAAAGAGCTGGACAGTCTCAGATAAAGATTTAATCTATCCTGTATGACCAGGAAACAAGATGGGCCTGACCAGTTGTCCTGGTTTCAGCTGGGATAGAGTTAATTTTCTTTCTAGTAGCTGATACAGTGTTATGTCTTGGATTCAGTATGAGAAGAATGTTGATAATGCAATGACGTTTCAGTTGTTGCTAAATAGAGTTTAAACTAAGTCAAGGATTTTTCAGCCTCTCATGCCCAGCCAGCAAGAAGGCTGGAGGGGCTCAAGAATTTGGGAGGGGACACAGCCAGGGCAGCTGACCCCAGCTGGCCAAAGGGGTATTCCATACTATGTGACATCATGCTCAGTATATAAACTGGGGGGAGTTGGCCTGGAGGGAGGATCGCTGCTTGGGAACTAACTGGACATCAGTCAGCAAATGGTGAACAATTGCATTGTGCATCGCTTGTTTTCTATATTCCAGTCCTTTTATTATTATTGTAATTTTATTATTGTTATTATTATCATTACTAGTTTCTTCCTTTCTGTTCTATTAAACTGTTCTTACCTCAACCCACAAGTTTTACCTTTTTCCTTCCAATTTTGTCCCCCATCCCACTGGGTGGGGGGGAGTGAGTGAGAGGCTGTGTAAGTGCTTGGTTGCTGTCTGGGGTTAAACCATGGCACCTGTGAAGTGCACAAAGACATTGCATAGGGAGCCATGTCCTGTAATTCAGTAAGTGACTGGGCTTGTAGTTGGCTTGTGTCCTGCTGTACCTATTGAGAAGCTGTTTTGGACCCTCACACCGTCAATGATTGGGAGATTTCTTCTAGTCACCAGCTTGGTTTTTTCTAGCTTGTTCTTCTGTCAGCTACTTTGTTTAGCTGAATTATCTCTTTCTCCCCAGTATTTGCATCCTGATTTATTTGCAGGGAATGGTTCTGCTCTTTCTTTGCTTTTGGTGTGGTTAATCAAGCCAAGTTTCTTTGATTCATCTGTCAATACAAATTTAAGAAAGATTAACATGTGTGACAGAATTACACTCAGCATTGTAAATGGGATTTTCCACCTAGCAGTCATATGGTCTTGGTAGACATAGGTCTGCTAGAAAAGCTTTGCTAGATATATCCAAAGATTTTTTGCCATTTGCATAACCGTATCACGGTTTCTAGGACTGACATAAGCAAAGCAGGCAATTGCCTTGAGCACCAGATTGCTAGGCCAATTAAATAGGCATGGCCTTCTGTTAATTTTGCCCTTTTTTGCCTACATTGTGAACAAACACAGTACTGGTACTTAATTCTTAAAGCATAACTACACCAATAATATTTTACTGTGTTTTCTTCAGAGGAAGCAACTGCTAGATCAGCTAGTTGCTTTTTCTTTCCTGTAATAATTGGCACTCACTGTTCAAGGTTTTTGAAGTCTTGATGGGGGCTAAGGCTGCATTTAAACTGAGTTAGTGTATTGATCTCACCTGGTTCTGATTTTGCTGCTTCTCATGCTGCCAGTCCCACTGCTCACCGTTCTGTGTTACTCATTGCTCTGCTTCTCATCCCTTTAGACATGCTTCACACAACTTTTCCCCCTGTTCACCACTGCCTCTGCCTCATGTATCTTGTCTTGCTAGCTGTGCTTCATGCTGCTTTTCTCCCTATTTTCTCACCTCATCTCTTTCTTCACTGTGTTAGCTTTCTAGCCAACTTCAGCAGCTTTGCTGGTGTGGTGGGTTCACCCCAGCCAGCAACTAAGTGCCCACCAGCCACTTGCTCATTCCCCCACCACAGGAACGGGGGAGAGAATTGGATTGGAACAGTGACAAGAAAAACTCGTGAGTCGAGATAAAGACAGTTTAATAAGTGAAGGGGGGACAGGGTGGGTGTAGACAGGAAAAAAAAAAAAGGGAGGGGGAAGAAACCAAAAAAACCCCCAAAACCCCCAAGTGATGCAAAAGTCATCACTTAACACCAGCACACGGATGCGCAGCTAGTCTCTGAGCAATGGCTGCTCTGGAAAAACTCCCCCTCAGTTATTGCTGAGTGTGATGTTACATGGTGCAAAGCACATCTCTTTGGTCAGTTCAGTCAGATGTCCCAGCTGTGTCCCTTCCCAGCCTCTTGCCCACCCTCAGCCTATTTGGAGGGGGGCAGACAGAGAAGCAGAAGGCCTTGGTGCTGTGCAAGCACTGTTTGGTAATAGCTAAAACATTGAGTGTTATCAACACTGTTCTGTTCACAAGTCTAAAGCACAGCACCATATGGCCTAATACTCTATCTCCTACCTGACAAGAAATTCTTATGTTAAAGCCAGAGCTTTTCTTTTTCCAAAGCATCTTGTTCTTCTTTCTCTAGCCTTTGTATTGCAACGCTGGAAACTATTAACAAAGATTTCTGTTACCATTTATCCCAGATATATTTAGACAGGCATTAGAACTGTATATTACTGTAAACACAAAACTTTCCTACGCTTCTTCTAATAAAAATGCCTCTCAAACATTACACAACACGTGCAAAGCAACTGTGCTTTAGGCTTGATTATTGATCCTTCCCATTTGCTTTCCCTTTGCTTGCTTAATTATCATAAGTAGGCCCCTTCGCTTTTCAGCATCCTCTGCTCCAGGCTTCTTGGAGGTGTGGTAGAATTGTCTTGTACTTCAGTCCTCAGCCAACACCCTTTCCTAAGGAAGGGGAGCAATCTTTGTTTTAAGTAAAGGATTGGCCAGGCTCTCCTTGAATAAGCATGAGGCTGAAAAAACTTTGGAATGAAAGATGAAGTCTGCAAGGACTGTCTCAAAGGAAAAAATCTCAAAGGGAGTATTTGCCATGAGAACTAATATTCTTCACCACAAGGCAGTTGGATGAGATAAGTATTACTGGAGGTGTCCTCTAATGGGAGTGTTCCAGGAGATGATTTTTTCCTGTGGGTAGGCTTTCTGGTAGGCTTTGTAGTAGGAACAGCTGACAAAGCTTGAAACGTTTTACTGCTTTTTCACAAGAAAGGGGGAGAAACAGGGGAGACAGTGAGGTAGCTGAACCAGGAACAGAACGGGGTTTTTGAGGTAACTCTGGTGTAAGTAGTTTAGGTATAGTTCTGCTGTCATTTCTTCACCTGTATCCTTTGTAACTTTTATTTGATGTGGATTTTATAGATGAATGCTTGTTGTGGTTTATATTAGCCATTTTTAAGTTACTGATGATTTAAGTAACTGGATAAAAGCAAGGTATTCCCCATTTAAAGACACATTGGATTTCTGTAGGTCCTGCCTGAAGAAATTTAACATGCGCCCCAGCTGCCCACCGTGGCTTCTGCCGTATGAGCCAGCTACAGGCTCGGGGGCCAGAGGCAGCAGGAGTGTCTTCTAGTGGCTGCTGATGACAGCTCAGGGCTTTCTGGCATTTGGCAAGACACGGGGAAATATGTTTAAACCCTATGGGTTGTAGAAAGCTTAAAAGAGTCACAAGGCATTGCTGGATGTAAGAAACGGCTTTTTCTCTCTGTGCCTAGGGTGTTTAAGATACATATATCAAGAACTGTGAGGCAAACACATTTTACAGCAGGAAAAACAGTTAAGTACTGTGGAATATGCATTCTAGGTGAAGAACCACTAGGGATATATAGTGCAGCTTGGTATAAATATTCAGGATTATTTTTCATTTGACTTTTTTATACATTATACATCCTTTGAAATAAATTTACTCACTAATAGATATTTATGCTAATGACTGCTACAGATTGTTGGCTTGCTAGTAATACATTGCTACTTAAAAAGGAAAAGATTATTTTATTTTTTTCCTCCCCCAAATGACACGCTGTGCAGGTTATATAAATGAAAGGTTAAATTTAGAACTTTGAATTTAGATCACCTGTGTGTGTATTATGAGCAAATCATATTACCTGAATAAATAAAAATATACAGATGTATAAAAAAAATTTTCACATTTTAGGAAAGGTCTTGGAGAAGCGGTCGTTAGAGACTAGATAGTAAATGCAAAAATTTTGGGATGAGATTCTTTGATCCTTTGCAGAAGGTCAGTTAGGATTAATCTCAAAGTCCTTTTTGGTGTGAGGAGCTATAATTCCTGTGATTAATAGGATAGGAATTTGTGTTACATACCTACATTATTCTGGACTTTGAGGGTTATCCATTATATGCTAATCAAATTGCCCCCTGTTTTATGCACATCTGCTATTTGTTTATTTTTACAATTACAAACAACTTATTAAAAGAACAGTCCAAACCTTCATTCCAAAAATATTCTTTATACTGTTTAATGTAACTAATTGAAATAATGTAGTGTCTAAACTATTTTCTTAAGTTCTTAATATTCTACCACACCCCACCCCCCAATTAATTTGGGTTTTTGCAGCTCAGAGGTCTGGACTACGTGTATAAAATTTCTTCTGTGTAATTAAGAATATGTAACATGCTAAAAATATACTGAAAGCATATTCACTTGTAACAAGTTATTGTACCTTTTAGTATGTTTCTCTGAAACTATAGACTTCTTGGCATAATGTTCCACCTACATGTGGTGCTAATAAATATATATTTAGAGAGAGGAACAAATGCACTGTGATTTATGAGTCATTGGTAGGAGAAAAAACTAACTGGTTTACAGTAATGTACATCTTGTCTTGCTTAATTGGAAATAGATTGTTTACATGTTAATGATTTTCATTTTTTAAATTAAAAACCAACCTTTTTGCTGCATGTCAACATGTAATATGCATACCTTAGAATACATTAAATAAACCACTTCCTCAAAAATCTAATCCAGCTGGTGACTAGGGAATAGTTAGTCTAATTCTATAGTATTCTGCAGGGCAATTAAGTGCAAGTGCAGTTGTCTCATGCCCTGATTTATCAGCCTGTTCATGCTCAGTTCAGTGAAATGGCAGGTATGTTTTAGAAGGCCTTGTGTGACAGGGTTTCTCTGATTCTAGCAAGGGATGGGGACAAGTCCATAGTCAGAGAAATCCACCTAGAAATCACTGATTTCTGGTGTTTGAATGTGATATGTGGACTCTATGCAAGCTCAGTAACAAGTAAAATGTTTTGAAGTGCAAGGGTTTAGAAGTCTTCATATTTTGGTGGGTATTTTTATGTATAAGCCTTTGAAAACATAAACACTGTAATTTAAGGCGCTACTTAAGCAGCTGATTTGCTTGAGGTCCAGATTTGGGGAATTATATATTCTAGGAATCTAGGAAAAATAAAGATCCATTACTACCAAAAATATTTGTTATCTCTGTTGAAAAGGTAGCCCATATTTTGAAAGAACTGATAAACTTTACAGTAATCATTTTTTGGTACCTTAAATCAACCAGCTAAACTTCTTCTACTGTGACTGAACAGGAATCAATTTGTCATCAAGTACTTTTGCCATGTACCAGAAAAAACACGTGTATATTTCTTGTTTCCTTTCTTGATTAGTGTATTAGATGTGCTGCTTGTAACAGCCTTTCTCTTTTTCCCCTATCACTTGTGCCTGGAGCTGGATTCAGAATGGTGTCTTAACACCTGAGGTCCATAGCGTTCATCTCTTTGCCAGTCTTCTGAACTCTCTATCCCCATGAAAGCACTGCTGTGGGAATGGCCTCTTGCTGACGATATGTAATAAATGTCAGGTTTAGAAATTGAGATGGCAGAGAGAGAAGACTGAGCAACTTGGGGCACTTTCTCTTTATAGGGGTATATGATTTCAGCTGGACACCTTGGCTTAATGTGCTGTGCAGTGCAATGAGGTTGTCCTTAGCTGTTCACACTTGAGAAAGGTTTATCCTTCACAAAGTCAGTCAGCAGGTTCACTGTGATCCTCAAGAAAACCTGTATTTGTATGAATTAAGCTCTTTGTTATCCATCTGGTGGTATCTAGAACAGATCATAACATTTAGGCTTCAAATTAAAATATATTGGGGGGGTGAAACAATATAAACATAAGTGAAGGACAGCTGAAAATGCAAGCAAGCACATGCTTCAGTGAGCTTTAAGAAATGTGCTGAGTTCTAAATGATACCTGAAATTGTGCTTTACCTTACCTAAAGAAAAGTTGTAGAAAACCTTGGACCACACTGATGTCTCTAATACTAACAGCCCTGCTAAACTGTGCAAGTTGTTTAAAAACAACATTAAAATGAATGATATGAAGGTTTTTCAGGTGGTTATTGTAAGTCTTTTCCACAGGCTTTTTGGGTGGTAGGTGAAATCATTGTTACATTAGAAAGAACGTATATCGAAGCATTTAGCTTCACCCTTCCTTGAGAAAGTAGGAGTGCCCTGCTGCTTCTCCCATTTTGCCACTTTTTGCCTGGGGCTGTTGCTATCTTCCTTGCCTCACTGGCCAGAAAGAAAGGAAAAGAAAGAAAAGAAAAAAAAAAACCAACCACCAAAAAACCCCCACCTCTGCCACTGGCTTTCGCAGCCCTCTTTTTCCATCTGATACCTCCTGTACAAGCACATCACATTGCAGCATATTCTGCAGGAATATGCTCTGAATAGCTGCTTTGGGTATGCAATGTGTATTTAACTTGAATTCCATTCCACACCCATGTGTAAAGTGTCTCTCTTACATTGATTGGTAACTTGCAAAAATGATCATAAATTATGATGAAAAAGAAACTGAAATGCCTTTCATACTATTTAGAGAATATTGGTGCTAACCTGAGAGTCATTCAGTTATTTCCCCACCTCTTTATGAGTCAATCTGTAAGGGCACATTTGTGAACTAAAATAGAAATGCAATTCATTATAACAAACCTGAACTTGTGTGCATTTGTGTCGCCATCTCTGCTCTTTCAGGACTGTTCCAGTGACTCTTCTACTAGAGTATGTTCTCGTTGTGAGCAGCCTTGGTAGTTAATTTATAATCATGTACCGTGGTAAACCAGACAGCTCCAACAATTTACATTAGCCAAAAATCAAGAGATTTCCAAGATGAAGAAATTTCCAAGGCCTTTACCCTCTACACTAGATGCTCACTTAAATCCTAACATCCTTTATCCTTTTGTGACACATGATTTTTGAGGAACCTTTGCTTCCCTGCAGCAGGCTATAGAAGTAAATCTAATGTCTCCTTTATTCTTCTGAAGAGTGAAGGAGGCACAACAACAACAAATTCTTGCTCACAATACCCCATTTTAATGTTCATACTGGATGGCTGCTTTCATTTTTCCTTCCTACACTTGACACAAGAATAACTCTGTACAATCCAGGTGAAGGTTTTTCCACTCCTGTATCTTTTCCCAGACATCTGGTGCAAGTCAGATGCCTGGAGGAAATCATAAGCATAAGGTAAAGCATGGAATAATATTTCCACTGAAACCAAAGTCAGTGAAAAGCAATCTATGTGGTACACGCACTGTCTAAGGAGGTGGTTTTTGAATGAAGGAAGTGTATCTGTAATATCATATGATAAACATGATGCTGTTTGCTCATTTTGGGAGGATTAAATTTAGGACAACATCTATGGGAAAAAAAAAAATCAGCCTTCTAACTACAGCTTCTTGTAGCAGAAGAAGAGGCGTTGGAAATTCTGAGTGGTTTAACTACTTTTAATTTTTGTTTGAACTTTTCAGGCTGTCTTGCTTTTCCTGTTGCTCTGACTGTATTTGTTTCTTCAGAGTGTATCTTTTATCTCGGTATTTGTGCTATCCTCTTTTGAAATAGTGTTCTCTGAGAGTCCTTTTTTGGTTACCAATCCACTTCTTTCTGCTTAGTTATATTCATGATTTTCCCCTTCTGTGCCATCTCTCATGTCTTACGTTAAGTCACTTTGTGCAGTGAAATATATTGATAAGTTTTTGTCCCTAAAATATGCACAGTTTGTATTAATCTTCTTTTCTAAATCCCTCTTTTTTTTCTGTTTTATGCATATTCTAACTCATCTTTGCCTAATTTGGATTTTAAAATCTTCCAGGAAAGGACTTTGTCCTTTTACAATGTCTTTCAAGGATCATGCAAAGGTAATGGCTTGTATGAATGTTTAATAATAATTATATTCATTGGGATGTATTTTTAATAATAATGAAGGTTCTGCAGCTGTGTGAATAATCTGTGATATTGCTGCTTTAAATGTTGACACTCAGGATCAAACTTTCTGAAATAATAGACATTTTTCCCCACTTATCTGTATGACCAATATGGTGTCTAAATATATGTTAGGCATTGATTATACTGTGCAATGTGTGCAGGCAGACTCCTAAATCTGTGTGGTTGCTACCTACATAAATCTTGTTGAAACCGCTGTAGACAGAAGGGCTTATATGTGCGTTGCAGGAGCCTGCAAATCACACACGTAAATACCTGTCTACCCAGGAGTTTTCTCGTAAAATTATAGATACAGAAATGGAGGTTTAGATTAATCTGGCATGCTGCAGTAGAGCTGTAAACAAGGAAGTTGTAGAGCTGCCCTCTGAAGTAGTCACAATTTTTACTCCTATCAGACTGCACGTTGAGTATAAGCACTGTCAGACTAACTAGATTTGTTGGCAAGTTTAATCTGTTAAGTTTATGTGTCAGTTTATGAACTGACAAAGAATTTTTCAGCCCACTAACTAGCTAGGTTGGGGAATTTGGGAAACATCACCTGTCCCTTCACCTTCCCTTCAGTCAGGCATCCAGAACACAAGGACTTCCAGCTCCTCACTTTCCTTTCAGTCCAGGTAATAAGGCTGAGGGAGCCAGACCATAACCGACTCCTTGCTTTTAAAGCTTTGATGTTGCTATCTTCTAAATGGCCAACTGTGTCAAATCCCTGGTTCTGGGATCATTGGCTTCCAACCAGCTCATGGGGTAGTTGGGTTTGTTACCGTGTGAGCAAGCTGAAAAAAATACCTTTCTGTTTAGATTTGTTATTGTTAGAAAAATTCATACAATTTTTTACATCTGTTTTCATGAAGTCAGATTTAAGTAGATGGAAGCACATACAGAAAGCACTAACAGAGTTAGGATGCAGCAGAGACTGTAAACTGAGGAGGACATGCTGTGCAGACTTGTAAAGATTATTTAAGGAAGGCATTTTAGCAGTCTCTGAGAAAGTCATACTTCACACTTGCAGGTGCACTGGCAGTCAGATTTTATGTTGATTGTCTGCTGTGAGCAGCACTGTTATTACCAGTAACTCACTGTTTCTAGTATATAGCTCAGCCTTTTCAGTTTTGTCAGTGATTTTGAGCTGTGTTTAGTAATAGAGTATGTAATACTCTTTTTGTGTAGGTTTTTTTTGTGTAGTTTTTGGCTTCCTTGCTCTATCAAGAATCTATTGGCACTGTTGTTAGTGGTTTGGGGGGAGGGGGTGTACCTACGTTATTAGTTAAATGTACTTCTGTTTACATGGACACCACTAATTTTCACTTGAGGAGATCTACCTGTCAGATGGCTCTTTATTTGCTTCCATTTCTGTTGCAAAAGCCCTTCCATGTTAAGTAGCACAATGTTAAATAATAGCCTTATACTTCTTTTGACAAGTTTCTGAAATGTTTTCCTTTAATACCTATTTTAAATGTATATTTTATAGGTGTTTAAACAATAGGTTATATAAATAACACAAGTGGTATGCGTTTTATAAACATGCAAGCTCGTACATACACACATATATATTCTTATGTTGACTTACTGTTGTCCAACTGCAGTTCCTATGGGCATTGTTAGAGGTTACTCTTAGTGTCAGGCATTTCTTTAAAGGAAACCATTTTGTGAAGTTGTCAGTAAGATAAAGATAGCATTTTTCTTGTTCTTGCTTAAATGGCTTGAACTCAACTACAGCATTTACAGTAAAGAAACTGAGGTTCAGTGTTATGCTTCAACACTGATAACATATCTTCTGTATTTGCTTCCTCCTGCTGTCTTAACCATTTTAAGATAGGGCTTTGATTACACGTCTAAAATCATAAGTGATAACCTCCCTCCTTTTCACATTTGTTCATGTTAGCCACCATTGTTTGTAATTTAGGTTTCTCTGTTAATCCTGAGTACTCTTTTCATACCTCTTCTTCATTTACCACTCCTCCTAGTGCTGTCTGTGTAAATCACTGGGCCATTCCGTTCTACTGTTCCCTGTCTGAGAATGAAATCCTGACCCCATGGAAATCAGTGGCAAAGTACATCAACTTCGCTAAGCACAGAATTTCTTCCTACCAGTTCTGTATCCTTCTGTCCCTTGATTTGACACACAACGTCCTTATGTCAGGAATTTACAGTGGAACATTTATTGTCTGCCATTTGCTATCTGATTCTATAAAAACTTGCATAGAAGTTGGATCAGATTTTATCGTACAGCTGAAGTCAAGACAAATTACAGTCCTTTTCAGAAAGAGAAGCCAGCGCAGATGACTTATTTTTATGTTAACCAAGGCTTGAATGACAGTGGGCAACATTAATACAAATGCCTGCAGAGCCCAGCTAACAAAATTCACTTGCTAATTGTTTTTGTCTTGCTATGATGTCAAGACTCAATTGTAAGTATATATTTTTTCCATTTTTTATGGATTATGGATTTTATGGTATACTAGACAGCTACTGAGAAAGTTAAAGCTAGTATATGAGCATAGCTTAAAAAAAAAAAAAAATCACATTTTGTCAATAAAAAGTATTGTAGCCTTTTTTGTGTGCTTTGTAAGCTCCTGAGAGATGTGCCATATTGTTATGTGGTCTTGGGGAAGCAGAGTTTCTTCTTTTTATGGACAGAGGGTTTTGAGTAGATCTCAAACTGCTTAGTAGAGTAAGATGAAAATAGGACATTGAGCTTCTTTAGAAAAGGATCAAGATATTCTTGATTACTAATTGACATCCTTAGTTTGATTAAGATTTTTTTTCATAGAGGAGCTACTTATTTCAATGAGACTTAGTTTTTGGAATAAAATGCTACTCAACATAAGAAAGAATTCAGACAAGAGTGTCAGAGTCTGGCCCATAATTACTGTTTACTATGAAGAAAAACAAGCCTTTCATTTGCACTTTTGAAAAAAAAAGTACAATTTTTCAATATCCTGTAGTATTTTTTTGTTATATTTCCTGATATATGTTGTGATGTATCACTTTGGAGATCCCCAAAGTTTCTTATATGATTCTGATTCTGGCCAAGTATTATTTTTTTTTTATATTGTTTTCTTTTAACTTCCTCATGTACTGTAAAAATTAAAAAAAATTGATTTTGCTATCAGCCCTTCTATGCACCATAGTAACATCAGAACTTTAGTGCTTCTTTATTATTCCTATCACTTACTATTCCTTCTCTTTAGCATTGAAAAGAGTAAGTTATATCACTGGACTTAATTAGATGTTCTTTGCAGTTCATAGAATGAGTAAAGTTATAAGAAGGTATAAAAAGAAGGTATACTTTCATGATTTGTAACTAGTAGTTCTGGGAGTTATTTTGTATATAGGTGGATTTCTCACGCATCATGTTTTCAACGTGAAGAGACAGAGAATATATATATTTCTTGCATGTGTAAGTGTATGTGCTGTATGTCTGTATCTGCTTAGCTGTTGATCTGGCTGCTTTGTTTGCATTCTGCTTTCTGCAGCCCAGGACACCTGCACTAACCACCTGCACTTTGCAGGCATCTAATAACTTATAATGATACTCTGTTGAAGACTTAATTACCTGTATGTAGTTGCTGTTTCTCAAACTGTTTCCGGCTGTAATTACTTGAAACTTAAATCACATTGCAGTGTTTGCTTGTGTGTGTGTGCGCGCGCACACACGTGTGCTCGTGTGGGGAGATTTGACCCAGAGTGACATAATGATTAGCAACTAGGTATGATCTTTATCTAGCTCAGTAGCTGTTCAAAACAGCTATGGCAGAAGTGCAAGATGAATTGCAATTTACTCTCTTGACTGCTAGTATCTGCTTTATATACACTCATCTGTTATTCAGCTGCATCCATACAAATGTTGATTTTCTTAAATTTTCTCTAACAGAACGAGCTGTCTAATTTTCCACAGAAAACGGTCATGATAGAATTGCTTAAAAATAGACATTCAAATATGTGCCCATTGTACTATCTTTTTTATGACAAAATGCGAACATTGTGTCAGAATCTTGCCACTTTTGGGTGGAAAAAAAAAGGATTAAGCATCCGATGGCTTGGAGTGAGAGAGTTGTCTCTCTGTGTTTACAAAGTGCATCCTGTCAGGTCCCATTGCCCTGTCTATATCCAGTTTGTTTAAATGTACCATAGCCAGATACTGTATCCCTGAGGGTAAATCTTCCTTGCTCCAGACTTTCCCACAGGTGCCAGAGGCCTGGGATTCCTGAAAATTGATCTTACTGGTACAGGCTGAGGTGAAGGAAGCATTGAGCACCTCAGCCTTTTCCATGTCCTTTGTCACCAGGTACCCTGCCTCATTCAGCAGTGGGCCTGTGTTTTCCCTGATCTTCCTTTTGCTGCTGATGTATCCATAGATGCCCTTCTTGTTAGCCTTCATGTCGCTAGTCTGATTCAGCTCCATGTGGGCTTTGGCTTTTCTAAGCCCACCCCTCATGCTCAGACAGCATCTCCATATTTCTCCTGGGTTACTCTACCCTGTTTCTGTCTCTTGTACACTTTTCCACATTTGATCTTGGACAGGAGTTCCTTATTCATCCCTTATTTACTTGAGAGATAAGTATCTGCAGATAAGTATTTTCAGCTCCTTTTTTTTTTTTTTTTTTGTCAATTGTGTGGAGCTCACTGCCTGTATCTACTCTGATTATACAGTCTATTTTAATGCTGTCTTTGACTAAAATAGAGCCACACTTCTCCTATCTGCCCACGCTACTCTCATCAGGAATACCCCTGGCAGCCTAGAGGATTATCCATGCTTTATCTGTCTGGGCTCTTGGGCAGACTCTTACCACACATGCAGTGATAATCTGGAAAAGAATGGAGTTCAAAGGGGTTGTTTTTAAGAACTTTCTGGATATTTAGTCATTCATGCCATTATAATGCATAGTATAATTCATTGAGCTGCCTGTCGATGAAGTAAATTTTGGGGGTTTTGTTACATTTTACCTAGGTCCTTACATGGTGTCCATCCTGTGGCCTTTACAGAGCAGACCAGGATCATTCTCCTTGCACTGCATGGAGAGCTTCAGGATGCGCCAAGGTGTGTGTGTGTAGATGTGTTAGTATTGGAATGTGAAGGTCCTTGAACGCATCCAGAGGAAAGCAGCCAAGCTGGCAACAGGGCTTGAAGGAATGTCCTATGAGGAGCGGCTAAGGACTTTGGGCTTGTCTAGTTTGGAAAACAGAAGGCTGAGGGGCGAATTCTTTGCTCTCTACAGCTTCCTGAGGAGGGGAAGGGGAGAGGGAGGTGCTGAGCTCTTCTCCCTGGGATCCAGTGATAGGATGCGTGGGAATGGTTCAAAACTGCTCCACGGGAGGTTTAGACTGGACATGAGGAAGCATTTCTTTACTGAGAGGGTGGTCAAACACTGCAACAGTCTTCCTAGAGAGGTGGTTGATGTCCCATGACTGTCAGTGTCTAAAAGAGGCACTTGGACAATGGCCTTAACATGCTTTAGCTTTTGGTCAGTCCTGAAGTGGTCAGGCAGTTGGACTAGATGATCATTGTAGGTCCCTTCCAACTGAAATAGTCTATTCTATTCTGTTCTGTTCTATTCTATTCTAAGTAGAGGAGGATTTGTAACTGTCAACATATAGAGTAGGAACATAATAAAAAAATATTCAGTATACTGGTTTTATTGAGGCACAGTCCAGATCCAGTTATCAGACCATAAGTGGTTTATAGAAAGAGTAAATACAAGTCCCAGCTGTGATAGTTACTTGCCCAGTGTCTTGTGGTCAGCACAGTACAGCTGCTACAGTTGTGGTTGATGTTGATACCTGAATTTTAGCCCTGACAGTCAGGGATGTGCCATCTCATCCTACAGCTATTGTGATTACCTTTAGAGCTCTTGGGACATATACGCAACCTGGAAAACATTTTTCATTGCAACTTGCTGGACCAAAAGAGATGGATTAGGAGGGGCTGCAATGCTCGGGTTTCTCTCTTACCATTTGATACAAAGACAGCACCAGGATTTTACAGAATAGTTCAGAATATGCCATCACGTAAGTTGAGGTGTTGGAGGTGTTGCTGTGGTCTGATTTCCATGAAGGCGAGATGGTTTCAGACCATTTCTGGGTGGAAGATTTCCCTGGATGGTGGGTAATATAATAATTCCCTATTCCCTGATGGTGTTAATTGAGTATAACTATAAAAATATGTCCCTTAAAACTGCATACAGATTGATAATGATGATTACAACATTTCTTTTGAACTGGAACTATGGCTAACCCCCAAAAGGAGAATCTGACAATACTAAATAGGTGATGTAGTGTTGCATATCACATTTCTTCATAGACAGATTTATGTGATGCTTGCTTACATCTAAACTGAAATGGAAATCCATTTTTTCAAATGTTTTAGTATAACCATTTATTATGAGTTGGTAAAACAAATTTATTGCCATGGAAACAAGATTCATTTTTTAATAAGCCACAGCATAGGGCTAATTTAAAGTAATCTGATAAAAATAATTAAGGAAGAGGAGACTTTAGGTAATATACTCAGCAGGAATACCTGTGTGTTTCTTAGTAGTTTACAGATCCTTCAGTATGAGGTGGCTAACTTGATAGTCCAGGTGCCATGAATTGTTTTTGTCATGCTGTGCATCTTCGGGAATTGAACCATTCGCCCATGTCACTGAACCAACAGAGATGGATTTTTCTCATTAACTGAATCCCAATAAGATAATCATTGTAGACTTTTGAAATGGATCTGTATATTTGATGTGTATTATTCATTCCACTAAGAATTTTTCCTAAGAAAAGCCTTTAGCTAATCATATTTTAATGACCTAGGAGACTTCAAGGGAACTATAATTAGTATTCAGAAAGTAGTCTATATTTTCTTCTGTAATGTGCAGTTTAATTAAAGGGAACAAACTGAAAACCAAACCACTAAATTTGGTTAAACATAAAAAAAAAAATTTGTTTTCAATTGAAATCTCTTAGTGAAGCAAGTTATTTCAATAAAAAGAAAGTAGTTGTTTGTAAAAATTGAATGAAGGCCTAGTCATTAAAACATTTTAGCTTCTGAAAATCATTTTGGTTTTTATATGTTTTGTTTCTCAGTTCCAATGTGTTTAAGTTAAAGGATTAGAAAAGGTCATACTAATTTTCATTCAGTTTGTAAGGAAATGATTTCTGATAATTCAGAGTTTAATAAAGAATTAGTTTTCTTTTACATGAGTTTTTCTTGGGGTTGTGAAAGATACTCTTCATATATAGTATATACTCTAACTATGTATTTACAGAGCAGCTGTTTCTTGCATCTTGTATTACTGTGGGTTTCTACTACTGTATTGGAGCACATCTGCACTTTACCATACAATACAATAAAGAGACTCAGTTTGTGGTCTCTTGATATGAACTGTGTCTCTAATTGGAAGTTGACAGCAGCATTATACTGTGCTGTAGTTGATTAACCATGAGTGGCAGGTATAACTAGCCCAAGACTCGCACCGTGCTGGTGGAGTTATGTCGCTATAGGAATCAGAGGTAGTATTTTCCCAGTTCACTGTCCCATCTAGACTTCACCAGCTTGAATTGGTCTTAGTGTTGGGTTTAATCTGTGTTTCACTGTGCAATGCAAAAATTACTGAGAGTAGTTTAATGTTGAATATACTGAATACTCAACTCAGTGGAGTTAGAACGATGATCTGACTTTAGCTGATGTACATCTAAAACATGACAACTGTTAGCTACCTGATACACATTTATATAATTTTAAATTTGTCATGGTATAGAAGGACTCAGAAAAATTCCGCCCAATATCTGGTCTCATTTCTAAGCATGAAATTCTTTTCACTTAAGGTTGAAATATCAGGAGGGAATGTATTTTAGTAAATCCTAGACTACTGAGGACTCTGCTTCTAACAGTCCTTCCCCAAAGGCAAGCAGTGTTCACCGAGGAAGAAGCATCATTAAGAGAACATGGACCCTTAAGAAAAAAAAAAAAAAAAAAAAAGTGGGTGGTTTTGTTTTGGTTTTTTCTTGTTTTGTCTTTTTTTTAATAGCACAGGATACCTAATGGCTCAGTTTGTGTTGTAGTAACAGATATCAAAACAGGTATGTACAGCTGTAGACACTCGAACTAGTGGCTGCTATAAATTGAATAAACACACTATTGCTTGTAGCATTAAACTGTTTGATTTCTAATTAACCCCTCATATCCCAGATTCAGGATTACTTTCCTTCTTATAGAATGTCAGGTCTTACAGAAGCCTGTAATCAGTTGCAAGGTGATTGAATGCAGCAGAAATGGTATTTGTCAACTCAGGGAGGACTCAACAGCTTGCTTTCTGGTCTCCTCATTTTTCTGAATGTCAAAAAAATAAGTCTGGGTTTTATGCTACTGTCCTGCCTCACGTACATCTGCAGAGATTACAAATCAATGTTATAGAATATAGCAACAATAAGGTATCATTACAAGAATTCTTAAACTGCTATACATTCTCTAACAACTAATAGATCTGTTATGATGCTGGGAAATTAAGTTATGCTTCATAATATATATGAAATGACATGCTCTGAAAATACAGATATAAATGCTTGACTCAGTTCAATTGTGATGAGTATAATGTCCTGGTTTATAATTTTAAACCTACATTTACTTTTCATTGTTTCCTTGTTAGTTGCTAATGGCTTAGATTCTAAGTAGTTTGGTCTAGTTTCATGTGACAGCTTCCAAAGAAAACTGCAGCTTAGCTACATCAGGCAATCAGTGTTAATACGTGGAGACAATGTTGGACCGTCTGTTTGCTGCTGCCCCCACTGTTCCACCTAAAGATGGCCCAGAAATTTCAGCAGGTGAAGGAAACACTCTGTAAAATGTTCCACTCTGAGAGACAGTATCCAGGCATAGAAAAGTTTGCTATTGAAACAGTCAAATAGAATTAACAGTCCTAAACAGTAACACTACTTCTCAATTTGCCTGAACAACTCCTTTCTGAACCCAGATTTTCCACAGAAGCTTTTTATTCTGTTTTTCTCCAAGCACTGAGCAAGTCCTCTAAGTTCCGAGTAGGGGAGATACTATGCTAATATGTATATGCTTGTGTGTGTATTAATGTTAGCTCTCACATATTTGCTTCTCCTTACATGCCCGTATTTTCAGCTGGAAAGCAGTGACAAGTTGTTTAAAAGGTTTGTCTGAAGAACTTAGTTACAGACTATTTCAAACTCAAATTTCATTTAAAAGATCTTCCTTTCCCTTTTATGTTATAAATAATGTGTCAATGCTATGAAGCACGTGAGGTTTGAATTGAAACACTGTATTTCAGTTAGTCTCTCTGAATACCAGAGATACTTGCCATGGCACTGGTGGGTTGACACAAGAAATCCTGGAGTCCAGAGCCCTTGGGGAACAGTAGTGGGAGCTCTGGTGAGATGTCCCAGGTCTCCTCAAATGAAACGAGATGCTTCCTGTACCTAGGCAATTGAGTCCTGTCTATGTTGTGTCATGGATGTTCATCAGACGTCTCTCAGAATAGCAAAACATGGCTTGGAGTTTCCCACTTAGGCTAAATTTCTCTTTTTCTTCTGGTGTTTTTGAAGATCACACTGAATTGTTCTTTAGCAAAAAAATGACATTATAAAAGTAAATAATTATCTTGAAAAAATTTAGGAATAAAGGGGAGGAATACGCAGTTGGTAGGAAAACTGATATTTACCCATAAATAGGTCAAGATAGATTTCATAATATATTTTGTATTCAGGGGAACATGAATCCAAAGGTTTCCAGTCATTGCAGGTTCCTGGTAATCCATTAGAGGTACCAAAACTAGATTTATGACTCTGAGTTTTTAATGAAGACATCCATGTGGCTAAAATTCCCAGCCATGTTAGGAATTGTGTAATGCAGTCATTATTGGAAATTTTAGGCTGAGAAATGGTGGGGGAAAGTGTCTCAAGGACGTGTACCATAATTCAGTATAATTAGCTATTGCTTAATGTTCTGTACTACTGCTGATTTGTTTACAGGCTGAGACGCATTAAGAGCACCAATGACTGTAAGAAATGTTATACTTTTTTTTTTTTTTTCCAAAGTAGTTTACAGTCACATCTGCCAATTTTTTTGTTTTGTTTTTTTTTTTGCTTGCTGAGACCATCATTACTTGGCTTTCATTTGAGGAATAATCCCATGCCATATCTAGTAAGACATTGCTAGTCTGTTTCCAGTATTTCTGTTAGTGCAGTGATGTGTTTACTTGTTTATTTAAGCTGAAGCAGTTGATGACAATATCTTATGTATAAGTGAGATTCAGCCAGGGGCCACATCTTTAAGACTTTCAATGATGTAAATTCTCGTGATAGCATTGATTTCCTGAAACAAAACACATACATGTTTATTTTTACTCAGTCATCAATAACTGTTTCGGGAATCTCAGCCCGGACCTGTGTAGGTATGTAAGAGCCTAACATATACTGTGATTTGTAAAACGTGCTGAAACAGCTTAAATCTGTGTAGCTGCACCTGAACTCTGCTCTCTATGATCTCCTGTAGTAATCTCCTGTGTATATAAATTTCAGTGTTTGCCTTTTTTCTTTGGTTTATAATCTGAATATGCTTGTTTTCGTATTACTTTCCCTGTTTGAAAAATCCTAACTTTTAGCAGTTATTATTTGATTGAAGGTAACTTATTTCATAATGTATTAGATATTTTCTGGTTTTACCTCCCTAATATCTTACCAAGTAAGCAGAACTAGAAGAATGCTTTGATTCTTAATTCCTCATCATAAGCAAAAAATTGAATATTTCAAGATATATTTTCCAGAAGATTCAATGCAGTTTTTCTTCAGAGATTCACTTTAAGTCATGCACTTTCCTCATGTCACCTTCAGGAGGGTCCCAATGGGAGATTTTCTGAGTGATGTGAAAGACTCAAAAACCTGATTGGACAAAGAGTGTGTGAAACAAAATAAAAAATGTTTCTTGAGCATTACTTGAGATACCAGAAGCACTTTCATACATTCATAATGGCTAGAGATGCTTAAGACAACACTTCTGTCTTGCAGGCATACCTGCCAACTCTCCCCTATTTCTAAATATGTACGTACTCAAATGCATTTATTACTTTTTGTAACTTTTCTTACATTCTTTCCACTAAATTTTCAAAGAGCATAGATAACTTAGCAGAAATTATAAAATACATGGATTATTTTCTTTTGTGAGGCGATCTTTGTACCCTATCCCAAATCCATTTTAAGCTTCCCTGCGGATGAAGTGAGGGGGAAAGGAAAGGTGGAACAAAACAAAGGAAGGAAGACTAGACCTCACTGCCCTGAAGTGATTGGGGGCTGGGGGGCGGAAGGGGTGGGGGTGTGTGTGTGTAATTCTTGATGCTTTGCTTCAGAGAGGATGCAAAACCTAAGAGCCAAAAATCTTCTCAGAGCACATAAGTTTCACCTCATACATTTGCAGAGTGTAACTTCAGGATATTTTGAAACAATCAGAAATTGATCAGTCCCAGGATACAACTCCAGCCGTTGTCCCTCTTTCAGATTTACAAAGAAACTACATCACTGCTAAAAAATCCCCTGTGTCTTCATTGATGTTATTCAAAATCTGGGAGCAAGAAAATTTTTGCTTTCAACTATCCCACAAAGTAATTAAACTATTATTACATATATTTCATGGCTTCCCGTTGCCAGTATGGTTGAGATATTGTATTAACTTAGTTATCTAGGTAGTTTATATACTCCCAAAATTACTCTTGGATATTACCTATTTGAGCATTCTGTTGCTCATTCAGATCAGGGGAATGCAGAATATAGTGTTCTCCACTTCCATATCTTTCAGTTTGGCTTGTGCTGACTACAGCATTATACATGGCATGAGTGCTATTACAGCTACACATTCTGTGGATTTCATTTTTTAAGAATATATAATAGTGTCTCAATCAACCTTTCATGTTTTTCAAATGAGCTATACTAGTTTAAGCTAGCTTTCAGGGTAGCATACTCTAGCTGAAGTAAATAATTGCAAATAATCCAGAATAGGTTTAGAGTATTGTTTAGTTTACAGCCAGTTGTCAGAAGCCCATTAGTCCTTTGCAGAACTTACAAAGAATTTAGGGAGTTGTGTTACTGCATACTGTGGGAATCATATCTAGGAAATTACACATGTAACTAAGTTACTTGTCTTGAATTATCCCTTTTTGTGAGTGTGTGTAGTTTTCTTACAACTGCCCTCATGTGAAACCATTTTTCAGCAAGAGAAATGGTACTGGTTATTCTTATTTTAAAAAACCAAAAATTTGGTTTGAACCAATTTTTTCCCCATATGATTTTTTTGAATTCTATTCATTGTCTTAATTACTGTAAGTCATGTTCATATATGGCATAGAGGACTCAGAATTTTGAATGATGAAATGGATAATCTTAGAATTAATTATACTGTTGTACCTATTCCTTTCTTTCACACCTAAAGCCATTCTTTTAGCTTCTTTCTTTCCTTTTACTTTTCACACACAGTAAGAATCAGATTATGCCATCTGAATGCCACTAGAATATGTTACAATTAGAGGAAGCATGCTACAGTATATTTTAAATTACACATCTGTGCTACCTTGACATACTTTACAAATAATAATTTAAAAATTATGTGCATATATGTGTATTAGAGTAGGTAAAAAAATCCAAACAAATTATTTTCAGGTTTTCACATTTACTACTGGAAACCCCCAAATATTTAAAACTAATCTTTTAATTTTAAGATCAATTTTATATGTGTGTTATTTTACAGTATTCCAAGTTACATAGTGTCAACATAATTATATGCTGACATATTGTGTTTTCCAAAAATGATGAAGTGTATTGCTTGAAATCAGAAGTCCAATTTCCTACCAACTTAATAGAGTTGGTAGAAAATAATTTTGTTTCTTTCCCTTTTGTTCTGTGTAGCATTTAGACTGTGAATGATCTATGTATTGTTTTGTTTTTCATTATTATTTTTGTTTAAACCTTTGATTTTATTTTCCACCACTGTGATTTGTGAACTGAGAAAGAAGTGTGACTAGATGTGATTCCCAAGATTATGCAAGTCCACTGCCCTTAAAAGAAAATCTATTTCTTGCAGTTATCTTTGACTGTGCAGAAGCCCCTTGATGAAAATAAAAATGCTTTCTCTCACAAGTTATTTAAAAGCAACCTTCTAGTCATCATTCATACTCCCATTTGATGAGGTGAAGGAAACCTGGAGATGCATGATTTTTGGAAAACAGCATATATGCATGCACTATAATTTCAAACAAACAAACAAAAACCCCAACACTTCAAAATCCTTCCCAGCTGTCATATCTGACAGAGTGCAAATGAAGATTGGAACAATGTTTGTTCATTTGCTTGCCCCTGGTGACAGATATACCCCTGAAGAGGAAGAGTTGAGAAACTGTTTGCTGAAGGCTCACTGATATTTTCGTGGCTGCAGAGAGTCAAGAGGGTTATAGACATTTGAACAGCCTTCCATTTAAGGCTTTACCCTGATCACTGATCTGGAGATTTGCCTGAATATAGTAATGGTCTATTACACCTTTACATGCTACATTAAGGCTTATGCTATGAAAATGTTGCACGGAACTGTCAAACAGGGTAATATTTGAGACACCACCTCTCTATTATATAATGCTATGGGAGGCTGGCCTCTGCAATTATATGGAGAATCTGACCTTGTGGAGAAGAGCATCTTTATATGCATGTGTACAGAAAACCAACAAAAGGGAATAGATTTCAGGATTCAGTGCTATTGCCTGGTGAAAGACAGCAACTGTCTGCTGCTGTCACATAAGGAAGCACAATGTTAATTTTTTATTCACTTCCAGAAAGATGAACAGTTAGCTATAGCAAGGCATGTACTGTTCTTTTATTGCTACAATACGAAGAAAGCTTTATTTCAGAACATTTTTTCCTGTTTACCTATTTGACAAATGAAATATGTGATTCTTAAAGTATGAATTCAGAAGAAGTAAAGATAAAAATAGAATTACTTGTGGGGAAAAAAAACCCCAAACCCCCAAACCAGAAAGACACATTAAATACATAATGTGGTGTAGAAAAGTAGGAGTTTGTAGTTTCCTGACAAAAATGGTTAGAAGATGGCTTCAGGAATTTTCAAGAATTGATACCTAACTGTAACATTGTTCTTTAAAATTAACAAAAAATAAACAGTTGTGAAAGTTTTTAGGTCTTTATATTGGTAATTAATTAAACCACAAAGATACACGCTTTCTTTCATTTCTGGGTTAATGTCACGAATGGTGTAAAAAACAATGCTCAGTGTTTGAAAGAACTAAGGATTGAAGAATGTGTTTATGAATCCCCATAAACTCATAAGTATCTAATAAATTAACAAGCACCTAAATAAATAGCCAGAATTCTATAAATGTTGAGGAGTCAAGAGCTAACAATGCCTCTTGGCATAATTTTTTTTTTTTTTTTTTTTTAAAGCATGTCAATAGACTTCTCCAAAATACTAGTGGCTGTATATTCAACATCATACTCAGGTAAGAAAAAAAAGCAGATAGGCTAGCAATCTGATTCCAGTCACATTGACCTTTAATTTACTTGGAACAGTTAAGTTGGAACACAGACATTACTTGCTTCAAATAATGGTACCTTGTGAAACTTAATTTAGGTTATTTCTAATGGTAATTGAGAAAGTAAATCATAAATCATCAGTTTACATTGGGCAATCTGCTTGATATTTATTGACAACACATGTTCTCCTGTGTATCTTTAGAATAATGTAAGACACTAGTGACTTGGTCAATTTTCAGTCATTTTTTTGACAAGCATTAACCAGGGTATCTTCTTTTTTTTCATAGTCTGAATTAAGTCATAAGGCAAAAAAAATCACAGGGAAGAGAAGAAGGAAGGGAAACTAAGGCACTACAAACTCTTTCTGAGCCTTCCTCCATCCCATGGTCCTTGACTTAAATGGGAATATTCTATTAAGATCCCAAAGGAGGAAAATGAGACCCGCACTTTGGCCCAGCTCTGATTTTTAAATGGTTGCAGAAGAAAGAGAGGTGTTATAAAAGTCTGTTCAAAAAGGATTTCTAGGCAGAGAAGCATCTAAAAATGTTCACTATCATCTTTTTATCATCTCTGATCATGGTGAAAAAGCATAGGCCATAAAGCATAAATCATAAACTATTAGTAGGTGTAGGGAGAGGCTGAACTGAAGTTCTCTGAGGTATTGTATAGTGAAATTATGGTTTTGTGACACACATGGTTTCAGAGCATAATGCCACATGAAAGGTGATGATTTGAGTTCCATGCTTGCCAGTTTCTGAAGGCTGGCTGGTTTAAGGACAGTGCTTTTGTACAAAGCCTCTTGCAATGAAGTGGTATGTTCTGAAAGGGAAGAAATCATGCAGTCAGATTGTCTTGATTCAGGTGCAGATTCTCCCTCTTTGGGATGCCGCTTATAGTTATCATCTCTAAAAGGAACAGTCACCAGACACAGTAATGGTTTTGCTGATCTTCCTGCCCTCCCCCAAACTTTTCTTTTTTTTCCTTAAAGTAGGTAGCTCATCCTGCAGACTGTGTTCAATGCCTGACAGTAACAGACATGATCCACAGGGAATCCTGGTAATACCAGTAGCAAGGCAGCAATCTTGTTGGGATCACAGAGATGTGGTGGGATGGCTCTCATGACTGGAGTGTTGTAGTGGAGGGATACAGGATCTTCAGGAAGAACAGGCCAGGAAGATGAGCAGAAAGAGTTGCCCTTTATGTGACAATATCTGGAGTGCATCGAGCTCTGCCTGAGGATGGATGAGGAGCCAAACGAGAGCTTATGTGTTAGGATTAAAGAGAGGACTGGCAGAGGTGACATTATAGTGGGTGTCTGCTACAGGTCATCTGACCAGGAAGAACAATTGGATGAGGCCTCTACAGACAGAGAGCAGCAGCCTCACATTTGCAGGCCTTGGTCCTCATGGGGGACTTTAAGTATCCTGATATCTCCTGAATGAGCAACACAGCAGGACATAAGGAATCCAGGAGGTTCCTGGAGTGCATTGATGACAACTTCCTGTTCCAAGCGGTAGAGGGAACCAATGAAGAAAGGTGCTCTGCTGGACCTCCTACTCACCAAAAAGGAGGAGCTCATTGGGAATGTGAAGGTTAAATGTAGCCTTGGCTGCAGTGAACATGAGATGGTGAAGTTCAGAATCCTGAGGAGGGGGAGCAAGGTGAAAAGCAAGCTTACAACCCTGGACTTCAGGAGAGAAGTCTTTGGCTTCTTCAAAGATCAGCTTGGAGAGACCTGTGGAATAAAGCCCTGGAGGGACAAGAAAATCATCAGGAGTAGTCAGCATGGCTTTACCAAGGGGACCTCATGCTTTGCCAACTTGATAAACTTCTGCGATTAAGTGACTGGCTTGGTAGACAAGGGGAGAGCAGTCAATATGGTTGACCTGGACTTCAGTAAGGACTTTGATACTGTCTCCCATAAGATCCTCATAGACAAGCTGTTGAGGTATGGGCTGGATGAACAGACAGTGCATTGAAAACTAGCTGAACAGCTGGGACCAGAGGCTGGTGATCAGTGGCATGAAGTCTAGTTGGAGACCAGTAACTGGCAGTGTACCCCAGGGGCCAATACTGGGTCCAGTCCTGGTCAACATCTTCATTAATGATCTGGATGACAAGGCAGAGTATACCCTCAGCCAGTTTGCTGATGACACAAAAATGGGGGGAGTGGCTGACAGGCCAGAGGCTCGTGCTGCCATCCAGAGGGACCTGGACAGGCTGGAGAAATGGGCTGACAGGAACCTCCTGAAGTTCAACAAAGGGAAGTTCCACAAGTCCTGCACCTGGGGAGGAACAACCCCACACAGCAGTATATGCTGGGGGCTGCCCAGCTGGAAAGCATCTTGGCAGAGAGAAGGACCTGGGGGTCCTGGTGGACACCCAAGTAGAACATGAGCCAGCAATGTGCCCTTGCCACAAAGAGGGCTAATGGTATCCTGGGCTTCATTAGACAAAATACTGCCAGCAGGTTGATGGAGGTGATCCTTCCCCTCTACTCAGCACTGGTGAGGCCACACCTGGAGTACTGTGTCCAGTTCTGGGCTCTTCAGTACAAGAGAGACATGGACATACTGGAGAGAGTCCAGCAAAGGGCCACTAAGATGATGAAGGGACTGGAGCATCTCTCCTACAAGGAAAGGCTGAGACAGCTGGCGCTGTTCAGCCTGGAGAAGAGAAGGCTCAGGGAGGATCTTATTAATGTATGTAAATACCTGAAGGGAGGGTGCAAAGAGGAGGGAGCCAGGCTCTTTTCTGAGGTGCCCAGTGACAGGTCCAGAGGCAATGGGCATAAACTGAAACACAGGAGGTTCCCTCTGAACATCAGGAGACACTTTGTTACTGTGAGGGTGACTGAGCACTGGCACAGGTTGCCCAGAGATGTAGTGGAGTTTCCCTCCTTGGAGGTATTCAAAAGCCATCTGGACATGATCCTGGGCAACCAGGTCTAAGTGTCCCTGCTTGAGCAGGAGGGGTTGGACCAGATGACCTCCAGAGGACCCTTCCAACCGTAGTCATTTTGTGATTCTGTGGTACCTATATATAGGTATTAACCTTTTTCATACAAATCCACATGCCAAAAAGGCACCCCAGAGTTTATCCTAAGCTTATTTTTTATTCTGCTTTTGTGTTGGCTGTATGAACATCTTATTTTGAGAGGTGTGGGATTTTTATAGCTGTTTTATAGCTGTTGGAGCAAAAAGAGCACAGAAGGTGTAAAACTAGCTAGACTACTCACTGTCAAAACACTTTGGCATTATGAAATTCACTATTTCTTTAGAGCAGCAATAGATGTCTCGATGAACCAAATAATTTAAAATAATTACACCATTAAAATTACTTTGAGACTTTGTACCTTCTGCCTTTGCTAAGTGTAAAGTTGGAGCATAAGAGAAATAGAACTACACTTCAGCATGGCAAAGTACTCCTGCATCCTACACAAAAATACTTTCTATAGCACTGGTGGAATTTAAGGTCTAATGTACATTCAGCCACTAGTGGGCATATAGGTCATATATAACTATGTGAGAAACCTATCCTTATAAGTTTCTGTACTTTGAGGGTCATAATTTGAGCTTCAAAAACATGATTTGTATGTGTGCCATAGTCTGTGTGGTTTTGAAATTTTGGTGTATACAACACTTTTCCCATATAAAGATCTTTGCTTGGATTGCCATTCAGTAGTGACTGTAGGCAAACAGCTGGGGCAGAATTAAGGTTAACTGTGTGTTTCAATGTTATTTTTAAGCTGACCAGAAAAATAGTGTTTCTCTTTTTTTAATTTGCTTTTTGTCAACCTGAACTATTGGGTGACTGTGTTTGGAACTGTTTTAAGGATAAACTGAATAGGCTTTTATTATTTTGTTACCTTTTTTTATCTTGTTATGTAGACCGGGTCAATATATTTTGAATGCTTGTATTGTTGGTGATGAGGTGAGCAACCAGCACAACTGATAGCTCATAGGTGCTCAGATTCACGATTAAAAGTTAATGACATTTTATCCTTCACATAGATGTATTTTCTTCATGATAATTACCTCATGACTCCAGAGCCTGAGTTTCTAGGAAAACCATGAAGATTCATCCTAAAGTTATAGACTTGACAGTATTGTGCTAGTGTGAATCAGATTCTGAACTGTGTAGTGATAGTAACTGAAGAATTCAGAATGTTCTTTCTCTTTCTTTGGTACTGACATGAACTGTATTATGTATGTAAGTTTATTTTACAGAAGTGATAGAAGGAAATGCGTGTGAGAGGAAATAGTGAAGGCATTGGTAGATAGGGATTCTATTTCATTAGCTGCTTTTTACAGATAATCTTTTTGGAAAGTATCAGCCAACTGTCCTGAGTCTGATACGGATTTTCTGCCTTGTATCAAATGATTGATATTATTGCATTGATGCAGGATTTACAAATTTCCTCCCTGTCTTCCAGACATGCATATATCTTTAGTTCTGCTGGGACATTTTTCTTTTCTGTCTGTACCTAGGCAGCTGTATACAGACACAGACTCCTCTCTCTACCCTATGAACCATTCAGACGTGGGTCAGCTCTCATGAAAGCTTAACAGTCACATACACATGCACTTTTCTTCCCAACTTGCAATGCTGCTGCTGATCTGAAAGGGGAGGTAAGGGCTTGGGATCCTTCCCAACCTTTATCTCTGCACAGCTTCTCCTTTTCTATAGTTGTTTCTCACTTGAAGAATTCCTCAGTACTACTCAGTGACCATAGAAGCTTAGAGCCTACTAAATACAAAATGACAATGCACAGCAATCCACTGCCACCTTCTTAAATACACCAGCAATTAATTTTCTCAAAATCTCATGCCAGAACATTCCTTATTTAGCCTTATATTCTCCCTTACTCTTCCTTTACTGTTCATAAACTTGTAGAATGCAATCTCAAAATGCTTTGCCTCTGAGTTGATGAGCTTTTCAAGAACTTTCAACCTCTGATGGTTAGGAAACTGCTAATACCCCATCTAAGCAGACTAACCATAGTATGCTCCCATTATCACCCAAGAAGATTCTCAGTATAACTCATTGAATCATAGAATAATTACAGTTATAGTGAGCAGTGGAAACTGGCTCTTACTGAATACAAAAAAGCTTAATATTCCTAAGTAACATAAATTGATGTCATATCCTGGTGGGTAAATATACATCATTTCAGCTTTCGTTTTCCTAGCATGAAAAAGCTAGATTGTTTTAATGTCATGTTTTTCCTCTAATAAGCCTAGAAGCTCTTCTCCACACCAACCTGGTTTAGATAAATCTTGTATTTTTAAATATGTATGACATGTATAAGTAATTGTCCATGAGGCATTTTCAGTGCACCTAGTTAAGTACCTAGATAAGTACACCTTGTTCCCCATCTCTGGAGACTTACCAGTTCTTGCATGTTAGAAACCAATTTGTTTTTTTTCAGTCCAGTCATATGATCACCTACAATAGTAGGATCAACCAATACAGCCTCTCTCATCTTAGGACAAACATTCTTCTCGTTATTCTCTAAGTGCATGAAATTACAGCTTGCACATTTACATTTCACCTCTTTTCTGGGTTTTTTGGGGTTTGTCTTTTTTTTAAATCTACAAAGTCATCTAATTACTCCTGAGGGATTATAATACACTCTTTAGTAGTGATACTGCCTCTGAAATTTGTCATTGCCAAAATTCCTTGTACTAAAGTCACCAGTGAAAATAATAAATGGGAGTCAGTCTCAAGATCAGTTATTGAAGAACATCTTTGGTATCTCTTTCCTGATAACTCACCTTTCAACATAACTCTTTTTTTGGTTGTTTGGTTTTGGGATTTTGTTGTTGTTGTTTTTCTGTTTGCATGTGGGGTTTTGCTGTTAGTCAATTCTTTATTCATTTTACAGACCATGTCTAAAACCTGATCTTTTCTGCATTAAATAATAATTTCCCATGAGGCATTTATATCAGAAGTTCTGCTTAAATTTAGATGAATTAGCATGAATGCATTTGTCTGAGAAGTGTGATAAGGCAACAAAGGCACATTCTCATGTTTGATAAAACCATGTTGATTTTAGTCCACTTCCCTCCATGTACAATTACCTTTTCTTTGTAATTTCATTTCTGAGTCGTTTCTGAACAGGAGTCAAACTAATGAGCTTGTAGTAGCTGAGGCATTTTGCTTTCCTTTTTTTCCTCCGTACATACTTCTGACAGTAAGAATAGTAGTAAGCTTTCTATCTGCTAGTCCCAGGTTACAACCTCTACATTGAATGATTAATTGAAAATTTGCTACCAGAAATCTATAAATATCCCAGTTTGTGGATTTTATTGCCCTTCAATTTTATCAAAGTAAACTCGCTTCTACATTTGATGCAGTCGTTTCCATTACCTTATCTTTAGATAACTAATTTTCTGCTATTTCAAATTCCTTAGAAAAGTGCAGTTCAAATATGCTTACAGACATTTGTATTTCTGAATTTGATTTATGTAACTCATTGATCCTTTATCCATATGTTTATAGATATTTTCACTTACTCTTAAAATTCTGTCTTTTCTGCTTACTTATCCAAGCAGACTGTCAGCCTTCTGATTTTCTCTTTTCTTTGTGAGGACTCCAGATACTGCACTTCTATTTAAATTCAGTGCCTCCACCTTTACATTCAAATCTTTGGATTCTTCTGTCAATTTTATCAACCATCTTCCTAATTTTTCTGTCTGCCATACTAAAACCCAGTACCTTAGATTTTGATGTTTCTGTCTTGGGCGCCAATTTGAAATGAAATGAATCATATTTGTACATTTTTTCATGGCATCTTCAGTGTTTACCAGAACTGCACCAGTGACTAATTGATTTAGGAATTTACTACATATTCATATCCAAGCATGCCTGAGACTTACCTTTGTGGACTGATACGGATCAGAAGATAAATGCTAAGAAGGCAGTAGGAATTATAAAAGTAACACTACTTCATATATCTCACATAATCTTACAAAAAAATTTAACCATTCTGCCGCCCTGATGCAGTAGAGGTATTAACATATCCCCATGAAGTCTTCCTAGGAAGTGGTTTTTTACCTATGAGGAGGAATGTTATCTTTCTTTAAGCAGTCTTTTTTATGAGCACGCAGTACTGTACCACCATCTTTAATCTTAATTCCATCCTTTCTAAACAGTAAATTTTTTCAGCCAGCTGTATCCCAGTTACAAATGGACTTGTTTTGCATTTCTATTATTTCTATAATGAATGGTTTCATAACTTTCACAACAATTTCTGAAAGCAGTTGTTTACCAATGCCTAACTCATTGTATTAGCAAACAGCCATTTGAGTTGTTTCACTTTGGCCTTATCTTTGCTTTCAGCTGGAGGTACAGTTAATTTACTGGCTGAAATTTTTTACAGAGTTATGCTCATAAAACCAGGAGGGCTATCCTTTCTCTTTGTGTTTCTTTCTCCATTGACACGTTCTTTTTAAAGGGATTTCTCTTCTGCTGTGCAGCTTTGAAATTTTAGTAGTCTTTCAAAATCTTCCCCTGCCCCTAGCTACAACCCCACAAAGCTATGGGGGTTTTTTTAATTCATTTGGCATTCAGACTGCATTTAGCACGTGTCTCCCAGTCCATTCCCAAAATTTCACCTGAGAAGCAGCACAATTTTGAGTTGCAACTTCGGTTCTTCAGTGTTATCTTTTGTGAAGTTTACCAAGTAGTAGTTCCTGCAGCTTACACTATCCACTTCAAGTTAATGTATTTATAATTTTATGATCTCTGATGTACTTATGATCTTCTTTCTTAATACTATTGCCACAGTCTTCCTTACCCATAGCAAGCTATGAGATTAAAAAGAAGAGGGGAAAAAAAGAAAAAAAAAAGAGCCCACCCAATCACACATTTTCCTGTAAATACATCTTCCTTAGAAATACAAAACCAGTTGTGTAAATATGAAATATGAGAAAAGGTTCAGGATTTAAATTCTTGTTTATAATTCTTCTATTTTCACTGAATGTTGCCTTACCAGTTAGAAGTCTTTCTTATTAAGTTATCACCACTGAAGTTTTCTCTGAAGATATAAATGTACCAAGCTTAAGAGTTTCACAGAATAGTATATTATTTATAATAATAATTTTTTTTAAAGCAGGTTGTTGTTAATATGTAACGTCTGCCATGTTGCTTTCTTGAGTTTCTTTTAAGATTTGAAAATCTGTTAAAATAAATACTAAACCCCATTTCCTACAGTGATCATAGTTCCTCTACCTTATTAGATAGGTACTACTATCATGTGTCAGTATAGCAGAGAATGTTATTGCTACTGCAATAAGTGATTTATTAGTTATCATTTCTAAGGTACATGAATAGTTGCCAGTACTTTTTACACCTGCAGTGAGAATAGCAAATCTTTTCAAGATGCTTCTAGCACAATTGTAAAAATCCTGTAACAAGGAATTGATTTTTGAATAAGTTGCTATAGCTGTAGCTTTATCATCGTGTCAGTAGGTACAGTGTAAAACCCGTCCTTGTAGTGTGCAACTAATATACCCACTCTCTGCAATGTGTCTTTTCACAGGGGGCTGTATAAAAAGGATTTTTCTACTAGGAAGAAAAAGCTGTAACCCTAAGTAAAGCAGCCTTGTCCTCCTACTTGTTAATTTGAATCAACACAGCTGGTATTAACTTTCTTGTAATATAAAGACTTGACCACCTTAGGTACTTGTGATGCAGAATCACATCAATAGTCTGTCTGTAGAAATCTCTGCATGTGCAAAAGAAACCCAGCAGAATTTGCTTTGTGCAGTATAATAATTTTGCACAACAACTGGCATTTCCGTAAGACCTAAATGCTAACTGTCATTTAGCTAGAAATTTTAATTGTGGTGGTTTTGCAGTTTCAAGTGAGTTTTCTGGTTGCACTGTTTCACTTGGTCTTCATATAGACTTCCGTTATCAGTAGAATGTGAGTTGGTGAGAAGCTTTCTATATTGGTCTTCAATAGCATAAACCAATATATTGATGCTAGAAAAGCAGATTTGATCTTAATCCTGTTATCCAAGAGACAGCAGTTAATTTGTCTGCCCTGTGAAACTGATCCTTACTGTGAACATCTCCTAAGTCAAGGCAAGATTTCCAAAGGATCTGAGTGATCTGATTTGGAGTTTTATATTCATGAGCTTAAGCAGTAGTTCTTTTACTTACTGTAAAGCAAATATAAGAGAGACAAATGTCAACTTAGTATATTTGTTTATAAATCATGGAAGTATTAAAGTTTGTATAGCTTTTATTGTTACTTTTTGTCTCTAATATACTGGGTAATTACAAACGAACAGTTTTGTGTCTCAAAGAACTGGTATCAAGGCACAAAACTTTATAATGCATTGCACTGTTAATGGTTTTGTGTGTGCAGACCATATACAATGTACTAATAGTTATATCCTCCTCTAGTCTGTCATCTAACCACTAATTTTGCTATATAGAATGAAGATTTCCTCATATCTTTTTTTTATTTTATCATGCTTTATTACACAAGCATTATTGGAACTGTATTGAAAGTATCATTATACAAGTTTACTACGTAGGAAGAGAATTATTATCTTTGTAAGCAAGCTGTTCACTCAGTTCTTATTCCAAGATTTTTATTATATGATAGGCAATAAAATATTTGTATAGTCTACTCTACCTGTGCCAAAGTCTATACTGCTGGCCTGTGAACTGACATTAAGCCATCTTGCCCTGCCTGCCTGCCACAGAAGCCTAGCAAAACCTGTAAAGTTAACAAGTTTCAAATAAAGTTTAAGTCTCAAATAAAATTTAAGTTAGTGATTAAGACCCTGCTCCTGCATACACTAAGTATATCTGGTGACTTGTGTGTGCATGAAGTCACGTGTATTCTGAAGTCAGACTATTTGAATACATGCATTCTAATACATGTTCTATCTTTGCTACTAGCTGAGTGCAATGGACCACAAATTCTGAAGTAAAAAACCTGTATTGTACTTCAGTTCTTTTCAATTGCTACTGTTTGCAATGAGACCCTGCTTTTGGCCTGTATCTGTTAGCCCCTCTTAAGCTATTGATTGGATAGCCTTAGGATGGTATCCTAACTCAAAAATTGAGACAAAGTAGATTCTTGCCTTATTTCCCTGAAAATAAAAGTTGTCTGAATGTATTCTACAAATGCCTAAAAGTTTCAAATGCAGATGTTCTGTTCTGCAAGTTAGAAGCTTTACAGTGTGGTGTTTTGTTGCTAATATCTACTTATTTTGAAAGGGAGGAGGATAGAGTTACAGGTTGAGATCAAACACAACTTTTCTGCTACTTGCTAAGACAGACATTTGTAGTTATTACATAGAATGGCCTCCTAGAAGATGGCAAGGACTAAGTCTATGACCTCTGGATTTAAATTCAAGCAAGATTCATCAACTCAGTTTTCCTGTGAAATTGCTGCCAGTACTGTAGGACACTCACTGTCACTGGGTCAAAGCACCAGGCTCTGCCGTTGTGGTTCATGCATCCAATAGGGCTGGGAAGGTTGATCTTGTACTTTGAGGTAGCATGCAAATCAAATTGTTCTGGAAATATCCACTTGTGTGTAAGTGTGCAGTGAAGCATTGAACATACCATGCAGTTATAGGCTACCGTGTCTTTGAGAAGACTATACAATAAACAGAAATGACTGATTGTGCAGTGAAGAAAAGGCTATGTCCAAGTAATCATTGAAATTAAGCAGTAATGACCCTATATTAGCTAAGGAGCAAGTTTTAACACTGTTTTCTATATTTTAAAAGATCTTTTTAATGTACCCTGACACTTGACTCAATCTAGTAAGTAATGTTATGTTTTATCAATCAAACTGTAATCTAATTCATATTCTAATGAGAACTTAGTATCTGCCATTTTACTTGCTGTTTAAGGAAATATAACTTCTACTTTTCCCTACTTTATTAAAAACCCATTAATTTGGAGATATTAAGTTGCACTGAAAAATTACCAGACGTTTTCTCATGTCATAGCAGGTCAAAACATCTAAAGTAGCATGTTAAGAAATAGACTGCTTACCAAATTTAGCAAACTACAAGCTATTCATTCAAAGGTTCATGATAGTTCACTGATTTAGATAGAAAGACTCCTAAAATAAATAAAGGAAGTCCTACCTGAGATACTTGGTCACCTGCTGTGTTATGGTTCTGCTGGCTCATTGATCACTACCAGCAATTAGAACATTTTCATTCAGTCGTCTCTGACTCTAGTTACCCTGTTGCATAACATTAAAGACTCAGATTCTGTCAGTGTTTCAAAAGCAAGTACATTTTTCTTCTGTGCATCCTGGCTTTATACCCTGTACCTAGAAGGTAGCTCAAAGATAACAGAAGAGGGAAAGGTCTGTGTTGAGGATGACTTTCCTGACCACTTACTTTTAGACATGGAGTGGGGAGATAGAGCAGTGAACATCAGCACTGTCTTTGGGGAAGATGTTATTTATCCAGAAATGGGATGACACTGGATGGAAGATAAATTATGCTTCAGAGTAATAATGCCTCCAAGAGGTATTGGAGATAAAGCATCACCTTCAAACTCCTAAGCAGGGAGTGCAGCCTTGTGTTCAGGCTATCCTGAACTTAGACCAGCATGTAGAATAACTTTATTTTAACTGTGTTTTGCAGAGTGGATCATGCTCACTGCAAGCTGCATGCTGAGTGAAGAGAGCCAGGTTTCTGTAAATGTTTGTGTCTGAAGATCTAGGTAAGTGACTTAACTCATACATAAAAATAATTATTCCAAATGAAAATTTTATTTTGAAATGCTATTTACATGTTTCTTTCTCTAAAATGAATCAGTCTCCTGCTTTGAACTGGGCATATAGATTACTGGTGGTCTTGTCTGAAATCTGGTAAAATAAAATAATCTGTAATTCAGAGCAAGTATTTAGAATAAGTGATTTTAGAATAGCTCCATTCTTTTCTGGTTGTGGTAGCCTGTCTGGCTAAAATCAGGGCTGCCAAAGGCCACTAAACAATGATGAAAACTACATCTGATGTGATGAAGCGTCCCTTTTACCCAGAAAAGACTGAGTTCACACTGCCCTTCTCTTACTCTCTTGATTCAATAAATGCAATAGCTTTCATAATATTTTGTCACAGTTTTCTGTCACCTATTTGAAAATCAGGTATGTTTATATGATTTTATATTATTTGCTCTTCATGAAGAAAAATTTAGACTCAGGAAAATGCTTTGAATTCTTTTTCTATGTAGCTATGTTGTCTTACAGGAGACTTGCAGGAGTCAAATTATTTTCTTTCATGTTTAGTGTGATATACCCTCACTGAGCTAATAAATGTTGACTTTTATAAGCTTCAGAGGATGTGATTTTTGACTTCTTGTGTCCAAGGCTGTCTGGTTCTCAGAAGTTTCCTTTTGCTCTAAAGAGTCTGGCAATCTCACTGTTCAGTTGTCTGATAATTTAGGGCTGTATGTGGTTTCATCTTGTCTATACTTTCATTGACTTTCTGGTGTCACTATAGCCAGTACAAGTACAAAAAGAACTGAGATTGGGAGTCAGAATTGCCACAGATAATATTTGGGCTCTGTCAGGAAGAATGTTACATAAAGGCTATGTGACTTTGGAAAGGAATGCTGTGTTTAGGATGCCAAGAAATGTATTTTAACTTCAGTTCTCTTTGAGCTGAAGTATGCCCATAACTAGCAATGAAAGAGACAACAAAGGAGAAACCAGGGGTAAAGAAAACTTGACTTTCCTTGCTCCTTCACCCTGTGCCCTTTGCATGCCAGGACAGTGGCAGTGGTTGTGCATGAGGGATCACTTACTGCTCCTTCACTTGTGGTGTCATGGGACATATTTCATAAAGTCGCAGGGAAGATACAAGAAGGAAACAGTTCCATCAGTATTTTACACCAATACACAAAACAAACCAGAGAACTACAAAAGGAGTTGTTCCTCATTCACAGTAAGTCATGATCCACAGCATGTGGTCCTGCTTAGTGTGAACAGAAATGAAAAGAGATGTTTCTAGTGAAACAAGGAACGATTGTTTCTCAATATCCTATTGAGAGATTGCATCTTTTCCACAGCCCAAATCAAAACTACACAGCTGACAGTCTGTCTTTGAAACAGTGAGTATGTACTCAGTCATGGGTTTGGTTTTTTCTCCTTCTACCGTAGTTTTGAATCAGACAATAAACTTTGCAAAATTGTTCTCTTTTTATTTCCATTTACTCTAAGCAAGAGCTTGTGCCATCAACAATCGTGCTTTATGGCATGTAATTTGTTTGCAGTGCAGAGGTATCTTATCTCTCTGCTTTCCCAGCTTCCCTTCCCTTCCTATCAGCAATTGCTAAAACACAGGTACATTGTCAGTGGCAAGTAAGGTGTCAAGATGGGGTCCTGAGGTGACACAGACTAAATGAGGAAAAATATTAAAACATGACCTTAAGGTTATGAATGGGATTAGTCTTGTTATTTGTAACAAGTAACTCTATCCTTGAATGCTTGTTTTGTATTTTCTTAACCAATACATTACATTAATAAACCAGTACACTGGATTTTCACAGGTGCTACTGCATCTCTATGGCAATGAAAAGGTGTTTCCTGAAAGTTCGTTTTGCATAGTTCTTTCTTATGGGGACCTTAAAATAGTTACCTTCAAAATACTTCTGCTATATGTATTGGATAGAAAAAAAAAATCAACCTGAATATTGGAAGAATATTTTTTTCAAACTATTTTTTCACCCAGCGCAGACCATATGAGTATCTCGCAAAATAAGCATGAAATTGTTCATCCTGAGGACTGATATATCCATTCAATTTTTGATGCAAGGTCTAAATTCCAAAAAAATATAAAACTGTCTGGGTGAAGCAGCAGTATTTAAAAACAGAGACTAAAAAATATGTCTGCTGCAATTGCGCCCTTACCACTTTCCCAGTTATCTGTATCACCAGAATGACAGAAGAGAAACAGCAAGTTGGCTTCAGGATTTAATCATTAGCCTACTGTTCTGTTGAATAGCACATATCATTTAAAAATCCAAACTCCTCATGAGTATTTTGGGAAGATCTTGACCAGAGGTACATTTTGAATGATACTGTTTTTCACTATTCCCTCCTAAACTTGTTCTTTAACTGCTTCAGCAGCATAAAAGATCTCATAACTACCACTGTGAGTGAAAAATAGAGCTAATTACATTTTGAGTCCCAGCCAGCCAAATTAGAAACAAAGACAGGATAAAATCCTTCTTTTGGATTACAGGAATTTGTTTAAGTGAGGTTGTAAGCTTTGAGCAGAATAGTTTGTACCTAGCAGCAACCTGAAGCACGTGGGGATGTGTTAGAGTGAGCACTGGAACTTTCACTCACACCACAAGCTGTATTTGTGCTTGGGATTGCCCCAACCCATGTGCAGGACCTTGCACTTGGCCTTGTTGAACTTCATGACGTTCGCACAGGCCCACCTCTCAATCCAGTTGAGGTCCCTCTGAATGGCATCCTTTCCCTCCAGCGGGTTGACCAAACCACACAGCTTGGTGTTGCTGGCAAACTTGCTGAGGGTGCACTCAATCCCAGTGTCCATGTCGCTGGCAAAGATGTTAAACAGCGCTGGTCTCAATACTGACCCCTGAGGAATGCCACTCGTCACTGCTCTCCACTTGGACATTGAGCCGTTGACGGCAACTATTTGAGTGTGACCATCCAGCCAATTCCTTTTCCACCGAGTGGTCCACCTGTCAAATCCATGTCTCTCCAATTTAGAGACAAGAATGTCATATGGGACAGCATCAAATGTTTTGCACAAGTCCAGGTAGATGACATCAGTTGCTCTTCCCTTATCCACCAATGCTGTAACGCCATCATAGAAGGCCACAAAATTTATCAGGCACAATTTGCCCTTAGTGAAGCCATGCTAGCTGTCACCAATGACCTCTCTGTTTTCTGTGTGCCTTAGAATAGTTTCCAGGAGGATCTGCTCCATGATCTTGCCAGGCACAGAGGTGAGACTGACTGGCCTGTAGTTCCCTGGGTCTTTGTCGTGGTTTAACCCCAGCCAGCAACTAAACACCACGCAGCCGCTCACTCACTCCCCCCCCACCCAGTGGGATGGGGGAGAAAATCGGGAAAAGAAGCAAAACCCGTGGGTTGAGATAAGAACGGTTTAATAGAACAGAAAAGAAGAAACTAATAATGATAATGATAACACTAGTAAAATGACAACAGCAATAATGAAAGGATTGGAATGTACAAATGATGCGCAGTGCAATTGCTCACCACCCGCCGATCGACACCCAGCCAGTCCCCCGAGCGGCGAATCCCTGCCCCCCCACTTCCCCGTTCCTATACTGGATGGGACGTCACATGGTATGGAATACACCATTGGCCAGTGTGGGTCAGGTGCCCTGGCTGTGTCCTGTGCCAACTTCTTGTGCCCCTCCAGCTTTCTCACTGGCTGGGCATGAGAAGCTGAAAAATCCTTGACATTAGTCTAAACACTACTGAGCAACAACTGAAAACATCAGTGTTATCAACATTCTTCGCTCTGAACTCAAAACATAGCACTGTACCAGCTACTAGGAAGACAGTTAACTCTATCCCAGCTGAAACCAGGACAGTCTTCCTTTTTTCCCTTTTTAAAAATGGGGTTACGTTTCCCTTTTCCAGTCAGTGGGAACTTCACCGGACTGCCATGGCTTCTCAAATATGATGAATAGTGACTTAGCAACTTCATCCACCAGTTCCCTCAGGACCCACGGATCTCATCAGTGCACTCAATCCCACTCATCTCATGGACTTGTACAGTTCCTTAGATGGTCTCGAACCTGATCTCCTCCTACAGTGGGCGGTTCTTCTCCCAGTCCCTGCCTTTGCCTTCTGCGACTTGGGCGGTGTGGATGGAATACTTGCTAGTGAAGACTGACGCAAAAAAGTCATTGAGTACCTCAGCCTTCTGTGTATCCCAGGTAACCAGGTCTTCCATTTCCTTCCAGAGAGGGCCCACATTTTCCCTAGTCTTCCTTTTACCATCAACATACCTATAGAAGCTTTTCTTGTTGTCCTTGATGTCCCCGGCCAGATTTAATTCTATCAGGGCTTTAACTTTCCTAACCTGATCCCTGGCTGCTCAGACAATTTCTCTGTATTCCTCCCAGGCTTCCTGTCCTTGCTTCCACCCTCTGTAGGCTTCCTTTTTGTGTTTGAGTTTGTCCAGGAGCTCCTTGTTCATCCACGCAGGCCTCCTGATGTTTTTGCCTGACTTCCTCTTTGTTGGGATTCATCGCTCCTGAGCTTGGAGGAGGTGACCCTTGAATATTAACCAGCTTTCTTGGGCCCCTTTTCCCTACAGAGCTTTATCCCATGGTACTCTACCAAGCAGATCCCTGAAGAGGCTAAAGTCTGCTCTCCTGAAGTCCAGAGTACTGTACATAACCAGTTTTTCCTTTTTCTGTACACACTTTTTGATTCTGTTTTCAATCCTCCCGGTGCAGGGCACAAACATTGCTCCCTTTATTTTAGGGCAATCTTGGTAAATCTGTATCTTGGTAAATCTTGGTAACATCACTGGTGCTAAACTCAGTTTGGTCTGTTGGGATTAGCAAATTCCTCTGGGTATGGTCATTATTTGGCAAAGAATGTGTGCACAGCAATTGTGGTGGTGTTATGCTGTGTAGCACTTGAAAAAGGAAGGAAAGAATTATGGTCTGATTAATTTGAGGGTCTATTGTGAGGGGAAAAAAAAGAATAGAAAAAAATTATTACCAGAAGAGGAAAAAACTGCAAGTAAGAGATAAAGAACAGGAAACAGGCAGTTTCTGGGAGATATGGAAGGAGAAATTAGCCTTATGGAAGGAAAAAAAAAGGATAACATGACATCTTAAGGACAGTCAGGTTTTTAAAATGTTGTTTTAAATACATTGTTGTCTTTAAAACACTCAGAAACAGAAAAAAGGAATGAAAATGGAGTGAGAAGATGTTGAAAAAGGAAAGAAAACAGATGTAGGTTGGAATAATCCAGACAGCCTTCACTAAGCTGTAAGGCTGACCAAACTGAAGGTGGAGGGTGTTGTCTTGCTGATTTCAGTAAAACCAATATTTTGACAGTGTATATGAGTCATCTAAGGATCAAATTTGGCCAGCTCTGCTCAGTTTCTTGCTTATGAGTGGTCCCACTGGTTTCAGTACAAGTACATATGGAGTAAAATATTGTGCATGTATGATGGAATGATCCTAAGGTATTAAAAAGTACATTTTCAAAGTAAAAATGCCTGCAATGAATTTTTATGGGAAATACTGTATCTGGAGTATATGTTAAGTATGTTAGACAGACTTTAATTTTGTTCTTGCACAAGCACATATACTTCAAATGCTATAAAATAATAATAAGCAGAGGACAAGAGATGGTCATTGTAGGGACTGATTATTACACTGAAAATAAATACATTAAGCTATATACTCAGTTTTTTGAATCCACTGTTCCCTGAAGCAAAGCATTGTTGGTGCTGTAAAATCTCTCAACTCTTTGGAGATAGATATATTTTTTTTTTTTTTTTTTTTTAAAGCCTGAAACACCTGCCTTGATGACTTTGATCAGGAGTTTAGTAAAAGGAGATAAACATTTTCATTTCCCTGGTTTAAATATCCAGGCGTGGACCATGTGATAGGCTCAGGTGTAAGCTTTTTTTTGCTGCCAGCCTGTATTGAATATGATTCACGTAAGACTCTTTCTGGTGTAATCATTAATAGAATGCATATTGTCACTAATTTGTTTTTATTTTATTTTGCTGCTCTTTTGGAGCATAATGCAAGAGATACAATTTAGAGAGCCAGTGTTAAATTTCTGTATCCAATGTCTTTGAAATTAGTTGTTGCTCTTAGTTCAGCTCCTAGCAGACTCAGCTGTCCATCATTATAATGATCAGTCACTGTTATCCATTATTAAATCTCTCTATGGACAGCACGGATTGAAAGGTAAAAGGTAGGATTACTCTTATTCCTAGAAAGATCTCCCCTGCCTCAGAACTGAGGAACAGTGGTGCAACAGAACAAAATAAAATGGTTTGACCTATTTCCTAGCCTGATGTTTGCAGGATAAATAAAACCGCTACAGCTAGAACCTAAACTTTTATGTTACTCCTGCCTTTGAGCCACAAGTCAGATTCATTCAGCAGCCTTGATGAAAAACCTTGAAATTTTAACTTTAAAACCTGACAATCTCTTTCCTCACATCTATCACCCATGAGGTTTTTTCTCAGTAAGAATAATCCACACTAAAAAGAGTGCTACATGAAAACTTCATTGTATTCTTCATTTCACATACTGTTCCTTATTGACTGCAAAAACTTTTCGAGGGACAGAATTATCCCAAGTTGCTGGAGTGGACTCTGTCCCAAGGGGATGTTTCGTGAAGAGAAAATGGGGAGTCAAGATTGGGTAGGTGAAGTGAAGCATCTGCTTCTGCTTGAAATTGCAGAGCCTGAAATAAAACAAGCCTACGTCTAATCTCTGTGCAAACAAAGGTGACAGGGAGGTCAGTAAATGCTTACACTCATGCAGATTATAAAGGATGGATTCTACCTACTTAGGAACCTCAAAAAATAAAAGCCTGCTGGTAGAAAGAGTTAACCCAGTAGGAAGAGACGTTTTACAACTCCTCCAGCCAACTGCCTTGTTTTAAGATCCCAGAGAAGGCAGATATCCACATTTATTGAAAGAATCATTTAGATTAGTGAATAGAAATAAACAATGATCATTTAACCACCTGAGGATACAGCTGCAAAGCAAGCAATTTTCTCACTGCTAGGGGAAAAGGAGGAATCTGACAGTGAATTGAGATACCTGCATGCAGTGGGCCTGCACTCTTACATTTTGAATCATGCATGGGGCTCTTGTATATCATGTTATTTATGCTTAGGGTAATACAGAGTGCAAGGAGCTTATGTGAAATGTAACAGCTAGGGTTCAAATCTTTCTAAAGGCAGTTGACTCATATCACTTTGCTGCTGACCTTGCACATTTCAATATCTGCAGAAATTATCAGTATCTTTAACTATTTATAGCAGCTGATTAATTGAATTATTAACAAATTAATGCTGCTTACTTGTTAAGATACTGTTTGCCTATTATTCCTTCTAAGAGGCTTTTAAAATACATTTCATTTCAGAAAAATGGAGAGTAGCCTAGAAGGGCTTGCTTATTTCTGCTAACTTTACTTTTGCTCTCTGAAAAGGTGAGGTAGATGTGTCATAGTTCCTCCTATCCTGCTCTGCAGTGGTGCAACAAACTGATGTTAGAGGAACATGTTAGGTACAACTTGAAAGGGGTTCTCGTAATCCCTAATATTCCTCCCTGATGTTTGGATGTCTTTGAAGACTTTTTTTCTCTCTTTTTGTACATGGAGGAGTTTGTGTAAGAAAGGAATTCCTCTCCTCTCCTCTCACTAAACAGCTTTGACAGCATCCCTGACTGATGAGCTCAAGTTTGAGAAGGTCTGAGTGCAAACTGGCAGAATTAGGGTAAGAGCCAAAAGGAACTTTGCAAGAGCTGATTTCAGAGAAAAAACATAGATTTTTTCCTGTTTTTCCTGAGTTTCTCTATCACAAAAAGTTATTTATCCTAATAACTATTTAAAAAAGAAAAAAGGGGATGAACCAGCTTGTATGATGCAGAGACATATATGGCATGGAGTACCTACGTGAGCCCCCTGTATCTCTCCACATCTTTTTTTTCTGTTGGCCTTCAGTTTTGTACACCTGTTGCATGGTACAGATTGACAAAATGAACAGCAGGAACTTTCCATAAAACCTTTATTTCTGTGACTGATTATTCATTCTTCCCTTTATAAATGACTGATCCTGTTTCCACAGAACATACCTACATTAATAGCTCTTCTACCTAGAAATGAGAAAGAGAAATTAGGTCTAACCCATGCCAGGATCTACCAGATTTCTGTTGTGTGTGCTTATAGAAGCAGAAAAGATTATTTGATCCTATTAAATCTTCTGTTAGAATTTGATATTTGTTGATCTTTGTGAGTTCTTAGATTTAACTGTTTCTGGAGGACCAAATGAGAAACAGCATGCTTGGTTTTTAAATTTAGTAATTCATCAGGCAAGATAAGGAGTTGCATATTGCAAGCCAGTATTTCAAGGCAGTAGCCTTTCACTTTTGGATACCAGCGTTCGGACTGGCAGTACAGCACGGGGGAGTAAGGGCAGGGCTCTCAGCCCAGTTCCTTATAGAGAGAAAGTAATCTAATCAAACTGCAACACTAGCCATTTCTGCTGTGTAGCTTATTGCATGTCTCAGGTGAGAACCAGAATTCAGTTTGTTATGTTCAAATGAGTTAAAACATGCAGAAACATTGAAATTATTTCACATTTTTTAATGTTTTCTGGGAGCCTTAACTCTAGGAAAGTTACTATTACTTTACTTTTTTAAGAACACTGGATTTTTTTCTTTTTAAAATATGCTGGATTAAAGGGTATACAGAGAGTTGGGGAGCCTGTTTGACTGTTATTTGAAGTTTTTCAACTGACTTCAGTAGAAGCTCGTCAGACCTTTCAGATCACCAAATGTTGGTGACTGGAAAAGCTCAGAGAAGTATTGTTCTTAGGATGAAAGGAGCAGGGAGAGACCGTGATATTTTGTGCTGGAATTTCTATTACACAGGAATGTCAGAGGGCATGAAGTATTTGAAGGAGGAAAGGGAAGAAATATAATGTCAGGTAATACTGGATCTAAAAAGCCAAATACAAAGTGTGCATGATATAGGGACACATTTAAATCCTAAATTATTCTGGAGTATTAATGAATAGTCCTGTTAACATTCTTTATAAGCTAAGTAAATCTTCTTAGCATTCTTCACAAATCTCAGCTACTTTTAAAAAATTACTTTCTTTTGACAGCTATATTAACATATGGCTCTGCATAAAGGAATCATGTTGAATACGTGCAATGTAATATACATTTTTAAAAAAAGAGATGAGAGGATCCAGAAATGTAATCTTCTTCTTGTAATCCTGTATTAATCCATTCTGTACTTCTAAGGTTTTTATTTGTGGAGCTCACAAAGATTCTGGCAGAAGCAAAAGAAGAGAAAGAAAATGAAAAGTCTTCTGTATATAAATCCCCAGAGCTACACCTATAAAGAATTTTTGCAATCTGCAAAGAAAGGAACAGCCCCGGGAACTAATCTCTTATTGCATGGATTTCTCTCTTTTTGTCCTGACCTTGGCTCTTCCACAGCCCCAGTAAGTGTGCCTCTGCCTCGTGATGAGCTCACTGCTACTACTGGCTCTCAGGGCATGCCTTTTCAGCATCAACTTGCTGTTTAACTAATCCCACACTGAGATCACTCAAACACTGAAAGGGGCTTTAGTTTCACTATCAGCTAGAGCTGCAGAGATGACAAATCAATCGATTTTGTGGCATGTGATGAAAATGCTAATGTTTAATTATCAATGCTGTTAGTCAACTTCAGAGTGGGGTCTGATCTAAGTGGAGACTGGATCACACAGCATTTGCTTGGAGCTGCAGCCCACCGTAAAAGCTAAGAATGCCAAGAATATGTTTGCCTCCAGGCATTTCTATAAAAACTGGCTTAAAGAAGGTTAGCAAGGGAGAAAAATCTGTTTTTTTTCATTTGAAGTTTGACTCAACAATGATTTCAATATTAGAAATGGACTGAGATTAAATCTCATAATATGGAAAGTCTGAGAAGCTGTTCCTAAGTGTAGGTAATATTCTAATTTTCACAGTCTGTCTCTCTCATCATGATGGACTGTAATGCTAAATACTACTAGTGCTATTATTTCTACTAGTTTTATAAACAAAACATCTACTTATTTGAGCAGATAATGCAAAACACATCTAGAAACTGAAACACATGAGGGGACAGATTTGGTAAAACCTGGCATTACAGCAGTCCTAAATTTGGAGTACTGAGCATTTTTTTGCATGTCTCACATTGCCCATTCACTTTTCTGTTTTTCAGCAATTTTAGCTTTCCTTAAAGATATTTCTTGAATTATTTTTTTTTTCTCTCTCTGACTAGGAAATAGTTCTTTCACTTGTGGGAAAACAAGCCTATTGCATTTCTTGGCACACTCCTCCATCTTGTCAGGACAGCCTGCCATCTTGAATTTTGCAAAGGAGCTGTGTTCACAAACCCTACATTTCCTGTGTGCCTCTGTTAACAGCTTCTCTCCATTCCCTCTTCTATGGCTATTCTGTACTCCTTCAAGGGACAGAAGACTGCAGAGAGATTCTGCTTGTTCCTGGCAGTATCCTGTTGTATTTCTACCTTCACAAATTACTTTTCTTCCAATCTACTAGGTAATTTTGATCAGCTCACAGCCTGTCTTCATTTTGCTATACCATGGACCACTGGTGGCATTTGCCACAGTACCACACCATAAGTGCCATCATGTGCTGTCAAAACCATCAGTTAAAAAGGAAACTTTACCTCCAAAACACGTATTAAATGTGCAGACTTACGTGTTACATTTTTGTGTCTTTCTTTGCTGTTGCTGGCAAGAATTTATTTAAATGATCTGTGTTTGTTGATAATATTCTCTTATTAACACTCTGTGCTCCTCTTAGTCCCTTGTAGTATCAGGTTGACATTTGCTCAAGAGCATTGCTTTGCATTATTCTCCAGGCTTCACAGGTGAAGGCTGTCAAGGTTTTTCAGCTAGTACTTTTCTCCCACAGCCCTATTTTTCAATTTGCTGAGAGTGGACATTACGCATTCAGGGTTTTGATATTTTTAGGGTAATTTTTCCTGCCGTACATTTTTAGAGTTTGGCAAATAATGCTGCATTTCTAAAATTATCCTTATGCTGCTTGATGTTCACCAACTGATCTTTTCATTATTTTTTTGAGTACCTTTGTGTGTTTGATATTTGCACTTCATTCTCCTTTCTTTGGATGTTTTGTGTTCTACAGTTTTATTGGTTACTAGGATTTAGCTGACCCTATGAATTTAGAACTTCAATGAATAATTTAATCCTACTGTGAACTTTATATATATTAATAAGAGTAAGCATGCACATTATTTTCCAGAATTGAGTCATTGCTGGTGCACAGAATAGAGGTAGGGTGCATAGCTTGAATCACAAAACTTCTAATCCTTGCTGCACCTTATTCACGTAGGCTGCACTGTATTTTTCTTTGCTTGTTGACTTGAAAATCCTGAATAAGAAAACAAAGTTTGGTCCTACAGCTGCAACACATCTTATGATAATGAACAGTGGGAGCATTTTCTCATTTATCTAATTTTAGGAGGTTAGAAATTTCCATCTGTATCGATGGAGCATGCATGATTCTTAGTTCAGTAATATTACCTCATTTTGATAACTGTTTTTATAACTGCATTGTTTCCAAGACTGCATGAAATATGTTAATTGGAGTAGAAGTTACAAAAAAAAAAAAAAGATAAATCCTGTAATATATTTCCCTATCCAGCCTGTTGCTAAAGATTACTAGCTTACGTATCTCATTTGTACACAGCTTATTTTGGGTTTAAAATAATTATGCTTTATGAATGTTAACAGAAAAATGCAGTATCGTGAAAAAAAAAAGTAGTATGTATTTATAAAAGCTTGCTTTCATTCAGTTTCTGTTCATCTTCATCCCGACAATGACTTTATTAAAACAGTGACTTCTCATAAAGGGGGAGAGAAAACAGGCATTTGAACAGATGGGCCTAATAAAGATTCTGCAGTATATCTGCCACAAATGGTTGAGCACCACTACGAAAGCAGGACTAAGATATGACTGAGAATAAAGAACTTCCAAATGGTTTGTGCTCTCAGTGAGGAAGTTTTAGCTTAAAAGACAAAGGTTGTGATGTAAATGTACATAGATCAAAGAGGACACATAATGGAACCTTGCTATACAAAAGGAAAAATCCACTTTCTTCCAGAGTAATAAAACTGCAGTATGCTGCAGTGGGAGAACAGCAAATCCTGTGTTGTGGTGTTTGGGTTTTTTTAACTTATTGCCACTCCTAGTTGAGATATGGTCTCTGTCTTTTGTCTCAAAATATTTAAAAAACCCAAATGGTTTACAGTGTCACCAAAAATAGTGTTATTAAAGCTTTAAATTTTCATAGGTATCTCTCTTATGAATCTTTGTACAAGGTGAGAAGAAGTTGCTCTTATCATTCATTCTCTGCTATAGACTTTTTTCTTCTCAGTAGTGCATGGAAAAATTGAAAGAAGTTTTTATATCACCATGCTTGGAAGGATAAATCACTTCAAGTATGTAGTTACTGAATAAAAAATGTCACAGTGAATACAATATATTTTTTTAAATTACCACAACTTGCTGATAGAATTAGGTCTAAACTGCCCTGTTGCCAAAAACCTAGTGAAAGATGAAATTCAGTTCATCTGCACATTTAAACATTGGGCATGTTCCTGATGCTTCCTGCATTTCTATTCTCAGGGATTTAGACTAGAAACATCGTGTACTTTTAGTCTCTATATTTTGACGAAGAGTTCTTCACTGCCCAGGAGAAGTGCAAAATAGCACTTCAGTGCATCCCTGACTTGGCTTTGGTTCCAGGTAAAATGAGGTAGGGTTGTGGGTTTCTTTGTGTTTAATTTTGAGATGTAACTTGAAGCGTTGTCTCCTTCCACAAAAACACCAATTGCCTTTGTTTGCAAAATTTCCATAATGGTCATATCTTCTTGAAAGCTTGTAACAAGGCTTTATATAGAGAAATAGGTTGTTAGTGAAATTCTGAATACTTTGTGAATAATTTTGGGGCAGATCTTGCTTTTAGCTATTCTAGTGCTTTTGTTTAGAAGCCTCCTGTTTAAGTATCTGGTTTGAAAATTTTAACCATTTTTTTTAATATATTCAGTGAGACACGTTATTTCCTCAAGTACAGATTTTTCTTTAAATATTAAGTTTAAACCTTCTGGTGATATGCTAAGTAACTGCCTAGTCTCTGTTACCAAGATTAATTTATTTTGGGAAGGATTTTTATTGATGTATTGTCACTGTTTATTTTGTGTATACACGAATTTAAATCTAACAGCTTTACAGCAACGGACAAATGCTGCTGCCTTATTCAAAACAGATAAATATGGAGGCACTGATGTAGTTCGCCATGTTTTTAAGTGGAGCGCATTGTTTAAAAATTCTCAGTTGCTACAGTAAGGCTCCATTTGTAGAAAAGTCTGTTCGGTCTTTATTTTTTAATTAAGGTACCTGCTGCCTATGAAACCTGAAAAGATAACTTAAAATGGCCATTCTTGCTCTTTCTAAAAGAAGGCCTGACCAGACAAAGTCTCATGACCTTGTATTCCATGCAGTTCTGTGAATCTTGAAGTGCAGTTCAGGAGTACGTTTCCCTTCTCCCTTGTAGGAGTTTAACTAGTTTTTGAAGGCCATCTTGCTGATAGGGGCTGTTGTGAAGCTAGAAGAAGCCCCAGCAGCAGCTCCCTCCACCTTTGCTTGGGGCAGTGACTAAGACCTGAGGCTCCTGTGCTTGGCCCCATCTCAGCTAGGCTACGGCCGCAACGATGCTGTACCTGTACTCCATCTCATACATCCCTGATCCTGATCTGCATCCCAACCTGCCAACCTGGCTTTCTGGTTTGACCTTGGGCCTGCCACGTCGCTATGGACTTGCTGGGTGTTTGCTGGGCTCTTGGCTGATCCTGGTTACCATCACCGGGCCTGATCCTGACCCTGACCTTGACTTACTGACCTGGTTTTCTGGCTCCTTATCAGGGAGGCTGCTGCCCCTGCCCGCCGTGTGATGCTCAGGTCCCAGCCCGCCTTCTGTTACAGGGCAACCTGCCCTTGCTGCTTCCTGACAGGGCTAAAGGAAAAGAATCTCGTACTCTCTAAACCTGATTATTTGAATTATTTTGGCTAGGTTTCTGCTCTTTGTTACTGTCACCCAATTACTGCATCTGTCCACTTGTAGTGACCTTGAAGCTGCATAAGCAAATACTTACAGGCACTCATGTTCTCACAATTCCCTGCTTCCCATGTTTAAATCATGGCATCCATCATGAAAGTGCGTGTCACTTAACACTAATGGTTATTTGATTAGCAGCAAATTGAAATTATCTGGATGAATTGTCAGTGGCAATGATTTAGCTATGGCTCAGTGTTAACACCAGGGTGAAACATAAGGGGGATGGAGCATAGGGGCTGAGCAGTTAGCCCTTGAAGAACGATCAGAAGAAAGGGTATGTTCGCTACTCTCAACTTCCCAGTACCTTTATTGGAATGAGGCAAAGATACAGCTTAGCTGGTTCAGAGACTGCCACCATTTTGGGATGCTGCATTCTTAATTTGACAATGGTCATTAAGAATTAAGCAGCTAGTCCAGTTGCCATGATTCTCCTTGGAGGCTTTATTATCTGAATTATTGTGCAAGAAAAGGTGCAGTTTAAAATGTAAATGTTCTCATGCTCTTGATTCATTTGAGTAGTCCTGAGTGAAGATTCAGTGTTGCTTAAAAAGAAGTCAACAAGAAGAATGAAAATAAATTTATAAATAAAACACAGCGGAAGAGACAGCTTCATTCCTTCCAAGCTCAAATAGTCTATTTCATCAGACATTTAGAATAAGTATCCTTGAGACAGGAGACATTTTAGGAAAAGAATGAATGTCTCCATTCTCAAGACATTAGATTTTAAATATTTTCTCTTTGCCACTAGTATCTATGTGATATGTCTTCATAAAAAGCTATTTAAAACATGTATTGAACTCAAGGACAGGGAAATAATTTGTATTCAGTCTACAAGTTAGAGGGACTATGTGCATTTATTTGCATAATACAGAAGCATAAAAAACAAAGCCCATATTCTGTTATAAACAAAATAAGATTGTATAGCTATTAGTAACAGGTGAATACAGGACCAAAGTACATACAGGCACTTTATGGAGGAGGAATTATTATATGCTTGAGTGTAGCTGAATGGAATAATGAAAGGGAGTTCCTGATAGAATTATACCTACAAACAGGTTTTTTTAGCTGTCAGCTTATACTTATAGAAAAAAAAATCCAAAGAGGTTCATCCAGTGTGATATAAAACACAGCCGGACAGGGGTCAGGATTGCTAGTTCTGAGTAGTAACAGACTGGGGCAAAAGCAGTGTACCCTTAAAACCTTGTGTGATCATTGCGAAGACTGCACACAAGTATACCCAAGTCCTACCAGCTCTTGCTGCCAAACACAGGTGGGTGAGCAGGGCAACAAAGGACCCCCAAGAGAATTTTAGGAGGAAAGCAGAGGCCTTATAAATTCTTGCTATGGCATTGATCAGCAGAGAGGAGATGCTTTGAAAATCAGTTATATTGAACGCAGCAAAGAATGACTTACCATTGACTTTTGTTGCTTACTGTTGAGGTTGTCTGATAACCCAGCATTTCAAGAATGAATTGCAGCTAAAATACAGAGAATCCCTGGTTTTGCTAGCAGTGCAGAGCACAGTTGTGACAGAATGCATGTGGAAAAATAACAGTACTGAAATCAAGATAGAAAGATTAATGTGTTAGTTAACACTTCAAGTGACCACAGGATGAAGTGTAAACGTGACTAAAGGATAAATGAAATTTACTTAAATAAGAATGATGAGTAACAGACTGAAAGTCCTATTTAAACCTAGGAGAAGCAAGGAAGAAGGTGAATACAGCATAGAGACCTGTACTGACCCAGCTCTGAATTTGCCTGGGAACCTGCAGAAAGGTGAAGCAGGTTCCGTCTCACTATTTGTGGTAACTGCACCCTGTCTGTTCAAACACTGAGTCTCTGATTAACTCAACTGCAAGATCCCTGTTCCATGGTAAGTTCACGTGCCATGGTACATGTGATGTGAGTTAAGTCATTCACAAAACTTGCTTAACAAAATCTCCCATTTGAAAAGTTGAGAGGAACACATTTCTATGTTTTAAGGGTAACATGGAAAAAATCCAAGCGCATTTTCTTTTGAAATCTAAACACCGGTTAATACAGCCTGAAGACAGATGTTAACATATCAATATTTCAACTATGTGATGAGGATAAACAGAACCAAATAGGTCAAAAAAAGGTTCTGAAATTCAGACAAGTTGTTGATACTGAAAAAAATATCTGAAGGAGCTTACTGTCTTTTCCAATTTCTTCTTACATGTTCAACTTTATAGGAGTAGGGACAAAGCATGAATTTCTGTTCATTTTCCAAGGTCTTGTATTTGTTGATTATCTTAAAGTGGATTAAGTAGCATTAAGCTAATGAAGTATCTGTTGATCCCAAACTATTTAACTATAACCTGTTGTATAAAAGGACTAAACATAATTAAGTGTAAAGCAACTAACTAGGCATTTATTATGTACTGATTGCTTTAGTGTTTACTGACTACACCAGACTGTGAAGCCATTTAGGTTTTGAGAAGATTGTGAAGACATAGGTTGAGGAATTGGTTGCATAAATGAATGTTATATTATGTAAAAGATGAAAAATTCTTTTTCGTGCAGGAAATGCTTTGATTGTACATACAACTCTTCAGACAAAGCCTATGTTTTTCAGGTAATGGGCAGGTGACCTCAAGCATTAAACACTGCTATTTCTTCTTTCTTTGATTCCTCAGATCTCTGTGCAGGTGTTACTTGTATGTGACTATTGATGGAAAGAAAAAAGCTACATACAAATAAGAATACACATGCAGGGGTTATTTTTTGGTGAAAATATATTGGTAATTACTTTTGCTAACCCTGGTTTTACACTGAGACCTGTATGAAGTATCATCTCATCAAAGCAAAGAAACTGAGAAGGAAATCTAACTTCTAAAGCTTGAGTGAGCAGTCATTTCCCTTTGAAGATTACTTAAGCCATAAAGTTTAGGTGCCAGTTATGCAGGAAGTGACTTTAATTATAAAAGAAGGGGTCAAATAGAATGCTTCTTAGTATAAATGTCACTGAGATTTGTTGTGGTGAACGTTATAGTACATCATATGCCTTTTATATATATCTGAACCCTCTTAGATTACATCTGAAGAACTCACACAGCTCATACAAGGACAGTAACAACAGCTTAGCTAAAGGCAAAGTCATAAGTTTTTGTCAGGAACTCAGTAGAATCCCTTTCCATACTTAAATTTTCTGTGGGGAAACTTATGAGGTTTTTATTGGACGTAGGGAAAGTACTCTTTCTGGTTGCAGTTTCTGACATTGGTCTAGACTGAGTGGGCAAAGGGTAGCTGCATTTTCATGGCACCTGGTGAGTATGCATAGACACTATATGATAAAGATGTCCAAAAATATTTGTTCTAAGTTAATTAGATTCAGGTACTTGGAAGAAGTTTTTTTGCAAAATTTTAGGAGATTACCTTGTTCTAAGGAGCACAAATTTTGAAGAGTAGCTTAAAGAGGACAGAGATGCTAGTAGGTTTTTTTTGCATCAGTAGCAGAGTTAGAAATTATTTTCAACATAAACTGGTCCTCAGATTGCCTTGTTCATCCAGCAGTTAAGTAATTATAAGAACTCTAATTTACTGTATATTTGTTGTAGTATTTAATGAATAGTGGGTGAATTTTACATACAATGTACTTCAGCCCACATATTGAGTTTCAAAAATCACTGACTGCTCTGTTTTTCAAAATCACTGCTCACCAAAATCACTGCTCACCAAAATCACTGTTAGAACTAAGGACAGCATTGATTAAATGTAGGCTTTTAATAAGAGATAAATATTTGATTTTTAAGTTAATTTTTCATTTTCCAATTTCTTTAGTAAAATCACTTCTTTGTAGGGGACAGGGTATGATAATACACATGGATTTAAAACAGAGTTAATTGAGATTTAATTTCTTTGAACAGGGTACTCCAGGGCATGGTTTAGGGGGCATGGTTAATGGTTGGACTTGATGATCTTGAAGGTCTTTTCCAACCAAAATGATTCTATGATTCTGTGATTCTATGTTTTTGGCTATTTAGGAAATCTGAACATAAGCTATGGTTAAGGAAATTATTTAAGCTCCTTGCTGAAGGAAATGGACTGTTGCTCAGTCCAGCTTCCTCTGATACTGCTGCTGAAGAATTTGGGTAACAGTGAGATGATAATGAGAAGATGGCAGAGATACAGAATAAGTTTTAGTATCCCCAGCTGAATTGATCCCCCTTTGTTGTGACAATGTCAAGTGACTGTACTACCAAATGGATTAATTCTGCAGTTAAGAATTGTTTCTCTCAATTGAAAAAAAGCCATTATTGCTCTGTACCTAAATTTCTCAACCCAAGTACCATTTTTAGGGTGGTCACTCCAACACAAGGAAAATAAATAGGTAAATAAATAAACCCTACTTCCTTTGCTTATCCTTGAGAATACTTGCCAGGCAATCACAAGAGGGTTTTTTCACCATTACAAATTGTATCTGTAGCAAATACTAACAAAGGTATCTAGTAATATCCTAACAAACACAGAGTTCATTTTAGCTTTTTTTTCACATTTCTGTTCACTTTCTACATTACAGTGAGGTACTCAGTCAGACTTTTGACTTTCTGATTAACAGGTGAGGTGGCTACTGTGTTATCGTGATTTTTTTCAATGGTGTTGGGGTTTGATTGAGAGCCTTATCTATTAATTCTTTTTGTTTTGAGACCTTGAAGCTACAATTTGTTAACATAATTTAAACGGGATATTAAGCCTCAATATATGTGGTTAAATCAAAGTCTAGTCTTGATTTCAAGTATAGTATATACATTTGTGTAGCAAATTGCAAGTAGATTTGCTTTTTGTTCTTGTTGGCAGAGTAAAATTTATTTCACTACAAAATCACTTCATTGTTGTATTATATACATTACCTGTAAACTTGCAAAAATAATGATTTATTGCTAGAAAGAATAAATTATACATCTCCCAGATTGCTTTAGTCTTCTAATTAAATAAGGTATGAGAAACATCATTTTACTGATAAAATTTGAGCATTTGGTTGTGCAGTAATAAAGATTAAGATAAATATGTTTAAAATTTATGTTTTGCTAGCCATAATTTGGCAGCTTTCTCTTGAAGTAATTTAAGTTACAGATGTTTATACAGTCCTTTCAAGGAATTTAGTTACTAGATGTCAGGTATAGAGATATCTGAACTAAAGTAATCATGGTCATTAGTAGCTTGACTTTGATTTTGTTGTTGCTGACCTTGCTGTGTGAGAAGATAAACATATTGTATAACTGTGTACATGCACACCTGTGTATGTGTTCAAACATGAAATCTCTTCCTTTTCCAGCAGTTTGCACTAGTGGGGACCATCTATATTTACATATGTCTGTGTGTGTGTGTGTGTATGTAAAAGCAAATTCGCATGGACCAAAAATTTAAATTCTAACTTCCTATTAAGAAATATTCCTACTGTTTCTTAAGCATCCTTGACCTCAAAAAGACTTCATAATGGTTCTCTAATAGTAGATAACTCTTGTTGACATAAGATTTTTAAAAAGTTCATTTTTGCCAGAACACCCTAGCTCAGTGTATTTTGCCAGCAGGTTTTCCTTGATATAGCACACTCTCCAACCCAAAGGAAAGAGAAAACCTGGTGACTGCAACAGGAACACAGAAAAATAAAAGACAGGAAAAACTGATAAATGGGGGGAGGGAGGTGGAAAATCAGTCACCAAAAAAGCGACTGCTGGAATTAGAAAGTTGTGGGAAGAGATCTGAAGAAAGAATGAGGGAAAGAATAGGCACTGTGACTAATTTAATTTAAAAGAAGAATAATCTAGTTCGCAAGCATATAAATGCTTACTGAGTGATAATTCCATAAGCTGCATGCATTTTTGTGAGAAAGGAGTTAGTTTGTAAACTTGGGATTTAGATGAGGTATCCAGGAGGCAGCCAAAGGGGCTGGGCACATGGAAAATGTCTTGTGTCAGATACTCATACCTTGTGCCTCCCTGAGGTAGCTAGTGTCCCTACAAGTGGTGAGGAAGGAGCCTTCTATCAGTGATGCAAAGTGAGGATTGCCCTCTGGAAGTGCTTGCCTCTTCAGTGACCAGAAGTTGTCACTCATCTTACAGATGCAGGGTGACTGAAGGCTGATGATGTGAGTAACTCCAAGCTGTATCATACTGAAGGTGCCCAAGATCCACTACCATCTAGTGGCTTTGGACTATCACGTTCTTTTTTTCCTACAGGGGTTTCTTAGTAACTGAAACAAGATTATAGTTGAAACAATTTGGAGAATTATATACCTTGTAGGTATTCTAGCTATATCATTATGCCTTCTTTGTCAATATTTTACTGGTGATCAACAATTACTATCCAAGTTGTCATTTCAAGTGGCTGAGAACCATGGTAGCTCTCCATGTCCCCTTTTTTACAAGTGATTTATGGAGATTTGAGTAATGGTAAACTAGGCGCGTACATCTTCAAGATCTCAGGCTGTGCTTGATAATGGCAAAGTCGGGTACTGTGTTAAGTGTTCCTGCTGGGGACAGGGAAGCAGTAGGGACCTGTGGACTGGGGGTTGTGGGAGATGTGACTGCAAGGCTGGGCACACTGGTCAGGGTGAGAGAAGGTTGTGAGAGTGAACGGGCAGTAGGTGTTTGGGGTAAAATTCCCTTGGCTGGCGAGATCCATGGCTAGGAGGACAGCAGAAGAGGACTGCGACTAAAAACCATGCAGGATGTAATATGCATAGTCCCCTGATGTACTTAATCTGTCCTAGCCCTTTGCTGCTGATTTACTGGATGCTGAAATTTGGTTACTCTTTGGGACTAAAGGAAGAAAGGTAGGGGGAAAGTAGGGGCAAGCTTGTATATGACTCCCAAGGCAATGTAGCTGGTCACATCTGGTTGGGAAGAGCCCAGCCAATATGAAATGACAACCAAAAATAAATACTAATTTGTTAATAACAGTAATATATTAATCTTACTTGCTTTTAGAAGCTATGTTACACCAATATGTGCAGATTAATCCTTGTTCTGCTATATGACAGTATAGATTACACATACATATGTTCAAAAGATACCTTAAAAATATGGTTAAATGGTTATGTGTCTTAAGACTACAATGTATTTACTCAAGCTCCTGGGAAGTGATCAGTGGTATATTGATAAATCAGTGTAAAATCTCTATGTTTACCTTCCCATCTCCAACTACGCTGTTACACTGTGGACATCCCACACTTCCCTGTAGTGAAAAAGTAGTCTTTTGGATCTTCAACCTCATACACCACACGTTACTGGAATACAGGAACTTCCTGTGTTTACCTGTGGAATATTATTCTGATTTACACACTGGATTTTTTTTTTTTTTTAATTTTAAATTAAATCCTCCTTACATCTTACTGACAGATCTTTATTTCTTTGCTCAGGCTTCTTGACCTGTGTTCCCATGTCACAGCCAGAAATCAACGCAGTGTAAAATCAGGGCTTCAGAGACACTTCTGGTAATTTTGTCCTTGTGAAAGGACTTGCCAGATACTGCTATTACTAGGAATTTCTCTTATTTGCAGTGTCGATATACACATTGGCCCAGAGCTGTAGGCTTCAGAGTCATCTACCATTTACCCTTTGTCCCAATACAATAGCAAAAAGCCTTATTGACAGTTTTAAATCTTTAGAAGGGATGGTAATTTAAGCATTAAAACTTAAAAGCTGGAAGAAAGGTTTTGTTTTTAATAACTTCCCTCTTTATTTTTCCTTTCCCCAGTGACAATTTTTGTAGGGAAAATATTCTCAGTGACTTTTAGTTGGTATTAAGCCTTGCATTTTCCTTTTGGGGCAGGGAAGATGGTGAGGTGCATTGGAGATGTGATTTGTGTCTGATGCTGTATCCTGAGAGGGGACAACAGCAGATACGAACTGCAGCTTCCCTTTCTGTTACTGAACGTTTGCCTATTGCTAGAAAAAGGATTGTGTATTGTGTTTGCAGTATATCAGGCATTCAGAAATCTAGGAAACTACTGTCAAGGAGTTGTTTAAAGCATTAGTTTGGCTGCCTTGTGAGCTCAGGCAAACAGTTTTGTTTGGATCTTATCTGTTTAAGGCAGGCTATCACTGAACAAAAGAAAAGAGCTGGAGGGATTCCAAATGGATGGCAGCGGAAAAAGACTATAAAAGCTAGCTCTTCCTATACACATCCAAGTTAAATTAAGGACTCTAGAAATGAATGATGGACAGAACAATTAATCTTCTCTCAATTCTATTCACGAAATTTCTCTTGCACTGAATGTTCTTTCTCAGTTTCAAACTGCAACCCCATAATCTCCAACAACCCCTATTATGGTATTGCTTCATCTTTTTGTTCCATTTAATTTAGTCGCTCTAACTTTTGGTATACTTTGTATAACAGCTAGTGATGGTTTCTTGTCACAATGAGATTTTAAGCCTCTGCGAGGGTCTTAGATTTCCTAATGAATTTTCTTTATGACTTCTATATTTTTACAGAAGTCATAATATTCCTACATGTAATATTTCCTACACTCATCATAATTTGTTTTAGCACACCTAAAATTCCTCTGATCTTCACAAAGTGTTTCTGATCCCTTGTATATAGCCTATTTTATGAGTTGCCCAAGGTCTGAACTGAATGCTGCAACATTTCTCTGCATGTAAGCAGAGGTTTCTGTGTCCTTGCAGGAACGAAGGACAGCTCACTTCTGAACCTGACTGATAGGGTCATATCAATTAGTTGACTTACTTGTACCTGTTTCTGGTTAGATAAGGAATTCTAAGCTGAGGTGATGGAGGCTCTTGGATGCTGCATGTGAAGTAATTGATTGACTCACCTTCCATAAAGTTCACATCTCAGGTAGGGAGCTAACCTTTTTCAATAGCTCAGAATGAATCTGATGGAGGTTTCATAGATCCAATCTGAGAGAATACAGCTCCCCCCCCCCCCCCCTTCTTTTTCCATCATTAACTAAGATAGATTTCAAAATTAAAATAACTAGCCAGCAGCTAAATGTGGCGCTCGGAATCAATTTACTTTATAGCAATAGCAGAAGCCTCCTTCCCACACTCCTTTTTTAGTTCAAAAAATATATTACAAGGAATTATAAAGAACCAGATCCAGAGTTGATGTAAACTTGCTTTGCTCTAATGAAGCAGGAAAGCAGATACTCAGAGGTACGGGAATGTGATTGTTGGTAAGTTTAGCTGGGATTTTCCAGTTGACAGCCTCTATGAAAAGGATTAATGTACATTTTGGATTAGATTCTAGTGTGAGGAATCAGGATGGTTGTGTCATCATAGATGCCCATCTAAGGCTCTAGCTACCTTAACATTTTAGGTACCTTTGGAAAGTTTTCTAGGTAAGACGTGTTTAGAATCTGTTGCTCTAAAGATTTTCCGTATACCCTTGTCATGGTTTAACCCCAGCCAGCATCTAGGCACCATGCAGCCACTTGCTCACTCCCCCTACTCCCAGTGGGATGCAGAGGAGAACTGAAAAAAAAGTAAAACTCGTGGCTTGAGATAAGAATAATTTAATAACTAAAGTAAAATAAAATATAATACTAACAATAATAAAACCAAAATATAATAATAATAATTATTATTATTGTAATAAAAGGAATACAATTTAAAAAAAAACCCAAACAAAACAACAAACAAACAAGCAAGAGGAGACAAGTGTTGCACAATGCAATCGCTCACCACGTGCTGACCGATGCCTGAGCAGTAATCTGTGCCTCCCAGCCAACTCCCCCCAGTTTATATACTGAGCATGACATTCTATGGTATGGAATATCCCTTTGGCTAGTTCGTGTCAGCTGTCCTGGCCATACTCCCTCCCAGCTTCTTGTGCACCTCCTCGCTGGCAGAGCATGGGAAACTGAAAAATCCTTAACTTAGGATAAGTGCTACTTAGCAACAACTAAAACATCAGTGTGTTATCAACATTATTCTCACACTAAATCCAAAACACAGCACTGTACCAGCTACTAAGACAAAAATTAACTCTATCCCAGCTGAAACAAGGACAGCCCTGTAAAGGTGCATATGTATTTTCAGCTTGACAATTTGATTTTTAGTGAGAGGATAAAAAGGCAACAAGATGATAAAAAGCTGCTTCTTCAGTGGTCTGCATCAGAACTCAGCTGAGGGAGACAGCTTTCTGCAAAATAATATTGATTTTCTAAAACTTAAAAGGTAGTTACGTCTTTATTACTACTTATAGCTCACAAGCAGTCTCCAACCTTAATTCAAAGTTCATATGTATTGTGCTGACTAGCTTACCAGTAGTTTGCCTCTTAGATTCTTAAGATGAGTGCAGATGTGTTCCTTTATTAATACCAATATCTGAAGAAAAACCTGAAGAAACAAGATGTTTGAAGTTTCTAAATGAACAAACCGTGCACTTTCTTACGTGAAGGCAAGCGGGCACAAGTCAATTCTAAAATTTCAGTGGCATTTATCAGTTCCTAGTCCTGTCAGCGCTATGTTTAGAGTTGTAGACTTGAGGAGAAGTTCAGTTTGGAAAAGGCCTCTGGAGGTCACCTACTCCAGCGCCCTGCGCAAAGCAGAGCTGTCCTCCAAGTCGGGGTGGGCAGTGTAGGCAGGACCTTGCCTTGTGGCGCTGGGAAGTCCCTGGGAGGGGGGCTGCAGGGCCTGTCCCCAGGCCCTGCTCCCCACAAGGAGTCACTGCTGACTCCTCTGCAGATGTGCTTGAAAGAAAAGGTTTCTTTTTGAGAGAAAACCTGAAGAAATAAGACTTTAGGTGTTTGAAATGTGTGTAGTTTTTAAGCATGCCTATACCAGCGCTTTGAGTTAACAAGACGTCAAAAAAAACCTGTTGTTTGTTTATAAAAATATTAGTACTGATGTTTATCACCAGCAAGCACTAACTGAAATAGGTACAGCATGTAATATTTCAAGACTGATTTATTACTACCATTACCTAAGGACTTACTTTGTAGAACTTTGTAAGAAAAATACTTAAGAACTACCTTTGCTGCTACATTAAAAACTTGCAGATTACCATCATTCACCTAGGATTTGTTTGGTATAGTTTTAACCTTGTTGAAATTCTGATTTATAATGCAGACTCTTACACAAATTTAGTCCAACACAGGAACTGTTTTTCTGAGTTCTGTGTGATAACCACATATGTCGGGAAAGAAATTTAGCATATGAAGTTCTCTACCAGACATAGTTTTTAATTAAACATTTTCAGGTATGTCTTACCTGGTATTTTACTTCTGTTTGTCCACTTAGTTTTTTCCCTAAGAAATTCCTGGATGTGTTGTCTTTTATTATAAACTATTAGGGTGAGAAAGAAAAAAAATCTTTTGATGACTGGCTTTGGTGAAAGGTCTTTTGGTATAAACACACAAAAAAGGTTTCAACAATTCTAAATATATGAGGTAACAGAAGGACATTAGGATCATGCTGGTTCATTTATTAAATGTTTTGTATTGCAAAAGAAATATGATTTTATTTTTTTATGAACAATTTTGGTGTTTGTGTTCTGTTTAAATAAAAAAACTAGCCTTTTAAAAATTATATGGTGTGATTAATAAGTATAAGATCAGAAGTAAAAACAGATTGGAAGAGAGCTCAGGAGGCAATTCACTTTGCAACAATGTTTGTTTACCATATTAGTTAATAACTTCCCTCATTTTAAAACACTGCTCTGTTCAGTTGATGAATTACAAAGCAAAAGAAAGTACACAGCATGGTTTTAGTCATCAGAAGTTGCCTCTGCCTAGTAATCAAAATATTGCATATATTTCTGAAGACTCAATGTCCATAAATTGTGCCCCTCTCTGTCTTCCACTTCGTGCCTTTCTGGATAAAAGGATTGATTAAGGAGCCAGGATTCAGTGTTTACTCTGCAAACTCAGCTTCCAGTTTGTGTCTATAAAAGGTGCACAACACTTCATTTCCTTGGTATGTCTTGCTTGTTTTTACTTCAAGCTCTTGAAGACAGAACTTAATACAGTAACGACCTACTCTTTTATGTGACACTTTTTTAATGATCTCTGAATTTCTCTGTATTAATCATTAAAAATACTAGAGTCACCCTCTACAGTATCTACAAGGACCTGGCAGTATAAAAGTGAAACCTTCCTTTTCTCAAAGATCAAGATATATGCTTCAGAAGTCTATGAAAGTGAACGCCTTTGACAAAGTTTCCAAACAAAATAAAAAGATAGCTAAACAGAGAGCCAAAAATCAGCCGTTCAGAGCAATACTTAATGTGATTTAATTTGAAGTAGAGCCAAGCGAGTGAGCTGGATGAGTTTCAGAAAAGGTTTCGTCTTGTTACTATCATAAGCAATATTTACACATCTCGTTTTATGGAGAACAATACAACTTTTGCTTCATTGTCCTGCCCTCCTGAAGGGTAGTAGGGACAGAATCTATCTTTTATGGAAGACTGTTTCCATTTGCCTTGAAGAAATGTGTCCAGCAGACAGAATCTCTCAATACCTAACTCCATGCAGAAGATCCCAGTTTCAGTTTTGTTATTTATTTATTGTTCAATACATTTTTCAAACTGAAACAATTATGAGTTTTTATGTTTATTGGTCTCTTCTTGTTGAAAAATAAACATGAAATCCTAGTTATTATAAGATTAAATGAATTTTGGAGACTGAAGAAAGGAATTCCTAAGATACATACTTATGAATCTAAATGGAATCATTTTACCTGTAAAATTACAAAAATTTCTGCACCTCCCAGAGAATGAAGTAAATAAAAACTCCAGGGAGAATTTATGGGAATCCAACCTCCTCCTCCTTTTTTTTTTTTTTTTTTTTTTTTTTTTTTGTGTCTGAATGCAGATTTAGGAAGCCTTATAGATATCAAAATAGTTTCATGGGAAAACAAGGTATATGATGGAAGTCTATTTTAACATCGGTTATAATAGGAGTGCAGTGAAAGAAGATTCTGATCTCAGTCTCAGACTGACATCTGCATTCAACCTTCTCCTGTTCTACTCATTTGTTATTTTCACAAAGAACAATGTTAAAAGATAACCGGCACGAAGAGGGGAGGAAACATATGTCCCAGTATAAATAAGCAATTCTCACTGAAATTGTACAGAATTTGGTTACACAAATTAGGGTTGACTTAATGTGACAAATGCTTCTGCTGACAATAAGCCAAATTGACAATGACCTTGATATTTTCATAAGGTAACATCTAATATAAGAACAGTGTTCTTGAAGGTGATAGGCATAGTATCGCAAACAGGATTTTGTCAATGTCACTTATGCATGATTTTTCCAGTGCTCCTTTCTCAAGCACTTAAAAAAAATCTCTGTCCGCCTATATTTGATTCCTCTCCAAAGTCACTAGCTGCTAATGTGAATTTGCAGAGCAGTGCTTCAGTGCTTTTTAATAAAACAGTTAGATTTGGAGAGTACTTGCTATATTTTGTGGTCATTTACACACAGATGTAAATTGCCAATAGAAGAAAAACATCACTTGTAGTCCTTGGATAAGAGTTTTAAGTATAGGTTGTGGCAATTCCTAACAGTAAAGAGGGAAGGGCATACACGTCCATTACTCCGAGCATGTAATTTTAGTCCTGTGACTGTGGGGACTGATTCTCCCTTGAGTTCTTATGGAGCCAATGGGAAGAGGTAAATTTCTCTAGAAAGGAAATTCAGATCCTCTAAGTTAGGTTCCACCCTTACCATTATCTTCTGTAGGTGTTTGCTCTTCTATTATGCCACTGTCTAGTGATGTTACTGGATTTTCTTTTCTCAGAGGAAAACTGCTTGAGTATAGGTGTGGGGTACCATTTACTGCCTGAAAGTTTTCTGTGGCCATTGCCAGCTTAGTAGAAAACTGCTGTATTTATTTGATTCCAAATAGGAATTTTACACCAAAACACAGTTCTAATGGTCAAAAGTAAGAATCTTTTTGCATATAGGTATATTTTGAATTCACATATGCATATAGTTTTGGGGTTTTCAGAGCTAAATCACTTTTAACATCTACTCTCTTAATCTTGAGGCATCTGTACTCCTGTGGAGTGCATAGGTTTCATTGCTATTAAACCTCTTTTCTTGTGCTACAGCTAGCTTAGTCGTGCATTTCTATGGTGAAAAACCGTCTTTGCAGACTATGCAGAAAAACCTTCAAATGCAAAATGTAGTTACTGAAGGGTATAAACAGACCAGGAGGAGCTGGAAAATAATAAAAACAGACCATTACAGTGGAAGTGTGTATAGTCTAAGATTTCTGGAGAAATGGAAAAGCAAGAATATTGTGTAAAACAGAGAAGAAACTGCAAAGTTTTAATGAGCCATTTTCCATGGATTATTTAAATATTCATTGTACCAGAGAAAGATAATTACTTCACATATAGGAAACTTTTCTGACAAAGGAGAGGCTTAGTTAATATCCATGAAAAAAAAATTAATTTAACTTGAGTTTTCTCTCTCAATGTGCCTAAACAACCATTTTTGAAGAGTGGTTCTCTCTAGCTTGCAGAATATTTAAGTAGTCTGTCCATTGTAGAGAAACCACAAGAGAGAAATCTAAACCCACAAGGGTTTAATATACAATAGCATGATGCTGATTTATTCATATAGTGTATCAAAACCTGGTTTCATTTGGAGATACAAATTCATCCCTGAAAACACCTTCTCCATTTCTCCTGCTAGTTTAGTTGTCTTTGCATTTACTTTGTGAAAACTCCTCTTTTTTTAGACCATTCCTTGCGGTATGTTATCCTGATGTATTCTACAGACAGTGTTGCTAACATTCACCCATAGCAAACAGGAAAATATTGTTGTACTTTTCATTTATTTTGTTATATTATCCATGCTACATCACAAAATGTGTCAGAATTAGTAAAAGTTACTTTTTGGAAGTATTTAATCATTGTAATTTTAGCTGAAACTACTTGGTCAGCTTTGACACAAATTTGCAAGTACTTTTCCATGACCTTTAAGTTCAGGTCCATGAACTCCTTTCTGCATCTGTCAGTCAAGAATACCACTTGACAATTGGAGTTAAGCATGGCAACAAAATGCTTAGCCTGGAAGAAGGTTTAAACCTGCTTGAGGCTGTTCCTGTTGCTCCCCCTGCTGCATCTCCATCTCTGTCTTTTGAGTTAAGCTCCAAGAAACCGTAATTGTAGCCCAGAGCGGCATCAGGTGAGGCTCATTTGAGCCCTTGGTCCATCAGTCTTTACTTAATGCTGCCGAGGACCCTCGTTCTGGCAAGCGGGTGGTGTTTAGAATTTTGTTGGGTAGGACTGCACCATACAGACAGTCGTTAGAAAGGAAAAGTTGCCCATGATGCCTCTTCTCCTCTTCCTCATTCTTCTGAATTAAGATACAGAATTTCTTGCAGCCTCAAGGTGGGAGGAGAGGAGCTGAGAGATGAGGGCTCACTCTGCCCTATTTAATATCAGGTGTTCAGTGTGCAGGAGGAGGGATACCTGGGATCTAGCCCTACAGGTCTGACTCATAGTTTGTAACAGTAAGGATAGTCTGGCTGCCAGACAGGACTCCCATCCAACAGTACATCCATGTATATAATCACGAGAGAAGAGCAGCTACATGCAAAAAGGTTTGGATGTAGGACAACAAAGTTGTTGGTCTCCTAGTGAATACACAAAAGGATGAAATAATTAAGCTGCAGTAAAATTTAAGAGTTCACCTTTGCAAATGTATCTGAATAGGCAGATACTTGAAGCTTAAGAAAGACAAAATTATCAACCCTGTGGGGGTACAGTGTATTGTATAGTTACAATGAGCCGCCTCTGTTATTCAGCGGAAGGAAATGGGTGCTTTCTAAATAGGTAATCAGAGGATTTAGGCATTTGCTGAACAACTAATTTGAATCCTCTGTATGTTCATCATCTACAGTCAGATGTGCATGGTATGGGCCCTGCATTATCCAGTATTACCAGTGTTATTAGTGAGACCTCATATTAACCCGGAATTTTAAGACACCACAGAGTAAATATTTATAGCTGTAAAAATTCATGTTCTTCATATTTATTGTTAGTAATAAAGCTGATTTCATTACCTCCACAGATAAATGTCATTGATTATAACATGTTGCCTCTTCCTTTTTCAGCCATCAACACTAGACCATGTATTAGAAGGAATAAACAGTATTGGGGTAAATATTTTGTCAGAAGTATTGAGCAGATAATACATAACTTCATGGCTATCAGCTTATTAATGGCAGAGAAGTAGTGCCACTGTACTTAGTGATGTTGCCACAAAGAAGCAGTCTTGCATGTGATACAGTAGAGCAGTGTCCATCCTGCTGTCTTTGCCTCTTTTGTAATCCTTATTAGCTATATTATGCTGACTTCATTAAGAATTCTAAAGGAAGGGTCCTATAGACAAAACTCTCATTCTCTACGTTTCCCTCAGATTTTCCCTGGCCACTCTCCCTCCTGTTCCAGCTTGAAGGAAGGATTCTGGGCATAAACATCTATGTGGTTGTCGCAGCTGAATTATTAAAAGAAGTCATAGTTGTGGGGTCAACTAAAAGGGTTTTATTGATGATCAAATGGTAATTAATCAATGACTGAATGAAAATCAAATAGCAATCACATGGTGATTAAGCAATAATTGAATGTTAGTTAAACAGTGATTTAACAATGATCTGCCAATGATTTAAATGATAATTTAGATGGTGGTTAGGCCATGATTTAGACAGCGATTTAGACAGCAAACTACTACTTACTACACTTATAATAATAAAGCTATAGCTGGATATACATAAATATCACTAGCATACAATATACTTTTAGGCCTAATGTAAAATGTCGCTTACCTCATTATAGATACCAGATGCCAGGTAAGGGGTCTCTCAACCTTGAGGAGTAACCTTGAGAGGTGTCCCTGCTCAAGGGGGGCATCACCGCCATGCAGCCTGCTGCCGTACAGGAGGGCTCAGAGGGGCTATAAATTTTATAGCATAAAGTGATTGACTCGTAGTCAAACCCCCACTTTGGCGTATGTGCAGGTGTGCAGCTGTAGCAGTTTCAGTTTTGTCTAGTCCCAGCTTGGGCTGGTACTGTTAGCTCCTGATAAGACATGGCCTAGATTCCTTAGTTCGTGAGAAGCAGCAGCCTAGCACAGTTCTCACGGTTTGCACAGCAGGGCTGATTTCAGTCAGGCCTACTTGTCAGTGATACCTGAAGCACAGTACTCTTCACTCCCTCAGGGTGGGTGCATCCATCCCAGTGGTCACGTAATTAGAGACCCTGTAAAAGGGCTGAATCAAGGTTGCAGAGAAAATCTGATTTGTGGAATTCCCTAGCTCTTAACTATGTAGCCTTAGGGTTACTTTTTGTATACAGCTTATAAACAAAGTAACAAGAGTAGTCCCTGCTTCTGAAATAACTCATTTTGCTTCTTACCACTGGTCAAATGATATGCAAAGACATTTGGTGCATCATAACTATAACACTATGGTATTTACTTTATAGTTCATTATAGCTGCGGTAAAAATACAGGGATGAATTCGGCCTCAGTGCATGTGAATGTGACATTATGGACACGTATAGAGCTGCGCTGTCTTACTGCTACATCTGACTATTGCTATATCTGTAGTATATGTATGAGGTAACATTGTTATACTAGTGTAATTTCATTTAGAAATTTAATGGTCTATTTGTCTTCCCCTTTAAAGTGATCACCACAAAACATTTGTCCAATTAAACATTGCCTTAGACAATAATGTGCTTTACTGTATAGGTTAATTACTTAATGATTTAAAAGCTCAGCTTCTTTATATTCAAGTTTCTTTGTCTCTATAAAACAAAAGAAAACTTAAGTAGAACACGAAAAATGTTAATCCAATATTCAGGAACTTTCTAGATTGGCATTTGTATTAGAATTTTAATAATAGGATCACATATATAACATGTACCCTATTATATATATGTATAATGCATGTGTATATATGTGTGATACATAAGGTGCACTCCTATTACAGGGGCATATTCTTATGTTTTGAATAAATACTATGCAAATGCTTGATGTAGTGAAAAATCAATCTGGTTATTTTGAAAAACCTCTTCATAAGTTACTAATTACACATATTCCCTGAGAAACCACTATTAAAGACATTGTTCTTACGTGACCTTGAAATACCTTACTTATAAAGAGTATAAGCTTAGCTGTGAAGCTCTTAAAGTTCACTTTTTCAAGGCTAGTAGAGTGTAACCTCTCTTAATTCAAACTTTATTGCTTATATTCACTTGGTCCTTTTTTAAAGAAAAAGACAGGATATTTTGATTTCCCCAGGAAAAAAAATACTTGCTGTGAAATAACATTACATGGGACAGCTCATCCATAGTTTCTGGTGGGGTTTATTCTCTCATCCTTTGTGCACTGACTTCAAAGTAAATACATCTGTGAGCTCTGTTTATTTGTTTTCAGCTAGTTTTCACTTGAAAATGATGAGGTGCAAAGTTCTGGTCAGAAACTGGAATTATATCTGCTTTAGACTTTGCAAGTTACTGGAGCAGTTTTATTATATGAACAAGCTGATCGAAAAGGTGGCCAAATACACTCTAATACAAGCTTGTCTTGTTTTAGAAATATCTCTTAGCAAACAGCTTTGCAAGAGAAAACAAACTAAAATGAAATTGTACAGTACAGTGTGTGTAGGTTTTCTTCCTAGCAATTTCTTCACTGTAGGCAATAATAAAGGCAAGAACAAAGAAGTAATGTGATTTTTTTAAATAGGAGATGCACAAGGGTTTGTTACCCTTTGGCTATTTACTTTGTTACATTTGTCTTCTGCATATATATTTTTAAAACAAACAACAAACAAACAACATTTACTGTAATCATAACCCCAGGAGGGTTTGAAGCAGTGATACAGTAAATGTTGTCTTTTACGATTGTTTCTATGCTAAGAAAAAAGATTTCCTCAAATGGAACACTGAAAGGTTTTCCATTGATGGAAAATTATCTTTAGAAGCCTACTAAAGTAAAAAGTTGTCTAGAAAATATGGGAAGACTGAAAGAAAACTATTCAGATGTCTCTTTTATGATACTTAAGATGATAATTATTTTGGAGTCATTGCCTTATTTGTGAACTAATCCAATCTATTTCTGGTTTACCCAATAATGTTCTGTTTAGTAGTATACCCAAAGATTTGCTGAAGACCAGAAAAAATAGATGAATGGTTTGATTCTTGCCTACAAAATCTATTATGATATCAAAACTAAATAATGCAAAGATATCAAATTGGTTTGGCATATTCTGTCTTTAGTAAAACCTTTTTGAGTTTATTCCTAATCTTATCCATGTATTTAATGATTCTTCACTTCAAATTTTCAGATGAAACCTAGCATGTTTTGAGGCTTTTAGTTGCCTAGATTTCCTTTTCTCTTTTGCTGCAGTATTATTTTTCTGTATTTGCTACTAGGATATAATTCCCAATTGAACAGAGTTGCTTAAAATATTTGCTGGAGGATTTGTCATTTCATATGCTGGTTTTCCCAGGGGTCTGGATGGAGATTGCCTTTTCCTAGACTTATTTCCTTTATCTTGCCTATATTTTCCCAGGCTAAGCACTTCAAGTTTTTATTCCAATTTGGATATGAAAACTTACATGCCCAGGTTTCTGTTAGTTACTCTGCCTTTGCTCCAGTGTTGAATACTGTTATTCTGAGACAAATTATTGATTTTGGAGCCATATGTAGAGAGATCTCATCTCTAGTGCATCAGTCTCACAAAACAACTTAATTTAACTCTAGGTCTTATATTTGTTTATATAGTTAAAAGGCTTTGCAAAAAAAGAAAAAGAGGAAAACTTATTCTGAGTTCAACCTCCATTTTGATAGATGCAATTCTCAATTTAATCCAATGTTTATTAATTTATAAAATGTATCTTTCTCCATTTCCTATAAGCTCTCTGTTTATTCTGAGGTGATGATTCATACATCTTAGGTAGTCACCTAATCATTTCCTTCCCCTTTTCCTCATTACAGGCATTTTGGTTAGATTTCCTGATTTTAACTTAAAGGAGTTAGAAACCTTTTCCACATTCAGTGAACATGAAACATCTCACATTTGTCTCTTTCAGTTCGAAATGTTTGCTGTTTGGAAACTTCAAACCTGCAGATTCAGTTTTGATCCCTTTTAATCACATGGATTTGAGATCAGGTATCAGGATTTTGAGGATGGTTCTCTTTCCATGTACTTAGTATAATAATAGTCTTCTGATATGATGTGTGGACCTCCGTGTTAGAAATCACACAAGTAATAGAGATTAGAGTTAATTCTGCCATCCTTCCCTTCCTCATGTTTTGCCCTTCCTGGACCTCTCCCACCTCCATGGAGTTTGAGCAGCTTGAACAGATCCAGAAGACAACTGGAGTGGAAACTGGAGAAGGCAAGATTTTCTCTTTCCCAAATATCTTCTTAAATCTATAATTGGTTGTCTCTACCTACTAGATATGATAATTCCATAGTCTGTCTTCTTTTTTTTTTTAATTAAGTCACAAATGATCCAAATATTCGCTAGTTACGAATGTAGAGAAAACAGTTTAAAAGATTTAGAGAAGAGAGAGAGTGAGACAAATGAGTACTAGGAGCTGTTAGATCCATTCTGGAGAGGAAGAGGGAAAAAAGATGAGCAGAAGAAAGGGGGAGTAATAACAGAACCAGAGGAGAAAAATAACAAAAAATGTACCTGGAGACTTTGGAATCCCAAAGCATCATTTGTAGAGTGAAATTCAATCAAAATTACACTATAAAACACAATAAACATGCATTAGAACTGAGTTAAAGTATACCTTAGACACATGCAATCTTGAAGAGAGGCCGTGTTTTTGTACAATGCTTCAGAAGTGCACTGATAAGGACTGTAACATTGTATGTTTTTTCCTAACTGCAACACCTAAACGGACATTTAACAAGAGTACAAAGGGTTTCTCTTTACTTCTTTGCACTTAAGCACAGTAATAATGAATGTGACATCTTTTATCCCGCAGATTTAAATGGAACAAGCTAAGCAAGTATGCAAACATTTATTATCTCGCAGTGACTATAGCTCAGTCATATGGCAGCTTTTCTGCTAAATTCAAAAGTTAGCCACATACCAGTCATGTATAATTCTGAGCTAAATGTACACTCTGAAAAAAAATTTCTTACAAAGAACATAGACATCTTCACCAAGCACCTTGGAAATACATACTGGACAGAACTCCTGTGTGCTATCCAAATGGGATAGAACAAACCTAGGAAAAAAAGATATGTAATTAAAAAGCAGTGTACCTTCTAGCCTGGTAACCTTTTTCCACCACTGATAAGGGCTGAGTTTGTCTGTTGACAGTACGTATGAATAGAACTCAAATAATCCCACTTTAATGTTACACTAAACTTCCAGAGCTATTTCTTATACACTTTCATATGTGATTCTTAGGATTTTGAAAACCTAAAGGTGCCATCATAAAATATGCAGTAACCAAGGATCTCCTAAATGAATTATCACAGTTTATAACTTTTAAAAATTAAAAGAAAGTGAAAAAGAAGTATGCTTTCCTAATGTAATGTGCAGGCTTCTGTTTATTTTTATAGTCAGATGCTCCTAGCAATACAGGACTTGTCAGTCCATAAAAAGAATATTACCATGGGGTTATTGTAAATATAATGTAGTAATTGAGATCAGTTTATACTTTCCTCATAATATACTCCATTTGTGAGCAGAAGATTTCTTGCTTTGTGTTAAAGGAAGAATGCTGTTTGGGTTTTTTTTAAATATTTCTCCCTTTTCTTGTCTAACATGTTCATAGTTGAAAGCAACATTGAAGACATGATCCCTTATACACCAAAATCAGAACCTATAACCAACTAACCAAACTAATGATCAGTACTCTCTCTTTTTCCTGTCCCAGTTAGCACTGCAGATTCCATCAGCCCAGATCAATTGATTACATTGTGTGTTGTGTGGTGCATAACAGATATTTTACTTTATATTCACTGAAAAAGCAGTGTGAAATACTGAAATGACCTCTGCATAACACAGCAGCTTCTGTTGCTGAGTAGGCAGGCAGTGCTTCTGAACTAACTAGGGTTTTATTGTAGCTGATGGCTTCATTCCTAGGTATAATTAATGGTGGTAATGAACACAGAGGACATGAATGCAGAGGAGATCATTGTGACTAACATTTACCCTAGGGAGCAGTTCATCTACTGTATTATTTCTTCTAGAAAAGTTGCCTAGGAAATAGAAATACAAACTTTTTCCTGAGCTAAGCATTTTGGTCTGCAGAAATGCTGTGGCTAGCTTACCAGAAGTGAATTTGGGTGTCATGGACCTAGGTCTATTAGGTTGTAACTCCCTTATGCAGTCTAGTGGCAAAATGAAGCAGGTAATAAATGAAAGTAAAATCGGGATCAGAGTGAACTGAAGTATGCACTCTGAAGCTTGAAGTTCCCACCCAATAAAAAGCTACAAAATAAATGTTATATTAAAATATGGGCTAAAAAGGGCAATGTTGTTATTTTTGTTTCTCTACTGTCTTGGCATTACAATACTCTCTTTTATGCTCCCTAGTCTTGTGCAGGCTTCACTTCTCATTCAATTCATACTGGATTCCTCTATTTCAGTGTAGCTCCGTGCCATTATTTCCAGGTCTTCCCTTGTAACAGCATCTACACTGAACTTTGAACAGGCATGGGCTTGGTTTCTACTTTCCCAAACTCCCTCCCGCTCACACACAGTTACACTAATTCTTTCAACACCCTCCTCCTCTGTGGACAGGCTCTGATTTGTACACTTTCATCTTCTCCTCTCCCTCCAAACCCTGCTGTAACACAGCCAGCATTTTGTTATGGGTGAGACCTGAGCCAATGGGCCCTGACATTCACCTGTCACACCAGCGTGCCTCGAAAGCCTCGCCACCAACCAGTTAGGCTACTAACCTCCAAGTAGGTTCCCCGAGAACCCTGATTCTCATTCAGAGAAAGATTTCGGGGAAAAAAAAAAAAAAAATTTGGTAGCATGAACATTGTGCTTGTATTTTTAAAGTGTGCATCAGTAAGCTACATTTTCAAGCACTGGCTATAACAGAGAAAAAAAGGTGGATCACAAAACCAGAGTTTAAAATGAATTGATCTGAACTACCAGGTTTTTTTAAAACAACCTACAATTTAAGCCTTTTTCAGGAGAAAGAGAAAAAAACTGCTGAAAGGTGCCCTGTGTGCGAGGATTGCCTAATACCCACTTAAGTAAATTGGACGTTAGATGCTTTATTCTTTCTGCCATTCAGACCCAGTGAGTTAGAAGAGTATGGTAGTTTCATGTGGGAATATGTATGTCTTTATGCATAGCAGCATAAGTGATTTAATTACAAGCCATACTACACTGTAATCTTTTGGGGTGATGTGGGAATGTCTAACACATTGTAGGAGTTAATGGAACACAGCTCATAATAAAAAGAAAAACTTAGACAGAAGGGTGGAGTTCTTGTCTTCTAACTTTAGGTTTCCAGTAGTTATCTAAAAATAATTTTAAGTCACTGCAGAAAAAATAGATGTTTTAGTGCCAGATTCATCTGACCTATTTTATTTGTCTACTTTATTATGAGATGAATCATGTCCAAATTGTTCTGGGGTTTTTTTCATTGTCTTAATGGAGAACCTTGTCAGACAGCTCAGATGTATTCATATATATTTTGTCAGATCAAATTGTAATGAGAAGGGACAGACAAACCCGAATTGGTTGAGTTTGTGTTAAAGTTATTCTTACTGGTGGAGGAATACTAGGGGGAAGAGTGGGAGGTGGTGGACAGCAGTGACACAACCCCTAAGTGGAATTTTAGTGTTACAGAAAAGGATTTAACAAAAATAGCCTTCACAAGTCAACATGAAAAGAAAATCTGGCAACCTTCCCAAACCAGCATTCAGCGGACACTGAGTGACCCTGCAAAGGCAGTGACTGTAGATGCCCTGAGTGAAATAGGGGTCTGTTCTCAAATGAAGCAAGTTCAGTGATAAGTTACATAAAGAAAGAGATGTGTATCAGAGCCCTAAAGGGCTGAGGGGAATAAAGGCATCATAATGTGTAGCGAAAGTTAATGCTCTACTCAATTAAGGCTGCTAAACAGGATGCATGCATCTTTATCTATTGGAGGAGTAGATGTTATTTATCCCAACGGACTAGCTAAGGGGTGAACCCTCACTTTGCTTTGGTGGGAGGCAATGGTAGGTGCTGTACCCCAGGAGGAATCTTAGGCAGCTGGGTTTACTTACCCTTTGAAGGAAAAATGCCTGCTGCTACTTTCCTACGCTGTAGCCGCTTGCCAGAGCTTTCACTGAAGCTATTTCTTTACTTTGGTAACATAGCGATGTTGCTGAGGTGAGGTAAGTTTCTGGAGAATGTCGTTGACCAAGGACCAACTTAAAATTCAAAGATGGTGTTAATGCCACTGCAGCTTAATTTGTTGTCATTTTCCATCTTTTCCTGCTGTTATTTACTGCTTATGCATGTGAGGAAACATTTGCAAAGTCTCTGATAGTGGTTATACAAATAAGTCCCATTGGTGATTCACAGGAGCTACCAGGAAATATTTAAAGCAGAGAGAAAAATAGTCAAATGTCTAAATCTGCAAGACTGAAAATTACATTGTGCCCCACTAGCTGTATGGTAACAAGCACTTTGCGGAGGATGAAGAGTCTTTTTCAGAACAGATTTCAAAATTTCTCTTATTTCCAGATGAGAGTGAAAATAGAATGGTTTTTGTTCATCACAAAATAATATTCTCCTTTTAAAAATGTTGTGCGCTTTCCACATTGGAGTTAATTTCTTTATGATTGCCTAATAACACAATGTAAATTTAAAAACTGAATGATTCAAAGACAGAAAATATTAACTTCCAAATATCAAAATTGAACAGTGGAACCAAGTAGGAACTTTCTGCCCATTGTTTTAAAATGACATTTTGGAATAAAATGATGCAGCGTCAAGTATTTTGTTTATTTTTAACCCAGCCATCTATACTGACAGAACAATCTCATGCGTATTGTGACTTTTCTGTGCTCCAGAGCTTTATTAGGGAGGGTTAGAAATTATGTCAGCCAAAACCAGGGGAAAATGAACTATGTCTTTACTGCTCTAGTTCAAATGGGAAGCTCCTGCTAAACTTTTGTTTGTAATTCCTACTTTGCTCAATGATGTGTAGAATTGAATAAATCTGGCAAGACTTGGCATTCTTCTTAGTATTATTTAATGTCATTGCCTCACTCTCTGTAAATTGACAGTATATAATTTTACCTGAAGGTCAATTTGTGGTTTTGGCTAGTTAAAGCGATTCACAGGAATATAGCACAGAGTACTCAGTCCTTTTATGTACTGACAGGGCTCAGTTGCCAGATCAGACTCCTCAGCAGAAATTTTCTGATAGATTTGCTGATTCTGGCATTGAGATTCTGGCTCTGTGAAATAACATTCTTGTGGCAAATTTTTTAAGTTAAGTTTCAGATGCAAAACCTAGCAAACAAAGAATAATTATGGTCCAGTAAGGGAAAAAGAAGTGATTAAAAAGTACGTGGGTTTTGTAATTTACACAACCTGTTGTGGGGAGGGCAGAAGAAAAGAAGGTATGTTGTGCTTTCTCGTCCACTAGATTGTAATAATCTCAATTTTTTTTTATCCCAATAGCATTATTCCAGGATGTCTGTTTACATCATATAATATGCTAGTGCTCTTTTTAAGGGGTATTCTTAATAAAAAAAATTCTTGGCCATAATCCAATTAATTTTAGGGTTTCTACTTCTGCCAGGTAAATTATCTGTGTTTTTCTTTCTCAGACCTATATCCATAGGTTTTTCTCATGTTATTGTGTTCTTTTATATGAATGGGATAGTACTTCTATTTGCTGTTTTCACTATATGGTACTACTTTTTATTAGCCAAGAGAATAACTGATCTTTTGATTTAAGATAGGTATTATTATTCTGCTCCTTAGACATTAAGATGACTACAATGCCAACTTTTATGCATAGTCCCTTAAACCTGCTCATTGATTGACTGACATGAGAGAAATTCAGTAGATTTCCCTCTGTTTCTTTGACCACAGAAATCTCAGTAATGGCTGAGTCCCAGGGAATGAAAATTTTTAGTCAACTTCAGCATATTGTATGGGTATGTCTGGGCTAGGTGGAATCTAGCTCTGCTTTCTGAAGTGCTAAAGCTTTCATTCTTCCATACAGGAAAGAGTACATTTTAATGGCTAATACCAATAAAAATAGATTCTTCTCACTGGGTACAGAGATGGTCAGAATGACATTACATATCTTTGGCATCTAAGCACTGTTTCATTACCTTTTATTTTATGCAATGAATACTTAAAATGTCCATTCAAGTGACAGCGTAATACATTTTAATGAATGTCAAATGCAGCTTTTTCCGATATAGTTAATATTTTAGATAGTAGCACTGGAGTAATGTAGTCCATTTAAATGTGATTTTATTCAAGGTGGAATTGAAAAATTTGCATTTAAATGCACTGTAATAGAAAAACTTACCAGTTTGATTCTGCATTCAGTTGCATGGATGTGAAATCTTTCTGGAACTTCAGTGAACTCATGCAAGTCTGACAGTGGAAATATCAATGCCCATGAGACCATTAGTGTTCAGAATTTTCTTTAATTGCAGTTTTTGGAGATGAAATCTTGTAATTAAACAAACACTTTCTAGTGACTATGGATTCTAAAATATGATATCAGCTGAAATCTCTGGCACTTTTTTTATTTAGAGTGTTTACACTCTGAAGTCATGTCATTGCCAACCACTTCATAAGCTCTTTACCAAACTTTATACATTTTCAAAATGTCAAAAGCTCTTTTTATTAGCAGTAATGAAGTTTCAAAAGAAGTGACCTTCAGAGATGCAATCAACTGTTTTCAAAATCATTGCTAATTGAAAGGAATTTCCTCTGGCTTATGTCAGAGACATTGTTAATATGACATCTGTTAAAAAGAGTATTTAGAATTCATCCAAACAATCCCTAACATTTCCCATTTTTATATCTTTAAAAGCGTTAATCATCAAACTAAAGTTTGAAAATGGAATAGATTTAATTCTACTGTTATGTCCAGGAGAAATAAAGTCTGAAATCAATATTCAAAGAACTATCATAACTTTCACTCAACAGAGCAAGAAACATAAATGTAGTTTAGTGGATAACATCAGGCCAAGTTTCATCTTTGAAGAGCTGTTTTTTACCTACATCAAGTAGGAAGGAGGACACAGATAAATTGAATGGCGTATGCACCCTGCTGCTTTATGTTTGTACTTAAAAAAATACTGCTATTTCTTTCTTCCTTCTTCATTGTAAATCTGAAAAACTGTATAATGAGTTTAAGAAAAATATATTAGAGGATTGTACAGGATACCTTTCTGCCTCAACAGCTGCTGTTCAGCATACATTAATATACTTAATAAAAAAAACTTGAGCATGGTTGGGAATGCTCGTAGGAGCATGTAAAACTTTTTTTGAACATATATTTTTAAAACTTCTTTGTGTGAACAGTTTCCTTTGCCTTTACAGTTTTCACAGTTGTAGGTGCTTAGTAATTTGAGGAAGCAAAAAAAAAAAAAAGTGAGCTAATTAACTTTCTTTTTCCTCAGTCTAAAAAATTCAGGCAGAAAATCCATAAAACATCTGATATAGAAAACCTGACTTCATAGGAGCTTCCTTACTATTTAAATGACACATTTGGTGTATGTTCCTGAAATAGAAAAGATTCTTTGAAGGTTAAAATTAATTTGTGGTTTTGAATATTTTATGTAGGGATGACAAAACCGGCTTCTGGACTTGGTTTCCTTAAGTAAACCAGAGTAAGGTCAAGTATAGAATAGGCTTGTGTTTAACAAGCCCTCCTCCATATCGGAACTCATGTCTAATATTTATATTCCTCTTAATTGCTATACACTAATTATAGTGTCCATTAAACCTGGGTTTAACTTTGGCTTACAAATGGGATTTTTTTCATTTTTTGTTATCTGTAAATAAATTCAGGAGCTATGACTACATGCACCTTCTACACTTAGAATTTTTTAACTCTCTTGGTGAAAAGAAACCTGAGAGTTCTTCTTTTGACTCTGTAATATGCAGCATTATAAACTACCAGAAATTAGGTTCATTTCCCAGTATTTATTAGAAGGTTGTCTTTGCTTGACAGTGAAGGCATTATCACAGAACAAGTAGATACCTATTAACTCAACCTCCGTGTTGGTGCTGGTAGAAAAGATATTCTTTCGCTATGATCTTCTCTGTGGCAGCCTCTGTTTCTTATCAGGTTGTATGAGAATGGGGAGGTTAGGACTAGTGAATTAGTGATATTAAGTATTGAAAATAAATTCAGGAAAGATGATCTTATAAATGAATTAACAACATCAAAAAGCAGGAAGGGGTTGCATTTTTAAAAATACAAGTAAATTGAAGCTGTATAAATTGATTTAAAGCACTGTAAAATCTAAACATTTTCTCATCTTTCTCCCCATTTTGGAGGTTGGCATCGTGTTTCATAATAGTTATCCTCTCTCTTAATTACCAGAGAACTGATGCTCGACACTTTATCAAATTACATCTCGCTGACTTTTTTTTTCATTTATTTTGACATATTGCACCACCTATGCACCTTTTCCTTTTCTTCCTCTTTATTCTGTATAATTACTTTTCTCTTATTGACATTTCAATTATGAGGCTCTTCCATCAAGTTTATACACACAATTCAAAATGTGAATTCTTTCTTGACCTTCAGTCATAAACCAAAAAACATAAATGAGGACCATTTTGCTTCCAGGGAGCTCCATGAACTTTTGCTTGTGCAGTTTCAGTGATTACAGGATCGGGTTTTTTTCCAGCTTGCTACATTGGGCTGATGTAGAGTTACTCCTGTAGGATTTTCACAAGACATTGTAACACATGAAGAGCTTCACAGAAGAGAGAAGAAGAGTATTAATATTAAGATGCACCAGGGGCTGGTAATAAGTAAAAGAATAGCTGTAGTTTGGAGAATTTGTGGGAGAGCTGCTCATGCATATAGAATCTACAAAATAACTGGTATTTCATTTGAATATGTAGCTGTACCGTTTGTTAGACTGTGACTTAACACTGCACGATGTATATGTTAACTTCACTGTCTGTGAATTAAATTGTGAAGAAAAGTCTCTGATGGATATTCAAAGATGAATGTCATGAATCTGAAGGAGGCTTCACTTTCCAATTATGCTACCTTTCTAATTGGGTTTTTACATTTCTTACAGCTTGTTCCTTAAAAAAAAAAAAAAAAAAAAAAGCAAAAATGCTGTCTGTTTTTCCAGTATAAATCAGGATAATTTATACCTCATTTCCTCATTTTTTCCTCTGGATAAAGCCATATCTTCTCATATAAAAGCAAATATGTATCCTAATGAATAACAGTAATAATAACGGTCATTATTTTTATTACTGGTACCGTACAGTTGTACCAGAAGGCAGTCTTATTTCTTATGTCTCCTTTCTGTCTTCTCAGCCCTTTCTCAGGGATTTTAAATTGATTATGTTGCTGATATGACCCTGGAATACAGTAGATAATTGGACCTGTATTAGTAATTACAAAATTGCATATATGATTAAGATAGCAGTAAATAATAGTTCTAGCATTTTTGGCAAGAATAATACAGATTGCCCCCTACTCAAGTTTGTAAAGGAGAAAGGTCTTTTTATTCTGCTGGAAATGTTGACAGTGACCATTACCTTCCCACCCTTCCCAACTTTATGATATTATACCAGATTTGCTAAACATGAAGTCTAATTTGATATAAAAAGTCACATGCCTGCTACTGAATCTTGATTTTGCAACCCATTTTGCCTTGTAAATAGTTTAATATTTCATAGTTGCCTCTTCAAAGGATGCTGAAGTTAGAGAAATTGGGCTTGTCCTGTATCTCAACATGTAAAATATGTGCATGACATTCAAACACAAAGCAAGCTATCAAAATGTGTTTCTAATGGTAGCTACTGGAGCATCCTTCTGAAGTTCACTAAAAGGAATTGCATTTCCTCTAGTCTTCTTCCTGTAGTTTTTACTCAGTCTTTACTCGATAAAACTCCCATTGTTAACTATAATGAGAGCAATTGAACTAACGTAGGTGCTGCAATATCATTACTCCTTTATTAGCCATAAATATTCATCAATACATCTTCAGTACTTATGCCTTAAAAAATGTAACTCACAGCACGTTTTTGCTGCTTTTAATGCTGAACCACTTAAAAAACATTGAGCTTATTCCTGGTGTTCAAATTAAAGCTGAAAGAATAATAGTTTTCTTTCAATTTGGTGGGTGAATTGCAAAACTAGGAGGAACTTAGTTCAAATGGAACCAAACTATTTTTACTATTATTTTTGACAAAATGGAAAAATATAACAATGATCATTTTTCAGTCAACTTGAAATTTTAATTCAAGTTGCCATATTGAGTATGCAAAACCTATTAGCAAAAGAATATAAAATGAAATGGAAAAAAATATAAATTGGAAGTGAAATGTTGAAAAGTTTATTTAAAATTGTTTTGATGTTTCCAAATGAACATTTATTGTCTTTTAAAACCTCTTTTAAAGGTTTTTAGTGTTCCTTCTGACTAACACTACTTGAAAAAAACATTTGTAATGATTAATGTCTTCTCAAATCTCCACTTTTGGGGAGAAAATACTCCTAGCTTGCCTAGTGCTAGCAAAGCTTTGAAACTCTTATGTAATATGAATGTCTTCTACTCCTGTGGAAGTTTGATCGTTCTACACACTGAATAGGAATTTACATGAGATTTCAATGTTGTTCTTGTATGCCTGAAAAAAATTTACAAGGATAATTTTTTTTCATCAGTTTTAGTATATACTAACTCTCTAGGTTTTCATTTGATGAAAGATAATAGAAAAAAATACTGAGAAATGGAGTTAGCCACAATCTATGCACAGAATTCTAAAAACACCTATAAAATAATCAAAGACTCCATGTGAATTTAGCTGTAGGAATGATCAGCATTAGACAGGCTGATAGGAGTGTTCTCCTCGGACTCTGAACAACCAGACTGTACGATTTACCTTAGGGTTCAAACTAAATTACAAACATTCCACAAAACCTTCCCATTTCCACAGAAATTTTCCCTGAGCACAGTCTTTGGATCCTCTTCAGTGCTCAGGAATGCAGAGCTCACTGTTTTTGTGGGGGTGGAATGGGAGTGCACTGGACAGACAAGGATGTGCTACACTGGGAGAGGCAGGTCCCAAAGGCTGATAGTATTTTGGAAGAAGTGACCATTAAAAAACCATAAAATCCCCGACTCTGACATCCTTTTTATATTCAATATCTGGCAGTTTGCAGAAATTGTGCTTTTGAACAGGAAGTGTAAGAGATTTTTTTTTCCATGTGAGACCATTCTCCACTAATCCCAAAGGCTATGAATTACTCAGTATTACTTAGTATGATAAGTAGATTAATATTTTGTACAATTGCTGTACTCTCCAAAAGTTTCCATAAAAATATTTATTTTGCTGATTCAATTTCTGATTTAACTTTTTAAATTTAAAGTTCTTAAAGTTTTATCTTAACTTTCCAGACTTGCTGCTTTTCCTTTCTCTGTGTGTGGGTGCACATGTGTGTTTGAATGTGTGCAGATACGAGCATGTCTTCTGCTTGTAAGGAAATCTAGATCTCTGCAATAAGAAGTCCATACAGTGATTTGACTCATCACGCCACATAGCTCCCTGTAACCTTCCTCAAAACTTAGATATCATGCAGACTCTGCCATGATTTCCTGATTTTCGCCTTTTGACTCATATGCTGTCTTATTTCATTAAGTCTTGACTGAAGTGGTTTTTCTCTAGGGACCAAATTAAAGTGTGTTACAAGTTCTGGTCTGTGTAAATCACATGAGAGCTCTCTGTACTAGTTACTTTTTATTTATACCTGTGTTGATGGCAGGTAATCTAATCCTGAAAGTTTGATAAATTTTGAGTTATTACATTGTGTGAAATAACTTAAAATCCACCTGGAAGAATGAAGATTGCGAATAATTGTTTGTTACAACTTAAGCCCCCAGTATATCCTCCTTTGCTCATTTTTAGACACCTTAGCATTCGTAATCACAAAGAAATATTCTACACATCCGAAACAATAAGACAATACTTTGTTTATGGTTAGGAATCAAAGGACCCATTACTGAAACAGATGTCCTGGGATTATCAAGTTGCTGTCCTGCTAGTGCAGACAATCACATGGTATAAATCAAAGAGGAGCAATGCATAGAAGGATCCAGTTTCTTTGGTGCACGGTTGCTCTGATCCAGGTGAAAGCAGAGTATCAAAGTCTGGCACTGCCTCTTCCAGGTCCAGTGGCGTTTTGCACCGGGAGATGCTGGTTTGTTATGATCCCAGTAAGAAAGGCACTCAGACTCTGGTAGGTATCATTCACAATGCTGTTCTTTAGAGCTAACACTATAGGAAGAGAATAGCATAGGTAATCTTACGTCGCTTTAGAAGCCGGGAGCCCCGAGCAGTGTAGCATTGAACAGGACTCTGACCCACATGCAGCATGCCATGTCCGTGGCAGAGATTCACGCCCTCAGTCATTCGAGCGATTACAGGATTTTCTTACAAGGAAACAGCTATATTCACCATTTCTGCAGTCAAAGCAGAAACGACATTCTCCTGAGAACTACTTGCTGCAGTTAGATGAAGGCAAGGCCAGGCAGGTAGTGTAATTGCCGGTACCAAGCGGGAGCTGGTCAGGTAGCCCAGCCTTACTGCTGTACTTACTTACTTTGTTGACAAGACAAGACATCATGATTACAGGCTGTGGGTGCAGCTGTCAGCTGCCATACAAGAACCTTGACTTGCGACACTAGTAATTATCTATGATATTTAGCTGCAGATGAGCTCTTTGCCCTTTTCTTGGTGATGCTCTCCTTTTCTGTGTGCCATTGCCTGGTGGTTGAGGGCAATAAGCAGAGTCCAAAGTGACGTGGGAACAGAAATTAATTAATTCTGTCTCTCCAGGACATACAGAAAGAAAAGAAATTCTTTTAAGCAAGAAAATTTCTGTGGATAATGTTAGGAAATGATCTTTATATGTGTCCATATGTATGCCATTGCTCGATAGTGGCAATGCAATGCAGTACCAGACCATTTAATCTTTTTCCTATTCCATAAAGCTTTTTAGGATGGGCACATTTTCCCAGTGTAAATCTTTACATTCATGTATTTTCTTCATCTTATGTAATGATGAATTATTTGCTTTGAATAATGTGGGGAGCCTCTCTCTCCATGGGGAAAATAACATGTAGATTCTACTGTGGTATGATTAAGGAACTAATATTAATACATGCATTTGTAACACTTTTGTCTTCCTTTTACATTTTGAACATTAAAGTGCCTTTTCTGGAACACTAATGGAAAAAGAACTAAAGAAAAGCAAACATAACCAAACTCTAAAATAGTTTTAAAGTTTCCCCAAATATTTGCAGAAAGCTGTTTGCAGCAGTCATCTAGCTCAGAGCATTAGTCATGTCAATAATGTTAGTCAGTGAGGGATGTTTTTTAGTAGCGTTCTAGGAACTTGGAGCAGGACCTCTTACTTTTATTGCCTCTGTTGAAAAATGAGGCCAGAGTTTCCTTAATTTTTTTTTCCTTTCCTGACTCTTTTTGAGCTTTACTCCAGGCTTTGATCGTTTAGATACATATACTTTATTTTTTATGGAGTGACAGCCACCGGGATCTCTTCACATATTTCTTTTCTATTTCTACTGTAAAACGTCCTGAGATATTGGATATTTTTTCTTGTTGGCTAAAGACCGAAGGCTTTGTTTTATCTTTATATGTATTTTTTAATCATCTTGCTCAAATCAGGTATACCAAATAATTTGCTAATCTTTCCACTAACTTTCACAGTTATTAACTGAATCTATATGCATCACCTGAGAAGCACAACTGATAAAATGATGTGCCCATACTCACTCAGGAAAAGTAGATAAATCTGAACTAAATGAAGTCTCTTGAATCCCTGTGCAGTGAGGCTGGTTTAGTCCTGATCCTGGCTCAAATAATTTAATCTAGTGATCCTTCCAACAGCCTGTGTTTGGTGGGTTTTTTTTCTGTACTATAAAGATTACTAAAACAGTGCTGTTGTAAAATGTATCTTTTAACAAAGCAAACCTTTCATAAGGACTATACCCTTATATATAGAATGTTCTAATAATTGGATTCTTTATATTGAAGCATTTCAAGGATCGTTGCAAGCATGGTGACAAATCTGCTTTCTTCCCATTGTATGAATTCACAGCTGCAGGTAATAAACCCAAGTCATCCCATGCCATGAACTTTCAGTAAGAGCGAGCTGAAGTACGAGGCACGCTGCATAAGGAAAAAGTTCTTACATTGAAAATCCTGCATGAAAAAATATCAGAAAATCAGTGCTTAAGTCACTTCTGTTTCTCATTTCCAGTGTCACGTTATACTTAGTTTTCACTGGAAACAACACATGTGCATGTACAAACACAACCTGTTTAAACAGTGCAGCTGATTTTGGGGAAATAGATTTTTAAACGTGTACCTGTCAATGTAATGCTGTAACATAAAACCTTGGGGATCCCTGGAGGCTTCTCTTGTGGATGCTTCACTGTTCCAATGAAAGCATTTTGTTTACTTCTTCTCAAGCCCATCTCTATATTTTGAAGATTACCAGGCTGACAATATGACATGCTGCATTAATTTAAACTTCTGTTTACTGAAGAAACTAGCACTGCATATGCTTATAATGGTAAAAAGGGGGAAGAAGATAGCATTTCTGGATATCTATCCCCAGCAAATGTGATTCTTTCTAAACTAAGCGTAACAATACCATTAATTTTTAAAATATGATCCTTGAAAAGTGATGCATTCTAATGAAGCAATTTATTACTGGGTTATAAAGCAGGTGATAAAGTCAGGTATTAAGTACATGCATACCGATTCATACCATATTAATTTCAGCTGGAGTACAATAATCAGCATTTTTTGCAATCAGATTCTCTGGTTGCTGTTAAGATTAGCAAAACTTTTTTTTTAGATTTTTGTCAGACTTCTGTGCTTCCTGACATCACTGAAAATTGGTACAGAAAGTGTTCTCACATTATTTAAACTCCAGCCTCTAGAGAAGAGAGGAGTAAATATACAATATTTTGACACAAGATTTTATTAAACTTCATCTTGATTTTTCTTAAAACTGTGCATTCAGAAGGTTCAACTAAGGTATTTTAGTAAGACAACATTAGAAAAAATGCAGTTAAGGAATTAAGACACTTTGTAAGGGTATGTAAGAATAAAAGTTATAACGTCATTAGTTCTTCATGACTCTGATGGAAGATACACTTGCAAAATAATTGTTCGATGAGTAATACAGTGCATAGCATAAACAATGGGAAAGAACATCAGTGCAGGAAAGTAAGAAAAAGTAATCAAAGGGAAGTATCTCCAAATATTTACACTTGCTGTTCTGATGTGCTTAATTGACTGTCTTTCAGCATTCTCAGTGTCAGACAGAGGTAGAAATAACAGGGGAAAATGTTGATTTCTTAACCACTTGTGACAGTTCAGGAGGGAAATAGATGTTCTCACACTTCATGTAGTGCATGATCAGAACAAGATGTATTCGAAAAGAGGGAAATGAATGAAATACTCTGAATCCCCAGAACTTCATTCAGAGTATCTGGTATATTGTCACTTTGAAAAACAAGAGGAGAATATCAATGTCGTACTGTAGATATTGGGAAAAGTGGGGATGTGGGGACTCTAGCTGCATTGACACAAAGATGTGAAAACTCGTAGGGAAATGTTTTTCTCATGTTACCTGTATTATAATAGGTAGCAGTTGCCATGTTAAAGCTAGATTATTTCACAAGTAAGTTATTTATTAAGATTTTGCACCTTCCCAAAAAAGAGATTTATTTAAGAAGGTCAGGTTACAGTAGGATACCTAGCAGATTCAGGTTTCAACAGCGACTGATTGGCAATGAAGGCACATTGGTATGTTGTAACTTAAATAAAGAGGTAGTGTTTCTGGGCAAGGACCTAGGACAGTCTCTCAAATGCACTTAAGTGAGAACAGATATATAAAACATCTGTGACATGACTGTGAGATTTTTCCATCGATATTGTTATGAGAGAAAATAAGTAGAAAACCTTATTTTGCATTTAAACTCAGTAACTATAAACACTAAACCCTTTTTGGCAGCATTACCATAGCTACAAAGAGCATAGTACCTGTACATGGGAAGTTAAATAAGCACTAGGTTAGACTATATTTTGAATGGCAACTGTTCCGGGCAGGACAAGACACTTTGAGGGCACAAATTCTTGTAGTTTACCCAGATTTTCTGTTTTAGTAGGAACCTGACATAATGAGTAGTTGTTTCTCAATAAAATCACTATTTTGGAAAGAATAACAAAGAACCCACCCACTCCTCGACTATCTTTTCTCCTTTAGATGTCAGAGTCCTGAACATTTAACAGAAGTACCAGGAATTAACAGATAGTCTGACTACTTTTGAATAGGAAAGCCTTGCAGTGGGCCTCTTGTCAGTGAAATCAGACATTTCAGAGGCTGTTCATTGAGGATGTTTGACTTTTAAAACTTATCAGTCTGGGATCATTTGCTGGTTTTATTCAGTAGATATATGGATTGTGAAGAACAGCAGTGTGGTGGGAGAGGTGCTATTGGCCTGTATGTACCTGAGGTGGGGTGCTTTTAGTTGTCAGCTCCACCCCATGCTTCCTGTGTGACTTAATCTCTCTTCACTTTTGTCCTACCATTGTAAAGGGGAATAATAGTCATTTGTTTTTCCTGGGTTTGCTCCTGCAGGCACAGATAATTAAAGTGATCATTGTGTATTTTTGCAGAGCATGAGTGTAGGAGATCAAAGGATGTTGGCTCACAGACCTCTGAAACATCTGTGAGAAGACGTGGAAATATCAGGTGGAAACTCTGAAATCTGTCCAAGTGTTCTTGGATATTTGTTGTTACGGAGCTCTGAAAAGTCTGCTTGTCCTCTCTGGAGGGAACATCACCATCAGTTTCTGTACAGCCTTTCTGTATGCTCCTCTACACACACAAGTCAATTCACGTTGCCACCCCCTTCATCTTGCCATGCTTATTTAGTAAATATGTTCGCTAGTAGGTCATGAGTTTTTGTCTTGCATTTTTGCATATCAGGAGTAGTTCCACTGAAGTACAGCTTAATATGCTCTATTAAAACCAGTAGAATAAAATCAGATTCTCATTCTTTAGATGATGCCTTTCACTTTGCCTTCTGTTTTATCTTTTATTCCTTATCCTCCTATGCTACAAAGATGAGTGCTTTGTTTTCTATTGTCTTTTGTCATTAGCTGGTTCTACTTTCCTCCTCCTTCTCTTCTTCCACATCTTCCCTTTCTAAAGCCTTGCTTCAATAAATTGGATGTCCTTTTTTGCTATCTTATTTAGATATCTAAGTCTCAAAATAAATCTGAGATAATCACTTCATCTTCTCTGTACTGATACTTTTCAACTGTAGCTCTTTCGCCCACAGCCTGAAATTACTAATCATTAAAAACATCCTGCTTGTTTAAACTCCCTGCTCATTAGCTTTTACATGGAACAAAAAGTAGATGTAAGAGTTTCTAAGCCAGATAATGCAATGGACAGCTAGAAAAAAGGCCACCCTCTTACATTGTGCAATGTACACATTGCAAGCAATGGGGTAAAATACATTCTGAACTAAAAATAATGAAATATGTTTTTCATACTTTTTATTATGGTGGAAAAGAAAATGTTTTGATGAGTTATGGTCATTTGCCTTGTGTGTTATCTGAAAACATTATAATAGATTTCTATTATATTTAGATACTGGGTATTTCACATAATAATGCCTTATCACTGATAAGGAGAAGAAATATTATCAATACTATGAATTAAGAGAGAGTCTAAAATAAGCTGGTTTGTTTTCCTTGGTCATATTTCTGACCAAGGAAAAAATGACTGGCAAAGCAGAACCTGATTGCTGATGCTGTTCATAATGAAAGACATGCTTCCTTAGGGCTAGATTTCAGCCTCTCATTTTCAGTTTACTACAGTGCAGCAAGATCAAAGTAGGATTATTATAATACCAATGTTAGTAGGCATTAGAAAATGTAGGAAACAACAGTCATTATACACAGAACAGACAATTCATCCCCTGATATGAAAAAAAGGTTATGACATGGTGAAAAATAATGTTTTTGAAAAATTGATATAGTGTCAGACAGGAAGTCTCATATGAACTTTTGCACTCAGACCATGAAGTATAATCACAGATTATGAAAGAATGGAACTCACATGTGACTTCTGTTGATTTCTGCTTTGTTTTCAAAGTGCTGTTGGCCAAGAAGGTAACAGAAAGGCACCAGGTGAGTTTTGTTTACATAGGAGAACTTTCCTAGTCAGACTAATAAAACGCTGTTTGGACACTTTTATTAAAAATGTGACCTTATATAATGTTCACTTAAATGGCATCCTACCTGAAGTAAACCAAGGTGAAAAGAAATATTGCTCATATCAGTAAGGTATTTTACACAAGTCAACGTGTATCACCTAAATCTGGAGGACAGTCCAAATGCACCTGCTTACCCACTGGGAAACACAACTAAGGCAATTCTCTTTCATTACAAATTTGCCTCGTTTGAACAATTTTGCATTTGCCATGGAGTAGGAAGGGGCACAATCACAGTCTTGCTCAGTGACTCATCTGTGGTGACTTGTTACTCTGTGGTACATTTCTTTGTGGCTCTTCTTAATTTTAGCATACTTGAAGAAGGGATTAGGTCAGAACTTTGTATTTACATTAAGACTTTTACACCTAAAAATCTTTTGTACGTATTCAGGGCTTAGAGGATTTTCTCCTGGTAGATGTGTCTCTTGTAGGGCTGTTCAAAACGCCTCAAGAAATCTCTAACACAGATAAAAATATTCTCCATAGGTACTGTTTCTGTGTAAGTAATCAATAAAGTTGAATTCTGAGGCTCAACATGTGATGTTTTTGTTTCCTCTGTTCCTTTCCAGTTTCTCAGCATGTAGATACAGGGGTTGGAGGGTGAGAGAAAGATCTTTCTATTGTTCTTCACTGCTCTTCCCTTGAGCCATTTCAGAAGAAAGAAAGATGGCTGCTGAGGGCCATGAGAGTCCAAATGTAGTTTGCAATGGCAGCTAATGGGACGTAACAATGTGCACAGCAGTGATAGAGTACATTGCCCAAAAGTACATGAATCTGCTGTGTGGAGGAACACTGGCGTGTTCACATGCAGTTTCTGCTGCAGTGTCATTTCAAATAACATATTCAAAGCCATGAAAAAAACCCAAACCTTTATGATTTAGAGTATTTTTTCATTTAGGGCATTGGGTTTTTTCTTTCAAAGTGGTCATTCCCTATTCAGCAAGATTGGAGCTAGTTTATTATTGAATTCTTCTGGAAATCAATAACAAATCTGTGTATGCTCAGGAGTCCTTTTAATATGTTCATTTTAGAGAAGCCAGTCCTCATAATATATAGCTACCTTCGAATTCATGACAGGGAATATTTTATAAGAATCATATGCAAAAAATGCAGAACTGTAGGTAGGTAAAAATTCTCCAAAACCAGCAAAAACTTTATGCTAAACTTGGCTTCTCCTCATACAAAGAATCAAACCCAGTCATTTAAACAAATTTACAAGAAAACTAAGGCCAGCCAATATTTCGACATGGGCTGTAAAACCACCCACTGCTCTCATTGTATCACATGTCCTTGCTGCACTGAATCAGCAGCATCTTTTGTCACTCACTTCAAAAAAAGGTTTGCTGCTGCAGATATTTCTCAGCAGAGCAGAATATGAGTAAGGGACAATAGGAGGGAGGCCTTTGGAAAGTTATAAAAAGAAAGAGAAAACAAAAGGGAGAGCAACAAAAGAAGCAAGCAGAGAATACAAAAGTGAAGGCACAGGGTGGGCTGGTGGGGAATAAAGAAAACTGCACATGGGTGGGAAATGATTAGTTTTCTGACAATTTATAAAAATAGGTAGTGAATCTGGAAAGCAATCATAACTGAGCCAGCATAGGAAAACTCATGTATCTTTATGTAAGTTTTTTGTGAAGGAACATAAGGAGAAATTACTTCACTTCTGATCCGGAGCTTTCCTAACCCTGGGCTAGCCTCTCCATCTGTGAGTAGCACCTCTGTGCAAATACTGAAAAAGACAAAAAGTCCAGAAGCAGTTATTCTCTGTCACTCTGCTATTTTGCTGTGAAGTGTTACATTCTTGGGAATAGTAACACAGATGGGTAGTCAGGAAAATATAATCATATTTCTGTCTTTAAGGATAGGAACTTGTTAGGTTTTTGTTCTCAGTAAGAGATCAGAAGCATCCCATCTGAATATGTTTGCAACTTAATCACAGAATTCCTATGTTAATTTGTGCAATTTACTTTATCTTCTTCAGTTTCTTAAGTTTTCCTTAAATCAAAAAACTTAAGCTTTAAAGATCATTATTTCCTATTGTTCTTCAATATTACTGGTATGTTTGATTTATGTTCTTTTAAATTTGTCCCATATTTAGTCCTCCCTGAGGAGCTGAATGAGAACCCCAAGTAAAATGTGATCTAGTCACAGAAATATCAGAATTATTTCTGGACAAGGGATTACAGGAGAGTAGGGACGGTAGGGTGAAAGAGGAATCAACTGAGCCATCATGTCCAGGATTGAGCGCTATCTTGGATATAACACTGCAGCACCACACCAGGTGAATTTGTGTTATGGGGACCTCACTTGCAACCCAGAACTGATCTCATGACAGTATTGAAAACTGTCAGACCTTTATGTTATGCCAGGAGAAGATAACACACCCAGGAGCAAGTGCTGAATTCTATTACATAGAGGTATTGCATCCCTAAATTATATCATGGCAGGGATTGACCTTCATGGCTAGGGCATAAAAATAGTCTTAATTTTAATATAGTGTGTTTCGAGGTGTCTTGGGAACCTACTCACAGAGAACGCTTCACACAGAGTATCTTTCTTTGACAGTTTGTCTCCTTTTTGAGCTCTAAGGTTTTCTCTTTCATCTTTCTCTAGCTTTTATTACCACTTGTTTTATTTAAAGTATGTATATGAAAGGATAATGATGCCTTCTGAAAAAGAAAAACATGCAATACCTTCAGTTAACTATGCCACATGATCCACAGTTTGCTGTCTGTTTTTCTTTATTGTGCATTTTTCATTATACCTGTTACATTGTTTTTTACCATTGATTCTAGCTCAGGCAAGAATTTCAATGACTGCTAATTTAAGAATGTGGTGAGTCCCATTTACTGCAGAATAATAAACATTTGCTTGAAACTAAGTATCTGCTAAGTGCTGTTGTGAAGCTGTTTGAGGCTGATCTCTTAGGTTTCTTTTAAATATTGCCTAGGAATTCAACGACAAACATAGTTCTTTTCATGCAGAAATTTGAGAAACTAAACTCTCATAAATCCAGAATGAGCCAGTGTTCCTGGATAATGTGTATGTTAAAAACAAATGGGGACTAATGGAAGCTATTCAGTATCTTAAATTCTTGATGCTAGAGGTTATGGTTTGATGAATGTTTCTGTTAGGATGAGTTTAAATACAATTATTTATTTTGTGGAACTCCCAGCATTATGGGATCAAAGGCATCTAAGTATTATATATATTAGTTGAAAGAAATAAAAACTGAAAACACTTTATTTTAAAAAATAAAAAAAACTATGAAAATTTTTCTTCTATGAAAATAGCAGAATTTAAATTTGATGCATATGTCCTGTAAAACAGACCATCATGTTTGTATATAACAAGAAGAGCAGGATAACAAGTCTGTTAGTATAATTTATTTTGATCTTACCTAAACTATGGGATGCAAATACCCTTATTCCCTTCTTGTCTTTGGCTTCAAGTGGCTCATTCAGGTTTTTATTTGTATTCAGTAATTTCTCTGTAAATCAAATCATTCAGTTTTGTGACCCCGGTACTCCTTTTATTCATGCTGTGAACTTCCATTTATGTGTTAGAGAATAGGCAATGAATCAGAAGTCATTTCACCCTCAGAAAAATGAGGCCAGTTCATAGAGTTCATTTATGACATCTCAGTTTTTGAGCAAATTTTAAAGAAGAAAGGCAATTAGTGTCCTAGCAGCTGAGAAGTAATTTGAACAAAGGTTGTTACCAGTCAACTGGATATCTGAGAAATGCTTCATTGCTTTATGGCCTCACAAAGCAAGTGATGGTAGTATATCATACTAGAAAGCTGTTATAAGACTGCTATTTTTCTATAGCTATTATTTGTCATTATATTAGAGAAATGTTGACTTAATGGTAGCAAATTTAAGCAAGTATATAAATATTTCTGAAAGGGTGGATTCTTACTGCAGCATCTCAGAAACTGTACCTATCTTCATAGAACTTCCTCAAATAGTATAAGTTATACTCAGCAATCCACTGTGAGATGTTGATAAAATCTCTTACACTCTTCTGTTCCTTACACAACTGGAAAAGAAGTTCTTTCACTTGTAACTCTGCAGAATTAGATTTTAAACTTTTGAGGCAGGAACTATCTCTTATTGCACAGTGGGACTGGGACTACCTATCCTGATTACTGTTTGTGAGAGATACTGTGGTACAAATAATTTAATAATGAAAATATATTTTTAATTAAAGCAACATAGTCATACTTACTTGTACGTATTCCACATGATACAAATTTTGGACCTGAACTGTTGCAAAGTAAGGTGATGGGAATGTAAGCATCTGCTAGCATAATTATTCTTAGAATATTAAAACTTAATTGTATAGATGGAGTTCTTTATGCAAAATATCTCAAGCCACATTGGCTGTTCTCACACTGACAAATAACAGGTGATGAGAACAGGCAATAAAAGATGGAAAGATATGTAACATAGGCAAGAAAAGAGGGGGAAACAGATGGGAATTCAATTTGAGAAGGAAAAAAATACAATGAAAGAGTGTTAATATGAAAGTGTAATCAAGAAAACTAGGACCATCATAGTAAATATGACAGCATGTGTATATTTTTTGTATAATATTTTTAAACTTAAAATCCTTGTAACCACTTCTGAAGGAATTCTCGGTTCATTGCAGTTTCACTCTGAATGTACTTACCAACATCCACAAACGGCAACCAAAGTTCATTTAATCAGGGCACATGCTGCTTACATTGAAGAATCTTGTGTTCAGGAAGTCAGTCATGCTCACAGACAAGGCTCAGCAAAAATAAAACCTTTCTCCAGTTCAGCGCTGGCAGACTATTTTTACTGCTTACCAATATGTGGTGATACTCCATTAATCAGAGGTGATCAATATATGCATTTTGGGTTGTGTGCAGATCGTGCAGTGGAAATTTATCATGAAATGGGCATGAGGGCACTAGGAAAGGAGAACTAAAGCTGCCAGATTGCCCTGGATTCAGAAGCACATCTATCTCAGCCTCATCTTCCAGTGCAACATACAAATTTATACCTTTTTATACCTATGGAGCTCCCTCACACACACTTCAAAGTGCTGTCTCCTGCCTTCTCTCCTGTCAGATTGCTGAAGTATGTTGCACATGTCCTGTGATTCAGGGATATGGAGGTTGGGATCAGTGAGGCACAGGGGGATTGTTTTGTGACCATCTTGCTACTGTTACATTTTAAAAGAAATCAAATCTGATTACAACTGAAATATTAGGAATATAGAGTTGTGGGGTGTAACCATAGTAGATAAAGAACTTAAAGAATGTGCAGTACTGTACTTTTAGCTGATTATCGTTGGCTTATATTTTCTTTTAAGAAGCCAAGAAGATTTGCTTCTTGAAAACTCCCTACCTTTCCCATTTTGATAACAAACTGAAAGACCAATCATTGAAAAGGTTGGATTTCAAAAGAGAACATAGTATACATTTTTATGCAAACTAATATAGATAGTGATGAGAATCATACTGCGCAGAATCAGCTAAAGGAGGTCAAGAAGCGGACAAGTGAGGAAGACTATGAAAGACCACCAGAGGGCTTCTGAAGACCACCAGAGACCTTTGCTGCGCCTGCGTGAAGAGACATATACATATGCTAATGATTTACTGGAAAGTTGATGATTATGTATAACATTTCCCAGAAACTTAATGAATATGTATAACAGGTGTGTATTTAACTGTATCGTTAGACAAGACAGGTGCACACGATAGGTGGAACGATCCCCCGTGTGCCCAGCGCTGCAATAAAGGAGTGCCTGCTTCTTAACTTCTCATTGCTGTTAAGGAGTTTTATTCCGGATTTCGGCAACACTACTAGATAATTTCCTTATTCTGGGGAGGTTATGAGATGATGCTGTTTTTAGAGCAAGGTGGGTCTATGGCAACAAAGAGGGTGGTCTGTGTGAAGATTTTTGGCTGTGTAGAAGCCACTTTTCCTTGTTATCCTAACGGGGAACCAGAAGCATGACAGCGTGCGGAAGGGACAAGGGTTCGTAAGAGCATTATTCTTAAAAGCAAACAGTTTGCAGGCAAGTTGGGATAAGAAGAGTGAGGAAAGCAGCCACAGTTCTTAGAACATTATTAATGAAAAGGCTAGCCTATAAATATGTCAGTTAACCTGCATATCGCTATCTTTAGAAACCTTGGAGGAAAGATCTGGGGAAGATAGAAAAGGGTTTTGTGCGTCCTTCTTTTATAGAGTTAAGCAGTGTCATCTGCACTATTCATTCTGCCAGCTGCCAGTTATTGGTAGGAGATATGGCTTTTTAACAGCCAGCTACTCCTACAGCAGCCATAAAGACACTCTCCGTGGAACATATTGGAACCAGGAGAGCATTGTTAGCTGGGGAAATTTGTTGTGAAGGAAAATGAAGAGATGGGGATAGACCAGAATCTGAGACACATGATGGATACTGGGGAGGAAACTCTCACAGTAGGATTTTGTCTCATTTGAAAACTTAAAGTCATGTGAATGAGAGGGTAAAATACCTTTTATGCATTCAGAATAGGGCACAGTTTTAGTTCAAGGGTCCCATTAGGCAAAGCATCTCTGCAAGATAACATCTAAAGACATGCTTAAAGTACACATTCTGAATAAGAATAGACTTAAACATGTGGAAGTACACATTCTGAATAAGAATAGACTTAAACATGTGGTTTATGGGGTTTTTTTCTGAATAACAATCTAATTCAATAAGTATTTATCTGGAAGGAAAATGCTGGTGTTCCTGTCCTTACATAGTTCACAATAGACATGCAGTATATGGAGGTTTGAATGTAAGATGGCAAATGATGGGCATCTGCTGTGGAGATCCCACTGGGGACAGATTCATAAGAAAGCATAGATTTCTGGCTCCTGCATCTTTCTGAGTTCATATTATAGTGGGAGTGAGAAGTCTCTGCTTTTCACAGAGCTACCACCCTTTCTCTTTTAGTGGCAGCTGCTTTGGCTAGGAAACATTATGGACTCGAACAGGGTGAAACAAATTGATGTCTGGCCTCAGAAGCCGCAATGAGGCTTATAGCTGCAATCGTAAATCCCTTTTTCTCTCCTCTGCCTTCTGGTGCCTCTTTCTCTTCCTTCTGTTTAACATAGAATAGCTTTCAGAAGGAAAATATGGTGTTTCTTGGCTGAAATACCACAATTAAAGTGTGAATACTGAATGAAAGACATCTTTTCTGATAAACAGTCTAAGAAGGCTCTCACATAAACAATGAAACCACTCATATTTCAGTCCGTTTAGAAGGATCCAAGTGAAAGGAAGTACCTCTTCTTCAGCCTTCTGACATGGCTTTTCCCACTGAAAGGTGAAATGTCAGTAGGTTTTCCTGCTCTCTTGTGTTCTTGCAGACATGGAGATACAGGATGTTGTAAAGAGTATGTTGTACACGGATTTTTCTCATACTACGTATACAGTATGCTTATATTACTGTATGCAGTATACAATAGTATGTAGTATTGTACTCTATATAACTTCTTTCCTACATCAGAATATATGAAATATATATTTCAACCTTGGACATACCTTAAAAAATGCTTATACCTCTATTTGTTTTAATTTAAATCCACAGCCTATTTACAAGATGTCACTCATGCAATCATATGTACCTCTCATTAAGCAATAGTAGATACTGTGTAGAAAAGGTTTTTACTTTCACAGCCAGTGGTTTTTATTGACAGTACAGATGGTAATTTGAGAAGGTTTCAGTTTCAGGAGTATTTGTGCAACTCTGACCTGGACTCACAACAGCCAGCTGGCTGAACAGGGGGCCGCTTTTTAACTTGTAAGTAATCACAGATCTTGTTAATGGTGATAGGTATGCTAAATATCTTACATTTAGGTTAAATGAAAGAAGCAGTGAAACTGCATGTGGAATAAAACAGCTGAAAAAATAAACCAGAGCAAAACGCTTCTCATGGGGAATGAGAGAGAATGATTTCTGAGGAGTAATAAAAAAAGAGTAGTTTTAGTTTATTGCTGTGTTTTCCTGTATGTGTGTATGAGACAAAAAGGAGAAAGAAAGCAAGCAGAGTCAGTCATTAGTGCCAAGAGGGGGTAAAGGATGAGATTCTTTAAGTCACAGGGCTGTCTGGAAAAGTAGCCTTGGAAACCATTTCATGTTTGTTCATCCTCTTCAAGAAAGCAGGATTTCATGCTGTTTTTTAATAACAACTGAGAGAACACCAAAAAGGAAATAACAGCAATATCCTGTCTTTTCCTCCCATCTCCAGACTAATTCTGACAGAGAACAGTCCAGCAGGATGCTGGTAGGCTGGACAATACCAGCCATGGGTGAGAACATGATTTCAGACTATGCTGTCAGGGCTTTGGTCCTCTTAATATAAAATTCCTGTTAATCTAACAGACTTATTTATTTGACCATGTTGAATGAAAGTTTATAATTTGTGTGTTCCAAAACACTGTGAAAATTTGACTCATCAGAGAACCAGTTTGATTTTAGAATATTGCAAAAGTTAATGCCCCATTACACAATAAACTATAATACCATTATCTTGTTAGTATTTGCAATAAATGACACTTCATTACCCTACCATGAAGCATCTGGTCTCAAGTCAAAAACTTTGTCATAGTGCAAATGTAAGGACTTTTAGAGATATGTCACTGTGTGGATTGTCCGGCTCGTAGTTCACAAACGAGTTTCACCATGTCTAGTGCACACAGGCGACTCATGGGGGGTTACAAAAGTGACCCAGCCTTGGGTTGCCTTGAGGCCCTGTCTCTCTGCAGAGACGACTCACGGGGAGCTGTATAGACAGCTTAGCCCTGGGTTGTCTGATAAACCCTAAAGTAAACAGGGCAGTGGCTGCACCATTCAAAGAACCAAAACCTGAACTGAGCCTTGAAATCCCTTAACAAATAGTATGCCCTGAGTCTCAATCCAACCACTATCCAGTTGCTGAGGAAGCAAGGTAAAAAAAAAAAACAAAAACAAACCAAAAAAAACCCCCAAAACCAAACCCAAAACCAGAGGGTTTCAGCTTCGGTTTCAAATGACAACCTTGTGTATTCAAACAATCACAGACCAACAAAGGAAAGATAAGGGGAAAATCCACTCAGACATAGTCATAAACACCATTCCACAAGTCAGGGGATAAAAACTCTAAGATTCAGGTTGGAAAGGGGGGGAGTCACTTCTCCAACTATACAGTTGGCTTGCGAAGGAAACATACACACACACACACCACCCCCCACCTTGATCGGGACGCCGGTTGAGGTAACTTCCCTGGAATTGAGAGCCCTTACCTGGAGGGGTAAGTGAATATTGTTTATGCTTTAAGTTTGTAAATGTGTTTGTGGTTGTCTGTGAATCGCTTGTGGTTGTAATAATGTACTACTCTTGCCTTAAAAAATTGCAATAGCGCATTCCTCCATTGTATCTGTAAAACCTGCAATAGTGGTGTGTTAAGTCTGTAAGTGAAGTTCAAATAAGTTGTTTGCTTGAACCTTGCAGTTAAGGCTGTAAGTGAAGTTCAAGTCGTTTGCTTGAACCTTGCAGTTAAGTCCTTTTCTGTCACAGTCACACACTGACATACCAAATGTCCTCATTTTTTATGCTGTTACAGTGAAGTATTAATCATGTGGGTGTCAGAAACATCCATGGGCAACATAAAAATTTGCTCGAATAGTTTAACCATAGTCTTGCCATAAACTGCATGGGAAAGATAAAGTGAGCTCTGAGGAATGTGACTAATTAGCTGCTACTTGTCATCTAAGCCTAGAAGACTAAAAGAATAGTTGGTGTTAGTAAAGGCCAGGAAAAACTTCAGTGCTGGCTTCTGTAGAAACTTTGGGGTTTGCTTAGAAAAGGAGCTAAATGGAACTGCATTCCAAACCAGAAGGAACTGTGAGGGTGAGCCAACAGACTTTGGGTAGGAAGAGCTGAAAATGAGGTTGAAACCGTTCTTGTTTGCTTGGATATTGATGACCAAGATTGTAATATTTTGTCTTGTTTGCACTATACATTTTTGTTGGTTTCTGACAAAAATATGAATAGTGTGCATGAAATTAAGTCACTTGCATAGGGTCGAACAGAAGGCTGTCATGTGGAGCCAGGGCAAGAAACAGATGGACTTAGATACCAGCTGTTCGGAGGGACCAGGAAGGCAAATTCAAGCTTGAGGAGAATGATTGTAAATCAATGACTGCTGGAGTACATTTTTCTCCAGTACTGGCATGGTCCTGATATGCTTGGGTTAACTAAAGCTGCATATATTAGGCTGTCTGATTGTAATCAGCATGAGGTTTTTAGGCAGCTGATTTAATTTTGATGTTTATGAAAATTTCTTTTGTTAGTTCATGAAAATGGCCTGCTGGATGTATAAGCACTTGGGTAACAGAGTCTGGTCAAACTTTGTATCTTATGTGAGAAGGGCCATTTAATTTAAACTTAATATAAGCTTTGGTTCTGCAAAGTAATTTTGATTATGTTCAGCAAGGGATTTCTTTCTGTGTCACTGGAAAGAAAAGTGTATGACTTCTTTTCTGGTTTTATTTTTAAAGATACCAAAAAAATGCCAGTTGTTAAAATACATGTTTTGGACAATAACAGATATCAAGAAGAACCAGGTGACCTGCCTAGTGGATGAGGGAAAGGCTGTGGATGTTGTCTACCTGGACTTCAGCAAGGCCTTTGACACTGTCTCTCATGGCATGCTCCTGGAGAAGCTGGTGTCTCATGGCTTAGACAATTGTACTCTTCGCTGGGTGAAAAACTGGCTGGCTGGACGAGCCCAAAGGGTTGTGGGGATGGAGTTAAATCCAGTTGACAGCGGGTCACAAATGGTGTTCCCCAGGGCTCAGTATTGGGGCCAGTTCTGTTTAATATCTTTATCAGTGATCTGGATGAGGGGATCAAGTGCAAGGGGATCAAGAGGGAGGGTTGATCTGCTTGAGGGTAGGAAGGCTCTAGAGAGGGATCTGGACAGGCTGGATCGATGGGCCGAGGCCAATTGCATGAGATCCAACAAGGCCAAGTGCCGGGTCCTGCACTTGGGTCACAACAACCCCATGCAACACTACAGGTTTGGGGAAGAGTGGCTGGAAAGCTGCCTGGCAGAAAAGGACCTGGGGTGCTGGTTGACAGCCGGCTGAGTATGAGCCAGCAGTGTGCCCAGGTGGCCAAGAAGGCCAACGGCATCCTGGCCTGTATCAGAAACAGTGTGGCCAGCAGGAGCAGGGAAGTGATCATTACCCTGTACTCGGCAGTGGTGAGGCCGCACCTCGAGTGCTGTGTTCAGTTTTGGGCCCCTCACTACAGGAAAGACATTGAGTTGCTGGAGCGTGTCCAGAGAAGGGCAACAAAGTTGGTGAGGGGCCTAGAGCACAAGTCTTATAAGGAGCGGCTGAGGGAACTGGGGCTGTTCAGTCTAGAAAAGAGGAGGCTGAGGGGAGACCTCATCGCTCTCTATAACTACCTGAAGGGGGGTTGTAGTGAGGTGGGTGCTGGTCTCTTCTGTCAGGTTGCTGGAGATAGGACGAGAAGAAATGGCCTCACGTTGCGGCAGGGGAGGTTTAGGTTGGATATTAGGAAAAAATTCTTTAGTGAAAGGGTTGTCAGGCATTGGAACAGGCTGCCCAGGGAAGTGGTTGAGTCACCATCCCTGGAGGTATTCAAAAAGCACATAGACAAGGCACTTCAGAACACGGTTTAGTGGGCATGGTTGATGGTTGGACTCAATGATCTTGAAGGTCTTTTCCAATCTAAATGATTCTATGATTCTAAGAAAAGTTAAATTCTGTGGTGCTCTTCCCTCTATGTAATTATTGTCGAACTCCAAAGGTGTTGTGTACACTATGCTGTTAATAGGTTATGGTCCTTTTATAATCCTAACCAACAGACTGATTCTGGATAGCATCAGATTGATCTTCTGGCCTCGTGGTTGCCTTACTAAGAGTAACTAATAATCAGCACTTGATCCCCTTGATTTCCTTGTCAAGAAACTCTTTCAGTCATTTCCTCGGAGGGTAACAACCAGCTGTTGCTATCAGCTGCTATCAGCAGGTCCACAGAATGAGTGTACTAGTTCATTCATGCTGCTGAATCATGTGGGTGTCTAGATGATGCCTATGAGTGGAAAAAGAATCATATTTTCTCTATAACAACTTAAAAAATTGTACAAGGATATGAAAAAAACCCCCTCTGTGTAGTTTTATTCACAAATACAGATTGTAGAGTTAACTACTGAAAATCAGGAAATACCATCATTCAGGGTTCTCTTGATACAGTCTCCTGATATAGTTAAATGCCTTATCTTAGAACATAGATTTTAAATGTCCATCATTGCCTTCCCAGTTTAGATTAACTAACACATGATTTTTCTTTCCTATCTTAGACAACTTGTGTTAAGTCAAATAGTGAAAATTTTACCAGTGAAGTTTCTTTTCTTGCTACCATCCGTTAAGATTTTGCTGTTGATTTAATTCTGAACCTCTTTACTTTCAGTTGAGTTCCATTCAAACAAAAAATGTGCTAGAGATGTGAGGAGCACATCTTTTCTAAATTCTGATAGCCATGCATTAGGAAAAAAAAAGAAAATGGCTAATGAAATGGATTGTCCTCCATCACAGATATTCAAAAAGAGAAAAAGATTACTCCCCAACTCAGTCTTCCCAAAATGCATGAATGCTTTGTTTCATTATGCAGTATTGAAAAATTAATTTATAAGCTATATTTCTGCCTATAACAAATAAACTTCCCTTTAATATTACAATTCTATTCTTGACAAGATTTCTGTAGTAATATCATGCATTTCTGCATCATACATCAGAAAACTTTGTAATTAATAAGTAAAGGTCTTACATATATTATTTTGTTTGTAGCATTATTCCTTTTAATATTTTAAAGAGCTCTTTGCTTAATAATGGAATACAACATACCAATATAACCTAATTCACTTTGTTGTAAATGCTTCTCAAAATCTGTATCTGTGTAGTTTAGTAATCTTATCAAATATATTATAGGTTGCCTCAATACTAATTACTTTCTGCACATCAGAATGTATGCTATAAATCATCTCTGCTTTTCAAAGTTCTGATTCAGAAGCTATAGAAAGACTGTCTTCTGATCAACTGTATAGAATGATGGTTTCTTCCAGTATTGTCTCCTGACTTTCAATTCTCCTGGAAGCAATTTGTGTATGTAAATAAACCCCCCTTAATTGGGATGCCATCTGTTAGGTTAGCTAGTGGTATGTCACTGACAATGCATTTATTTATGTTTAGTATATCCCAGCTCTTGTGAATATCTGTGGTGAAGCAGTTATTTCAAGGAACCTGAACAACATCAGGCTGCAATGAATGCTTCTGGTATCAACAAAGAGCTGCCATAGCTCTGCAGACCAATGTGATTTTTGAGAATTCACTTAAACAATGGCCTGAATGGAAGGGAATTTTATGACAATATCAAAGTTCCCCTTCGCATTTTATTATTGTACTATGACAACAGGCTCTATGCATAGCCATAGGCAAAATAAGCAGTTGCCTGGGGCAATAGGTAGTAGTCTAGTGGCAGCCAAACGTTCCTCTTAGTGATTTTGTTAGTATGAACTGCTTGTCTTTGCTCTGGGTCCACTTTCATCTTGGCTACCTACTTACCTCTTCGGTGCTGGAGCAAGAGATGGGACTGCAGCAATTTGCTGTCAGCACACTGATCCAAGATCATTCCGTATTTTTCCCCTTTCTTGCATAGCTAAAGCCAGAGACACATCAAGGAGGTAATAGTTTGTGAAATTCCTCGCTCATTGGGTGAGTCCATGATCTTTCAGTGATGAACTGGAGTCTGCTGACTTCTTACACCCAGCTGTTTTGCTGTCCTATGTGGCCACTCCAGCACAGGCATGATCTATTGCTTTGGGTTATCTTAAAAAACGTACAAAACATCTCCTGTCTTCAGTATGTGCAAAAGACTGATCTATGTCAACATTTCTGCATTTGCAGGAACAGTTTCAACTGACTATTGAAGGTGTCCTATCTATCTACAGTCTGGTCTGTTTTGGAGCAGCAGCCACCTGGGGAGTCTTTGGGATAGCCAGATTCTCCATTCGGGATGCTAATTAATAATTGAGGCATGCAGATAATGCTTACCAATTTGTCTAGGCACAGCAGGAGCTACCTGGGAGAATCTCCAAGACTGTAACAGTTAGCCAAATGTTTTCATGTGAAGGTGGGGAGGAATTACGTTAATTCTGTCTCTCAAGTCAGTTCACTGGTTCATCTGTGCAGAAAGTAGCTATGGAGTTCCCGGACCACCCAGGGAACTCATGACTAAATGCACTGTGTGTGCACAGAGGCACAGCCCTGACACCCAGCCACACCAAGTTATAGCTGTAGGACAACTGAATCCTTCCATCACAGTTACAACATGAACTTTGCAGATTTTGCCACATGAGGTTGAGTACCATAAAGGATGCTAAAGTGACATCCCTCTGCAGGAAGTTATTTTGTCCTTATTCCTCATGTGAAAGAATTCAGTTTTTTTCTACACCCTTGAAAAGCCTGGAGGTGACTCTGAATGTAGCTCTGAGGATTCACTGGGCCACCTGGGAGTATTCATCAGCTTGTTTGTCATGTATGTTTGTGCTATTTTGAAGAGCTGGTTTACATCTTCCATCTATTATAATTCTGTTTTGAATCCTGAACTCTAAACTAGCCTGAAGTTGGGGTATGGCACATAAAAAAAAATAAAGAAAAAATAAAAAAAATGTAGAGTTGCCCACATACAGAGCTACTAGAAGAAATACTCCCCCCAAAAGAAGGAAACATTGTCAGTCGCCATTAATTGAAACTGGCTGTGAGGTTCTGATTTCATGTAAGGGGAAAAAAATTGCCCACCTTGAGCATAATTAAGCATTGGAATGTGTTGCTCAGAGAGACTGTGGAATCTCTGTCCTTGGAGTTTTTTATAGCCCAACTGGACAAAGTCCTGGGCAACCTGCTCTAATTCAGTGTTGACTCTACTCTGGGTAAAAGACTGGATGTGAGGATCTCTTGAAGTCCCTTCCAATCTGATTAATTCTATGAATCTGTGAGTCTATGAGAATTGGAGAAAATAAGCAACTGAAGCAAGGAGATAGCCATCTGAAGATATGGAAAAAAAGATTTTTTTTTTAATAGGTTAAATCTAACTTCTTTTTTTCTTTTCTTCTTTTTTATTTTAAAATGGGAGCAAACATCTTTGTGGATTCTCTGTTATAGCCAAAATTGACTATTAACTAGAATATTGTATGGAAGACTTCTTTTATATCACCAGAGTGGAAGAATTGGTTTAGTCCTTTTTAAAGTACATGTCCACACTGTACACAATGTCATTTGCTCAAGATGAAAAATAAAAATTAAGAACATCCATCAAAAAGGAAAGGAAAGGGCCATAGAAAGTGGCAATAATGCTGTGAAAAGGTTTGACCTTTGTTTACTTCACCTACTTCACTATAGCAGCTTTTTCACAAGCAGTTTCCATGTAATGGAGTTACTTCTGCAGAAAATTGGAACAACATTACGGTGAATCTAGTTCAAAGACGACTTTTTTTATCTACTTTACAGGGCAGGATCAGGGCCATAAATCATAGCAACTCTGGTCTGGAGGGAAAAAGATTTTCCAATGTCATACACTTACCTAACAGAATGAATTGCCTAAGGAAGGTATTTATGAAAACAGTAACCAAAAGTGTAAGCCAGGAGAAATCTTCTGGTGAAATTGGGGTAATATATCAAAGTGACAGAAATAAGACAGTAGGGTTTCTTTAATCAGTGAGTTCTGTGTAATTAAATGTGGTGTAACCAAAGAAGACTTTTACTGCAAAGAAATGAAAATATAGATGTGTTTACATATTTGTTATCATACATCTTTGGTAAGAGTGAAAAATAAAATTACAAGGGAGGGAAAAGTATATTTGTTTTCTTCATGGGTAAAGCATAAAGCCACAGCTTTGTTCAGTGCATGTTGTTAGGACCAGTCAAGGCTCTTTAAATTAGGAGTCCTCTAGTTACAAAGCAAAACAAGGTAGAGGCGCAACACATCATTTAACTTACTAGGTCATGTAAGTCAGAAGCAGAGACAGGAACAGTTGGGAATATTCCCATGTATTTGCTAATTATGTTGCCGTTCAGAGATAATATTCAGTGTGAAGTAACTAAAATTCAGGGAATATTTCACAGCTACTCTTGAAACTCAGCAACATGTATGAAGAAAAAGTGATTTCCTTCAAAGTGTTAAAAATGCTATGATTCAAATATTTGCCATTGCTGAATAGTTCAATCTTGAGAGCTGAAGACTGTATGGTAGGATGGCAAGCACTGCAGCAGGCGGGTAAAATAGATGTGTGATTTTTTTTATAGCATGCTGTCTTGAAGCAAACACAGTTATTGAGGGTGTTTCAAATATAGCTTCTTGAATTGATTATATGCAGTGCAGAAAGTTGATTTATGTCACGAGTTAGTATGTGATGTTCAAGTATTTGTATTGCTGCTAAAACAAACAAAAACCAGCAAAAACATTTCTATATTCAATACAAAGTCAACTTTCATGAGGTCCTAAGGTTATAAACCCCCTTAACATATGGCTGGCTGTGAAATGCCATCTGATTTCTGTGGACTTCTGAATATATTTCACTTCACATTCTGCTGTTCTTTCAAGAATGATCTTTTAACCCTCTTTAAAATAATTTTGGTCAAAATTCAAAACTCCTTGTTCACAGTAAATCCCCAAGTCAATAAGAATTTAGTCTGAAGACTGACTTCAAGGTTTAACTCCTTCCATTTTAGCTTGCTTACATCGAAGACAATCAGCTTTCTGCAATGCTGCTAAGTAACCTTCTCCTTTCCCAAGTTTTTCCCTTTGCAGCTATCTGTCTGGCTCATTTTCTCTGTGTTGGCTTGATTTATAGTGACAAAAGGCAAGGGAGATATGCAACATTTTCATAATGATTCATAGGTAGGAAAGCAAATGTTTTAGTGCCGTCTTCCAAGGGTTGAAGTCTTCCACCTTTACTTATCTCTTCGGTCTGTTTGCTGAGTGAGATATCACCTAGAGGAAAATAATGGTGAGGATGTGAGATAATACAGAAATATAAGCTAGAATTAGTCTGGGAAACTGGTGACAACATTCTCTGTTCTGACAGCTGTTTCAGAATCCTGTTGTTTCAGAAAGTCAGCAGTGATGGATGCCTCTGTTTAACATCTGGCCTGGTGCTTTCTACTTATATTTATAAAACTAACTGTAGACTTGAACTTAGGATATTAACAACCTTTGCTTGCCTCAAAGCAAACTACGTAGTTCCTGACAAAGGATCATCAAGTTTACATCTCACTGGATTAAAAAGGTCTTTGGGAATGCTCAAGAATGTAAAGCTGGTGTGTCTCATTGTTTGTTCTTTGAAAGCTTCTTTATAGCTGAACAAATTCACTAGTTGGTGTGCATAAGGCACAGATACTGTGCCCAGTCTTTTTGGATTACTATTTGCCAGGATTTTTCATGGACTGCATTTGAGGAGACTCTCTTTTTTTTTTAAAAAAATAAATCCTACTTCCTGAAATAAAAACCTATGGTCTTCCAAGTATGAGCAGCAGTATCTCCTCTCACAAACACAGACATCTGAAGTAACTTCATTAACTCTCTTCACCCCCTATGGGTGTATTTGATGAATGCTGAAAGAAAACTTTTGCAGCTTTTATTTAAGAGAATTCTGCCCCATCAGAAAATTCTATAATCAGTTTTGGAGCATGTTGCCCTTTAGCTTGGGACATATAAGGGAAAAAAGTCAAACTTTGGGCCTTGATTTGAAGACAGCATGATCAGGTCTATCAAAAGCCCTAGGAAAGTGGAGTTTCCAGTTGTATATGAATATTTGTGGGAGCTGAACATTTTAAAAATTGTATTCTGTGCCACAGAAATGCCTATAGGTTTTATATTATGTTTTGAGTCACCACTGTGATTCATTGTAGCTTTTTGTTTTCACCTGTGCACTTCCCACGGCAAATTAATTATAGAACTCGATGCCTGCGTTTAGGTTGGTGTGTGACAGCTTTCTTTGTACTCGAATTTTTTAGTATTGGTATTGAGCGGGTAGGATTTTAGAATTTCATCTGAAAGTTGCGTCCTGAGTGGAACTGTCCTGGACAAAAGCACTTAAGCTGAACTTAATTATGATCAGAATGTAATGGTCTATGAAAATCTTCCCCATCATCTTCCGGCTAAAATGCTAAAGTGATATCTATGGGTCATAATCCACTTTTGCATGAAGAGGCACAAAAACTGCCTCACCAGAAATTACAGTTTTATAGTATGATTTGAGACCACGAGGGAATCAGGATGTGTCTCTCTTCTGGCTATCTACTTTGGAACCACCTTCTCTGCAATTACAGGCCCAACAAAAAGCCACACAAGTATCACATCACCACCTGAAGAATCAAATCCAGTATCTGATCAGAGAAGCCTACTAACAGGCTAAAGGGAATTGCCTACCAAACCTTGCTGAGACTAGCAGAATTCCAAATCCCTGTGTTATATGATCTGTCTTTAGGTCCTAGTGGCAGGAGCAGGACTGATGCTAGAAATGGGGAAGAGAGAATAAAGCAGTAAGAGAAAAGCCAGCATGATGATTTATGGACCTGATGCGTCAGCTGATCTAAACCCATAGATTTCCTTGAATTATTCTGGCAATAGGACATTCACAATATATTTTTTAGTGTCTAGATTTTCACCACTTTAATTTCTGCTTTAAATCTGCAGGGTTTTTTCTTAAAAGAACTTTGTTTGTCTTAGTATGCCTACTAGTGGGAAGTGTCTGCTTAGTTGATTTAAAAAATGTCATATCCATTTTCATACTTGTCCTTTGGATTTAACATCTTATTAATAGGAAAATTCATGACTCCAAGATATGTTTTAGTAGCATACCTGCAGGCTACAGTAATGCTTTTAAAACTTATATCTGAGTAGAAGCATTTTAAAGATATCAAACATACCCAATGTCTTCAGTGTTTGTTATTTCTCCTGGTAATAATATTATGTTGACACATCATGCAAGAAGCATACATAAGGAGTTAGCTTCGGTTAAATAATTTAAAAAAAATTATTCTCACTAGTCAACAAAAATTCATCTTAAATTTCATTGTTTAAAGAAAAATTATTTCACCCTCTGAAAGCCTAGCTGACTTTCACTAAGAAACATAGCACACTGTAAGAAAGTCTTTAAAAGCTTGTTTTCATTAACTGTCACATTCATCAGAAAAGAAAGTGCTTACTGAAAATATTTCCATCATAAATTATGTAAGAAGCTTGTTTAAGAAAGGTGAGGTCTTGTTTACTCACTTAAGAAAGCTTATATACATCCTCAAACACAGACCACAAAAAACATAGATGAAGAAGAAAGAAACTTTCTTCATTGTTTGGCGCTTCATGAGCAATTATTTATTTAGGTAAGTCTCTGTGGTTCCTTAACATATAAGTATTAACTTACTTTTTTTCTATGTTGCTGTGTGGAGTAAAAGAGAAGAAGCAAAAATTATCAGTGGAGATTCAAACCCTTTATTTTAAGAAAAAATGTTTGCATATCACAATTCAGAGGTTTGATAATGTGGCATTCAGAAGAACATGGTGAAATGAAGTCCTTATGATGTGTCTTGCTCCCACGTGCACCCTAATCTGGTTTAACTTCACCATGCCATCTTTTTGTATGAGTGTGGTGACTTGTGACACAAAATTGTGGAGATGAGACTGTAGAAGGCTTTTGATGATAATACAGTTAGGACCACCCCAGCAGGGACTGAAGATAGAACTCAACAACAGAATAAAGAGGGAGAGGAAGGATATTAAATGTTCTGACAAAGCCCTCCCTTGCTCCCAGAATTAAATTTGGGATTTTTCCCTAATGTTCCAGTTTTTTAATCAACTCCAAAATTAATTTCTAAATACTATGTTTTTATCAACATTTCAGTATAAATATCTGGACCAGTTCTGTTTGCAGCGTACTTGACCTCCTCTGTGGCTTGACGTGACTAATTTTTTTCTGCCTGACATTGTCCTGCTTGAAATTTTAGGATGCAGCTCTCTGTTTATAATTACCTGTCAGTTTTTGTGTATCAGAACCATGTTGGTTTGTTCTCCACCTGTGTAGCTTCTGATACAGCTCTCTGTATCAGTATGGCCTAGTGTAGGTATGTAAACCTGGGCGAGGTGGTTCATGTACTTCAGTATGGTCACTATAGGGTAATCTGTCACAGAGCTGCTTACCTTTTGTTCCCAACAACCATACCTCTGCCAGGACAAGTTCAGACTCCCTTTTTCCATGGTTTTCACATCAGCAACTGTTCTCTGATTGGGTCCTCAATACAGTCCCTTTCCAGTCTGCCATTTGTCATCACAAAATCGGGAAAAGAGAGTAGATTAACTGCAGTGCCCTCTCTTGACTTACGGCTTATCCAGTTCATTGCACTGGTAAGTAATTCACAGAGTATTCCCAGGGTAAAGCTACACATTTTATGAGTCCCCTTCCTGAGATTCCTTTAAAAAAATCCTTTTATCAGATTACTTGCTTATGCTATTTTTGTTAGAGACAACAGCAAAGTCTACATGCTCTATTGTATTCAGGCATAAAATATCCCAAAGTACAATCTAAGCACAGAAACATGGCCTGTAAAGATTTTCACATTGCCCGATGCTTTACATTCTATTAATATATATAATACACGTCTTTGGTGAACATTGCATGAGATTAATTTTAAATATAAGGTAATATAGGAATGGCATCAGCTTGGGGTTTTGGTGGGGTTTTTCTGGTATTATAGCAGTTTATCATAAATCTTGTTAAAAGTTTTGTTCTCATATAACCTTTATTACTCCCTTTTTTTCTATGGTAAAATAATGCATAATAATTTCCCTTCTGTTATTGCCCTCTCTGATCTGACCTTCAAATGTCAGACTTGCTGCTTTTTGATCATGCATATAATATGCACCTTGACTCACTTATGTGAAGCTATATCAGACAAAGGTCTTTTCATGATTCAAGCTTTGAGTGAAGTAATCATATTATATCCATCATTTACACCAGAAGAGCAGATATTTTAGCCAAACTTAGCATCTTTCCTACTAATGTAAAATAAAAGTGACAGAAACACAAAAAAGGCAGCTTAAAGCACTAAACCAAATGTAATATATGCTCCCTTTCAGACACTAGTGGTTGAGCAAAATCATATTGGATTGTTTAGAAGCTAAAGTAATTGTCTTACAAGCATACTTCAGTCTTCAGGCTATATTGTATTTCATGCTACAAGTGTTTTCAGAACTGGTTCAAAGCCTGCGTAATATACTTAGTACCATTAATCTCTCCCAATTATTGCATGTTAGCATAAAAACCCAAAACATTTTCTGCATTACATAATTATTTAGCACCAATGTCTGCAAAATATTCAGCATCAGATGTCTTTAATTTACTTCATCATCAGTTGCATTTCTCTTTACCAATAGAAAGTTTTATATAACCCAGTAGGAAATGTTCATTTGTTCCCAGAGTAGGTCTGCATAATGTTGTTTCAGATTTTGAAAACTAGAAGACATTAAAGATAGATGGCTAACAAAGGAAGCTTATGCATAAAATCCATTTTTAAGAGGAATTGAATATTTTCAGAGCCAATGAAGTCTGCATAGACCTCTCTAAATCAGAAAAAAAAATTGATGGAGAGCTTAGAAGGCCTCATTTTCTTCTCCCATTTAGCTGTCTAGATCAGAAATTGCATGCTTTACTGAAGGCAAATGGGTTACATAAATGTAATAGGAGTGTGAATAAAACTCAGGTCTTGGAAAGATTTTAATTTGTTAGAATTTGAATTATTACTATTACTTCTGTTAAAATTTCTTTACAAGTGAAATCTGTTCCATGAAAGCTTGGAAGTTATATTTTCTTTCATCAGGATGGAACATCAAATTCAAGAACTTTCACAAGACAGTATTCCCAAGGGGACAAAACAATGCCTGAAGATACAAGGCCAGTGTTGCACTTTCTCCTTATTGGCAGAAAAGGAAAGAAACAAAACTTTTCCAGCTCTAGCTGCTAGGAAGATTGACCACTTACTTTCTTGACAGAGAAATCATGCTTATTTTACTCTCTACTTTTTTACACAACTTTTCTATGGAAAATTTCTATCAAATGAAAGTTCTTCAGCATCACCAAGCTTTACACACTGTAAATACCCAACAAATGAAATTACTAACTAATGAGAAGAATTTTTTTTTTTTTTAAATTCAAATATGTTAAGAGATATATTGAGAACTGGAGTGTCCTGGGATGAGGCTACGTGATGGGATGGAAATACCAGTCACTGAGTGATTTCGGGTCATTTTCTTGTGGGAAGGAATCCGGGCTGTTCACCACTAGGAAAAATGATCATCTTTCTTTTCCAATGAAACTAAGACATCCAGGCTGTTGTGATGTGCTTCAGGGAATCTGCTACTGAGGATGCCTGGAAGCCAAGGACTGAGATGAGCATCACACAATGCCCATTCACTACTCAGTAGTCTCTGGTTTTAATGTAGGTAACTAGTGCAGGACAGGATTTCACAGAAATCTCGCAGCAGTATAGCCAGCTGATGTAATACAAATGTCTGCTGAGGTGTAATACTCTTCTCCAACCTGTTTTCTCCCAGTATTTGTTGTTGCTCTTTTTACTTGGAACTCCTTTATAACCAGAAACTGTTATTATAATTGGTTCTTGCTCTTTCTCCCCCTTTTAAATATGAACTTTTTTAAAAAGAAGAAAAAAGCCATATATATATATATATATTAAGAAACTAGTTTATTTTGAAAGCACTGGGTATAATTTTTCACTGTTACAATCTTTATTCTTCATATTGTTAAACATTTTTCATTTACATCACTCCAGCTAATATTTGCTTGGATTAACGGTTTTCATTAAGAATTATTGTTAAAGTTTTGTGAATGATGATTGATTCCTTTTTCTCTCAGGAAGGTAACTGGTTCATTTTATCTGAATTTTTACAATCTCTTTTCAAACACATGTGGGTGCCTGTATCATAATAGATGTGCCGTTACTCAGTTTGTGGCATATTTATGCTTGGGGAGGACTATGATACCCCAGTGGTTTAAGATCTCCCCAAATTAATAAACTTGTAAGCAAGAAAGGATTTGTAATTAGTGCTTTTGTCAGAATGGTTTCTAGTGGAAGGGTAACCTTAAGCTAAATGTAGGAGAAAGAGAGTCCAAATCGATGTCCCTAAACTACTATGAAGAACTAGACTGTTTTAAATATTTTGTCCTTTCAAGGTATTATGGCCAGGACATTTATTTCATCCTAAACTGAATATTTGAAATACGAGGTGGAGACTTATCTTTCAGAATTTTCAAAACCATCCATTTTAAAAAATGGGATTTAGGCATTTTACTATGAAACCAGTTTGTGAAACTTAAAAATCACATCTTACTTCTGATCATCACTTTAAACAGTTCAGACCTAAGTCTTTAACTGGTTTCACAACTATAAAAAAAAAAAAATTATTTGAGTAAAAGACAGACTTTTAACTGTGTCGTGGTTTAACCCCAGCCAGCAACTAAACACCACGCAGCCGCTCACTCACTCCCCCCCACCCAGTGGGATGGGGGAGAAAATCGGGAAAAGAAGCAAAACCCGTGGGTTGAGATAAGAACGGTTTAATAGAACAGAAAAGAAGAAACTAATAATGATAATGATAACACCAATAAAATGACAACAGCAATAATGAAAGGATTGGAATGTACAAATGATGCGCAGTGCAATTGCTCACCACCCGCCGACCGACACCCAGCCAGTCCCCCGAGCGGCGAATCCCTGCCCCCCCACTTCCCCGTTCCTATACTGGATGGGACGTCACATGGTATGGAATACACCGTTGGCCAGTGTGGGTCAGGTGCCCTGGCTGTGTCCTGTGCCAACTTCTTGTGCCCCTCCAGCTTTCTCACTGGCTGGGCATGAGAAGCTGAAAAATCCTTGACATTAGTCTAAACACTACTGAGCAACAACTGAAAACATCAGTGTTATCAACATTCTTCGCTCTGAACTCAAAACATAGCACTGTACCAGCTACTAGGAAGACAGTTAACTCTATCCCAGCTGAAACCAGGACAAACTGCAATTGATACAGTTAATCCACAAAACCCTATTTTATTCACACTGTTTCCTAGGATTTATTAATGGGTGGAAGAGGGAATTCAAGTTACACCTTGGTGTTACTTTTAGGAACAGTACCGTGGATCACGGACCCTTGCACCTGAGTAAAGCATGTGGATGCATATTTCTCACTGACAACTCACTGGCTTGCATTTTGCTCTGTGTCATTTGTCATAGCTTTTTGCAAACAGCATTAGGAGGGGCTGACCTGTGCTACAGCTGCTCATTGTGGGGGCTGTCACCCTAAGCAAGTCTAGAATGGTGCGTGCTATAGCAAACACAGTATTTGCACGCTACCACTCACTTGACCAGTGGAAGCAGCTACTTTATAAAAGTCAAAAGCAATTGAATTGAAGATGGAAATGCTTCCAATTTTGTTATCACAGATTATAATAAATATCTGTGTATGAACATGTAAAAGGCCTGTATAATTGATAAGGAGCAATAACAAACAAATTAATAGTGTCTTTAGCACTCTGGAAATAGTGTGTTTTAATTTCAGTAAAACTGGTAATAAGTGGATTGCCTTACCTAGAAAGAATAGATCTAAATCCAGTGAAGAGACAGGTTTGTCAAACATGAAACTGCCACTTTATCTTTTGATGATGTCATTCCACTATTTGCAGGGTAAAACAGATTCATACATAATACATGCAGATTCATTTCACGTTACTAAACCTTCAGATTAAAGTGTTACTTCCCTGCAGAATGCATGCTATTTTTAGCAATGCGCTGTTATCTGTCTGCAGGTAAATATCTGACAGGCAAAATGGCAGTAAGTGGTGGTACTTACCTATATGTTACTGTATTCGTGTGCTTTGTAAAATAACAAAACAAAATAACAGAAAGTTGTGAATGGCTTTTTTTGGTATTTCTTTACCTCGGCTCTTTTGGAGTTGCATGGATAAGGAAAGTATATCTGTAGTTTGAGAGACATTTTGCTACATATCTTAGCAATACTATATGTTAATTTTCCCGTATCATCAGCAAAGAGTTCTGCTTTCTTACAGTATGTGTTCTGAAAAATAATTTGCTAATTTCTTGCTCCACCTTTGATAAACTACAGGTTACACCTTCTTGGACTCTATCCTGGGACCTGTCAAGTCTGGGAGACCATTACACAGCTTCCACTGCATCAAGATTACTCATGTGCCAGGAAGAGAAGACCTCTATGTATGAAATACCTGCAGAGAAAAAGGATACCACTGACAGAGGCTTATCATGAGAGAAGCCAAGCTTTTTAAGGTGCAAGGTGAAACACAACAGAAAAAAAAAAAAATTGTGCTGAAAATACAAAATACTGTATCTTTTTTAGCTTGGCAAAAGAAGTACAAGGGAATGTTTACAGCTTCTGTACAGTCAAAAAATAGAAGTGGGTTAAAAAGTAAGATGTCTTGGTTGAGCCAGAACTCCTGCAGGGGGGTGCAGAACTTGAGATTGACAGGGGCTTCACAAGAAACCTGGCGTAGGGAAAACCTGAGACCTGTGATGCAGGGAAGGAGGGACAGGTGAAGGCCATGCTTGAATGGGTGATGGGTAAAGACTCACAAGATGGGAGAGGCTTGAAGCTTGTGACCTCTGGCAGCAAAAGAAAGGCTCCTTATCTACCCTCAAATCTGAATTCACAGAATTGATAGTAATATCCTGTGTAAGGGAACAAGCTCCATTAAGGGAGGCCTCAGAGTGAGGTGGGCCGGCACAGACCACTATCACCAAGAGCCAGTGATGGGTGGTGGTGGTGGTTGGAGGTCTGCTTTTGCAGTGATGGAAGCACCCCACATCTGGCCAGATGTGCTAGGTCGCTCTTTGCTTGCCATGAGGTTTGCTGTTTGCAGAGGTCCTGGACTGGGGTAGGGAGGATGGTTCCAGAGAGACTGCCAAGGGTTTTCCAACTCTCAGGCTCCTTTTCATTTTGTGCATGTGCATCACTGCTGAGGGAGACCGGGAACAAATCAGGAGGGACTAGAGAGGTCTGGAAATAAAGGACATGGGAGGCCAAGTGGTGTTCCCCAGAATCCTACAACCGAAGGGACAGATCTCAGGTAGGAGTAGATAGACCCTGTAAGGTAGCAACTGCCTGGTGTCATGGGTAGTGCCTTGGCTTTTATGACCGTAGGTGCTGCTCTGAGGAATGAGGACTGCTAGGAAGAGATGGGAGCCATTTGACAGTGGTGATATAAAAGCATCTTTGCCTGCAGTTTTGCTTGTTTGTTGAGGAGGATGTTAAACGAGGTGCACTGAGAATGATGATGACAGTTTGCAGGTAAGTGAAAAAATGAAGGTCAAGGGTGGTAAGTACATGAGGCAGGGTGATGGGAGTAAAAGAGCTTTTGGAAAGGATGAGGGCAGGTGGCAAAGGGTGCCTGTGAAGTTCCTGTGCACAAATGCACTCAGCCTGGGAAACAAGCAGGAGGGGGAGGTGCAGTGTATGTGAATGCAGAACTGAGACATGAATGCAATAATTGAGATGGGGGCGGCTCATATGTCTGGAATGCTGTGATGGATTGATGGATGGATACAGGCTTCTTAGGAAAGAGAGGCAGTAGGGAAAAGGAGATGGAGTTGCCAGCATGCTAAGGAGCAGCCCAGATACATGGAGCTCTTCAGCTCTTCAGACAGGTGACAAACTTGTTGAGAGTCTGTGAGTCAGGATTAGAGAACAGAACAAGGGCAACAAGGTTGTAGTGAGAATGTGTTACAGACCACCTGATCAAGGTGAGCAAGTGAACAAAGTCATCTTTAAGCAGCTTGAAGAAGTCTCCAGATCACAGCCCCTTGTTCTTATGGGATACTCCCTGACACATCCTGAGAGGGCAACACAGTTGGACTCCTGTAATCCAGGAGGTTTCTGGAGGGTGTTGGGAGCAACTTCTTAACACAAGTACTAGATGGGCCTACCAGGAGTGGAGCTTTCCTGTCCCACTACTCCCAAAAAAGGAAGAACTGATTAGGGATGAGATAAACAGGGAGAGCCACGTCTGCAGCAGCCAGGGCATAAGGAGGTACAAGATGCTAAGGGGAGTGAGGAAAGCAAGTAGCACAGTCCAGACCCTGGGATTCTGGAGAGCAGATTTCAGCTTTTCAGGGAACTGGTAGGTGGGACCTGATGGGAGCAAAGGAGCTTAGGACAGGTGACAGGTCTTTAAGGACAATATCATCCTAGTGCAAGAATTGTCCATCCCAATACTGAGGAAAATTAGTAGACTTACAAAACTTGGCTAAGCAGGGAACTCATGACTCAGCTGTAATACAAAAAAGCTGTACATAGGACATGGAAGTGAGGACAGCCTACAAGTAACACTGTAACAACATATTGCCTGGGCATGCAGGAATGGTGTCAGGAAAGCTAAGCTCAGCTGGAGATGATACTTGCAGGGGATCTAACATGAAGAGCTTGCACTGCTACATTAGCAGTAAAAGAATAAAAAAGGAAAATGCAGGCCTGCTACTGAGTGTTATGAGTGATTTAGTGACAGCAGGTGAAGATAAGGGTGAGGTAGTCAGCGCCGCCTTTGCCTCAGCCTTCACCTACAAGGTCTCCCAGGGCCTCTGTGCGTATTGACGGGGCTTAAGGAAAAGCATTATCAGCAGTGGAACAGGACTGATTCAGAGAGCTCTTGAGAAATCTTGATTTACACACATGAGACCTGATGAGAGGCATCATAGAGTACCTAAAGAGCTTATTTTTCTTTCTTTTTGCTATTCAAACTTGTAAATTCTGATTCCTTTCTTTGATCTGTTCCACAATGAAATCTAAGGCAAACTCAGCCTGCAGCAGCATAGGAAATGAATGGGCTGAGTTCAATACTTCATCTACTGCCTTTAGACAGGATAGGCAGTAAAACTGCTAAACCCAAATATGCTAGAATTCTTGACATAATTTTAATAGAATTCTTGTTTATTCATATAAATATGTTGGCTTTCCTTGGAATTAGGACACTGAGATAAGAGAGTTAATATCTTAAAACAGTTTTACATTATTAAAAGCACATCAGCGTGAAGTATTTTTTACTTCTCATGCCAAATTTTTGTGCAGCATTAAGACAAACATTGGACAGTTAAGTCATTCATTATTCTTATCTTACATCACACCGTTGTGGATGAGAAAAGGCTCGCTTTCTTAAGCCCTGAACTTTCCATTTCCTTATTAAATAAAGCAGGACCTTCAGCTTTACTAATGCAAGCAATATTTATGGCATTATATTACAGGGGATTTTGCTTAAATGGTAACTGACATTTAGCGAACCTAGCAAGTGGTTGGACCTCAAATTAGATACGATTAACTAGTATTGGCTAGAAATCCTGTCACATATTGACCTCCTAGTCCTAAGCATTGAACAAATCAAAACAAAAATTCTATTCCTGCTCTGAAAAGCTAGTAGGAGAGGTATATATACACCTTGAAAAGTGAAAGAAAACAATTCTATAATGAAATAATATCTTGAGGGTTTTATGTAAATTACTAAATTAGGTTAAGCATCTGTGTTAGAAATATAGTGCAGCCTTTTGGAAGGCTGCGTTCTTCTAATAACTCAAGCGCATATCTTGTCCATATCCCTCCCACTACAATATTATTTCTGTTTTTCTGACAGGCTAGTTTAAGCAACTAAAGTGTCGTGGTCTTTCAAAAAATGCTATAATACTCTCTATTTGACTATATTTTTGTTTATTTTGGTTTCTTGGGAGGAGAAAAGAGATAGTAATTTTGAATAACCTGAGAACCACATGATTATAGTAATTATTTGACCACATTTTGCAGGCTTTTTTTTAAAGCTTATCCAGCAAATGGTATTAATTTTACAAGCATTGTTTTATTAGAAAACCATAGAATTTTTCCCATCTTAACTTTCTCGTGAAATACTTACACTATCTGTGAACCACTGATAAAGATCTGTTGTTTAAAATTATACTTACGTTACTTATTAATCCTTCTGTATTTTCAGGAAAACACAGCTATGCTGTAAATATATATGTTTATTTGGACATTAAAAATGACATGCTGGGGACTTTTTAATTTTAAGAGGATGCCAGTTTGAATCAAACCATTTAATCCTCTTAACGATTGAGTTTATAAAGGAATGCTTAGATCCTTGCAGGCATATGGCAGCATGGTAACTGGCCTGTAATAGAAGGGGCAACAAATGATCATTATGAAAATGCTAGGAATGCCAGCTGAGTCGGAGCAGTGGTGCCTACCACAGTGCTTAGTCTCCAGCAGCAATAGTGGGGAATACTGTCTCGGTAAACTGCATGAGCCTGGCCACCGGCCATTGCCAGTGGCCTTATACTTCCCAGCGCCCACATCAGGCATTGTCACTCTCATTGAACAATTCATCCCTCTGAATAGGTGACTGGTGCTGAGCCTTGGGAATCCACTCTTGAGCCCACTGCAGATACTATGCCCTGGTATTAAGGCAAACCAGCTTTGGCTTACATTAATATATAATTTCAGCTCTGTTAATTTAGCTGAAAACTGGGCGTTCAGGGACCAATTAATAATCAGTTCAGATATTCCTACCTCGAGGGTGGTACTATCAGCTGGAAGGGTTGTTTGACGATTGGAGGTAATATTGATAATATCCATTAATACTTCTTATGGATCTGGGATAAACTGTTTTAAGAATACATACAGTTGTTAATGCATTAGTATTTTTCTCCCATAACCTTCGTACTAGTTTGTTTAATCTGCTGGGCAGGGTAAACAGTTGTTCAGTCACGTTTAATGAGAAAATGACATATAGGTGACATAATTTATAGAGAATACAGAGGATTGCTTTTGTTATTACAGATGGTAAAAGAATCTGAAAAAGTAGTAGTATATAAAAGCAGCAGCAAATAACTATATTGGTGTATGAATACAACACTACTTAATGAAATATTTAAATTGAAGGAAGTACAGATAATTTTTCAAAAACACCCTTCAAATGTGTTCTCACATGTTAATAATACTTTGTGGTCAAATGTTGAGGTCTTTTATGAGACAGAGTTTGCCTGAAGGTTACTTTGAAATGTGTTTTTTTACATCTTAGTCATGTGTATTTTATCAGGAAGTTCCATGTGAAGATGAACATTTCTTTCACAGCTTCATTTTTGATAGCTTTTTGAACAAAACCATCATTTTCTGATGGTGATATGTTTTGAATCAATGAGCAGATTGAAACAAAGTTTCATTGTCAAAGTCTTGTGATTTCAAGATGTCAGACAAGTTTTAAACAAGAACCAGAAACAAAGTAAACTACTTAGCTGGCAGAGAAAACCTTACAAATCCATTGCAGAATTACTGCTTTTAAAAAGCTGATCAAAATATTTTTCATTAAATGTTTCCATATGTAATCTAATTATAACAAACACACTTTTCCAAGTCCACTGCCTCCCTCTGAGAAAGGTTTCCATTTGCTCTATGAATAACAAAATGACACAATTTAATTTACAACCATAACTAAACAACATGAACTGAGGATGAAAAATGCTTTCTTTAACATAATGCTGAAGATAAATTTTAAGAGAGATTTATTGTTAAGTCATGATTCTTTATCAGTTAGGTTATACTAAGGGGTCTGGGTTGAATTTCAATATGGAAACCCGACAGTTAGGTAGGCAGAAGCACTATAAATTAATCATCATCTAGAAAACAAACCCCTAGTCTCAAGGGGCTGTTTCTTGCTGGTTTTAATCTGGATTTTTGAAGTGAGTGGGCATCCAGCTATCTTCTATTATTTCTGTTTTCTGAATTTTTGTTTAGTGCTTATTTGTGATGTTAGCTCTATGAAAGTTCCCTTTCCTTTCTCCCCTCTCATTCACTAGATGCAGAATAGGTAAATTATTTGCTGACATTGTCTATGGTAAGCCTGCCACCTAATATGGGGATGATTGTTTGTCAAGACGATGCTGTGCATGTTTCTTAGCATCCTGTGGGAGAGTTTGTATCTAGGCTTTGTGAATTAAAGCAGTAATTAATGACTTTTTTTTTTTAATCCAGCCTCTTTTCTAGTTGCGTTAGCCCAGCTGCAAAGCTTCAAATGCATTGATTTGTTTTGTGAGCAGTGTTGTAATTTCAGTGGCATCCATTTCAGCTGAGATTGTCCTTAGTAGCTGATGGCTTTTTAATGTTTTGATGATCAAGCATTTGTTGGTTACAGTCACAGGCTGCCATTTAATAGAGTGCATTTTATCTGCGTATTTATATGCGATGGAGACCATACAGGTAGGCATTAGCCTTTTGCAGCTTTGTTCTTCTCTTAAAGGAAATATTATCCATTAGCTTGCATATTAAAAGGCATTTTATTTCTTTATATGTGCATAAATGGGTTTAAAATTAGAATTTTGAAGCTGACCTTTTCTGCTTCACTGTTTCTTTTATAATCCATCACAATCACATGCTATTTTGTCTAATACCATTTTTTTTGTTGTTCAAAGCATCGCAAGCAATTGGCCCTTGCTTTCCCCAATAACTTATTTCTCTCTGTGACCTTGCCTTTCTATATTGATTATGTGCCACTGGGACAGTAAACTGCTGCCTACAGTGGAAGATTTGGATGTACAGAAAAGTGAATTCATATGAGCTGGACCTAGACTGGGACTGTGAGGGTGGGAAAAAGTATTAGCAGCGACTGACCTTGGCTTAATCTCTGGAGGCTTCCTTTACAACTGAGGGAGGAAAGAGACACAGACACCCCCCCCCCCCCAACACTCCCAAACCCATGGGCTCCCTCTCTCTCCATCCTCATTTCTTCTCTCACTTCCAGGAAAGCACCTAAATTAGTTCCCTGCTCCAAGCTGCATTTATGGCCACCTCACTGACTGTTCAGAGGGCTGGAGAGCTCCCTCAAGCTGAGGGAGACCTTCTCCCTCCCGCCCTCTTCTCTTTGCTCCCCATAGAGGAACAAAAGCTGATCTCACGGAAGCAATAGGCTTAGACCGCTCCACTTAGGGCCTAAAGGCTAAACTCATTTTTTCTTTTTCTTTTTTTTTAATCAGTGTTTTCTACCCCTGCATGCAGTTGCTCCCCATCTTCTTTCTTTCATATCTGAAGGAAGCAAAACCCACTTGTTAAATCTATTTTTAATCACTTGGGAGAAACACTGTTTCTACATCAAGGCGCCATTAAGTACCCATCTCCCTACTGACACAGGCTCACATCTCTGGCTGCTTTCCTGAAACTCATAGGAACTCATCTGTCTTTGATCTTCTAACCTCAGCATTTCTGATGGCGTACTCGTGCCAGCAGCACCTTTTATTTAGATCTGTGTTTGCAGTAATTTCTCTTCTTACACTCAAACTCTTGTTGTGGGTCAAAGGGAACACACCACATATATGGAGCTAGGAATGTGTTGGTTGTTTTAAATAATTTTCTAATCAGATACTGAAAATTTATTGTAATTTACATTACAGTCCTGTCACTAAAATTACCTTAAGGGATGAAAAGTTGGGGATTTTTTTCCAAGATTTTGTGTCAAAGTATTGTGAAACCTGCTCTGTGGCCATGCTGGGCTCCATGTACTTGGTTTCAGCAGCTACGCCATCCTGGCCTGGCTAGAACTGGGACCAAAGACTGCTGAAGAAAACCAATATTATTACCAGTGATAAGAAAGGCATGAACCACAGAGGACATGGCAAAGTCTTTGTAAATACAAGCCCACAGAAATCAGTTTAGAGGAAATATTTCATACAGCTGGCTGGCTTGTCCAGATGAGAATGAGAAATAAAAAATCACCAATATAAATTTGTGGCTCATGAGGATGGACTCAGTTAAATATATGGTTGGTTTGGGAGGCATAATATTTTTAAAAAAACATCAGTAAATACTAAGCTTTTTAATTTGTCCCCTGGGATTTAAATTCTTTATGCTTACTTTTGATTGAACTGAGTTTTTCCCTTAACATTATGACTCAGGAGCTGGGACTTGAAAAGATAAACCAAACGAAATATGTCTTAGAAGATTTGAGACAATTCTCACATTGATTGTGAGGGGGAATGAGCTGGCCTTCTAGACCCAGTTAGCCCTATCATCAGTTGTTCATGCACCTACAGCTGAAGAAAACCATTAGGCTCAGCTCTACAGGTATTTTTTTGTTCTCATCTCCCCACCAGGTCTAAAAACAACTCCAGGAACACCCTGTGGTTCCCTTTCCCCCATGTTCAGAAATATAATTTGAGATCTAGACTGGGGTTGAAATTACAGGAAGGTCTTACCCCTGTGCAACTTCACCCAGAGCCCCATAAAAAAACTGTAGTAACAGCAGTAGAGCTGTATACCTGCTTAGGTTTCTCTGCAACGATCTTCAAGCCTGACAAATACTGACTAGTAAAAAAACCCCACAGAAGTTCTAGTCTCTGTGCATGTTTTTCTATCTAACCTTCATTGTAACAACTGTAAAAATAATGTAAGTGCCAAATGGTGCTGCAGTTGTTTGTGCTCTCTATCATGGGAAACCTGGCAGCTAAATATTGGACTCAGCATAACACCACTCTGCTAGTTATGTTGCCAGTGCTATTAACCTTATGTTTGAATAATCATCACTAGAACGTATTTCATTTTTTCTGTCCTCTTATCTCTTGGCTTTTTTTTTCCTGATAAAACAGCAAGCAAAATTGATAGTGATAACAATAACATTTATTCCTTACTTATTTTAAATCACAGTGAGAATGGGACACAACAGGCCAACAACTGCTAAAAGTACTAATTGTAAATTGTTACACCAGCCTGGTCTAAATGCGGGTAAATAAGAAGAGCTGTTGCTAGTTTAATGTTTCTCTTCTCTCTTTGTAAAGAGGTATGTTGTGATGGCAGCATCCGATTGCTTCTGTCTAGTGTTCAACTAGTTGATAAGTGGGTCCACGTGAAAACTCCGGTGAAATGGGAGTGGAGCTGGGCCCAGGTGATGGATGATGTACCTTACAGCCTGTTGACTTCCAATGGACATCAGCAGCCTCTGCGGTGCCATCAAAGGGTAATGTACTTTGCAGTCACTTAGTGCCTGGTTATTTGTCTGGAGTCAGAGGAGACAGACCTTGCAGACAATGACATGTTCTAAGAGGTCACGTATGAGTAGGAGCTTAGCCAGCCTGGGCACATGGCCAAGGTAAAAGCAGGGCTTCACAGAGGCATCCTTTAGTGAAAGACAGAGGGGATGGCTCTGAAATTCTGGATTTGCAGTTTGGGAGCAGGGATTGTTTTCCTTTCTTCTTTCTCCAAGCTCCCAGGGAAAACACTTTGTTTGTTGGGGCTGGTACTCCACCTAGCAGAATGAGTGAAATGTACTTGCAAGGAGGTTAGTGCTGCTTTGTGAGCTAAAGGAAGTGGCTTCTACATCTACGTTTCACATCTGTGGTTGTAATTAAGGTTTAAGCACTGGCATGTAATTATCCACATTACTTAATTTGTAGCATGTTTATGGGCATGATTTTGGTCCAACTAGCATTCTTGCAAACAGTGTCTGGGCACAATTGATTTTTTGGATAACATTAGCCTAGGATTGTTCTAAGGAAGCAGTATGAACTGAAGGAACCACTTTGAGGAGGGGAGAGTTTAATCTTGTTTACACAGGCTTGCCTGCTGCTTGCCTTTGGGGTCAGAGAACAGACCTGTGCCTTTTTTACTTACCTGTACAGATGTAGATCCTGGGCTTGATTTAGCAGGTCTGTGTAGGGATCTAGGGCTCAGACTCAGACACATAGGTGAAAAAGAAAAATCGGTTGAAGCCCTTCAAACATTTCTGTAGCATTCATAGCTTCAGAATTTGATCAGGGAACCTGTATCAGCTCACACATGGTGACATTTTCCAGCAATTAATAAATTTCCAAGCCTGATCATTTGCCTGGAGCTGAAAGCAGTACCTTGATTAGTTGTGAGCCACACAAAAATGTTCAGGCTCTGTGAGCTGCAATCATTCCCTGTGGTCAATGGAAATTCTGAGTGCTGAAATGTAAAAAAAAAAATGATCAATCTATTGTATTAGCACCTCCCTGACCTACCATCCAACATTTATGTTAATGAAAATTGACAAGTTGCTTTAACCCAAGGATGTGTTTGCTTTTATGTAACTTGCAAATAGTGCAAACGCATGTTAGGAGTGCAGCGGAGAAAAGGAAGAGTCTATTTCTGAATCTCTAATTCTTTGAAAAGTTCTGCCAATGCCATCTGTGGTTTGTGCATTGGGATTTCAAAACTCGGCAGTGCTGATAGGGATAGCTTTCTTCTCTGTTGACCATCTGTCACAGGTGCAGGAACCAGAACACATTATTAATTCTATAGATTAAAACTTCAGTTGGACTGGCATGCTGGTTTATTACTGTCTGCTTGGGCCCATGTCTCTGAACAAACTATATCCAGTTGAGCCAGCTTTTTTTGCCTTTTTTTTTTTTTTTGACATTCAGATATGAGTTTGTGAATCTCAGTTGTGTCTCTGTAAAAGAGAAGGGAAAATGTTCCATTAGGTTCTCATTGATTTATGAAGCAGAAACGTTTGCAGGAAGAAGTCTTGAACAGCTTGTTTGTTCAGCTCAGCAGCAGGGACAGCCTGCAGATGATTAGTTCCGCTCGTGCCCATATGTGTCATGACAGTAAATACTGATTATTACAAAAGGTTTTGTGGGAGATGAGGCTAATTGAGCAAAAGTTAAAAACAAATGTATACTGATTGTTTTAAAGTGTGTAAATAACAAGGGGTCTGGTTCGTGTTTGCATTATTGCTTTTAAAGGGAGCAAAATTATGCAAATGCATGCAAAAGTCTCTCTAGAGTGTTATTGGTTATCATGTGTCACAGCTTTCCATTTTAACGAGCTGTCTCTTTAAGCCAAGACTTAAGGACCAGATTTCCAAAAGCGCTATATACTAGAGAGGCCTTGAGAATGTGACAGATTCATTTCACGGTGCTTTGAGGTTTCAAAATTGTGGATTTATTCCATTATGGGACTAAAATCAAATGTGTTCCAATTCTTTTATTAAAATGCATGGCTGGGAAGAATGCTTTTGTCACCTCTGTACAGGTCTAGTCCCAGTTTCCACTTCAGACTACTGTTCTCCATCTTTCCAGAGCGTCCTGAGTCAAAAGAGATAGGATTTCTTAGAGAAATGTTTCTTTTCATGATTGCTGTGGTATAGTAAGCAAACAACTGCTTTTTAAGTTGCCATTCCAGTCATCATACAAACCGTGCAAGCTTAGGTGTGTATGTAATTGCTAAGAGTGCTTACAATGCACAGGAAATACCTGATTTTTAATCTTTTGATCAAGGCCTCAGAATGGAGACTGAAATGCATAAACTGTAGAATTTTCCATTTAAAAGCTTAATGGTTTTATTAAGTATAACAATTAGTCTTTATCAAGGGCTGAAATACTTGGTAGGAAGTGATGTTAACCTTTGCCTTCCCTCTGTAATTCTTGGTAGTTACCATTGCCTTTGTGATAAGGCAAGATCCTCATCTTAACATACTTCGGGAGGATGTCTTCAGCGCAAACAGGCGAGAAGTGTAACATGTTGCCTCTGAAAAAATCTTTTGTGCACACATTATCTTGGATACTATCTTCAGAAATAGGTTAAAAGCTGTTTTTTACTGAGGAACCTTGGAGATCTGAGTGTTTATACCCTTCTGCACCCTCCTTTAAGCAGCAAAGTTGGCTTGTGTTACTGTGCTTCAGAATTTAGAGGAAAACATAGAGGTAATGTCTGCCTGAGTTTGTGGATAGGTGCATCAAGTTGTTCAGAGATGTATTCCTCCTCTTTCTCCATGAACCTAACCAGAGAATTTAAAGACCAATAATAATACTGGTAAAAGTCAACTTTAATTATTTCATTGTGACTCATTGCTGACCTGGCTGAATGACGGGTTGCAAAAAACCTGATAGCTTTTTAATAAAGCTATGAAATGTTAACAGATGGGTTAAGGGTCTGTGGTTTTAGTGGCTAGAATGTAGTAGCCACTTATATAATGGCTATGAATATGTATTAGCTCTACAAAAGATTATTACAGCTCTTCCTTTAAAAAAAAGATAATAATGAAGTGTCCCCTGTAACTCTGTTTAATCATATTCAAGAAAAAAAAAATCAAACTAAATGAGTACAAAGTAGAGTTATTAGGGTGAGCAGACAAATGCAGTGTTTATTTTATCACAGAAAACTGGAGGCACTTGCCTTGTTCAATCCAGAAAGAAAAATGAAAGGGCAAGGGGTAAATGTCTGTTATCTGAAAGTACAGAAAGTTACAGAATAGGCCAGATACCTGGAAGAAAAATTAGCTGTTGATTCCAAAGTACTACCTCTGGTGGAGAGCAAACGGTTCTCTAGAATATTTCTAAATGCTGTGTTGGATTGTTTTGCTTGTTTCTGATGGAAGAATCTAATGATTCATTTTTTTAAAAAGATTTTAAAAGTGTGAGAAAAGTTTGCTAGAAGCTTTCTGGCACATTTGCAAATTCTTTAAAAAAAATTACAAGTAGTTCAACAAACACCTTTTTTTCTGAGCCTTATTAGAAACCTCTTTCAGAAATAAGAGCTAAGTTTTTCATTCCCAGAAGGCTTTCCTCCCAAATTCCCCATGATTCACTTCCTCAACTGTGTTCAATATTTGGCCAAGAGACTTCCAGCAGAATTTTTCTGTTTGAAGAGGCAAGATGACTACAGAGGAAGATAGGACTTTTTGGTGAAGGGATGTTTGACTGTGGAACTCTCTTGTGTGGGAGATCAGATGAATATTTGTCTTTTATCATCTTAAAAGCATGAGATAAAACTCAGTTTTCACTCCTCTTCCCCTCTGCTTAGTATGTGATTGAGTGGTAGGGAAAGTCCACAACTGTATAGCAACACACAAGGGTGAAGCAGAAAAAACTTCATACTCTGCTAAAGACTAACATTTCTAACTATGCTCCAAGATATGATGATTGATGCAGTAACATATTACCATTTTATAACTGATATTTCTGAAATGTTGCTTTTTACCATGAGTGAACTGATTCCTGTATATTAAAAAAAGATTTAATTATCAGTTATGCTTTCCCTCAATTTCAAAGCATCAAACTTTGTGTCCCAGCTATTTTTAGTGATTTAAGGTGGAACATTTTAAATTTTTTACTTACTATAGTCTAACAACTAATTAATCTGTTTGTTTGTCTGCCAGTGGCTATTGAGGGAATTTCCTATTTTTTTGTTGTGTCTAGATAATCATAGAATCATAGAATATCTCAAGTTGGAAGAGACCCATAAGGATCTTGCTCCTCCCAGGACTAAGAGCATTGTCCAGATGCTCCTTGAACTCTGACAAGCTTGGTGCCAATAAAAATTGCATCCCTTTATATTCGCCCACATTGAATTGCATAAGCCAATTATTGGCTTTATACCATGTCTGTATACATGCTGACAATTATTTCCCTTCTTTCTTGCACTGCCTACCCCCTTTTCTAGAATGGTTTAGGATTGCCACTCTTCTATCTATACTTTCTACAGAATATTGAGTTTAATAACGAGTAAGCCAAGTTACACAAAGCTGTCAGTAGGGAATATGTCTCAGTAAAAAACCTGGGTACTAAGCAGGCTGCTTACTGAATTACCTCTGTCTCTCAGACATAGTTAGGTTGTTTCAGGGTTGTGGTACACTAGCAAAACAGCTTAGAAAAAGCTTTGATGCCTGTTGCTGTTCCACAGAAAAACAGTTCAGTTGGCAAAACTGCCATATGGCACTTTGTATTGACCATTTAATGATACTAATCTTCCTTTAAGGAAAAAGCTTGTGCTGTTTATGTTTTGGTTGAAGATTCTTTCTTTACTGTAACTAACCTAACCACTTTGGGGAAAAAAAGTGATACACCTTAACTGTTAGCAAAAGTCCCCAACTTTTTTTGGGAGGAGGTGGTAGGGAGACTAGAAAGGTGTTGAATTTCCCATGCAGAGCTTTTTTTTTTTTAATCCTCCTTCTTAGGAATAAAGGCATTCCAAAAAGCATGGACTACCAATTTTTTCACAAAGGCAGATTCTTCAGAAGGTGAAGCACAATGAACTCTTTAATACTTTGTGCTCTGTCAGCCTTCCTGGTAACATATACGTGACAATTTATGTCATGTATGAAACCCATAGGAAAGAGTTTATTCCAGCTTCTGAATACCTAGTGTAAAACTGTAAAGATGCTGCTGTCAACCCTCAGCCAAACACATGTACACCACCATCTTCTCTTCATCTCTGCTGTAGTCTTCATCCAGCCTTTCAGTTTGTTTTATTGCTGCATCAATTTTTCTGTTATCCATTCAATTCATGATTTCTAGACTCCTGTGTGCCAAGCATGTTACTGTTCATTTTCTTGCAAATTCAATTTCACTCATAGTGTAAACATGGGGTCTTGACTAATGTAATCCTCTAGGAAGTTCTCAGAATATCACTCCTAAAATAAATTAAGATAAGTTTAATAACTGAAACCCTTGGGTGCTGTGCAGAAAATACTTAGTGTTTATAAAGTACCTAACAGGTAATTAACTGCTAATGTGTCTATTTACAGCCCTAGAGATAGTCTAGTTACAATACGTAAAGAAGAAGTAGTTGTCTATTCCCAGCATAGTTTGGTTTTATCTTTTTTTTGTTTTTTTTTTAAACTGAAGTTAAGTGTGTACCTTCTGTACTTCTATGCTTCAAGTGCTGTCCTTCAGATTGGTCAGTTATTCCAACTGTCGGAAAGGCCACAAAGACTCACATCTCATGGGTTTTTGAAGTACTAAATATTCTATTATTACCCATTGCAAAGGTTATATGAATCTTTGAGAGCACAGTGAACTTTCCTTTATGCAACAGCCTCAGTGATTTCACATCATTACTTGAATTTAATCTGGAAAAGTATCTTTTTCCTTCCTTCCATTCTTGCTCTTCCTGCTCTTAATTATTGTTCTTTAATGTTGGTTTAACTTGTAATGATACAGTATCCAAGAGAGACTTCCAAACTATAAAATAAAACTGTCCTGTGTTATGTTTGACAGGATTAATTGCATTTGGGAGAAAAATTGAACGTGACTCCACAGTATACTTCTAAATTTCAGTAATGGATCAATGCATGGTTACTGAAGCTTATTCCTTCCAGACAGAGATATACTTGGAGGTTATATTGACATATGCTTTATAATAAGTGTGGGGAGGAAATGCAAGAGGGAAGTACTCATGTTCACCATACTGTAGAAATAATTAATTCAACTGAGCATCATTATCACTGAAAAGTCCCAACTGTCTTCAAATGGTATGTCCCAGTGCAGCATCTCTTTATACTTTTCAGCCTTTGTTCAATCTGAGTGGTTAACTTTCCAGTAATACTACTACTACTGTGCTTATGAACTGAATAATCAATCTGAGAGTTGAAACATTACATAATAATTAAGCATCTCATCCAGCAACAGGACATCTGTGCTCAGTGATCTCTGCTGGGATCCAATGGCTGGATCAATTAAATGGTTTGCAACTAAATTCTGCTATCTCTGAGTTGCTGTTATCTTCAGTGGTGAGGTTTATGAGTTTGTTTAGGGTTTTTTTCTGAGTTGTGAGAAAATGATGAACTAAGAGGTTATACAGAGAAGAATTTCCAAGGTTTATTAGCGTACTTGCACTGTTTTAGCTACTCCTAGCTAACAGCTTCTGTGGTAGAAGTTAATGTAGTCACACCTATTTCTGACTTGTATCCATATTCTTTTTAAATTGCTGCAAATTACACACAACTCAGTATTGGCAATGTGTTGTGCAGAGGCCATCTGTGTGCTGGATACACCATATTGGCTACAAGATCAAATGAACTAAAGCGATAAAGTAAATGCTATAAGGTACCTCTTTGTTCAGCTCAAACCATAGAAATCAAGCGTGTCACATATGCAACTTTTCAGCCCAAGCAAAATATCTGTCTGTGTCCAGGGTGGAGCTTTAACTCTAATACAATGCTAGGAGGCCAACACGCTATCAGTCTTAACAACAGAAACAATTGTATTTCATTGTGGGAAATAGCTCAATTCAAACAGCTCCTGCGAAACAGGCTAAAAGAGTATAGGCTATTTATACATCCAAGTACAATAAAATATAAGACTCAGCTGGTTTGAGCATCAGCTTTCATCCTATTTTTTGCATCGCCCTTGTAGGATTAAGAACCTCCCCACTCAATTTGAGGAATAGCTCTGGAAATTTAAAGTGTTCTAAAAAACTTTAGCTGATTTCTATGTTGATTCATCAGTACCTGAGGCAATTGCTTTCCATAATATCCATCCTTCACTAAAAATAGTTTCCCATCCAGAAATACACTAATATGTATTAGTGTCTAATCCTGTGTAATCATGAGTAAACTGATACTTCCGAGTAATCCAATTGGTACTCACTGGAATCACAGAATCATAGAATCATTTAGGTTGGAAAAGACCTTTAAGATCATCGAGTTCAACTGTAAACCTAACGCTGCCAAGTCCACCACTAAACCATGTCCCTAAGTGCCGCCTTAGTGTACTTTGAATAGGAACCATGTACAGCTCTTCAGTACTACTGGGGAAAAAAAAAAAAAAGTAATATCTTTGCATCAACACTTTCCACAATGAATGTAGCAAACTTTTTGAAGACTCAAACAGTTTTCTAGTCATCTTTTGAAGTCAGTTCTAGGCTAATTTTATTTTATAGGTGTAGAAAGCTATTGTGAATCCGAGAGTTAGCATCAAGACAATCTATACGCATCAGTCCAAAAACCTGGAGTAACAAGGAGATGCATATCATTTGGCTCTGTGTAGGCTTAGAGAAGTAACTGCCTGGGGACAAGTTCACCACCTCCTTCATTCTGTATGAAAACATATTTCTGTCTTTGTTTCTCTTTTGTCCTCTCTGCATTTCCCTGCCTGCTGCCCTTACTCTTCTAGCCTCTAATTACTCTACCAAACCTCTTCTCTGGTCCACTTATCCTTTGTGCTCAGTCTACTCCCTGTGCTGTTTTTTTTCGTGTCAGACACTTAGTTGAGAGAGCAGGAGGTGATGACTGTAAAAGAGCGCCATGTACCTCTGATGCACAGCAGCGATGGGAAGAGCCAGAGTACAGAGGGTGGTGGAGTCCTGTGCCACAGCAGTGAGGTGTGTGACGGCCAAAGGGCACTGTGGTGGCATGCATGCACTAGGCGTATAGAAACATTGTCACGCGGGAAGTTGTCAGGGACATTGGATAGGGTGGGCTGCTAGAGGTGAAGGAGCATGAAGTCTGTTAATGCAGGTTGATGTATGGCCAGCCAAAGCTACTAGAAAGTAATAATAGCTTCTTATTAGAAAAAAGAAAAATCCCTCTTGGTCAAGTGGAGTAGGTGGAGAGATTAAGACTGTGCAATACCACTCTAAATATTATTTCTTTATTTTATAGAACACTTTATTAACATTCAATATTAGGTCAATATTATGCCAAAGGGAAAAAGTGCACTCCTGGTAATTACTGTCCTATAAACCTAAATGCTAAAGTTAATGGGGAAGTGTTTAACAAGAAGTCAGTAAGAGTCTAAGCCAATTTAAATTTCTTTTTCTTAAGAAAACGAATACTGGAAACTCAGAAAGCCAAAATTCACTGAATTTGTACACTTCAGGTAAATTGTTTGTCCCATTACAGAAAGGGGCAGTAGTCAGCGTGCTTTTGGACAAATATATTTAAAAATAGTGACTAAGAAATAGATCTCAAATCACACTCAACTTATAGCCCCTTGTATAATCCATTGCTTTCTATGAGTGATCATTCATTAATAATCAACAAGGAAAACAAATTAATCAGTATATTAATGTAATTACACAAAAGAGGGCTTGCATATGTTGTTTTGATTTACACAAGATTAATGCATTTTTTGAGATGTTTTAATAAGAAGAAATATTACTGTTAAGGGATTATTTAATTGAACTCCTTCATCAGTACATTATTAAGACCATTATGTTTTATTTCAAAATACTTCAATATGTATTCTCAATTAGCAAATTCTACACGCTATACAAAATTAAAACACTGAGGATGTGATATTTGTATGTTACATACTCTCCGTGTAGAACACGACCGTTACATTAGGAAGCTTATTCCCCACTATGTCACTTCTTATTTCTGTATTGCATTTCACATTGTTTAATAACAGATTCATAGGCTGTTTTTCAACTGAAATTTTATATTCCTTTTTATACAGCCTTTGTTGATCCATTGGGTGTAGGTGTCTTCCATCTGATGGTAATCCTCTATTTAATTTTTAGAAAAGCTATACTGGAGGAAGATGGTTTCCAATCAAACTACAACACCTCTGAAAACGAGTTGTTGTGGTGGGTTGACCCTGGCTAGGCGCCAGGTGCTGACCAAAGCCGCTCTATCACTGCCCTCCTCAGCTGGACAGGGGGAAGAAAATATAACAAAAGGCTCGTGGGTCGAGATAAGGACAGTTTAATAAAGTGAAAGCAACGGTCGTGCACGAAAGCAAAGAAAAAACAAATGATGATATTCTCTACTTCCCATCAGCAGGCAATGTCTGGCCACTTCCTGGGAAGCAGGGCTTCAGTATGCATAGTGGTTGCTCCAGAAGACAAAAATGCCCCCCTTCCATCTCCTTTTACTTAGCTTTTATATCTGAGCTGACATCATATGGTATGGAATATCTGTTTCATTAGTTTAGGGCAGCTGTCCTGGTTATGTCCCCTCCCAAGATCTTGCCCAGCCCCAGCCTGCCATTGAGGGGGGGGAAAAATGTTGGGGAGACAGCCTTGATGCTGTGCCAGCACTGCTCAGCAGTAGCCAAAACACTGGTGTGTTATCGACACCTTTCTAGCTACCAATACAGAGCACAGCACTATGAGGGCTGCTATGGGGAGAATTAACTTTATCTCAGCCAGACCCAGTACAGTTGCAAGCAAAGTTTTACACTTTACATTTTCAGTTTAATTGTGTTGTTTTCTGAGAGAATCAGCTCCAGTCATGTGTTGTAGGTGATCATAGGTAACGTCCTGCGTCATGGTCCCTTTGGATCTCTCAACTTTATAGGACAATGTACTCTGTAAATTAAACTTTATTTTGTGAGCTCATTAGGAAAGAAAACAAACACGACATCCAAAGGCTCAATTCCCTTTGTACAGAGTACTCTAATATGTGAATTCACTACTTCATCACTTCATTCATGAGGTTTCTAATACACAAGTCCTCTAACCAGCAACTTGCAACTCCTGTACCTTTGAGCAAAATAGTTACCTAGCTGACGGTGAGAGTGCTAATCCTTCCTCCCCTGTCATGGTGTGCATGTCCCTTGTATCACACTGGGAAGCACAAAAGCCTCGGCATTCCAGCTGCTGTTGGATCTGCTTCAAAAACTTTTTGGATAAGCTGCTGTGTTCATACCTTCCAGCTTAGCTGTTCGGTCTATACCTTTTCCATTAGTTAGCAGATTCTGAAGAAGCTGCCAGACAATCAGTATGCAAGGATTATAGCTGCAGGAGACAGCAAGCTGCAGGTGATATTGGCTGCATAATGACCTTTAGCCCTTTCTGGCCACCATGTCCTGCCTATGTGTTACCCTTACTTGTACCTAATGGCACTGCTCCCAGAATACATCAGCCCTTAGCATGAGCTGCATGCTAGCCAAAATCTGAGCAGGAGTTGAGTGAACAGTCACACTCCTGCCACATGATTTCCAAATTCTTGTTTATGTAACAAATCCAACCACTAGGAGATGCAGCTGTTTTTGCAGTATGTTCTTTATGCAAAAGAAAGCCTTCTGGGCCGAAGAACTCGCATGCATTTGTCTTGGCTTCTTTTTCAAACCACACATCACAACATCACAGTTCTTTTTTCCTCAGATCACTTTTTTTTTAAATTTAATAAAAAATCAGGTATTTTAAATAAAATTATTCGATTTTTAGAATCTGGTTTCCTAGAGTATTTCATAATCCTATAAGCCTATTAGAATAAAGTTGCCCATGGAGTTAAATGTTATAAAACTCCAGACTAAAAGATCTGCTCATCAAGACAAATGTCAGAGAACTTTAAGAGGCTGCTAGGCAGACTTATCTCTCAAAATTTTAAAGACGTCCCATACCACCATCAGAAAATTAAAAATCATTAATCATAATTACAAGAGGTGTAAGCAGTCATAAGGTAAAATACTTCTAGGCAGTGATTAAGACAGATAATGTCATTGACTTTGTAGGCCACTTAGGAAAGAAACGGGAGCTTCTGCTGTCTTTCAAGTTGTACTCAGCCTAACTTTTACTCTGGGGAGCCAAGAAGATGATATCAGCTTTTCCTTCAGTTGAATGAGCAAATGAAAATTAATTGAAGCCATGGTTCTGATTTCCTTCTTCCCTATATACCTTTATTGCAGATGCCAAGCAATCCATTATCCCACATGTTCTATGTCAGTTTAATACACAATTTTGTCAAAGTGCCGCAAACAATCAGGGCATAAGCAACATGCAGAGATTTTCCCGGAGAAGATATGAGATTTGTTCTTTAATTATGAAATCTGTGGGTTGGTTTTGGTCATGTGGGTTTTTTTGGTGTTTGTTTGGTTTTGTGTTTTTTTGTAAAGTCATTCTCTCCACTATGCAAAGCCATACAAAAGAAAGTATTTGAGTAAGATGGCTGTACAAGTAGGAGCTAGAAGTAGGGTATTGTGTGTCCAGCAGGAAGGTAAAATCTGATTATCTCTCTAAGGTAAATACACAGCTCATAATACCATAGCAGTGAAAGTCATCTTGATGTTATGCCTGCATTACGACCCTGAGGAAGGAAACATGGTCGAAAAGACGTATAAATATACTGAGTTGGTCAAGATTTACACATTGCATTTGTGCTAGAGAAGGGAATTGACCACAGGTTTCCCTGAGTTTCAGATACTCCCCTGGCCCTGATAAATCTTTCCTCCAGACCTCAGTTTCCTCTGTCTTTCTGCAATAAAAAGAAGGATGAGTTAGTTATGTTTTCCTAAACTATCAGTAGGAACTTTGAGGATTCACAACTGCAGATTAAAATTGTGCACACTGAAAAGGGAACTGAGCAGGTCACAGGTTTTACAGCTATAAAGAAAGAGAGCATGTGAAGGATAAAAAAGCTTCCAGAGTACTCTTCAATATATGTTACTTTGATATTTCACTACTTTACTTTTCATACATAAATGTTAGTCACGTGGGATTACTCGGTGATATTTAATAAGGGAATTCCACCCCAAGTAGTTTAATTCAAACTACTTCGTTTCATTTTCAAAACTTTAGAATATAAGCTTTCAGTTGTAGCTGTTCATGGATTTGTATGCTTTCTTAGCAAATTTAAAGATAACCATAGTATTTATGAATAGCTTCAACTGCTGCCAGATTTTCTTCTCACTTTATAGTCAATATTAGCAGTAGATTTACATTTCATTTTCTAGTATAGTGATCTACACCTATCTCTTTTTGTGCTTGATCTTCTATTCATTTGGAAGAGAGTGTCCTTCAAAAAGCAGCTTCAAAGTCTACAAAATGCCACTGGCATGGGGACAAGATTTAACAAGCTGTACCTTTGAGCAAGGAATTCAAATGGACTGAAAATTTCACCTTTTTGAATGCATAAAGAGAAAATGCAAGGGAAAACCAGCTATACGCCTTACAAAATAGTATCATTCAATCAGAACAGATATTTCATCAAAATTTCTGTGTTGCCTTCTGTAAATTGGGAAAGAAAGTAAAGGCATATTTTTTATAAAAAATATTCTCCAGGATGCTTTTTAAGCTTAAAAGTAAAGTAGTTCCATATGTACAGTAGTACCACCTGCAGAAAACTGTATTAAAAGAAAAGTATTAAAATTGCCATGTCAGGCACTCAAAAGTGCCAAGTAAATTTGCCTGTGGCAAAAGTTACTGTCTGATGCTTCAAATACAGATTGTTGTATAATATGTATAAGCAGTATAAAACTCTTTCCTCGGGCAAGCTTTGAGTATTTGACTTCTAAGTCTCGGTGTTCATCTACTTATTTAGGTATATAGTTTCCAAGGATATATTGCCTTTCTATGACACTAGCTATGATTTGTCCATTTGTTTAGAGCTTCTACACCTGTTATATAGATTTCTGCTGATGTTGTATGCTAATGAAGAAACCAAGGAGATTGTCATCCCATGGATGGGCTCTAGGTGGAACAGGGTACATACATAATTACATAAATTTATATATATATCTCATTCTTATGTAATTATATATCTAATTCTTTGCTCAAAATGGAAGTTTTAAGACTCACCTCAGCTTGCATTTGGCCTGATACTGTCCCAGGACTGGGTTTTGTCTGTCCTGATCATGATTTTCAAAACTTGCTGTTCCCTTGATTGCAACCATTTTAATACTGAGGGTAAGCTGGTGCTCAGCTCTTTACTCAGTCACACTATCCTAGCCTATGGTGAACTTATTTCAAGTACCTTCATTCTTGAATTGTTACAGGTTGCTTTTGTTGTGAATTTTCTCTGCTTTTTCTGCTTTTCATTCCACCCTTCCCAATTTATCTCTGGAGAGCAACTAGCTCTCAGTCATGGTAGCACTTATCAGTCATTTCAAAAGTTATTGAAGGACCCCTTAAGTTAACAAAAAACCCAGAGTCTGTGGAGCTTTAAATCCAGTAAGCAAAAATCAAGAGAAAGGGCCTGCCTGTTGTCTGTGCTGGCACACACAGTTTTTCTGTAGCAATATGCTGAAGGCATTTGTCAGGTACTTGCAATCAATTAGAAATATTTGCAATTAGTTGGTTTTACAGATAGATCTTAAAGGTTGGTTTCTGTAACTGAAATGTAAAATCTGTAATTCTGGACTCAGTTCTTTTGTCATCCATTGTAATGGGTCAGACTTAATGTCTGAGCAGGATCACAGAAGAAGTGACAACATATTTCCTCAGTAGATTTCACAGATATTTGATGACTGCAGAAGTGTGCTAAGGCTTCAGGTGTTGAGTTCCTGGTCTCAATCTCTGGATGAGCATATGCTCTGTTGTGGACAAACCTTCTGCTCATTACCCTTTGACTTCTTGTCTCTCCAGTGCTCATTTCTTCCTCATTCCTGGCTCCCTTCTCACACATACGAGTTCCCAATCTCCGTTATTTTTTCTTATTTCTCTTTAGCAGTGTTGATCTTAATCATCTCCTTTGGGCTGCCTGTCTCAGTTCTTGGTTATGGACCGGGGTTGAAAGGATTTGGAATAGCCTTTCCAGGTAAATTCTATGTGGAATTTAAAAGTCATGTTGTGCTGGAGAAAGAATGCTCATTTTAATCTGTGAGGATGCTTTATGTGCTGTACAGTTGCAGATAGGAGTTGCAAAAGGACAGAGCATGCTCTGTGCAGACAGTACCTTCTGAGATATTTAGAGCTTAGCACCTAACATCTGTGATATCCTGCTGAGAAGATCACACCACATATTTCAGAGGTTTATATTGAACACAGTTTTTCAGGGTTGGCAAGAAGCTTATCTTTTTCTGAAAAGGATTTGGCATCCCTTGTATAGTTCAAGTTCTTGCTCCAATATCCCCACCTCCACCTCCCACTATACATACAAATATGCTTCTTTTTTTTCCCTCAGAAACAACTTAAACAGTCTTTCAGTCCCACTTCCCCCAAACAAATATCTGACTTGCCCAGCTGGCCACTGTGGACAACTGCAGTAAAAATGTCTAAAGTGGCAAAGATGTTAACAAGGAGTGCAAGATTAGCATAAAATGGAAAGCGTTTGGATATTTTTTTACCACTTGTAAGAGCTATACAAGAGAGGAATATTATGATAATGTGGAACAATAATGTCTTAACATTTTTCTATTATGCAAAAAAATGAAGGTAAATATGTTAGAAAGAATTTTCCTGTCTTTGATTTTTGTGGTTATCACCACAATATAATGGCAACATACTCATTGCAAATTTCTTGTTACCTTCCCTTTCTTTTCTGAACTTCCGAAATATAAAGCTGGTCTGTTCTTTCCTTCTTCTCTCCTTTCTCTTACAGCTAAAAGATCAATGTACTATGCTCAAAATATTTAGGTTTTATTCTTAGAGGAGTAAATGTTCTCAGTTTTTCCAGCAGTATCATAGAAGGCTGACAAGTATAAAAATAAGTTTGGTTGTTTTCCCTTCTGCCTTTTGCACTGTTACCCTTCCAGTTTCAAGGGGGGGTCAAACTATAGCTGTCTGACAAGGTTTGTTAAAGAGAACGTGCATGAGATGTGGGCAGCAGCCAGTACCATAATACCCAAACAGTTGCTTAAACAATCATTGTTCAGAGCCCAATACGTTCAACGGGGATTGGGATTCCCTTCTTTCAGTGTCTTTAATGGTGCTGTTTGGCTAAATCCAAAGTCACGAATTTGTGCTTTGTTATTAGAGGCTCTGTGGCAGAGCCAGATACAAACATTGCCTTTAATAATCATGTTTCTGATTTATTGAGAATGATTCTGAGTTTATTAAATACCTCAATAAACATGAGCTGTAGCAATAAAATCCAAGCATTAGTAAAAAATCATCTTATAATTCAATATGTTCTCATATTTTAACTTTCAAAAGCAAGACTTCTGCACTACAGAACTATTCCAGTTTCATCCATTCAATTCTTCCGTAAAGCTTTTTAATATCAGAAAATATTTGTGTCAGTAATAACAAAGTTTAGGAATATATCTGTTGCTGTCCTGGTAACTTCTTGTTTCTGAGATGCTGCAAGATAGTTTGAGAGATCGAAGTAATCTGTTGAAATAGCAGGAATAATTGAAGAGATTGTTACTTTGCAGTGTAAGGTGTGGGGAGGACAACATTAGCAAAATTAAACTAGCAAATTTCTGTTCTCTCAAGTCAGCTATCTGACTATCATTACAGAAATGCAGGTATAGGACCTTTAAACTGTTCAAAATTAATAATCAGCATATGTGAATGTCTTTCTTAAATAGCAAGAAGAATTAAATTTAGAGTGAGGAACCAATAAGATTTTGAACTGATTCTCATTTACAGCTGTTTCTAAATATTTTGCATTTCCCTCTGAGTAAAGACTGTGATTCTTCATTTAGTTTCATATTGTCCAATTCCCTCTGAAAGCAGTGTCATACAGATCAAAGAGACCAGAATAAGCATAAGAAGAAAAGACTGTTGTATATGACAGGGTTCTATGAGTTTGTCTGTGTACTTTCCTCCTCATAAACTATTGTGATGAAAAGATCAAAAGGTACTATATCAGATTCATAGACACTGACAGGCTATGGAAACATATGCTGCTGTCAGGCAGGTTATGTGTCTCACACTCCTGAGCTGCCTTAAGAACTGCAAGAAGGCAGACTAGAATCGGAACCCTGTGTGAGCTGATTCCGTTTTGGTATCAATATGCTTTTGACAGATTTTTTCCCATGACGTCTGTATCAGTTAGAGAAGTATTAAACCAATGTTTTAGATTTGAACTGAAATTGAGCAACAGATACCTACATTTTTCGACAGAATTTGGAATTTGAATTTGTAGGGTGACAGAAGACATCCATGGATGTTAAAATACTGAAGACTTAATTTTGACATCTGAACACTGATGCATGTGCTTTAATATGCAAATTATCTCAGAAATACTAGAAGTCTCCATTATAGAGTTTGCTGCACACCTGAATTTTGTTCCTATAGCTTAAAGTCTTAAAGTACAAATTTAAACCAGCTTATTTCAGTGGCTGGAAACTCTTTGGAGCATCCTTAAGTTGGGTTTAAAAATTACTATTTTGGTTCATTATAAAATAATCCTGATCCATACGGATAAGAATTCCTTAAAACCTTACCTTCCACTCAGTTTTGTCAATGTCACTAAGAAATCATCTATGGTGTGGCATCCAGTATAGAGCAGATATCCCTAATCTAGACCCAGTTGGAGCAATACCTCCGCACAGGATAGTGCAACAGTTTTCAATAGTAGTATTTTAGCCTAGAAATTATAAAACTGTTTTAGTGCAGAAACTTGCCTAAGCTGCTAAACTAGAGACTATTAGAAAAGCTGTCAGAGTATTTTTTCATGTTTCTGGTCCTAGAGAAGACAGTTTGAACTGGAATATGTTATGTAGTAAAACAAACCTAACATGTTTAAAACTACTTAAACTAAATCGATATATCATTCCCAAGTGGAGAAGGCCCAATTACTAATTTCCAAAGTATGTATTTTGAAGTACCCTTTTTGTACAGGTGCAGTGTATTTAATAACAACAAATTTGTTTTATCAACAGGTCTACAGATGTCATAAATCTATATATTCTCCATAGAAGATATGATGTTCAGATTTGACATCTGCTCCATTTGGGAAGATTTGGTAACTGGCAATACAGTGTAATCCATAGCAAAGCTTGAACATGACTAGGTGTAGTATTCAGACTGGGACTATCTTCATCCCACTTTCTTTCTTTCTCTCTATAGTCTTGAAAGTAATTAAAGAATTGTGCCTTCTTGTGAATTTTGTTTACTTACTCTTTTGACTGTTTAAGAAACAACAACCAACAACACACTTTTATCTCTGTATCACTTTGAATGGTATTTTGTAGGGTCCTTGTGCTTCTTTGTTTCATGGAGTTTAATAACTACTAAAAACTCAAGAGTGGAAATTCAATAGCACATCAGCTGCTGAGTGAGTTAGTGTAGCTGTCTGCCTTTTGCATTGTACTATCATTTCAGTTAATGTGACACAAACCTTTTTTTTAGGTATCTCTGTATTCAAGTGCACTGGAAAAGCATGGACAACAGGATGATCTAGAGGAGTTCTTTCAATGAGACAATGAGATGAACACTGTATAAGTATATGTGAGCATTCAGCTAAATTCTGTTACAATACAGTCAACAGACTGACACATGAAGTATCAACAAACCCTATGAAGTCCTGGAAAAATTAGAGCACTGTTAGAAATGACAGGTTCAAATTTCATGCCTGCCAGCAGAACAAGGAGGAGGAGCCAGGAGAGCAGGAGGCTTTGAATTTCATATTTAGCTGACATCTCTAAAACTGGAGTGTGTACATGTAAATGGTAATTTTTCTATGAAGAATTGTTTGTAGTCCACATATTTACATAATACAGACAGAACTAAATAAAATTCTACTCTGTATGTGTGTCTTGCCTAAACTAGGAGGGTCTGACTCAACCTAGATGGACATTTCTAAGATTTAGAAAATTATTAAGAGCAAAATATAAGGTGGCGGAATTAAATTCTCAGTTACCTCCAACATCTATTATATAGTACGCACAAATGAAGGATGGTGTTTACAGTATCTTATTTATGAGGCAATTTCTGTTCATGTACAGGGTCCTCTTAAAATAGGTGTGGGAGCAAATGATCTGCGTATACTCTATGTGGGGGATTCTGCTGTGTTAAAGAACAAATGTGATGATGATATGTTTAGAAAACACTCAAGCTGGATAGGGTCCCACTCTTCAAAATCTACTATCTGCAGTTTTGCTTGTTAGTACCTCAGGAAAGATTTCAGGAAAGATTTTCCCCAAGACACCCAGAGATGGTTCCAAAGTGATCATAATACTTCCATCCTGCATTTCATGCTGACGCACAGGAGTAATAACAGTTCAGAAGGAAACGTGGAATAATGCCAGAAGTTTTGTGTGAATGTGGGGAAAAAGAGGTGGTGCCATAGCTGTGAGTGGGGAGGAAAGAAAAGAAACAATCAGTGAAGGTAAAGGTATTAAAATAAGTGAGTCTGCAGAATGAAAGATCTTTTTGAAAATTAGGAGATGAAGAACATTAGGGGAACAGCTCAGTGGTATATGAGTTTAAAAATCCTTAGGCTTGCAAAGCTAAGTAAATGCTAAATTCAGAAAGGAGGTTTCAGTAGGATTTTTCTGAGCTTCAGTGTTGTGCTATTTTTGGAAAAAAATAGATAAAAGGTGGTTATGTTGGCATATGAAATGTTATCCCTTTGGGAAGAAGGGACCTGAATTAATTGCACATTTCCTCCCCTTCTCCCTTTATATGTACAGTTGGATTGCAGAGAGGATTGATCTTAAAAGACCTGGGTAAAACATGAATACATAGTATTCCTGTGTAAGTACATTGTGTAGTTTCTGTAGCTGGCTGTCATATATAGCAGTTTTAAGTTTTAAACATGCTAAAATCATACAGGGTTAGAAAAAGAGCTGTGAAGATTATGGAAGTTCTATTTCTCAAGAAGCATTCTCAAAAAAAAAAATCTCAAAGCAAATAAAACTTGCATATTTTTAAATGGCAAAATGGAAAGCTAAAAAAATCATTCTATTAGAGTTGACTGAATGTCTCAAATTTATTTTCTTTTTATATGTTGTTCCGTTGGCCACAGCTGGCAAGATCTTTTGGGGTTCTTTTTCTTGTTTCTTGTCAATTAATTTTCGCATCCTGTGGGAAGAAGCTTTTAAAGAGCACAAAGTGGATTCTAAGCAAACTGTTAAATCCTTTACATTTTATCTTAATTACTCTACAAATCTAGTTAAACGGTCAAGAGGAAAATCCCAACTTTGCATAACTTTCATTAGAATTTTTTTCATTTTTTGTGAACTGGCCTGAACTTTGGGGACTAATGGAATGGTTGGCTTTCTAAAGAGGTGTCTGTTGGTTTGAAGACGTTGCCAGAAAGAAACAATAATTATCAAAGTAAATGTCAACTGGTGTCTTTCTCTTCAAAGATTTTAAACTAGAATATGTTTTATGCTTTATTTTTTCTGTAGTGCTAAACATGGAAACCTTCAACTTCAAAGTGAGGTTTTGGTATTCCCTTCCATACTGCCGGAGGCAGTATTTTGCCCCTCGAAGGTTGCCTGGCAGAACTTCTGTGTGTTGCTGAGTGTACTGTGCACCATGTGGACCCAGCTGTTTGCTGCTTCTACAGTCCACTGTAGACTAATCATCACTTTGAGAAGTGTTTGCTGTCTTTGCTGCTTCCAGATATAAAACTGAGGTGCCAGGAGTTCATCAAGTCATTTAACTTCAGTGTATTTCAAACAACTGTGCCAATGCTGGCAGAAAAGGGAGATCTCATGTCCAGGAAATTAACATTACTAGTGGCAGGCTTATGCAGTGAGTGTAAAGTCAGTGCAGTAACAAGCTTCTAACAAAAAATGTGTGCAGGTGTTTACCATGTTTATATATAAGAAAGACTGTAAATACTGATTACATAGCTTGAAAATGCCTCTTGTATTTGCAAATCATCAGTCAATATACTTGGCAATCTTCAATCAATCCAAAAATCCTTGAATTGACTTGAGTAGTTATCCTGTCTATAATGGTAGTGTGCTGTAAAGGTCCATCATGGAAATATTTAAAATAAAAACTTCCTTTCTCCTTTTTCTGCAGTCCATTATGAGGAAATGGACCTCCAAAGCATGGCATCTTGGAGCACTGTTATACAGGTGAAACACTCATTTTGTCTGTGAAACTCCACAGTAGTTACATAGGGCAACTAGGTCAGCTGTCGAAGAATGTTATGGAAGTTCTTCACCCAAAATTCAATGGATGTTAATACATATCGTTATTTCAGTTTATCTTCCTGAGGACCATTTTGTGTATGAGGTGCACTAAGCAAAATATCAGATTCAACTATTTTTCATGAGCAAGCCATAATACTCTGCCTGACCCAGGAGAGGTCATGACTTCTCAAAACATTTGTGAAATGGCTTCAACTTTTCTGTTTCTATGTTGGTGTCTCCATGAAGGCTCATAATTATTTAATGCTCTTGCTGAAAGGACTTCTAAGCAATTTGAACGTTATGCCCCCTATTTGCACACACAGCCAGTCAGGTGTCACTTCAATATCTGAACTTTGAATCCAGAGACTGAATGTTCTGTGAAGTTGTCTGCTGATTTCCTGCATGTATTGTTCTGTCTCCAGACACTTACTGGCTTTCTAGCAACTGTCTCTGCCAAAATTCAGTTTGAACACCTCTGCTCTTAGGTAGAACTAGACTTCAACTTTTGAGAGCCTTGGATATAAAGGTTTAGACCTGTGCAATAGGTGTCTTAGTTTCTTCCCCTAAAGCTCTGCTTTTATTAGAAATGCTGTATTTTTTTTTTTTTTTTCCTTTTCAGGTTTCTACGTCTGGCACCTGAAAACCTCTACACAGAACTTGCAAAACTGGTCTGCTTTCCAGGGATACTGTGATGTGCAACATGCCAGTTCCCATCGATGGCTCAGTTTGTGTGAGCATGCAGCAGCTGTGGCGCTTTCATCAACATTTGCCATAAATTTGGAAAACCCAGACATAAGCACCATCTGGCTGCGCAAGGTACTCTTATAAGCTGGGCAGTTCCTAAGTAGCTCAGTCACCGTGGATACATGCAAAAAGATCTGTGCTTTAGAAAGCACTGGGGTTACTGAAGAAGAGCTAAATAGCTTATGTCTTTTGTGATACTAACTTAAGTACACCTTTAATTTTAAACATGAGTGCTCTGGTTATCTTTTTATATGATGCATTAATACTTTGCTAAAGTAGGAAGCATAAAAGAAAAGTTTAGCCTGAATGTAGTTCTGTGCTGAAAAGTCCTTGTCAAAAAAGGTAACTTGCATTCATTCAGAAAATTAACTCATAGATGTTTATTATAATAATAATAGGCTTGAAAAGACATCCTGTGGTCAGGGTGAAGGTTTTTCTGATTTTGACATCATCATAGTGCACTACAGGGGAATAGCAGATGCTATGCAGCTATTCCTTACTGTGCTCTGTCTGCTGTTTAAACATATTTATCAATAACTCACTGCATGGGTAACTGAAATATTTCTAATGTAGATCAGTTGATAGATGTTCTCATTAACAAAAAGCTGCAGGCCATGTCATTATCATCATCTTCTTTCTTCTTTCCAGCATTACTAAGTGCGTTGGTTTGCTATGCATATGTATATGTTTGGGAGAGAGGAGTGTTCTGCTCAGCAATACCTTTTATCAGTTCATGTTCCTGATGATTTGCCCCTCCTTTCTTTTCCTTTTCTTCTTTTAGATTGTGATAGTGCAGCAGAATTCTAATTAAATTACGTTTAGGACAGTAGATCTAGACAGAGATTGTTTGATAGAGAATTGTGTTAAGAGATGGTGTCCTTGAATACAATGATGATAGATTTACTTTTTCTCCTGGTATTACTCAAATTGGAATACAAAGCTATAAGGCTAAATCTGATTTCTTAAAGATGCTAGCTAAGATAGCTAGCTGAATGCTGATGTAAAAATTCTTCATGAATGTTTGCTCACATTTCAAACAGCTGGTCTTGTTGCTGTGGGGTTTGTCTGGCTTTTTTTTTTTTTTTTAATATGGAGGCTTTATCCTTTGTGTGTGCTGTTTATGAGCATTTGTAAGAATAGCTGCACTTTTTAAGAATGCATATACTGCTATGCATACAAAAAAGGTTCATTATTTATTGTTGACTATTATTCTAAATAACGTTTAAGTCAACCAAGCCAGAAAATAAAACAATATCATTTTGCCCATAATACATCCTCAGTAATGAGTACTGCTTACTCTTAACATGCTAAGACCTACCCACTCATATATTCTACAATCAATACAGGCAGAACAGTTCTGTGTTGAGTACAGAGAAAGCCTGCAGAGACATGAATTTGAAATGACCAGCTTGCAAGGAATTCGTTAGCTCAAAGTTGTTGTCCAGGTTAATTTGTGGACAGGCTTTTGTAGCTCAATAGAACAATAGCTAGAGATGTTCCATATCTTAGTATGAAAGCAATATGGCGACTTGACATTTTGGGAGAGAGGGAGTTTGGCAGAACCAGAAGTCTGCAAACAATCAAGGAGAAGGAAAGAGTGGAACAACATCTTCTGGAATACTCTTTTAAAATCTACCAAGATTGGTAAGGACTCGATTCTTTCAGAGGGTTTGAACAACCCAGCTTCCTGTTAAATTCAGTTTCCTTTCTTAAAGAATGTCAGGCCTTTATTACTTCTTTGACTTGAAGGGAAGTTCAGATAAAACATAAAGGTTTTAGGATATCTTTTTCTAGGTGCATCTTTGAAACACCAAACCCGCTGGAGTTTGTTACATAATTTTTACATTTGTAAGCCCATCAGTAATAATGAATTTTACTCCAAACTGGTGAATTCTCTATAGATTAATATAAGCTATTTGAAAACAGTTATTTGAAACTTGCCAACCGAAAAGGAAATGTGTTTAAAATTTTCTTAAACTGATGTCCTTTCTAAATAATTTAAATCTATAATCATAGAATCCAATTACTTCTGCTAGCTCTTGCTCCTCTAGCTTTTGTTTGATTCTTGTCAAGTCTTATTAAGCCATTTCAGTTGCTCAATCATTGTTTTATACTTAAGCTTAGCAGTAAGACCTAATTCTGTGTTTTGGCAAAGTTCCAGCTTCATATTCTTGAGGCAAACAAGCACTGCTTATACTAAGGCTGTGTGGCACTGATTTAAATTAGTGTGTCTTCAGCAGGTCAATAACCTTTACACACATAATTTCCTCTCAAGTAGCGATATAAAAAATGACCACAAAAAGTAATTTATTTCTTTTTAAACATAAAACTTAAATTAAATCCCAGGGGAAAAAAACCAGGTTTGGCATCTCTTGTTAAAGATTAGGTCAAGGTTCCTGGAACAGTAAATCCTGACTGTCTTTTTCTTAAATCAGGGTAGATGCACAGAAGATATAATATACATGAAATAACTCAAAACTGTATATTGAAAGCAATAACATTAAGAATTCACCTTTTATTGCTTTGGTGTACTTCTTGCCCTGAGATACACCAGTCAGCCTGTAGAAAGCACTAGTAACTGATAAATATCTCCAAAGCTTCTGATGAAAGCACTTTGCTACTATTTACAATTTCAAAATTGCCGATAATGCTAAAGCAGAAAGAGAACAAGCTATGGATAAAGGGGCAGATTTTTTTCTACAGAATTTTTGTTTTATTTTGCGTTTAAAACCTCAGCTCTGGGAATCGCATGGATCTCTGCACATATTTAAAAACATAAGGGTGATTTCAGATGACTTGTGGGAAAAGAATGGAACTATTAACTTTCCAAGCTAAAATGCCAAAATATTTAAACCCCTAATTCTTTATATTGTTTAAATATAAAACATTTGAAATAATTTCATAAGCTTTGAATCCATTGCAGTGCAATAATACTTTTAGCCCTGCAGAACCAATATTAACAATAAAAGGTTTACTGTAGCCATGCCTCAGACATTATGACACTTTCAGCTACATCCTTTCCTGTAGAATTGCTATGTAAATGGCTTTTTCATGTCATGGATGATGGTGTTTTTAGAAATGACAAGGATATATAGGCCATACTTTTAGAGATATGGGTTTACCATTTCATACTGTACAAAATGGTAGAGCATATTGGTTTGTTTGCTTTGCTGTGTTGCTTGTTTGCTGTACAGGGCTGATCCCAAGCCAAGCCTGAGATGTAAGAAAAAAATGAGCTTTCCCTGCCTTACAGGAGGCACTGTGGAATGACTACAAATATAAAACTTGTAAAGAAGGACTGGCAGAAAGCACTACTCCTGAAAGAACACAAGAGAACTTGGTTTTGTAGTTTTTTCCTATTTTCCCCACTCAGCAGTGGTGTGTTTCCTTTGGAAAGCTGCAGTATATATGACTTCAGTGTTCTAATAAAACATAGATTTAAAATACCTGCTATCTTTTGACATACTGTAAGGAAGAGAGAGAACACCTGATCCTCGTGACCTGTCTGGGACCTCATGACCAGTTTTGTAGTCATATTGAGTGAAATTTTTTTAAGCTTATCAGCTGGCTATACAAGCAACTTAAAATCTGTCTTGCGATTCATGATCGGGTCATAAATGTAACAGCATGAAGCATACAAATGAAATCTTTTGTGTTTCAGATATGAAATAAAAATAACTTTTCCTGATCACTAAAAAAGATTAAATCCCTAGAGAACCAACATCCTCTATATTCCCTACAATGCTTTGCTGATACAGGCCATTGCCTGCAGGAAGCAATGAACTCTCAAAAACTTTTGCATATGTTACTGATCAGCAACCACTCTATGCTGCTTTTGTTAAAGAAAATTATAATAATACAACTACATTTGCAATTCTACAGTACAAATTTGTAACCTAGGTATACCAACATTATATGAATAATAACTTTCAACTTAAATATCTCAGATTCTAGCGGTAGTGCACATGAAAAGAAAGAGAAGTGTCATGAGTGAAATCAGCCTCAGATTTTGTCAATTTACTGATTAGAACTCCCCATCTCAGCAGGGTTGAGGAGCACTGATTCAGATCACTGACTACAATTTGGATGAGTGGGCTGGTGTCAAAATCAGTTGCCATTCTGTCCAAATCACTACAAAGCTGGAGACTTGAATGTGTGAAAAATTATCAGGTTTTAGATATGATAGATGTCTGTCCTGTGCAGTCACTCTTGAATGGGTTGAGTTTTTCTTACTTTAGCATGAAAATAAAAAAAAAAAGAAATTAAAATAAACTTTTTATTGCATTGATACATGAAGTAATCATGAAAGAAATTGTGCGGTGTCTTGGGATAGACTAAATTGTTTCTGTGCTGGTTGTGCTGAATTTCTTTACTTTTTTTTTTTATATTAATTAATCAAAGAGCAAAGGGCTTCTGGAGGCTACATCTCAAAAATCCAAGGAACAGCTCACATGCCCTTTCTTACATCCGGGTTGGGGTTTTTTTTCAGTCTTCATGTAAAGCTCCCCAGAAGCTAAACATGACAAATCTTGCAAGAAGCTTGTAAACCAATATTTCTCATGACATCTAATTTGCGAACTTCTACTACTATGTTTTATATGGCCTGTATGTGGAGGAAAACAGCCTCAGGCCAGATGCCAGGATGAGCCTAATTAAGATACAAAATGAAATGTTAAGAGTTCTTGAGGAGCAGAGGAGAGGAAAAAGGAAATAACAGAATCTCCTGCACTGCCATGTGTTGCATCACTGCCCAATAACAGGGCTGCTTTTCCCTATCTCTTGTGAAGGGCAAATGAGTTATGGTATGTCAATGCTTTTGGGGATTAAGCAGGGGCATATCACAGAGGGTAGCTCTATGAGGTAGTCTTCTCTCTCTATGAGAGCAGGAAACATTCAGAACTATTCAGGACATTTCAGCTTGGTATGACTTCTAGAGCTAGTAGTACAGCCTCACAAACATATCAAGATGCTAGATTAGGAAACTGAAAGGCTTTAACGTTTAAATTTAAATCTTAATCATATGTTTCTAACTGTTACTGCATTACTGTAACTGTTTTACAAACACACATTTCCTTTAATCCTTTCATCTTGCCTAAGATAATTCTTAGTAATCTGACAAACTCTGGAGACAGGTAAATCCATTATGGCAGACTGTACTAGGCAGCTATTTGAGTGTTTACTATGCAGAGAGTTGTGGACTTCCAGAAAGCCTGTAGAGCAACTCACCATTGTGCTGCTGAAGCCCAGTCATACATGAGCATGACGTCCTTCCCAAATATGAGGTGACTTTTGTCATTAGAAAGAGTCCTGTTGGCTAGCAGAAAGATAATGTGAAAGGAGACCAAAACTTTGACTCTTCAGAAGCTGCTGACACGCCATTGTCCAGGTACAGCATATTTAAAATTATTTAAGGTCATTGGCCTGGATAAAAATATGCAAAAAAGATCATGACCTTGAAGCCTAGTGATTACAGTACTTGTGAGAAAGTGTTCACATCTTGCTGGACTGACTATTTAGTATATTAGCCAAGGGCTGTTTAATGTATAATAACTGAAAATTTATTGGAGCAAAGACTGCAACTCAGATCCCTGGTGAATGTCCTATCACAAGACTAGATAGTCAGGATCACTCATGTCTCTCCAAGCCTCCCAGTCCATCAAATCATTAATTGTTCTCTACAAAGTCAAGTAGCTTCAAGTCTCCTCTCATCACAGGGTATGGTCTGAACACAGCTTCTGTTGTAGTGCATCTTGAATTCCTTTTTGGCATAGCACAAATCTATTGTGGGGAGAGTTATTAATCCACGATAGCCTAAATTCTGGAGTCTAACATACTTCACAGGAAATTTGGAGCTGGGGTTGGGGTGGGGAGGTTGACTCTTAGGAGCTGAAGTGTGAATTAAGGTCAACATTTAAGTGCACACAGGCTGTGTGTCCCCCCAGAGTTAGACGTTTAAGTGGAGTTGTAGTTGTGAATATAAAAATGGGTGTTCCTAAAGTACCTGGTACTAGAGTAAAGAGTACTAGGCTGGACTTCAAGTCTGAGGATTTTTTTTAATGGTCTCATTCCTTGGTCCTCAAAAAAGAAAAAACCCCCTTTTCTTATCATGAGAATGTGTAAAATTTGCTGCTAACATCAGTGGCATCTGGTTTGGATCCCGTTTTAATCCTGATGAAAACAATAACAAAATTTCACTGAGTTACATGACATAGGGTGGATGCAAAGGGTGCGCATCCTTGCAGACACACTATGTAGTTCATCTGTACCGGTGCTCAGCGTTGCCCCATGACTGCTGTATGTCCCACTAAGGAGTCATTACTAGCTTATTGAGGTGCCAGTTAAAGGTGCCTTAGATAACCTTTTTCATTCTTCTTATTATTACCATTATTATTAATATTTTATATCAGCTTTTAATACTAATTCAAGAAATGCCTGGCATAATCCAGAAAGAAAATTATAGTATTTGAATTGTATAAGGGCCTGGGTTTCATGGATTAGGACAAGACTGACTGATAAAAAATGAATTTGTATACATGGTGAGCTTCTACCTGGACTGAGGGAAAGCTCTTTTCTTTTGACAACTGGTGTCAGTGTTAGTTTGCACAAAGCATTTTGGCCTCTAGCAGCCAAAATGTTGTTTTCCTCTTGTGCCAGACCCCTGTGATTGCAACAGTGTGCAACTGTCACTGTGAGAAACACAGAGAACAGAGTCACACTTGTCTTCTGAGTGCCAAGTTGGCAACTAACTTTGTTTGGCTCATGAGCATATTCCTGACAGCATGTGAGAGCCAGCTCCGAGCCGAGATGGCACCTGCAGTGCGCAGAGAGCCAACTGCTATTAAGAAATGAACAGAGGTGTGCTCTACGATTTTAAATATACTTTGCTAATTGGAGGGTTTTTTCTCCATTAAGCACTCACAGAAAAGGCGCCTCCTTTAACATGTGGCATAGGTTATAAGGGGCTCAAAACCCATTTGCTTAACTTGGCCTCGGTGATGACAGCAAATCAAACAGTTTATGATGTATATGAAAATTTAACAAAAAGCCAGGAAGCTGAGAGGGTTAGGTTACCTGAATTTGGAGTTATTGTGAGAAAAGACTCAGGCTGATAGATAGTCCTACTAGGCAGCTCATCTCAGGATCTTTATTTGCTTTCTGCCACACTCACTTTCCCTGGGAATTTTACTTTTTTAAAGCAATTGTCACATATGCCTCATTCTCTTGTAATGATGGCATACTATAAAAACAAGTATTTCACAAATTGCAAAGTTACCAGTTCCCTTTATAACCAGTTTTACTTAAAGGCAGAAAATAAACAAAAAGTAAAAATAATTGTTTGGATGAAATAATACCCAATATTCCTTAATATTCCTTCCCTATAGTTACAAAGCAACTTTCTGTAAGTCACTTCTTGGATTCTCTCTAAGTGAAAATCTTTCATCCATATGCCCTTGGTTTCTGAAGTCCAGGACTGGGTCCAGACTGATTACAAACTTGGGCTCCGGTCCCATGGAGCACTTAATTGCCCGTTTAAGACATGAATAATGTCATCTGAGAGGTATACAAAATCAGGGATTATAACAAGATGAAACAAGCTGAATTTATGCCATATAGAGAGACATCTAAATCTGGGCTAAAGCCATAAAGAATTGTCCATCTCTAATTCTGTAGTACCTAAATAGGTGTCTGTCACCTGCACTCCTAAATTTAAGTTTCTGACACAAAGGGCCAAGTAATGGGAAATATGCTTACAGCTTTCTGGCATAGGTGCCAAAAGCTAATACAATTCCAACTCAGATTTGGAGCTTTTAAGCACTAATCCTGTTTTAGCTTGTCTCACCAACAGAAGTGGCTGAAACACCGTGGCTCTGTTGCTCCTTTACCACTCCTGTGACTGCAGGATGGCAGAATATCCCTTGCAGCACTCTGTGTCTGACATCATTACCATGCAGTTTATTCCTTCTCTCATCTTCTTCTCAAAGAAAGAATTATAAATAAAGGCAGTGCTTTCCTTTGGTAGGTTTTAGATGATCTGCTTCTATTCTTAGGGGTAAAGCATGTTTCTCTGGTTTGAAGAAGGCAGGTGAAATGGGCTTGGAACATGAGAGAGCTTTGTAGTGATCACCACAGCTTTGTGGCAGTTTTTAATGCTCGAGGGCAGATTCATTTAAGAGTTTTGGATAGTCTGCCTGTGAGACTTACTCTGATGATAGAAATCTCTATTGCATTATGTGGTGGCAGCTCTGGAACTCAAGTCCCAGATGTTGTGGGTTCTCTTAGATGTTCTGGGCTCAGCCCAGATCTTGCTAGGTAAAAGATCTTGTTTATGGGCAAGGTTCTTCTACACAGAAAAATATCAGTAATAGTAATAATACAATTAAAATGGTAGCACACACACTTTCTTAATTTCTATCCCCTTTCTTGGGGTTATACTCACCCTCCCATTCTTTCTGTGGAAGCACACAGTTGGAGAGGTTAACAACATAAGTCATCAGCATCTGGAGTCCTTCATTGGGAGAAATATGATGTTGATGCTGCTGGTATCTTCTTCCACCCCTGAGATCCACTTGAGGTCATTTTCACATGCGCTAACATGCTTTTACACTTCATTGCTCTGCAGCTCCATGTTAGCTCCAAATTTACTATATATGACCTATGGCTTTCATGTATGTTAGCTTCTACTTCTTTGTCCTGTTACCTGAACAACCAGTTTTGCCTAGCTGCAGCTCTGCATTTCTTTAACTGACCACTGGCAAGTTGTTTATAGCTATGGGGTCTCTACTCCAAGCCTGTGCCTCATCTCTTCTCATCCCATGCTTGTACACCTCTGTGCCCCATCCTGTGTCTCCGCTGCTCAGTGGAGAGCTGCTGTTGCACCTGGCCTGTATTTCTCTACACTACATCGTTATGTTAGAGTTGCAAGTATCTCCTTATACATAGAACAACTGCTTGTTCCTGCTATCTCTAGAAAAATGTCATACCACACAAAGATAAACAAAAGCGAACCAAATTAGCTATAGACACCTGGTCAACTAGAGAAATTGCTGTCACAGCTAAAGCAAGTAAAATCAAGTTGCAGGCAGGTCACGAAGAGTTCAGGCAGAGCAAGTCTGACAAACCTCAGTCCTGAGGCCTTACAAATTTAGTGCAAAGCTTGTAGCCTATTACTGTCAATGGCAGTACTGTATTATAGGGCTACGTGATTACAAGCTTCACTCCGTTATTGTATAATACAGCCATGAAAAAAATACCTGGAGTCCATACCACAGCACTTCATCAGTCTCAGTCCAAAGTCCCTGTGACATTACCTCTCAGGGAAGTATGCGTAATTTGTACCAAGTTTGATGATAACAGAAAATACATTTTTAAAGCAGAAGCTTGTGAAGATTTTAGTGACAATCACATAAGAATCCATCTAGAATAGTGAATTTAAAAGGAATATTTAAGTAGTGTGTATTCCAAATATGGCACTACATCTTCAGAGCATGCACAGAAAGTGTCTGTCACTTTGCATCAGAAAAGTATGTGATCTTCCAGTTTATTCTCTATTATTTATTTAGTGAATTAAGAGCAGTATCTGTGTGTTTCCATTACAGAGGTAATAAATTTTCTGTACCGTGAGAGTTTTTAAGATTCCAATTTTTTTTTCCAAATCATAGCTGAATATAACCAAAATTTAAAGTAATGTTCAACATCCAACAGATGTAAGATATTTTGGGGGATAATTAAATTATTTACCTTTGATAATCTAAAAATACTTGATCTCATTTTACTTTCTAAGATTTTTTAGTTTTATGTGGTTTTAGTTTCAAAGGTAAAGATTAATTTGACTTTAATTAAATATCAAAATTGTCTAAGTGGAATGTTTCTCAACTTTAATAAAATAAAGATGTTGTGAAGTAAGGAGGTAAGTAAAAACTAACCAGGTTTCACCAGCAGTTGCTTTTAATGATTCGAAGAATTTCTGATCAGGTTAGTTTACTTGCAAACACTTTGATAATAAACAGTGTTCAAAATCAGAATGTCTGCTGTCTTTTGAGTCTTTGAAAATCATCTGTTCTGTTGTAGATGCACCCCAGAAGATCACCAACTGGAATTAACAGCAATAGGTGTTTTTTTCAAGAGAGATACTACCCGATCCAATTTCAGTCCCTTTTACAGAAGATACCCTACTAAGGTAAAATAAACAGAACTTGCAGTCAACTGTAGATATAGTATTCTGTACCATGTAAGGTTTGAGTCACTGCTGAGATGACTAGGGTAATAGCATTGATTTCATTAGAAATACTCAAGCATTGGAGTGGAAAAATACAACAACCCAATGCTTTTAGTTGAATAAGTTTGAAATTTTATTGAATAATTTCTTCTGTACCTGGACTCCTCAAAAAATGAGTGTCTAACTCTTCAGAAGGTGTGAGCCATTGCAGTTTAGTGGATACTAATGATTCTTTTCCCATTTTACACCACTTTAGGACAATCAGTTGGACCAAATGTAAAAGAAACGACAAAGTCTTGGCTTGGGAAGGACAAAGTAATAAAATGGCAGCTAGGATGAAAAGTGACAATAAAGGGATAACTGTTCTTAGTTAGACTGTTAATACTGTTGGCTTTTAAAGCTTTTTTTTTTCTTTGGATGAAATTTCAAATAAAATCTCTAACTGCTTGATTTCAACCAAGTTCTGACTATGCTGCAAGAACAACCATTTTGATAGTTGAAAGTAGTTGAAGCGTTCATTAATTCTTATCGTTTGACACTCCTATTTCATGTAAAATAGCCTTTTACTAAACAGTACTTGCTAAGAAATCTCCACAAACTCTTAAGCTCTTATTTTAAAAGACGATGTGTTTCTTTTCATATATGTTATTATGAAGTATAACAAAAAGGTATAAATCACCTTCTTAATGGGTTACACTTACTGGATTTCATATCCTCAGTGTAATGTTAATATTTTCATCAACTAGAACTATTGGAGTTCTATGTTTGAATCAACTTTGCTATTAAGGCACGTCATTATAAACACAAAGGGAAATTGTTCCTCTTGAGTAAGTGTACAGCAGGAGGATTTTATAAAGGAGGATTATAGGGAGAAAGTAAAAGGAGGTAAGTTATTAAGAGCTAAAAGCAAGTGATCCTGATTAAAATTTCTGTTCTAAAGTGGAGGATTTAGTTATTAAGATTACATCCATATTTTCATCCAGAATGAGAAGTAGGATGTATCGTTTAGATGTGACTCATTTAGATTTTTTTTTTTAAACAGTCTTACCTCCTTTCTTTTTCTCATACATTGACTACTCTTTTTACTCTATTTGGAAAGTCATGTGCAAGAGTCATTATGCCAAAGATTTGGATAGTTTCCCCTTTTTATCATGGCACATAATGAACTATATTCTCAAAGAGAATATATCAGTTTTGAGCTGTACTGTCAATACGTTCTGGCTAATGTGGACACAGATTCACATTCCCAATTCATCAGAATACCTATATGCATGTCAAAATCCATGCACTTTGCTAAGCTGATCATTCATTGTTGCCAGGATTGTTTTACCGTACAGTCACATATTTCTTTAAAGATCTAGCAGAGATACCACAGCCTTCTGGTTGATAAGAGAGATGAACAGAAGAAAGGGTATATAGCAGTCATCTCCCAGCACAGCACCAACTCTACAGCGGGTTCTGTGAGTTGATGTCCTGGTGGCAAAGCCATTGGGTGACAGCGCCTTTTCACCTTAAGAGTCTAGAAGTGGGGGAGTGCAAGGTAATTTTATATAACTATATATACATGTGACCTGCTATCTGTTAAATGCTGAGAAAACTTGAGATTAGGCCTGTTGTTAATCCTAGAGTTGAGATATCTGCATGTACTGAGAGGAGTGTTCATCTTCATTATTTCTGAGTCTATATTTCTTTTTCCTGTGATTTGTTCTTAATGCAACAGTGGATTTTCACCGTCGTTTCCTTTCTAGCAAGTTTGTCTTTTTATCACTTGATGGTACCCAGGCCTGGTGGCTGCTCATTTTATTTTATATCTCTTCTGTGGCTCTTTTTCTCTACATTTTGAGAAAAGAAAAAAGACCCAAAACCCTGAGCCAGGGAACAGATTGACAGGCACTGCTGTTGTTGTCAGCCATTTTCAAACAGCACGGCAGGACAGCATTATTAGACTCAGGTCGACTGAAGTGATTGTGCCTTACCATCAGTCATTTCTTGACCTCTCCATTTTTTTTCTTGTCTCTTCTTTTATCAGTCTTGTGAATGACTGCAGCTCTATGATCTTCGCCCAATATGCTCTTGCAAAGTAGCTTGATATGTGTTCACTCTTCCGCTACTTCTTTCTCCTTTTGTTATGTAGTCTGCAGGTTTTTGTCTTGTTTCTTTTACTTTTCCTGCTTTTCGGAGTTCTAATTTTATGTAACTTTTTTCTTTCTCCATTTCCTTTGTATAGCAAACATGAGAAGCAGGTGGCCCTTTTTAGTACAACAGGACATAAGTCCTCAAGATACAGCTTAGTAAAAAAAGTAAAAAGCGGAAAGAAAAAAAAGCAAACAACCAACCCACCTGTATTTCCTCCCCCACACTCCCCATCCCAAAGACTCACCTTGCAGACCTTGCTTATATACTTATGTGGAAGAAAGGCTGAACAATGAAAATGCAGGCCCGTTGTTGAGTGTTGTGGGTGACTTGGTGACAGCGGATGCAGACAAGACTGAGGTCTTCTTTGCATCTTCACTAACAAGGTCTCTCAAGCCTCTGTGCTTAAGAGACTGGGTTCAGGGAGGAGAATAACTACCAGCAGTGGGTGAGGATCAAGTCAGGGATTAATTGCAAGGATTTGACCCACACAAACCCTTGGGACCCAACGGGCTTCATCTGAGGTCTTTTTGTTTTTTTTTTTAAATCTTCTTCCCTTGTCCAGAAAAATGCTGGTAATAATATGGTCTTGGGAACTTTTGTTAAACTCTGTAATAACAATTTATGAAAATAAAGGTCTTGAAGAACTACTTTGAATTGGCTAATAAAAACCCCAGTTCCTCTGCCACTCAAACATTACTGCTCTGTTTTTGTCATCTGAAGTGTTAAAACCAGGTTGAAATTAAAATTATTTTATGGCTCTTAATACAGAATTGCTGTGAGGGACTGGATTTCAGACAGGTCCTCTCCTGAGTAAACAGGAAAGAACTTTTTGTTTCTTTACCAGCTATGTACACAGAATTAGAAGCTGCTGTAGAACAGTAAATTGTCATGGGGAGAAAAAGTTCAGCATAAGAAATGGGTGCAAAAAGTCAGTGGAAGCACATTAATATTTCTTATATGTGTTAGAGAAAGAAACATTATTTTAACCCTTTTTTGTGTAACTAGAAAGACATAGAAAAAAAAGCAGGACTTGTGTTTCTGTGTAGGGGCTGTGGGAGGAGAAATTTTTTTTCTGTTGCATCTTCCTTTCCCCTCTGCTGCCGCCATCTGTCCTGGTTTCAGCTGGGATAGAGTTAACTGTCTTCCTAGTAGCTGGTACAGTGCTATGTTTTGAGTTCAGTATGCGAAGAATGTTCATAACACTGATGTCTTCAGTTGTTGCTCAGTAGTGTTTAGACTAAAGTCAAGGATTTTTCAGCTTCTCATGCCCAGCCAGTGAGAAAGCTGGAGGGGCACAAGAAGTTGGCACAGGACACAGCCAGGGCACCTGACCCAAACTGGCCAACCGTGTATTCTATACCATGTGACGTCCCATCCAGTATAGGAACGGGGAAGTGGGGGCAGGGATTCGCCGCTCGGGGGACTGGCTGGGTGTCGGTCGGTGGGTGGTGAGCAATTGCACTGCGCATCATTTGTACATTCCAATCCTTTCATTATTGCTGTTGTCATTTTATTAGTGTTATCATTATCATTATTAGCTGCTTCTTTTCTGTTCTATTAAACCGTTCTTATCTCAACCCACGGGTTTTGCTTCTTTTCCCGATTTTCTCCCCCATCCCACTGGGTGGGGGGGAGTGAGTGAGCGGCTGCATGGTGTTTAGTTGCTGGCTGGGGTTAAACCACGACACCATCATTCACAGATGCATAAATCATATTAACACATGTGCATAGCTGCTTTAGGTTTACAAACCTCTGGTATATGAGAACCTTGTTTTGGTGAAAATCTATAAACTCCATTGGAGCAAAACTTAAAAAAAAAACAAAAACAAAAAAACCCCAACAAACCCAAAACCTAAACCAAAACAAAACAAAATAAAAATACTCAAAACCAACCAACAAAGGAACCCCAAACAATCTATTTTTTTCTTCCAAGTGGGTTGATATAAGTGCATTTCAGTGGAATCTAACGGATGCTCAGAATCCAGTATTACACCGAATTTCCTCTTTTAAAAAAAAAAATAATAAAGCCTTGAAGTGTTAGATAACGTAGAAAGGAAGACCCAGACCATTTTTCACTGTGTTTTATATCACTCTCTCATACTGAAAATGACCTCCAAAAATTTTGGCTGACTCTGTAAAACTTGAAGTAAGAGACAACATGGTACCCATTTCCTAGTCCGTGAAATCGTTCTCCTGAGTGTGTGCCATCCTATAGTTGCATTAAGACTTGGTAGAATCATGAGAAAATTTATCCCTTCTGAATAGAATCGCTTTAGAAAGCGGTTACCAATACAACCCTCTACCAGCTTCAGCTGGTAAAGGAGAAATGAAAGATTATTGGGTGTAGCGTATCTGCATCCAGCTGCTAAAACACTGTGGGGTCATCTGGACTGTTGACAAGACATTGAAGTCCTGAGGTAGTGGCTTTCTTTTGGAACTGGAGAAATGCTAGATCTTTTGGACTTTATGGTACCCACCCAATCCAGCGCCTAGTAGCACATGCTCCTATTTCCCTTTCTTGCCATCTTCCCTTACTACTGATGGACACATTGCTTTAGGCTTAGCTGCAAAAGGGAAAAAAGTAATTTCTGAGACTATGCCTGCAACATGGGTGAGCATGAACTGGTATAAATTGATTTTGGTGCAGCCGTGCTAATTTTTTATTCAGGAGTTGGTCCTACATGCTGCTCAAAGACATTAGAGTAAAAGCTGTATCCTGTTACATGTACCATCTTTTACCATGGTTAGCTGATAGTGCTTGGCACCTTGGTATGTACAGAGGACTGGGCCATAAATCTTCTCATCTATGGGCACCTGTTCTGTAAAGGAAATTTGTATTTGTCTTCTACCATAGTCTGCAATTATTAAGAGATTCGTTATGCCAGAATTTTAAAATATAAAATTAGGTTTTAAAACCTAAAATCAATGGTTTATAGCTCAGAAATAGATGGCTTTTTGAATAGCTCCTCTGTCATTTTTTACACCCCAGAGAACTTCTTATTCTTAGAAGCATATTCAAAGCTTGGCCATAAACAAGAAGGTAAACTATATATTTGACCTTTGCAAAGCTCTATTTAGGCAGTAGAAGCCCTTAAGTCCTCATGGCACCATCAGAACTTAGAAAATTTTAGCCTACCTAACAGAAAATTGATAGCTGTTTACTGCCTTTTGAGTTCTTCATGCAACATAGATTTTCTGATGCCTCGCAAGGGCTTCTTCTGTAGATAAAAACATAATTTCTGATTGAAAACACTGTTGCTGCCGTTAAAGCCATTCATAGATTGACAGCATTCTTTGAAAGTCCCATTTCAACCATTGGAACAGGCTGCCCAGGGAAGTGGTTGAGTCACCACCCCTAGAGGTATTTAAAAGACTAGACGTGGCACTTAGGGACATGGTTTATGGTGGACTTGGTAGTGTTAGGATAGTGGTTCAACTTGATGATCTTAAGGATCTTTTCCAGCCTAAATGATTCTATGATTCATCTGGGTTGTATTTCAACAGACTTCAAGTTAAATATGCCAACACGATTCTGATCTCCCAGGATTATTATTACATTGTCTTTTCGAAGAAACTTTGGTCTAATGCATGATGTATAGAGACAGTCTTCTAGCCACTCGTCTAATAAGCAGCAGCTCCTGATTTAATTCACTGGAGCCATAAAAAAATGTAATTTAAATGTTGCTATGTCATTCAGAAATTCTTCTTTGTGCTCCTTCTGTCCTGCACAATAACTGCTCTTATGTAATATTTGGTTACTGCTTAACAAAGCATGGGTGGAAAAGGGGCAGAGAAGAATCTGCAAGACATGCTGAAGAAGGCTCCATTGTTCTGAGCAACTACTAGGGATGTAAAAATCAGAGAGTGGCAAAGAAAATATTAGTATTACCTTTACTCAGAGTTAGAGGCCTCTGCTGTTTCTTTCACTTGATGATCAGCTCAGACCTTTCTACAGTGCTTTAAAACTATGAGCAGAATAGCACATAAGCTGGAAGGCAGTGAGTGAGAATGACTGATAACTTCAAGGTACTCGCTCATTTACAGCTGTGGATTGTGGTTCCACAGCAAGTAAACTAGATCCGCAGTTCCCGAATCTGCCATCTCTCCCCTTCTTGATCAGTAAGCATGCGTTATTAGATAAAGGCTACTGAGACTAAAAGGGCTGAACAAAACTGATGCTAATGCTGAACTGTACTTTGAATACTGACAACAAAAAGACCGAGGGAGTCTCTGGTACTATGACAGCTGCTTGCTTGGAAGACTGAAAGTGAGCAACAGGGTTAGTAAGCCTTTTAATCACATAGCTATAGTAACCAAACTGATTAATGAAAATTCTCTTCCACTTATATCAGAATTAATTGGGGTGAATATAATGGTTGTATATCACACTGCCATCTGGTGTCAAAAGACTGAGAAACAGAAGATTAAGGCCTGTTTTCTGAATATGCTTCCCCACGTGAACCAGCATCACATTTACAGATAGAGTGAACATTTCTAACTACATAAGAGTTGATGGGACCCACGAATATTTCCAAATTTGGACATGCTTTTTATCTATATCATACTTATATGTGCTGCACTGCTCTTCCAAAATTTTTGGATTTCAGGATGGTATATAACTCAGAAATTAGTAGAGTTCCTACTTTCATATAATGTGCCACAACAGTTCCTGGAACATTAGAGATTAGTAACTATGAATTATTATAAATTGTGCAATAAAGAGTACCTTTGACATTTCAAAAGCTTTTTTTGAAATTGAAAAGTTTGGTTTTTTTTTTTTCTTCTGCAGTGATGCTCACTGACATAGCAATATAAAGGACAAGGATTTCAAAGTTTTCTTTTTAAGGTGGCTTTTTCTTTCATGATATTGGAGTCCTAATTCCCTATTAATTTACATTAGTGAGTCATTCCCGTGACTCTATCTGAAAATGCATACCTTGAAGGTAAAATAGCGCTGTGTCTGACTCAGTATAATGACTCACCTGTCTCCCTCCCACCTTGACTTCATTACGGGTACATTACTGGACATACAGCTGTATCATATACAAGGTGTAAGCAGAACCTATCTCAAAGTATGTACTTGTGCATAGGCTACCTAGGAGTATGTGTATGGCTATTTGTATTGTAGTAGCTTGTGCATACTTGGCTATTTGCATTAAAATAGCGTTATGTGGCCCCAGGGAAGACTGAAGTTCATTCCACTGACTGCAGCTTATAAAGATGCAGATACTGCCCCAAAACATTTTTGTATATATTTATGCACAGGTGCAGATGGTCATGCAGCTCTTTTGTCCCTGCTCGGAGACAAGCTGATGCAAGCTGGTTGTAATGTGAAGCGGTGCAATAAGGGCGATGCATTGTGCTGAGCCAGAGCCCCAGACCAGCAGCCATAGCAGTATGGTTGAACAGCTTCCAGCCACCTCTGTGCACGAGCAGAGCAGATGCACAGATGTTTGCAGCTGTCCACCTAGACATGGCCTCAAGGATGAGTTCTTCTATGTAATTTTGTAGCTGTAGTATTGTAGGCTAACATCCTCAAATAATAAGTGGTTTTAGCAGTTTAGTTTACTCTTAAAACCTGCTAAGACCAACTTGGATTGCTGTTCTTTTATAAACTAGTGATTGAGGCGATTCTGTCTCTTTTAAATGTGCACAATAGTAATAGCTATATAGCTTACAATATTATAGAAGTTTGTAATGGCTGTGTGCTTAGGCTAGAGGAAAGGAGATGAAGGGCTGGACTGTGTAAGAACTTTCAACAACAAAAATCTACTGAAAAAGGAAGGGAATAAACTGTTCTTCACTTCCTCTGGGGAAAGTCGTGATGGGCTTAAACTGCAGCAAAATAGATTCAGACCTGACATTAATCACAGCTTTTTAATGGTAAGGATAGACAAGCACTGTAACAGATTGGACAGGGGACTGGGAATCTCTTTCTTTTAGAGGTTATTATAGAGATGTTAGATAAATATCTCACGAGCACTTTTGAGATACAGTTGATCCTGCATTGGAGCAGAAGAAATGTACTGACTTACTGAGCTAACTTCTTTCATCCCAAATCTTCTAGGCTTTTGTGATTCACAGATCTAAAAGAGAGCAGATAGAATAGTCACTGATAAAGATTTACAGCTTGTGTCAATCTTACCTTATGAATCATACTCTTCTAGGAGAGATCTAAAGATCCATTTGTGATGGTAGAGTTACTGTCAATGAACTGAGATGCTCAGTCTGTTTGATATAGATTCTCACCAGCCTGATCACCATCTGTGCACCTTCAAAAAGCCTGAAACATGTTCTCTGGCCAGATTGCCAGTCTTACTCAGCTTGTTTTTACCTTCCTGCTGCTGCCAAAGGTGAAAAGAAAGAAAAATAAAAGGACTGTGTAAAACTGAGTACTGCGTTTTATCAGGGGGGGAATTTGTTGCACTGTATTTATGTGCTGCATTTGCTATAATTTTGAAATTAATTTAACCACCGATACATAAAAAAAGCTGGGGGTTTTAGAAGATAGATCTGGTTGGGAAATTTGTGGTAAGCAAGATTTCAGCAAAAAATGCTTCTTGGACAGGACTGAAATATTTCACAGAACTAGATAGCTTTTAGCCTCCATGAATGTTTTCTACCTGCTTGCCCACTGGAAATTAGGTCAGAAACTCTAATTTTCTAATGTTGTATGTTGACTAATCCAGTAGTGAATATTCCCTTGAAATAAGGTTACCAGTGCTTCAGGCGTAGCAGCCTTACTGTAAGAAACCCTGACATGTGAATGACCTAGAATTCAGTGCTTTCTGGCTCCTTTTCATGGACTCAGCAGTCAATTTGGAAGTAAAGTACATGTTTGAACAGACTTCAAAGTGCATTACAACTGTATATTAGAAATGCAAATGCCCAGTGGCTTTTAGAACGTGTAGGACCAGATAGATATCAGATGAGCCAGGGTTTGGGGCTTCTTCACTCTAGCTCATAGGAAAGGAGCCCTACTTCTGTTGCTATGCTTTACATTTAAATTATTACCAAAGCAGGGAAGAAAAGCTTAAATTTTCTTGCATAGTGGTTGTGTTGACTTTAATATGCACATAACTTTTCACAGATTTTCTTACCTATTGAACATCCCCTTTCCCTGCCATATGCACAGAACTACCTTTCTGCTCTGTAGCTGTGTCATGGTTTTCAAGTTGTGCCAGAAGGCAGAAACACTCTGAATGGCTTGCTCTCATTCTTAGCTTCACTTATATCTCCAAGCACCATATGTAAATAACGTCTTCTTAGCTTCTAAACCAGTATCTTTAATCCGTCTTAGTGTTTTTATGCCACCTACAGGTCTCTTCAAACTGCTGAATTCTGTAAATATTTTTTCATATCAGGTTTGATGGCAGGAAGCTTTATTTTCAAATCAGTTTTCATTATTTTGTAAATTTATATACCACTTAAATAAACTTCTTTTTTGTAAATTGCTCATTATTTGTAAAATCCAGATCAGACAAATTGGTTAACCCCTGACACTTTCTGCAGGAGCTAGAAATAAACAGACGCCTGTAAAGTTGAAAGCAGACGACGTTTATTGCTAAAACACACACATATTTATAATCACATATTCTGCAAAGTCACTGTACACGCACACAAGCATAAAATATGATTGATTACATCAACTCTGTACACGTGCATAAACATAAGACATAATTGGTTAAACCAACTCTGTACACACGCATAAACATAGGACATAATTGGTTATACCAACTAAAACACGCGAAACTTGTCTCAGTCTAATTGGTCAAGATAAACTGCCGAATTGAGGTTCTTTGTGCCAAGTTCCCTTTATCGTGGAATGCGCACCTGTGTTCTTCTAATTGGCATCTTTATTTTTTTTGTCTTCTTGTTTATTTTGTTCAAGGTCTTCTAAAGGCGTCTGGAATGCTCTTGCGACCGTTAGCTAAACGTGTCCACAATTCCCCCTTTTTTGTTTTTCGTCAATTAACACCTGCTGTATTGCCCTTTGCAAAGATCTATGAACACAATTAATTAAACATGGTAAAAGCAACATTATACCTAGTAAAATACATAAGAATAAAAAAAAAAAAACCCGATTTTTAACAAAGATACAAACCAACTCCTAAGTCCCCATCCCGCAGCTAAATGCTCTAAGCCAAAATGACAGCTTTCTTAATTGCGTTAAAGCTCTTGCAGCTCCTTCTTGCCTCTGCAGTTCTGTTATCTTGTTTATTAATTGCTCCACTGTCCAAGTTCCTCACGTCCGTTGTTTTTCTGGTGGTTCAAAGTCCGTTCATACTGCAGCTGTCGCGTACTCCAGCCCACTCATGCTAACTGCAGCCTACTTATGCTAACTCTAAATAATCAGGCTCAAAGAAATGTCCCCCATTTTCCATGAAATCTCCCACACTTTCAATAATGTTTTTGTTTTATTTTTTCAGTGCAGAATAATTTTGCGGTGTTTTATGATATAAGAAACCATGTCTTAAATCTTTATATCAACTATTCTGTTAAAATAGTGTTTTTTCTAGAAAAAGTTAATTGTGAAACCTAAGGTTTCAGGAAAAAGAACTTCTAAAATGTGGCCCAATAAATATTATAAAAGTATCTATAATATGTACATATTAAATGCTGGTTTTATTTAAAAATTAATAGAACAAGAAGAATAGCCTACTTTTTCAGACAACAATTTGATTAATAAGAATAATTTCATATTTAAAGGGATACAATAAACAAGTTTCCTTCAATATACTTTGCCTACCAAAATACCCCACAGGCTAATTCTATACATGATCAGACAAGTTGTGGTGACAAGACCTAAGGTGGAAATACAGTACAAGGAAGCACAGACATTTGTGACAACATGATTATATGCGTTTCTTAAAAATGATATGGCCTTTCAATCATTTTGGGGCCATGTACAGTTAAAGAATCCACTGGTGCTGATGAGAATTCTACATGTCCTGTCAAGGACAAAACTTGTCTTAACTCTAAAAACCTCTTCAGCGAGGTTCATTGTGCTCCCTATAGATAAAGCAAACCACTTAACACTGACAAAAATGTCACAGTGCACTTCCAGACATTAGTACAAATAAATGAATGCATGAAAATCAAAATACAGGAGAAATGTAAGAATAAGTATGAGTAGCTGACTCTTAGATGGAGATTAATCTATGTCATAAATATTCAAGTAAGGCATATTAGGATATAAAATATGGTTGAAAAGCATTTTTACTAAGAGATGCTCTTTCCTACAAGCCAGACATAATCTGTCATTTTTTTCCTTGTGTTCTTCTGCATGCAGGAAAATTCAGTCATGGAAATTTGTCTGTGAATACTTCACTTGTGGTTCAGCTACAGGTACAGTGACAAAAGCCATTTTATGTGCACAGATGATTTGCGTTAAATGTGCTGCACAGAACACCAACCATGGATGCAAGGTATATTTCCACTAAAAAAAGAAACTATGATGCACAATAAACCCCTGCTGTAGACAGAACCAAGAGTTTTCTCTAAACATTCAAAGCACTTCTTTAAGTCTCTTCTACCAATAAAATAGAAGTAACCTTAATTGTATTGTTGAATATTTCATTTTTTCACAAAACATAATGCTATTCCTATCTGATATCTGAGGGAGAAGTGTTGAAGTGACCTTGTTTCCCAGTAGGCTTATGATAAGTTTTCCAGCCAAGAGAAATGGGAGTTCAAAACTACAACTGCAGTTATGCAAACTATGACTAATCTGTTGCACAGATTGAATGAAATGATAGGTGAATGACTGACCGGTTCCTTGGGGTATTTTAGCTTTGAAAAGAGGCCAGCATGGTGCATGTTTACAGGATTGCCAAGGGAAAATGCAGAAGCAGGTAGGTTAATTGATTTGCCCAGGCAGCAGTGTGGTCTAATGTATTAAGTTTGGGCCTGGGCCTCAGAAGACACTTTCTGTCTCACAGAGGGTTTGTGAGAGTTAATTAGGGCTTGCAATTTGCTTTGAAAACAGATTCAGACATACAGTCCAGCTTCAGGTGTAAATATATATCTATAGCTGAAAGACACGGGCAAGAAACTTAGGCAATGGAGTTTGTTCATTTAACACAATATAATTGTTTTTCCCAATTACATAATTCTGTATTGACCTATTAGTTATTAGGGTCAATTAGGTATCATCAGGGTCACCTTCTTACAGTGTGTATCCTCATCATTAGTACATACACATTTATCCATCTCCAAAAAAAAAAAAAAATTCCTGGGCTTCTTGCAGTTTCAGCTATGTAACAACTATATTTTACCATTTAAAACATTATATTGCTCACAGAAGTGAGAATAATTCCCCCAAATAAAGAGAAAGCATAGAAAGAAAATATTATAAACTTAAGACTATCTTTAAAGAAGCTATTTTTCATGTATTGCTGCCAGTCCAAAGCTTTACTAGTTGAATCTTATTCATCAATAGCAATCTTCTTCATTTTATTGATACAAAAGGACCTCAGAAATAGGAAACTGCTTGACTTGATGATCACTACTCTACTGCATTTTCAGATCTGTAAGCGAGAGGGAGATGAGAAGGGAGCCACAAGCTGAGAGTCTCCATTTGCCATTCCCCATTCTCAGAGCACTTTCTTGGACACACAGGCAGCTTCTAATAGAAACATGACCTGGAGCGCTCTCAGAGCTGCCCTAACTTTAAATTACCCCATCAGTTTAATAGTCACCAGATCACCAAAATAATATGCAACCATATGCATAATAACAGCTTAGGCGATAGAAGCAAGTGTTTGTTGTCTCTTTGAATGCTTTTTGAAAGAGTTTTTAAGCTGCTCATGCCCATGCAGTCTACTGTATACAAAGGAATCAAATTGCTGCATTACCTTTACATTGTTTTTTTGTTTTCTACAAAATTTTACAGACAATTTGGTACCCTACAGGTCCTTTCATCCTGGCTTACCTTAAGGTCTTCTGTTACGGCAGTCTAGTGTAGCCAAGTTGAAAAACTTCAGTATCCACTGATAGAAATGCTGGATATTAACGGTAGAGGAAGCAACTGCTGGATTATGAAGAAAGTTCAACGATGCAATGCTACTAATCTTACTAACCTAACAGTGGACCAGCAGTTGAATATATGCAGAAATCTACTTCAGTTGAATCAAGTATTGCTACCACCTGCAACCTTTCTGGTAATTTCTAGTAGTTTTTTCTACCACCTGTGTGCATGTTGCCTTTATGAAGTATTTTGAAGTTAAGGACTTGTAACACTTGGATTCCTTTTGCCTAAAAGGAAATTTGACTTTTGGAAATCAAGTTGTCGAAACTCTGAAGAGCATATGTAATTTTAGGAATATAAGCAGCACCATAGACTATCATTGAAGCATCTCACGCTTCTAAGAACATTCTGCTGTGTGATGTGTATCTTTGAAGGGGAGAATACTACTAGCATAATCCTGCAAGAAGAAATATTTCTGTGAGTTGTTTGAACACCTGTGTAGCTAACATAGGATAGGAACAAAAAGGTAAGAAAAACCTCCTCTGACTTGGGAATCTGAATAAAAAAATGTTACAAATGAAGGACTGGCATCTGTCTATGTAAAGCAGAATAATCTAACACTTATTTGCCACTTTTAAGGTTGACTAGTTGTGACCTGTGACCCAATTAGCTGTAGTGAAATGGTACATGGGAATCACACTGAATCATATCCGTAGCCCACTGAGTGTAATCTGAAACTCTATATGAAGACAAAGGTCTTCTAGCACGCTCCAGGTAGCTAAAATGAGATACAGAAAAAACACATTTATCACATGCACACATACACACTTCATGATTGCAGTCAGAGCCCTCACCAATAGACACACTACCCTGTTTAATTAATGACAGTTATGGTACAACATATCGATAGAATTTAATAATTCATTTGGGGGCCACAGCATGGATGAAAATAAGAGAAATCTGTAATCATACTGAAAGAATTTAATGAATAGAAGAGCAAATATAACTTGCATGGAGTCTTTTTTTTGGTGTATTTGTAAATAGGATTCACTAGCGCAAATGTGTTGAAAAGATTGCAGTCTTGCTCAGAGTATTTAATAACAAATTCTTGCTAAAAGCTTGTTGGGTCTATGCACCCATGTAAGGCTGGATCTAAAACACAATCTTTCCATGATAGACAGCTTTATATAAGGTTGTTTGCTGTTGTGGTTGGTTTTGTTTGGTTGTTTTTTTCCCCCAGGGTGGTTAAATATCTTCTTAAAATACAGACATATTTATAAGTTGTTTTATGTTGCTTATGAGTTTTAATTAACATTTCTGTGAATCAGGTTATGCGTCTTAGTATTACAGAAAGAAAACCACGTATTTTTGGTATGTGGTTAAGAATATTGGGAGCTAACTCTGCAATTATTTTTGTTAATGTAATAAATCACTGAAAGGAAGAAAATGCCTTTGATAATTTTCAGATAATTCCAAATTTAACAGTCTGCAATCTCCAGAGCTACTGCTACTCTCTAGTATCTTTCGTTGCCATTTTTTTGTTTTACTGAATAGTAATACACATGCCTGACTAATAATGCCATGTGCTATATTGATTCAAGGTACTATAACTGCCAAGATGATTGAAATGCTGTCTCCAATGGTCCTTGACACCTCCTATATCCAGATTATGATCTGCATTTATTCCCATGGGATTTAGTGATTGTCTATATCTGTATGCCCTTTGAGACTGATGTACTTTAGATCTCTAAGTAGAAGAAATCTGTGTGGGTGATGAACCATTTTATTCATAGCCCAGTGGGAATCCATAAACATAATTTGTCCTTCGCTGTCAGTTTATTGGCTCCTAAGTACAACTTTCTATGGCTTCCTTCCAGGCCACAACATATTTTGTGAGAAAATTAAAAAGTAAAAAGCAATGAAGTTTGAAACATCATTTTAAAAATCACATTCTGAATCAGGGTTGTAAATAATGTTCTGAAGTTCCCTGCACCTTGGGTGTGCTGAAAACAAGGAAGACTTTTGTCTTCTATTCTGCTGCAGCAGTCATCTGGAAATGTTGCAAGTGTTTGATGAGGCAGTAAATTCAGGTTCATATGAAATCAGTAGTTTTCTATTTTATATTTTGAACTCATTTCTGACTTGCTGTGTTTCTGTCAATTAATACACAGTTCTGGTTTCTGTTCTTCATGGTTGATTAAAGGAAGTTGATCAGTGAATGTCCTGTGTTGGTGAAGATTTGTCAATACCTCCAGAAGAAAGTGTTTGATTTATACATATATATGTATGTATGTGTATATATATATACCTTTTTTTTTTGAGACATTACTTTACCACCTATTTCCCTATTACATTTAACAGCTCATGAAACAAATGGAACTAAAGTGCAAGTTGAACCATAGTATTTCTCAAGACTAGCAGAATTGTTTCCAATGGACACTATTGGAAAGGGTAGGTTATTGCTAAGAGCATTCTCCATAAGATTTCAGATCAAGCTGTGTTACTATTGTTGATTTGTGATCTATTCTTAGACAAAGACCAAGCTTCTATATTATCAACTCTTGGCCGCTTTTGATAAATTTTATGGCTAGAATTTTGTTACAGAGCTAGTCTCCCCAATAATTTTCACATTACTATGAAGTCAATATGAATTATGTTAAGTAATATGTATTGCCCTTTAGATATAAAGAGGTTTCTGGGTTTTTTTTCAGTATGAGGCTATTAGGAAAATGACATGACTAAGCACAGTCTGCCCAGAAATACTGGTGTGTCTTTCATCTTGAAAAGATGCCCTGGTATCTTTTCATTGATAAAATCACTCACGTACAGGTTTCTTAAATATGTTGTTTGATTTTTTAAAAACTGGCTGTAGTGTGGCTTATTCTTACAAGACCTATATCTCACAAAAATTGTTCTAAATTGGGATAGAAATGATTGCATAAAACAAAACTGTCTAACAAAATCAGATTTTGTGAATTATTCCTACAAGATGCTTCCATTTGTGTAAAAATGCAGATGTCTCTGTTAGAAAGTTGGAAGCCATATGGATCCCAATCATGCATAACGCTTGCTGAAAAATGCTTTTATACACGGAAACTTTGCTTAGAGGGCAGATTTTGTTCTTATTGTCTAACACAGCAAAATTTAACTGACTTTGGTACTTTGCTCTACCTGCATAGATTTGTACTGACTTCAGCATGCATAAGCTGTGTCCTCCAGATCTGTACATTCAATATCAAGATCTGTCCTGTGAATTTAGGAGAAAAATATATTCTTTTTCTGGAGAAAAAATACTTCAGTTTTAGCTAGTATAAGAAGGGGCAGATCATTGTATCTATTTAGATGAAGTTTGTACTCCTGCTCTTGCACCAGTTCCTTTCAAACCCTGAAAATTTTCCACAGTATCGGCCAAAAGTGTTCTACAGAGGATATTCTTCCCTCTATTGCACCACATGGATTACATCTTCATTACATCACAGAGCATGTTGTTATTCAGGAACAATGCAATAGTCACACTTTGTAGCATGATTACTGTTATATTTATAAAGGTTTAAAAATTGTGTTTTCTAGACATAAAAATTATTTGATTGCAACATCCGTTCCTACATAAGAAGGTATTGCAGGTTGTTAATAATCTATTAACCCTGTAAAAACTGTAAAAATGGAACTGGATTTCATAGACTGTGAGCGGGCATCACTGTCTTGTTCGCATAGAAATTGCTTCTGTGGGACTCCTTTACAGTTATGCAGACATTGACAAATGATTGCAGATGTTCATCATAGAATATTGTTGTCCAAAGAAAATGTTATTGGTGAATCTCTTAAAACTTTGGCAAAATTAGCCAATGATATCAGTGGATGCAAAATCCTTCATCCAAAGGAGTCATGTGGAGGCTTGTTGTTTCGGGTTTTCTTTTTCTGCAAAAGTAAGGCCCTTGGTCTTCAGCAAAAGTCTTTCAAGGTTTTCACTTCCACAGGAAAATATTTATTCCTTTTGAATAACAAGAAGCCCAAACTGAACAATTTAGGGCATAATCAAGTATGTTATTTTCTTTTTGTAAGGTGGAAACAAGCCTTGTTACAATGAAATTCATCTTTATTATTCTGCAACTTTTAATCTGGACTGATTGAGTCAAACATGGTTCTAAAACTGGTATAGATGCTTTTTATGAGTTTTTGCTTTTACTTCCCAACTCCTGTTTATATTAGGGCATGTATGATTGTGGCATTAAACTGGCTGGCACACAAGACTGCCAGAACAAAGAAAGCTTGAGGCTACACAAAATATTTCCTTTTTTTTTTTTAATTTATCCTTCAAAATTCATGATAAAGAATGACTGATGCTAACAGTGCCTTTTAGGGTCAATTGCTTTAGTCTTTTCTTTGGTGCAGACTGTGTATTAATACAGTAAATTTGGGAATCGGGGTCTTCCTGTAAGAAGAATGTGGAGAAGTGCATAAGAATTCCAGCTTGACTCGTGCTTCATATCAAGGATGTTGGTCATTCCATGAGTTGGCTCACTGTTAATCAGAAATATCTGTCTATGAAAACTTAATATTGAATGGATTTTGCAACCTTTACTCTGGCTGCTATGGGATAAAGCTATCTTTAATCTTGTTAGAAAGATAAATACTACTGAAAATTACAGGTGATACTGACTTTCTAGGCAAAGCTTTGAGAACAAATGATATTAATAATAGCCTTGGATCAATCTGGATTAAGTTGATTTCAGTTTAAATTAAATTAAATGGATGCACTAATAAAAGTAAGTCTAACTGTTGCACTGAATTTCAAAAGACAAAGAATTATGAACCTGGGGATGTAGATAGAGGAATGCATTAAGCCGCTCAAAAATATGAATGTGGCAGGGGTCTTTATGTCTATAGAACTAGACCTGTCAAAATGGATACCCTAAAAAAGGGATTTTGTGCAGAAATCTGTAGAAGCAGCTTGAAGATCAGGGGATTCCTGTGCATCAGATAGGAGTTCTATTTAACATACTGTGGTCCTAGTCCAGCAAATGGATTTAGATAGGCAGGTATGGTCATACTGAACTATTTATCTTCACCGACTGGGTAGATGTAGTATTATGTGGGGCTAGAGAGATTTGCCATCCTGATTTGTTGCAGGTTTGAGTTCAAAAAGGAAAATTCAGCTGCCTTCTGAGCACTTCATTCACATTGTATACAGCTTGTTCCTTACCTGAGATGTAGGCTTTTGGGGATGGGGGGCAGCATTCTTTTCTAGACAGGGAAAAGTAGAAGGAACAGGCAACTTTGTAAAATATTCTCTAACCCAACATATCAAGTGGTTTTTGTAATTATGTGTATTGTCTCATCTATAAAACAAGTTCTGTAGGCATTATTTTGTGCAGCTTCTAAACTCATCGATATATTATGGATTTTCATTGTCAAGTGATTCTGCGGCTAAGACTACAAGGAGGGTCAGGGGAGGAATCAATTTCTATATCTGGAGCAATGAGTTAACCCTAAAATATACCCAAGAGAATAACTTGAGGAACTCTATAGTCAAATCATATTTTCAAAATATTTTGTCCTCTGACTCAATTTCACAATATTTTAAAAGTAGCTATCTATCTAATAGTTTTTTGTTCTTGACTTTCAAACTTACCTGTTACCTTTTTTTTTTTTTTAATAAAGGCAAAGTACCAAGAACTAATACTTTCCTTCACATTTTGTATGCATAGCTGTATTTTCTGTGTAGTGATACTTGGTATTTTAATTCAAAGCAAGAGTACCCCTCAGTCTCTTTTGTCTGTCATAATGTTTAGCTAAAGCTAGTGCTGATGCTTTCCTTGAAGCCTTCTACTGGAGTCCTCTGCACTTGTGAGTGCAGGCAAGATTGCTCCCAGAGGGTTCCTTCATACACGGGATGGTAGTATGCTTTGAGAGGGTTGCCTCTTTTATGTATTCTATTCTCTTTCTGTTTAAATTAATTTCCTCTTTAAGTAAACACCTCAAACGGTGTGACACCTTCTCTTCTGTTGTTTCTGACGCTGTATTTAAAGCTCCTTTTACTTCCTGACTCTTAAACAGTTACTGTGGTTTTATGTGTAATTTTTCCTCAGGCCAAGTTCTAGTATGAGACCATAAGCTTCTTGCATCCCCTGTATCTTTTCCTCTGTAGTATTAAGTGGTACAAAGATTTTATACAGGAATTAATTTTACAGAGAGACAGTTTGGAAGCCTAAGTTTTGCATCAAAATACGTTTTTCTCCCCCTGTGTTGGGTTGATCCCAGCCACCAGCTAAGTACTCACCTAGTTGCCCATTCACTCCCCCCACAGCAGAACAGGGGAGAGAATCAGAAGAGGGTCAAGACAAAGAGAGTTTAATAGGTGAAGGAAAGCTGCGTACACAAGCAAAGCAAAATACGGAATTCATTCACGGCTTCTCATCAGCAGGCAAATGTCCAGCCACTCTCTGGGAAGCAGGGCCTCAGCGTGCATAACGTTTGTTTAGGAAGACAAACACCATAACCACGCACATCCTCTCTCCCTCCGCATTTCCCTGAAACTTTGTTGCTGATCATGACATCATATGGTATGGAATATCCTTTTGGTACGTTGGAGTCAGCTGTCCTGATCCTGTCTTCTCCCGAACTCTTGCCTAGCCCCCAGCCTACTCACTGGGGGACAGAGTGGGAAAAAGAAAAGCTTGACTCTGTGCATGCATTGTTCAGCAACAGCCAAAATGCTGGTGTGTTATCAACACTGTTTTAGTCACAGATCCAAAGCACAACACCATACAAGCTGTTATGAAGAAAGTTAACTCCATCCCAGACAGACCCAGTACAGTCTCCTTCAGTTCTTAAAGTTTTTGGGGTATCATAGGAAACTAAGTCAGGGACTTTGGGAAATCACATGCCTCTGACAGTGGGATGAATGATACTGATGTAATTCCCAAGAAATGCTTACCTAAATGTTTCTCAAAGGTGACCCATGATGGAAATTCCATTATTTCTCAGAAAACAAACTATTTCAGCCCATTTTGGTGTAAAAATAATTAAAAGGAAAGTTTAAAACTTTTGATTCTCACAATCTAACATTTTACAAATGTTTTGTGGGGATATATTTATTTTTAATTAAAGTTCCCCAAAACTAGTTATTTTTTTAACAGAAAACTTTTATCTTAAATCCACTTTGTCCTTTCTAAGTAATTTCAGCTGTGATAAAACATGTCAGCAATATCAGAACATATCTGGATGAGCCAATTGCATTAAAAGAGACAGTGCAAAATTAAATCCACCCTAAGAATATGAGGCATTGCATGGTAGATGATGCACTGGGTAAACCTTTTCTTGACTGTCCCATTTTGAGACAAACAGAATGTATTTGGCAGTTGTATTGGGTTTGCGTGGCAAGGTTTTGTTGGCGGGGGCGTTACAGGGGTGGCTTCTGTGAGAAGCTGCTAGAAGCTTCCCCCGTGTCTGACAGAGCCAATGCCAGCCGGCTCCAAGATGGACCTGCCGCTGGCCAAGGCCGAGCCCAACAGCAACGGTGGTAGTGCCTCTGGGATAATGTATTTAAAAAGGGGAAAAAAAAAGTTGCTGTGGCACAGAAACTGCATCCAGAGAGAGGAGTGAGAACATGTGAGAGGAACAACCCTGCAGACCTCCAGGTCAGTGCAGAAGGAGAGGGAGGAGATGCTCCAGACGCCGGAGCAGAGATTCCCCTGCAGCCCGTGGGGAAGACCACGGTGAGGCAGGCTGTCCCCCTGCAGCCCAGGGAGGTCCACAGTGGAGCAGATAACCACCTGCAGCCCAGGGAGGACCCCATGCCGGAGCAGAAGGATGCCTGGAGGAGGCTGTGACCCCATGGGAAGCCCGCGCTGGAGCAGATTTGCTGGCAGGACTTGTGACCCCGCGGGGGACCCATGCTGGAGCAGTCTGTGCCTGAAGGACTGCAGCCCATGGAAGGGACCCACGCTGGAGCAGTTCATGAAGAACTGCAGCCCATGGGAAGGACTTACATTGGAGAAGTTCGTGGAGGACTGTCTCCCGGGGGAGGGACCCCACCCTGGAGCAGGGGAAGAGTGAGGAGTCCTGCCCCTGAGGAGGAAGGAGCGGCAGAGACAACATGTGATGAACTGACCCCAACCCCCATTCCCCATCCCCCTGCGCCACTGGCGGGGATAGGTATAGAATCTGGGAGTGAAGCTGTGCCTGGGAAGAAGGGAGGGGTGGGGGGAAGGGGTTTTGAGATTTGGTTTTATTTCTCGTTACGCTACTCTGATTTGATTGGTGATAAATTAAGTTAATTTTCCCCAAGTCGAGTCTGTTTTGCCCATGACGGTAATTGGTGAGCGATCTCTTCCTGTCCTTATCTTGACCCACGAGCCTTTGTTATATTTTCTCCCCCCTGTCCAGTTAAGGAGGGGAGTGATAGAGCAGCTTTGGTGGGCACCTGGTGTCCAGCCAGGGTCAACCCACCACAGCAGTAAAGGCAGCAGTAAGAATGTAGAGGAAGATGAAAATATCATGGATGCAAAGGCTTTTTCAGTAGAAGTGTGGAAAAAAGACAAGTGGAAAATTGAGATCAGTAAGAGATTTTGTTCTTTGTTATGATTTTGAGGGTCTCGTTCACTTCATTGTATATGGTAGGAAATCCTCTAATAGACTCAGTCAGCCTTGTTTTACTGGCTTTCAAAATGAACTCAAGGTCAGGGGTATTACAGTGATATTACAGAAATGATTGTAACATCTCTTACCATAGAAACATAATTAATGTATGTATTAATGAACCAGTATTTATTAACAGAACTGATTGTTACCACATTTTTTTGGTGTTAAAATTCAGAGCTGTAAAAAGATTTAGTTTTTTACATGATTTAAAAGGTGTCCTTTTTTTCAGACAAGGTCAGACAAGCCTTCTCAACAATGTAAACTAACTTATTTTACTTTCCAAACAGGTAGTATTGCTCATGGTACTAGAAAGATATCTGCAAACACAAGCCTAACTTGGGAGAGTAACCCAGCAGTGCTCTAGCATGTAACGATGCACCTACGTTAGCGTTTTAAGTCTTACCATAAGTGTGAATTGGAAGCAAATCTCTTGATTGTCGCTACTAACTGTGCTTTGGCTCACGTCATGGACGAGCCCTGGAGCAGCTAAACTGAGTTCCTTTCAAAGGAAACTGAAGCAGAAGACGTACTCAAGAAGCACAGATCATGCACCCAGCTGATAATGAACACTGGGACCACAGACCTAACTGGGTCTGCAGAGCAAAACTGCCTGCAATATAGATGGTGCAAACATTGTGTTCTCAGCACCAGCTGTCTGACTTTAGAGCTCTGCTCTTCCTGTTCTGCACTACTTGCTAATGTCATCATAAGATACGATTACTTATATGCAAGAAAACAGCACAATGTAATGTTAAAATTACCTAAGCTAGCATAGAAAACCAGGTGCACTTTCCCAGAATAGCGCAAACAGGCATATCAAATTGTATCTGGGAAAATGAATAATTGCTTCAATGGGATGCTGCATCCTAGCTAATTGGTACCACTTCTCAATGCCACACAGATGCAGCTTCAAACTGCCTCAGACTTGAGAACTAGTTTGGTCTCAGCTAAGGTATCTCAGGATGGTGCTGCACTGCACAATAAAAAAGAACTCCTGGGTTTGCAAATGCTGCTGCTGAAAGGACAAAAGAGAACTTCTGGTCTGTTCTCTGACAATACAGATCTTCACTGGGAACACTGGCTTTTTAAAGAAATTACAATAGCCATACCTTTTTTTTTTTTTTTTAATGTTGCTACTTGTACTTCTTATTAGCTATTAGCAGAACTCTGCCATCTAATCCTTCCACAAAGTCTAGATGGGCAGCAACAAGAGCTGAATTTAAAGTCAAGCAGGTTGCTATTAAGGCATCAGCTCAGAATGTCCGATAAGCTAGGAAAATTAAGCCAAGCTTTCTGGGGCTTAATAAACTAGTTTTTCCCCATTCATAAGTGTGGATTTTATGACTTAAACTATTTTTATTTAAGGAACAAAAATGTAATAAGACAAAGAAACAGAGTAACAATAACTTACTGTGGAAGTGTAACACTACATTTTTTTAATGGGCTTTTTCTTTGGTGAGGCAACATCTAGGCCAGATAGGTTTATTTTTCCTGCAGTCCCACAGTAAATTTAATTAACATTTTAATATTGTAAATAGTGAAGTCCTTATTGTATCAGCAGGTCTGGTTTAAGCTGCACTCAGGTTGGTGTGACCTGGTTCTGTCAGTTGCTTCTCACTCACCTACACTTCTCCATCATCCGTTGGCAAACTTAAAGCAGCCTTTCCCTCTCATCAGCAGTCCTGCAAAGTACCTTTTACAGCCTTTTCCCACACTAGCTGCTTCCACTAGCCTTAAATTGCTCCACTATCTGCACTTTGCCACTCCTTGCTGCCATCTCCAGCAGCTTTGCTAGCATTTTCTATTTTCCAACAGTTGGAAAACTGCATGTGGCACCGAAAACAAAACATTACCTTTTAAAGCACAGGAGGTCCTTCAACAGCTCCCATTGTTCTCCCTTTATGTGATGAGACATCTTTTGTTGTTGGTGGTTTGTTTTACTCCAGTCTAAATCAAACTCCATCACTCCAGAGCTGGAAAACATTGCTTTAACTCAGCATGACATCTCTCTCTAGGCATATTCAGACGTTGTTGGCCTACACTTCTGTACACTATTACAAAGGTAGAGTTTTCTCCATTTGTAAGTGAAATCTCACTCAAACATAATAAAACAGCATGCACAAAACAAAGACGGTTTCAGTCTAGCAATTAGTCTTTTTAATTTATCTCGTATTTTCATCCTCAGATACCATCCAAGCACACCTGGTTTTAGGCTTTTAGCAACTCTGGAGTTACTGGAGGAAAGGCTGCTTTTGTACTAGAACTTAGACACCTGTTTTGCATATGTTTACAGCATAAAACCAAATTATCTACTTTTATATTAGCCAGATTCAGATGCTCAAATTTCATATGTAAACTTTTGGGATTTTTCCCCCTCAACTAAATCCCCCAAATCCTACCAGTATTATTCAGTATGCATTTAATTTTCTGAGGGAAATATGATGAGAAGGGTGTAGTGGTATGAAGACGAGGACCTTCTTGACCTCTTGCATATCACAGAAACAATCTCCTTGAAAATAATGAAAACATGATGAACCTCTAAGGTCAACAGAATGAAACATTTAATGCTAGATAATGAGACAAAGGGATCCAGCAAATACAACACCTATGTTTCTTCTTTTGTCTCCACAGTAAAACTTTATAAAGACAGGAACATACCAATGTAAAATTCAGCACTTGAAGTACTACTGTTGGAAAAAAAGGAATCAAGCCCATGGGAAAAAAAAGGATGCCTGAGCTGAAGCTGAGGAGGCAGTGTGTCAGAGTGTGTCAGCTGCACTTCATGGGAGTTAACTAAGAAACAGAAACTAAGTGGGAAAAAAAAAACAAACTGCAAGACTTTCAGCAGTTAAGTACTACTTCCACTGTTAATCACAAATTTAGTTAAATTATGACCACAGCCTTACCAATGCCCTGATGAAGTACCTATTAAAAAAGTGCATTCTTAAAGTTATTTATAAAGTATTGCATGACTTTGAGACCTGTTGAGGTCTCAGTACAGCTGAACTTAAGGAAGTCTGAATGCTCTGTTGGATTCCTTTATGGAAAGGAACATAATTAAGAGAATAAAACCAACATTCTTAGTTTGGATAAAATGTGCAAGCCTTTTTATCTTAACATCTTCCATAGGTGGTGTATTTTTTAGGATTTTTTTTAAACTATAATATGTCTGTACTAATATCCTACAAACAGTAATTTTAAAAATGTGATAAGTAATAGAATGACACCACCATCATCTTTCTTCTCATACACTTAAATAAAACCTATTATTCAAAAAAAAATAGGCAAACATATGTAGGTTGATTTGAATCTGCCAAAGTTACTTGGGTTTGCAGTCATCATTACATTAATACTTTTATTTCAGTAGTCTTAACAAGAATCCCTGTTGTACCCTAATTGTTCTTCCAAAGCTCATGTTTCAGTGTTAATGGACCTCTCTAGAAGAGCAGAAATATGCTTCTGATCTTCACAAGAACTATTTGTTGTACCCTGTCATGACCATTCCCATGCTGTTCATAGCCCAGTCATCCTGCTGTAGAAACATAGCTCCTGCGATTTCCCCAGGCCACTACAATTAAGTATTGTGGGAGATGTAGAAGAGGGGAGTATTAGGGCAAGGAATGATGAAGATCGTGGTGGAGTTGGGTGGGCAGCAGGACAAGAGTTTTCCCTGTAAGAGATGACTCAGAAAATGTGGATTTTGAAATGTTCCTACCTTTACTCTTGAGTTGACATTTGCCAAAATTGCATTAGAAGGATTTTCTTACTGTATGCAATTTGTATAATGTGCCTCAATTTTCAAACATCTCAGCTAATTTCCATCCATTTTGATTAAATGTTTGTGCTCATGGCAGCAAAGGACAATTGGAATTGCCATCACAGGTCAAACCACTGATCTGCTAATCCAATGTGCTATTTCTGTCAGCAGTCAATACCAGCTGCTTCAGGGAAAGAAAACACATAATAAACAATTATGGGATAACCTGCTTAGAGGCAAATCATCTTCCTAATCTTATCTACCTGTGTGTGTGTATCATTAATTGTAAAACTTAAAATGTAGAGAAACTTAAGAGAGATAGCTGGAGGAGCGGGGAATTGCTAGGGAGGAGTGATTTTATGGCAATAAGGGATCAGTAAAATTGGAGTCTTTAACATACATTGTAGTAGCATTTTATAACAGTTTTCATATTAATAATTGTAAACGAAATATATGCCTGGTCTTAGCTTCCAAATATCTGCCTGCATCTAAAGAATGGTCCCTAAAATCACAAGATGGTTATATATGCTGCTTTTATTATCTTTGTTTGGTTTTAGGATGCTCTGGGTCTCAAGATCAGAATTTTGCTGGCGGGCGGGGGAAGGCTCTTTCCTGCCCACATGAGGAGAGTGGGATCACATAACAAATCCTAATTTTTCAATTCATCTCATGTACACTTTGCTTGAATGAGAATGAGGACTCCAGACTAAATTTCAGGATTGGGTTTTGGAAAAAATAATTTGGCAAAAATAATTTGGAATAAATAATTTGGAAAGAATAATATACTTAGCAAAATATACATGGATATATGTTTTGCTCTGCACTACCATTCTGCAAAGGTGTGTTTAAATCCATTATCTTTTAGTATTCTGTACTTGATGGGTTAGAGAGAGGGAGCTCTGGAGCAAAAGAAGCTACTATATAGAAGCAAATTCAGCTTGAATAACCGCAATGATTGTAATGGTCTCTGAGTAGAGATCATCTGAATTCAATGAAGCCTCATTTTTAAGAAACCAACACAAAGTCTAAACGTTTGTTTCTGTAATAGAATACAATAGAAACCAAGATGCCTGATGAATTTTAGGGTGTCCTACAGAGACAACATATGGCTCATACTTGCAAGTGCCTTTGTGCATCGACAGCTCTTTGTTTTTGTTGCTAAGATGTGACTTTCAAAGCTGCCTAGTAGATTTTATTTTAATAGGAACTGGGCATCCAAATCTCTCAAGTGGCTTTGGAAAAAAATTCAGCCAAAAAAATTTTCTTCCTGATGGCTGAATGTGCATCACAAATAGATGCCAAAGCCTTTTCACCTTGCCCAGGTGAGGAAAGTCCTTCAAAGCTAAATAGACCTTGGCAACAAGTAAACACATCTTTTCCCAGTTGTGTAACTGATGCAGCACACCTATGTGTAACCACAGGACTCACTTTATACCAGCCCTGGTTGACAAAGCAAAATTTATTACTAACAGACAAAACGTTTAATGGGTGATTATAACTCTTAATTTTCTTTCTATTCTTGTTTCATTTGTTTGGTGTCACATGGGAAAAAGAATATAATTTGATTAATGACAGAAAACAGTTAAAAAGTAGGGAAAAAGAGATTATCAGCACTTCATGGTTTTTGATTCTGTGTTGAACTTTCTCTGAAACTATAGAGCAAAAAATGATTGTTTGAGATCGATGTTGTGCATTGCAACAAGCAAATTCCACTCAGCGTCAACTTCTGTTTTAATGGTTTTTCAACCTCTTTTAAGTTTGTAGAATCTTAAAGGTTTGTAATAGAGTGATTTTCTGTTGCCGTATTTATAATATTTATGCATTTCTTTTCGGAGTAACATGCTGGAGACCCTTTAGCACTTTTCTGCAAAACCCACCTTGTGTTACATGCAATTGCTTTATATCAACTTCTACTTGCAGTCTTTTAAGCAGTTTTCAGTATCCTTGCCTCAGGTGCTTTGAATTCATTTTCAAGTATGTCAGACAATGGGGTATATAGACCAAAGACTGAAAAGATTTCCAGGTTTCCTGATGCATGGAAGCTTAATAAATCAAACCTTAGTAAATGTCTTGGAACTTCAGCATGGAGGAGACCATCATTCTCTCTCTTTCATTCAGCCTTCTACCTTCATGGGGTTTAAGCTAGTTGGTCACTGAGCACTAGGTTATAGCATTAGTTGTCTTCCAATCTTGCAGGTTGTAAATAGTCATTATAATAGGGAATGATATGTTATGGACTTCTCTAATTTGGGAAAGTCTCAAAGAGCACATATTTTAAATGGAACAGCTGAGCACAGCACAACAAAATGAGTTTGCTGTGAGCCCCTCTATAAGCAGCTTATGACCTTTAGGGGAATCAGAGGAAAGTTATTGAGGTACAGCCAAAGGAGTAGATGAGACGAGAAGGAATGCTTTGATTTGTTTGGGATGTGAAGAAGCTGTGAAAAGGCTGTAAGCTGTTAAGAGGGATAGGGGTAAAAAGTAAGAGCAGGGTTTGCTTCAGTTTTTATGCTTTCCAGTCCTGTCTCTGGCAATTCAGAGACTTAACTGAAAAGACTGATCTATTGGAATTCTGTTCTCAGCCAATTTTAATTTACTTTCCATGTCTTTGAAAAAAATATTTTAATGATTGCGGTTACCTTCCTAACTGGATAGTATGAGAAATCTTACTGTTTTATTAGTGGGATGTAATTAGTGTACTGATGCATCTTGTACCTAAAATTTGGAAGAGACCTGTTGGTCATTCAGGCCTTCCTCAGCACAAGCCTGGTTTCCTTTGTGTGTTCAGAGAATTGCTGCAATTAAGCACTTAGTCCGCAACGAAGTTTTATCCACGGCTATCATTCTCATTAGCAACAATCCATTTCTCATATTCTGCCTATATTTTGCCATCTTAATTTAGTCCACTTTTCCTGCTTGTCCTAATTGCTAAACTATAAATACTTCCTTAGTCACTAAGAATTAATTTCATAGCAGTCATGCTGTGAATGAAGTACTACAGATATATAAACATAGTAAGGGATCTTTTCTGTTACAAAGAATTCACAGTGTAAAGAAAGCACCATTATAAGCACAGTACAGGATCACAGAAGGATTATGTACTTTGCCTAAATAAGACAGGAAATTGGTAAGAACACTTGGAATTAAAATGAGGTCTTCTGAATGCCACCCCATTGTTTGTAACTGTTTTTGTCTGCTCCCATATCTTTCTGTTAGCTAAGAAACATGTAGTTGGCAGAGCAACAACAGGTGTAGTGGGGCTTCACAGAAACTGCTGGCACTATAGTGGTGTTGCATGCATTTCAGATTAGGCTCATTGCTTAAAGCTTTCATTCTTTCTGTATAATTTAGTAATTTGAGCTCTCTGAAATGTAGTGTTTTCTTTTGAACTTGCAAAATGTCTATATCTTTATGATAGTCTGATGCTCAGAATACAACAAAATAATTTCCAGTGCAGTAAGAAGAGCCATATAGGAACAATATCTCTGAGCTTAATGGTACATTGTCTTTGTGTTCAGTATTCACACTTGTATTGGACTATTCTTACTGCCATATCGTATTCAAACAAATGTATAATTTAATATTCATTGCCAAGTCTTCATCCATCTGGCTTTTATTTCCTGTAAATTTAGAAAGTAGATTAATGTGAATGGTGTTTTAGGCAGGGATAAGTAGACATAGTCTATACTGTCCAAATTAGAACTAGGTAAACTGCTTACCTCAATTTATCCTTTACTAAATCCCATTCTCAAAAAAAGTACTAGTATCTATTTCCATAGGTGTATTTGATTACATTATATTTCCCAAAGAGTATTTGGTTCCCTTACTCCAAGATGAATATCATTTTGCTTTCATTTGCTACTCTCTTTGAATTCCATAGTATTACAGCTGTGTTCCAAGTGTTTTCTGCAGTTCCTCTGTCTAGTGAGTTTTATTTTGAAATATTTCATGAAATGTTTTATTAAATTCTAAATCACTGCAATTTCCACTTTTCTTCCAGGGGGACGATTCCCCATTTTTAGAATTTGATCTTATCCAAACCTCTTCACTGTCCCATCTACCTTTCTCATTTTAATGACAGCAGTTATTTCCATATAGAGGGAGGCCAGTATCATGGCTTAGCAGTTTACAGAGAAGACTTATGTTCCAAAACAAGCAACTGGCACTAGCAAAGTTCAGCTTTGAGGATATACTCCTCACCTGTGTAAGGACTCAGGATATCTTTTTGTGGGCTGAAGTATGATGGGTGTGTACTGGATCTGACAGAAACAGTCTTGATAAAGAATGGCAGTCTCTCATCTGGACATTTAATACATGAGATTTCAGAAAACCTTAATGAATGTATGCATGAGAGGTCAGATCAGTGCAAAAATGGTGAACGTTGTCACCTGTCACACTAGTGATCGCTACATTTTTTCCCAGGTGAAAAAGTGGTGGATAACCCTCGATGAGTCAATGTTTGGAGATTTCTGATAAAGACGACAGCTTTTTCACTGGCATAAAGTATAGCTGGGTTTAAAAAAAAAAAAAAAAAACCAAACTGAAGGAAAGATACTTTAAAATTAGAAATATGTTGAAAAAATGTGATATGCAAGTAATTCAACAACAGAAAACTCAGCGAAATGAAAGCATCTCAACTTACGTGCAGGTTTTAAACATAAAAGATCTGCTAACAACAGAAACAATTAATGAGAGAAGTTCCATGTCTTGGGCTACGTGTTGGATCTGCAATTGTAATACTTTTTTATTGGTGTGTCTGAGTGCAGTCTACTGCCATGAACACACACAAAAAAAAAAGATTAAAACTCATTAATTTCCTGGATAAATATTCTTTTTTTTTTTTTTTTTTCCTGGAGGAGAAGGGCTATAATGTCAGACTTCTAATAATTCACTTTACCTTGCCAATAACTACATTTTATTTTGATATCTCAATTTGGAATTGTGTCGCTTCTTTGATTTTTCTTATTTAAAGAAAACAGGAACAGATACAGTTGTTAGTGTTGAAAGACCTTAATGCTTGAAGTTGAACAGCAGTAGAACCAAAGCCAATATTAAGCATCTTATTAGAGAAAGCATCTCTATCTTGAGCACCTTTTTAGTATATCCTTAAATTGGAATTTTCTAAAAACCTACAAAGGTATTTTAAAACGTACAAACAAGAATTATGGATTACTAGAGAAAAAGCAGGTAAACTTAGATCAAGTTAAATGAATTGTTTCTTCAGAGAGTGTGTACTCAGTCTTTGGAATGTCCTATCAGAGAATACTGAAAATTTGAATGCAGAAGAGTAGATGGATTTATAAAAGTGATGAATAAATTTAGTATCTCTAGTAACATTGAATTTTGTGCATGTATGCAAGTGGTAATGAAATTTCATAGTTGAAAATGTAAGCTCGTCACCCCATCTGTCAGGTTGGACTCTTTCCTACTATGGAAAATTTCCTAGGTTCTCCTCCTCTTCCTCCCTGCCCCATGTTTTGAAGCATCAGGTTATTAAGTAAGTACTTTCAAATGCATACTGAACTTGATGGATCGGCAATTTTTTCAAGGATGGCAAAATCTGCGTTTTCCTGTAAGCAACTTATATCAAGGTCCCAGTAGCGTGACTGAAACGGGGAAATTTGTGGTAAAAGAGGCATAATGCAGCAGAAAGGACAATGAAAATCTGAAAATCATGATAAGTTTCTGAGCCTCTAACTGGATAGTCTGCATAGTAGGTTTGTTTACTGACCAGACTAGGAAATTATGAAAAAATAGTAAGGGTGTTCCTCAGCTGCACAGTGATCTTTTGTACAGAATTGCAGATATCTGGAGATAGGAAGATTAGCTAAGTCTCATTTTAGCTTGTTGCTTTGCCAGTTCATGATTGTTTGCTTTAATGCTAATGTATTTTCTAGCTGTTTGTCCAGTATCAATTTTGATTGGATTTCTGTCACTTTCAAGCATAGAATATTCCAAAGGTGTCTGGTGTTCTTGCTGTGAAAGATTTCTTGACGTTTAGCTTATATTTTTCTTTACATCATGCCATTACATTTTGCCTTAATATAATAATAATAATAAAAAAATGTATCTCAAGATATCATACAGAAAGAGCACTTCTAAACTGAAATAATCAAATGGAATTTGGACATAGTGCAACACTTCAGGATAATGCTACCATTCGTTTTCTCATTTATCAGTAGTATGAAAAAAACAGTTCTGACATATCCAAATTAATTTTATGCTATGGAACACCACTATTTATAATTATTACAATTTAGGGATAGGGAAAGCTGCATATTTTTTAATAAGGAATTCAGATGTATCAAAACTTATTTTAAATGTTTTATGAATTTAAGCTTGGAAAGTTGTTATAGGTTGCACCAGTTTGAAACCTATTGTATAGGCTAGTTCTTGGATGGATTTCTATGTAATCCATAAGGAAATTCAGTTGTTAAGCTACTAGCATGCCTAGCTTATTTTGAACATGTTACAAATGCTTGTTGAAAACAGTAGGTCTCAAGGAATGCTTTTACCCATACTTACCGATTTGGGGGTGTGCTTTAAGTATATTAGTAGTTCTTGTAGCAATGAGAACAGTTTTATGCTTATTTCAACCCAGTAAAATCTGGTAGTGTCTGTTAACTTGCATGGGTCATAAATCAGCACAAAATGTAGCCATGTGTTCACCTAATAGTTTGGTTTAAATTAAAGCATCCAAAACCTTGGGTTTTCTTTCTGACAAAAAGAAAAGGTTTTGAACACAGTATTTCAATATTTAATGCTAGTCATGAAAAGATAGTATATAAATTAAATATTTACTATCACAGTACTGTATTAAATGTAGTTTAGTGAAATTCTGAATTTAGGGCTCATTGGGATAACCAAATTGCAGTTATATCCATGTGAGTGAGAAATCTAATAAAGTAGCAAAAGAAATTGTTTCCAAACCAGATATGAACAAAAAAGCAAAAGGCTGCAGCTACTAGGCATTTGAAATTTGAGGCTGGGCAGTGAAGTTTAATTGGCCATGAAGGGAACCCCATGGTCTCTAGCACACTTTCCCTGAAGTTGGGCATTACTCCTTGCAGCACAAAGCTCCTTGCTATCTTTGAATAATTAAAGTAGTAATTTCTAATATGGTCCTTAGAACTAAAAGCTCCCTTGTCAGCATAACCATAGGTAAGTGCATCAGTACCAATGATACCTGGTTTTTGGGAAAGTAGTTTTCATCCACAGAATTGAACAAAAGTAGCTACCACTCATCAATAAAACTCAGTTTCACCAGACACTACAATGAAAACACCCTGTTTACTTAAAACTTACAGATTAGACTGCTTATTAAGTGAGTTACCTCCCTCCCTCCCTCCCTCTCTCTAACAGATTCTGGTTACAGATTAGCAACTGGTACTAAACTGGCTACCTATTTTAGCTAACACAGGAAAACATACTTCTAAAATGTTAAAAAGAATCCCAAACAACAGAACAAAGCATTGTGCTGTATCCTACACTTTGAGTATATTGTAACCCTTGCCAGAAGCTCAGTTCAGAACATTCCTGATCACAACGCTGTCAACAGAAGCAGTGCCACACAAACATGAGTCAACTGTTTTCAGTCCTAAGTCAGTCAAACGCAGGCAGGTGACTTTATTCCTGTTGTATGTAGTCTTTCACTGCAATGCCTTTGTGTCCCTTTGTGCTTCAAGGTGGTTACCTCAAAAGACAGTAAAATTAATCTGTTTTTACAATGGATTTCTACCTTCCTAGCAAAATACGTATAATCAAACCATGTGTTTCACTGGTATTGGGATTTAATGTTGCCTTTTGGTTTGCTCAATACCACTTCCCTTGGGAGAATTTCAGAATATTTTTATTGTGGATATGATATATATGGTTAAGATCTATATCTGAGATGCAGATTCTATTTCAAAAGCCAATTCACCTTTGGGATAGGTTTGTTTCTTTGGTATCAGTTCAATGCGCCTTTCAGGCAGACACTAAAGTCCTTGTAAACTCAAGTGAAACTCATGGTTAAAGGCATTGTCCTGAACAGAGTCTGAAAAACTTTTTTTCTTCAGTGCTGCAGAGCTGTTATTCAAATAGATACACCACAGACTCCACACACATTCTCACACATCCCAGATAAGCTCCCAACAACAGTGTAAGACCTGTTTTTACCCCGATTCATATTACATAGCCAGCCAGGCCAACTGGTGGGGAAGCACCGGGGCATAGACCAGAGGAAAATTTGCCTGCTAGCAGGGCTTTTTTGACTGCTGAGCCCCTCTGAATGGCACGCCTTCTGTCAACTGCATCTGACACCTGTAGTCCCAGAATATGCAATATGCTGCCAGCATGCAGGCTGTTGAGGGAAAATGAGGTGAAGGACATTACTGACTGAAAATCAGAGTGGAAGACTTGGTACATCTCCGGATTATGGCAGGTCTTGAAGGTATTTGTGGGCATAAATGTGATTCATTCATAAGGGGCATGTAGATGCCCCTTGGCAAACGTTGATTTGATACTTAAGCCCTTTTTTTTTCAAAATTCATTATCAAACCCAAAAAGTAGCTTAATTTTTCATCTTCAATAACAGTAATTTTTTTGAGAATGAAGCGTAAGTAGCTGTCAAAGGATAATGTATTCTGTTCTAGTTAAGCTCTTTCTGCCCTCAGCAGTTTCCTGTGGTGACGGTAGGTCAAGTTTCCTGCCAGCTATTTTCTGTCTGATTCAGCTGGTGAGTTCCCATTCCCTCTGAGTATCATTAGGTAAAGTCAGTGGAGCATGAATCAAAGACAATGTATATGTCGGGCATGGGGAATCCCACGGTCCAATTCCCAGAAGAGAGTAGTGATTGTTGGTGCCTCTGCAATGAAGCCAAAGTACGGCTGTCTTTTACCTGCCTGCTAGACAGGCATGAATGAGGCAGAAATTCAAATCCATTATTCAGGTCCTCCTCCCAGAGGAGTCAATATATTTTTTTTTTATTTCAGGATACTTAACTGGGACTGGCCTAATTTTTTTTAGCCAACAATGTTATGAAATTCTGTACACCTTAATGGTCATAGAGATCCAAATAAAAGAAAGCATTTGGTATTATTCATGGCCACCCTGAACAGATTGCAGCTATCCTGTGAGTTCCCCTTTCATTCCTTGGAGGGAAAAACTGTTAGTTTATTAGATTAAACTTTAGTTCATTTAGCTTTGGAAATTCAGAATAAGTTGAGCAAGCCACAGCCTTTGAACTGCAAGCAGACCTGTTTCTACTTATGTTACTTCTCTCTGTTCCACATAAATAACTTGCCCTTGATCAACCCAGTTAATAAAAAACTGGTAATAATGAGTTGTCTTGATAATTTAGGGCGAAATGGAAGTGTCTGTCAGAAACAAAATGAGGTGAAACAGGGAAAGAAGTGTTTACATATAAAAAAAAGTTGCAGGAAAACAAAGCAAGCTTCAAAACCCCCAATGTTTTTAGTATATGTTATATAGTGTAATCTTTCCTTCTCATTCTGTAATTCATTTTCTTAGGATATTCACTATGACCAATGTGTTCGCATTGCAGAAGTGAAGAACTAGTTCAGCCTGGGAACACGAATGAGGTATGCTTTCAGCTCTGAAATATTTCACTTATTCTGATTCATCTGTATTAAAGTCTGGCTTTTTGTTTATTAGGTCTGTTGCAGAATGTGCTAATTCCTCAGTTTGCACTGCATTCTCAGTAGTAAAAGTTTATAGTGGAGAAGTGGCAGTTCTGGTTTCCTTAAAACTCTACATTTATTCATTGAATTAGCACTGTAAATTCAAAGTGTCTGTTGTCATTGTTGATCATGTTGTTGCTAATACTGTAACAAACAGTTTGTTAGAATATTTCTGATGGTTGTAATACATCAGGACCTAACGAGAGACGCACATCTCTCAGTGTGATAATGCACAGCAAGTTACTGTCTTCCTGCAGCTGGGTTGTGATTTGTCAAGCTACGGTGCAATGGACAGAGTGACTGTGACCTGTACATGCTGTTTCTCAGCTACTCTGCAGAAAGGTCAGCTAAAAACCAGCAGGTGATGTTTGGAGATAACCAGTGCAGCCTTGCTGCCCACAGGTCTGTAGTCTGACAAGAACTACATGCACTTCTGAAATCATGCAATTTGTTTTACTCATCTTTGTCTGTGCAGTGAAGTAGGAGTCCAAGGCTGGCTATCTGGGAGTATTCTAAGTCAAGTATTATTTGTAATGTACTTTGTCACTGTGGAGCCCCCTCAGATGAATGTGTTGTACAGAAAGTAACCATTTAAAAAGATTGTGGTTCTGTGCACTAGGTGGTTAAGAATAGTCCCTAGTATCCATAAATGAATAATTAAGAAAGAAACTTGTTAAATGAATATGTCTAAGGCCTTGAAGAGGAAAAGCAATAGAATACTGACCTGATAAATGAAAATACTCTCCGTGCATTACACATGAATATATTTCATAAAAACCCTAGGGCCCTCACAAATTAATACCTGTTTAAAGAGTAGATCTGTTTAAAAAAATACATTTCAGTGCTACGTAAGTATTAGCTTGACAGGTATTTATATTTTATTTATAAGTTAGAAACCTTATTATAAATGAAGCTGGTACTGACTTCAGGCAGAATAGAAAGGAAATTTGGAAGACTTCAAGGCAAAAAAGAGGCAATCTGCAGAAGACCCTAAGTGCTTATGAATTCCATCATCTTTAGACAAGCTATGCGTGCTTGGCACATCTGAAAACAAAGCCCTGTCACTTAAGTTTTGCCTTAAGTTGCACAATCTTAATTTTTGCACTAATCTTAATTAGTGTTTACACGGTACTCCTTTTATTAATTTATTTACACAGAGATGCACATTAAGCTCAGAGCCCCCTTAGGCCAACTAATGGATAAATAAATACATGTTGTGAAACACTCCTTGCCCCAAAAGTTTGCAGTTCAAGTAGAATAGGCAGGAAAACAGACTGAGTTGAAATTCATGAGTCTGCACAGCACAGCAGAGGTTTCTGGTCTCCTAAGTTCCAGTCCAGTAGCCTATACATTGGTGTATGTGGTTCTTTCCAAGGCAGTAAAAGCTTGCTACTTGCACAGTGCTGAACTCCAGTCAAGGAAAACATTTGGATCTAAGCTTAGAAATAAGCAGCTAAATAATCCCATTTAATTATCCACATGCTTAAATGTGTGGATGTGGATATGTGAACAGCTTTTTTGGATCAGGACCGAAAGGCTTTGCACTTACCACAATATAAAGCAATGCAATACTGCAGACTGTGCCCCACGGAGCAGCCTCTGTATTCTGATCAACTTAACTTACTCATCTTCTTCTCAGTTAGATATTCCTCTCTGACTAGATAAAATTTGTTCTCATGTTTCTATTCTTTCCTTAATTAAGATAATGTTCTTTTAAAGTGGTTTTTAATACTGGTGTTCTCTGCTGCCTATTCTTTCTTGTTCCTTCAAATGATACTTGCATGGTACATACAGAGTGAAAGCAATCAGCATTCTTTCTGGATAAGTGTAAACAACTCCTACACTACACTGCTAATATTAATTTCGTTGTGTTGCCTGAAGACACACATAACTGGCTCATAAAACCAATGCTGCCAGAAAAAAACTTGCTATCTCTCTCTTGCAAAAGAACTTTGGTGATTTTCCTACATAGCTCATCTATTTTTCTCTCCCTAGACTTCTCTTTTTTGAAACAAATCTAAAGGTAATAATTTCCCCTTGTTCCTTGCTTCCCATCTTTCTAGCATTTATTCATTAGACTCCGTAATGCTAATCTTGTCTATCTCCACTAAGTTATTAGCATATTTGTCATTTAAAGCCTATTCCCAATTATTCAGTTTATCTGGTGAGCATAAACTTTTTTCTTATTCCTGGACTGTGAAGAAAGAAGAACCGAGAAGTAAATGGCAAAAATCCCACTGGAGGAAATAAGGTCAAGTTACATGTGTGATGTTCAAAAACAAACTGAATTTTTGCATACTTGTTTGTTACTCAGAATTGGTTGGGGCTATTTTATATAAAAGTGTTATTTATTATGCACAGGACTCATATATTCAGAAGATCCAACAACTGTCATTTCTGATCCCTCTAAGGAAGAAGGTGAAAATGACGTATAAAGATTAAAAAAGGGTTTTTTTTTCTTGTTTATACCATGTCCTAGGTCTTTTGAGTTTGGAAGGGATATACATTTTCATGTGTAAAGGTCATAAGTATTCTTAGGAAAAAAAAGGCATACAGAAAGTGTATCAAATGTACCTGATATGTGAACACTTTGATCAAAAAAAGCTGAAACATGGGCAGAAAGATATAGCAACTGAAATCACTGTGCATCCCATGGCTTAAATTGTTAAAGTTTAAGTGAGAACTGTAGTAGCAACATCTGCTCATAGTGAAAAGTGAGAATGGCCCAGAAAACCCTACCTGAAAATTCCTGGAGGGACATAACTTTCACAGAGGTAGGAAATCTCTGCTGGTACAAACAGGGAAAAAAAAAACCAGCGAAAAACCCTAGGGCCTCAGTCGTAAGAGTACTTAAAAAGAAACAGTGAAGTGTTGAGTTTAAGAATAATAAACCCCCATAAACGTGAAGAGAGAAAACTTTCCCAAGTGTACCCTCAATAAAAGGTCACCTTGTCCACGGTGACAAGCTAGCATGGTTCAATAGTAAAGCGAAGTTAAGGGAAATGAGAAGGGTGTTCATTCAGTGGAAATACATCTGAAGATTTAATGCAGTGCCGAGTCATCTTGGTATGAATCTGCAGAGATCAGTGACCTAGTGAGAGACTGTTATAACAGGGGCTGTTATATGGCTGCAAGTTTATGAGCATGTAGTCATATGTAGATGGTAAAAGCCCCACAGTAAGCAACACTTCACTGCAAGGCTGGCAACAAAATTCTTTGCATTTTGGGCTCTGCCAGGCCTGGAAAACGAATGGGCACAGAGCAGGAGGGCTCATTCTAAAGTGCTTTGGCTATTTAACCACTGTCAGCACTGAGAGGAAAACTGAGGAAAGGCAAAGGCACCTTTGACATCTGTCTATCAAACATCAGTAAACATGTCTTCTAGGTAACTGTTCTCAGTTTCAATACCTTGACATTTGGGTTGTGCAAATGGGGAAACATGTCCTGTCAAAGGAAACTGGGAAACATACTTTGCTTTTCTTGGTTTTCATGTAGGGTCTTCAGCTTATCTGTATATACATATCCAAGTATGAGAGAGTTGTGTCTATTGTTAGCCCCATAAGATCCTTCTGTGAATTCATCTCTACTATTGCCACTGTTTTAGTTTTCAGTTGGGGCAGTAGGAGGTACCAATTTGTGAGCCACAGGATCCAGATACGGGAGCAAGAACAATCATAGGCTTTTGGATTGGTCTTTCTTGCCTTTTAGAGCTGTTTCTGTCTCTGCAGACTGTTCCCAAGGTTACTTTCATCACTACAATTCAAGATCTCATAATCTTTATATCTTTCCTTTCAGAGACTTCTGGTATGTGTCTCTCCAGTTTCTACTATCCCTGGTACACCTCCTGATTTCTTTGCAGTGGAAGCAAACTCTGGGCATCAGGTAGATAACTGAAAAGTTCGCTTCTCACCTTTTTGGTGGTGATATAGTTGTAGAAATTAACAAGCATATTCTTGTTTTTGTAAAGCTGATTTTGGAATCAGAAGATGTAAAGGAACAAGGATAGTTGGCTTTTTTGATGGACACCATCCATTTCTTTTTTAATTTCCTAATTTTCAGGTTGGGCTTATTTGGATGTGCTTTACATAGAAAGAATGACAACCTGAAGACCTGTGTCATAGGAGACTACAGGAACAACAGAAAGACAATACCATTGCATCAGATGTAGAGCACACATCAGATTTTAATTGAAACTTCTTGTCTTTTCCCATTATTTTCTGACAGGATTCAGTGCTGATGTTACACCTTCATTTCTCTTTTTCTGGAGAAATTTACATAAGGTTGCAATTGTAGGTAATTCAGAATCCTTTTTAAGTGCAATGTTGTTTGAACAGGTTAGTTTTTCTGTGTGCTTTTAATAGTATAATTTGATATCAGAAGAAACACAGTTAGTTCCTTTGGTATGAAGTTTTGACATCTAAGCTTGAAAGCTCATGAAAGGTGAGAGACATTCGTACAATAAAGGTCACACGTAAAGGCAGGAAAGTAAAAGTTTTCCATTTAGAATGCTGAGTTCTTTGATTTATAATACTGACATAAGTGAAGGCTCTGTGGGGGCATAATTTAATCCACATGATTTGATTCAGTCTGTTGTGGAAGCTGGGCTGCGTAATCCAGTGATGGGGAGAGCTACCTCTGACAAGCAGACACTATGAGCAAAGTGGAAGGGTAGGTGGTAAAGACCTGTGCCAGCCTGCTTCTGTAGCATTTTTGGTGCCACCTTGGGCAAATAAAACTTCAAGCTCTTCCACTGCACATATTCCCAAGTGAAGAAAAATGCTTTATAGCCTCAAATACTTTTGATTAAGACATCATCTCTTGAGTTTAAAATCAGCTCAAACTATTCGAAGAACTTCATTACGCAAACAATCGTGACTGAAGCACAGACAATTTCCTGGGGATTAATAACCACTGAGAGAAGCTGAAGGTATGAACTGCAGTGAAGGGCTATTAAATCCAGTCAGTCATTAAAGTCTTGGAAATGCCCTATGCTTCAGTCAGTATTTGAGAAAAAAAAAGAAAACCAGGTTCTGCTTTATTCTGGCATAAATTTTGGATCATTCTATTGACTTTGAATTTACTTTGAAATCTAGTTTCTTCATTATGAGATTCAGCTATTTAATTTATCGTGCCATTTGTCTTTGCGTGCAACGTACAGTACTGCTGCATGAGTAAGTCATTGAGGTCTATTGTTATTTAGATTACTGGAGGAAATAATATGAAATAAAGCCATACTTACAATTACCCATATAAAATACTAACATGTTAAAGTGTTGCCAGTCTTTCAAAAAGATTTTTTCCATTTTCCGTGGGAGAGAAATGTCAGATAACCAAAAACTAGTTACTGCTTGAACTAAGAAAGCGAGTGAACCATATGAAAAATATATAATAAAACTTAAATGTTATGTGCAATTAGTTTTTAATTAATTGTCTTTTATGTTTGATCAGTCACCTGTGGTTTCATTGTTTAATGTACTGTTGTCAGCTTTAAATTTCTATTTTCTGTGGAGATGCAGCTTTTCATCCAGTAGTGCGCTTTGTTATTTCATTATAACAGTAGGCCAGAAATTGTTGCCTGTCAAAGCAAGAATTGACAAATCCAATTGAAGATCTGGCTGTTGTTTCAGAAATGGGTTTAAGTATCAGTGGACTAGAAAAGTAGTCTATAACTATGAATGCCATATATTCCTACTCTTTACCTTTTCCCCCATCCACATACTATATAAAGGATGACTTGGTAGAGTTGAGAAAAATATTACCTTAGATTTGGTTAGGATTTCAATGAAATAATTTACAATACTGTAATACAGCAGAAATGGGCTTCATGTCTTTTTAATTCACAAATATGCCTCTTTGTGTTTAGGTGACAAGGCAAGTTCTGTATCTTGAGAAGGCTTTCAAAAGTGTATCATTCCTGGATTATATGTTAACACAGAGAAAAAGGGGAAAGTTCTGAGCCATTTCAATTATTTTGCTGCAAGATTTGTAGAAGGCAAAAAGAGCCAAGCCAGAAAATAGAAAATCTGGTACTCAAGGAAATAGAGAGAGAATAATATGAGCACTGCGATAATATGCTAACTGAAAGGATTGAGGGGAACAGGAATGGATTTTCTGTATGCAATGAGAAAAAAAGAGGAAAGGGAAGAAAGGAGACACTTCAAGTTAAAGGAGGGTTTCATTAGTTAAGTTCAGACGGTGAATTGAAACAGCTAACAGCTTTTTTTAAATTTAGTAATAAACAAAATTCACAGAAAATATAAGCAATTAAATATGACAGAATTGTAATTACAAATATTGAGTAGTAGAACTAAAAAAGAAGATAAATTGAAAAAATGAGAAAATACACATCAATATATAAATCCAGCAGCTAGAACAGTCACAGCTTCAGCTGTTAAAATGTAGCTGCTTTGTAGCTAGGAAAGTGGATCTCCTTTTTTTTTTTTTTTTTTTAAGACACTTTATGGGACATTATATATGAAGATTGTATACTAATTCATTCAATTCACATAAATACGTTTTAGCACTGTAAATATTTTTGAGTTAACATGAATATTAGCAGATCATGCTGAATTCAGTTTTAGCTCATTTATCATCAACAATCAATAAAAGATCTGATTCTAAAATCTTTATACTGATGAATTGCTGTAGCAGAAAGAAACAGGGGTAAATTAATAAAGATTAACAAGAGTACTAGGTAGAAAGAATATATCTTTCCTTTATCCCCAAAATAACTGAGATGATAACAAATAAATGACTTTTTCTCGTTGTTAGATTTTAAATGCCAATAACGGGAGGAAGAAAAGGAATACAGGGTTTAAAAATGAGGGACACTTTGAAACACAGGTATGAACACACACAGCTCGTCCATAAGACAGCTGCACCTCCAGGCTCATCTCATGTGAGGGATTTAGCCAAGGTGCTGTGCAATGTTGCAGACTTTATGATGTTGCCCTGACCCACCACTGTGCCCCTTAGTTGTAGCAGGAAAATCAAATGTGCTAATGCCTCAGCTCATACAACAGTAAAAGAGCAGAAACTGCTGAAGAACGAGTTTTAAGGCTCACATTTGCTTGTACTGCAACACATTTACTTCTGTTATAGTTCACTGTGCACAGTACTAGCTAAAACTGACAAAGACCATGACTCAGGCAAATGTATTGACTGCAAGCTGCAGCAGCTGAAGAGCCAGCACAATTTGACTCCACCAACACTGCTGTGGTAAATTTCCGAAGGAGAGGAAGGGCAGACACCAAGGGTGGCAGCATTATAAATCAACAAAGCTACGCGTGCCAGAGCTTGTGGGTTTGGACTAAAGAAAATATAAACCTCTAAATTTATACCTGGACACTTAGATCATGATGAAAGAGGGAATTCAGTCATCTTTGAAAGCATTAGTTATCACTGCTGTAGACCATTTCCTTTGCACATATTGCCAAAAATTATTATTGCCCCGATTATCTCAAAAACTTTCAGGTTCTCTACTCCCCCCCGCCCAATTCTGGGGAGAAAAGAGCTCTAAGTAGTTATAGGTACCTGTTATAGGAACCTGTTCATTTTGATGGCAGCTCTATTGCAGTACAGAGGAGCTTTGACTAGCCGACATGTTACCTTTCTAAATACCTTGTGCAGACTTACCTTCTCAGTGGCCTTTGTTAATGTGATATTATGCATTCTCCTTGCCTTATTTTGGGGGTCGATTTCTGCCTCTCAATGCACATAACACATTCATAGCAGAAGATCAACAGTGGTACTTCCCAACAGCTCACAAGACAAGTGCATAATACCTTTTCTGTTACTCTGTCACATTTTCTCCTTCAAGAGAACTATGTTTAATAAACATATTATTTCATTGATACTTAAATTCATTTACCTTTGTGGTTGTAGCTGAGAAGACTATAGTAGAAAGAATCACATTTACAGCTAGGTTTTACACAAGCTTTTGGAATAAGTCATAGTTTTACAGCAATCAAATTCTCCAAAATATTACTGATCTAAAATTTATCTGATTTTAATGTGTTCTTTTCCTACCTAGACTAAATGGAAGCTTTGGAGATAAGTCAATGCTATTACAAAAAGTAATTATTAACATTTTAATAGAGGTTCCTATTAGTCTTTCTATTCATTGGTCACAAAGCCACATAGCAGAGGAAGTATTACAACTTTATTCTGAATTCTTTGCACAAGTTTATAAAATGGCAAATATTAAGCAGAATGCCATAGATTAAGGTGATTTTGCTAGCCTTCTGTTGAGCTAATATAAAGACCAGTATCAGATAAAGAAAATATCCTGCCTGTCCTTAAGTAGCTCAATTCTTCATCTTATCTTGTTGGCATTTTGTGCCGTTACAATACTACCTGGAATCAAATGTGAAAGTTTCCTCTGGTGTACAGTAAAAAGCTTCCTTTAAATCTTGCAATGCCCATTTCAGAATTAAAATAGCAATATTAAGCGGTCTGGTCCTGGAAAAGCAATACCAATAGAAATAAAACCAGCTGTATTTTTATTCTACAAAATGGAGGAAATAGCAGTTGCTACACACAGAATAGGTTACCGTATAGCCTGCACTGTTAAATATCTGCTCTGGGGGACGAACTGTGCAGACCAAGAAATCACGTCTGTAGGAGCTGTGTTCACATATAGCAGGAGAATGATAATTTTTTTTTTTTAGAAAGATGGACTTCTCTAAATAATAGCAAGTACACTCAATAAAGCACATTTATCATGTGTCAGTTTTCTTGATTTAGCAAGTAGAAAATACTGAATGCTATCTGGATGCTTACTCAGATAGTGCACTTATGGGCATATGGAGACCAGCTTAACATCATCTACCACACCAATATTTCATTTCTTCTGATCCACCTCAATATGAGGCATCCCTTTGGACTCCAAAAAGTGGAAGGTCATGAGCTTTTGTCAGATACAATGTGACATGAAGCGTAATTGTGGCATCTACCAGGAAAGAAGCCAAATGAGCTGTTTCTGGTTATTTCTATCATGTCTGCCATTTCTCAGTGCAGTGAGGAAGAGAATATTTTGCCCGTCATTGCCTCACCTATAGCAACAGAAAAGGACTGATGGGATAAACACAGATGGTAGCAAGAGCTCAGGAAAAGTTAGGTATGGGGAGCCCAACTGATGAGAGCAAGAGGTTTTGGAGAAAAAGACAGACAGCAAGAAATCATATGCTGGGGAGACAATGATAACAATTTATAGCACTTTTCCCTTCCCCAGTGTCATTTTAGTTGGCCCTAGGTTCTCTTTTGCCTAGCGGCCATGCTCCTTGTAGTCTCCTCGGTTTATACTCCACCTAATTTCCACAAATCCCATTTCTAGGGCTGCAGGGTATGTGGTCCATCCACCCTGCAGTTGCTCTCACTGTCTGGAACTTGTCGCTAACATTTCTCTGCTTTTCATATGCAGTGGATACTTACCTAAATTGTGAACACATATTTAAATACAAGATAATTATGAATTCTGGCTTTACCTTTCATAAACCAGAAAAACTAGTCTGTTGTCACAGGGTGCTTCTGGGAGCTTAGTATTTGTCTATAATAGCAAATTATTAAGACGGCCTAGGCAAGTCTGGGAGAGTGATAAATGGCATGAGCTATAACTGTCCCAGAAAGCAAGCTAACAATAAAACAATGCTGCACTTGCAGACAGCTTATAGTGACGCCCTTTGAGCTTTCTGGTACAGCGCTAGTATGTAAGCGTGCTCCTTGCTATATTATGCTTGCCTTGTGCGGAGTGCTTTCCTGGCTATCAGTGTTCACCAGCAGACTCTTCTTCATACTGGAACGATGCTGTGGGGAACTGGACACTTCTAGAGCATCTTAGAATCCATTTTTATGAGTTGCCACTTCATCTCACTCCAGTAATTACAGGTAACTGTTCACCGAATTCAGAATACCCAGCATGGTTTTGTATAGATAGAAACCTCTACAGAAGTTTAATAAGGACACAAAGGATAAGAATTAAAAATAAATGAATTGTGTTTATCAGTGTTTCAGTTGGCTTAAAAGTTTATTTTGGCATATAAGAGTTGGTCTGCAGCCATTAGCCATCAGATTTTCTTCACAAAACTGAGTCTAGCCTTCGAAGGGATCTCATTTCGCATTATACTCCATAATCCTCTCAAAGTTGAGGCAATGGTTAGAAAGGAAGGAAGAACAGTTTTTCAGACTCCAAATACTTTTCATTTCTCTCCATCTCTCCTTCCATTGGAAAATGTTTAGCTTGCATTCCAGAAAAAACACTCTGTAAGTTGATACATATATTTACATAAAGGGTATAATTTGACAGCCACTCTTTATAAAGAGTATACAAAAATGGAGTTAATGGGTGCAGCTTATTACTGATTTTCTGATTGCAACCACAAGAAAAAAAAAGTCATGCTGGGGTAATGATGTGCTTGAAGTGTACTGGTGGTTCTGGCTTTAAGGAATACTTTTTAATGTATTTACTTCATTTTAATAAATATCTGCAGAATGAAAGTATGAGATCTCAGGTGCTTCAACAAGAACCTTGGGGGGGGGGAGGACATGACATAGGATGGGGGGACGGGATGGGGGAGGCATAGATGAAGGCAAGAACCACAGTTTTGTTTTGGTTTTTTTTCCCTGCCTTTCTTTTTCTCTGCAGTGACTTCCTACTCTTTAATGGCCAGGTCATTGCTTTATTTCACTGTAGAAATGCTTCTCAGTATCTTTTTCCCAGTAAAAGAGGAAAGTTGCCTGTGTTAAAGTGGCCATTTAGCATCTGACTCTGTGAAAGGTACTTCCCATCTGCCTGATGAGTATTTTACTTCCATTTAAATTTTCACTGATATAGACTCTCTTAACTATCTGAGGAAATTGAAAGCCCATACCTTGGCGTAACACCCTGTGACTGCTTGCAAGCGATTTGACTCTACGAGTGATTTTTAAAAATATTCCTTTCAGACAGAATGTGAAGTATACTTTACTTCTTGAATCTAAAAGTGTAGATAGGCCTTTTAAAGATGGCATGTCACAATCTGATCAGATATTTAGTGGATGATGTATTAAATGAGCTAATTTGTTATTAGGGGAATAACCCTGTAATTCTGAAAGAAATTCAGTTTCCTGTGTTTCCTTTACATGGCAAGGTGTCTTCAAAATCAAGGCTTTTGGCAGCATGGTTCAAGCCTCACCCCACCTGTGACTGTGAGTTTTCTCCTTCTTTCAGCACTAACCCTATGCTGACTGGTGTTGGCTTCTCTATTTAATACAATCAGAAATTCTTAGTTTCATATAACAGTGAAGTTCTGTTTTCTCTTAATAAGAAATGCATAGTAAAGTAAAATCAACCTAGTGAGTCAAAATTCTAATTTGATTTTTTTAAGAACATGTGTTAGAGTATTTGTGGCCTCAAGGAATGAATTAAACTGCTCTATTTTGTATATTCAAGTAATAAGAATTTACTAATTTAATATAGTAAGCAAAGCAAATATTACTTCCCTTTCTCCTTTTTTTCTTATGACAGGAGACTGTGCATATTACCTGTGACCATAGTTTAAGTGCTATGCTACCATCTGAGAGAGGTAATCCTGGAATAACACAGGGACCTTACTTTAAACTTTCACCTTTCTACCAAAAAGCCTGACAGTACTACTTTTTCATCACAGACAAGGAGAGATTTCAAATCAGCTCATCTTGGGAGCTTCAAAGTCTTTTAATATGCACAGTTTAGGGTAGTGGAATTTCTTTCATGTGGTTTCTCAGGTGGCTTTGCATTTTTATATTTCAGAATGTCAGAGCAACTAGGCTATGCTCACACTTCATGCTCTGGCTGTCAAACCAATGTCAAGTCCTAATTACGAGATTTTTGAGTTGATCCCACGTGACTGGGTTTTCAAACCAGAACAGACATAACGGGGTACTGAAGTTCGGCAAGTCTTTTTCTGATGGTCAGAAAAGAGCAACACAAATGGTCATTGTTGGAATATAATCTAAATATAAAGACTCTTCCTGTCATCAAGCATTCAGTGTGTGTTCTGTGTACTCCAGAGCATAACACTTAATTCAAAAACTCAAAGAATGCTATTTGCATAATTTATTCTGTTTTGCATAACTTCCTGTATGAGTTCTGCTCACATTTTAGAAAAAAGATTTCATGTATATATATGAAAATATTATAGTGTTGAAGCAGTTTAGAATCATTTTACTAGTGTATTAGTAAATGCTTCCTGTAGCAATCTAACACAGTTGCTGTACCTATAGACAAATATAAGGTTTACTGCATTATATATTCATAAGAAGAATGCAGAATATGCCCAGCGTTCGTACCTTAGTTTAGCCTACCAAGAGGAGCAGGATAAGTCTCTTCATGTATATCTTAAGTGAACTGAAATCAATCTTTGGGGGTGCCTGCCTCTCTTCTGACTTAAAGACAGCATTTTAGACATCTCAGATCATTAAAATTAAGTGGGAAGAATTTGGGCCTGTACCATGGCCTTTGCAGTCATGATTTTATTGATGGAAATGAGAGAGGATGGTGAATTTTGGCTGTCACATTCCCCAGCAGCCGCCCAGACCCATGGGTGCTTTTTTGTCGTGTGAGCTGGTGTGAGCCTCACCTCCTGGAACTGCACCTCCTCAGGAAGGATGTTCCTGAAAATGGACAAGTGAACTGGGTGCTGTACGTTGTCTCCTAAATTGGCTCAGGAAGGTGTGGGATATCATCCTGATGTAGTTAACACAGGAAAACTACTGCCTGGAAATGTGCACTTATGTGAATCAAAGTTTTAGTTACTTATGACCCCGTAGTGCTGCTTTAAGCTTTTATTCACGTCTCAAAGCAGAGTGCAGAGAAGGCTGCTGTCATTCTCATTTTACAAAGGCAGAGGTGCAGACAGCAGCGAGCTCTCGAAATGACCTGGCCAGATGCACAAAATTGGCAGAGCCGGGAGGACTCTGACTGGGTCACTCTTGCATGTTGTGCTTGGTTGGGATGCTCCTTCCTCGACCACTGTGCATCTGCACAGAAAAGGAGGATAATACACTATGGCAACTGGGATCACCTATGCCAAAGACAGTTGCATAGCCTGTCCTGCAGATCTGCTGACCTGCTACATCTGCCTCTGTGGGATCACAGAGCAGTAGAAAGGTCTGGGTCCTGGGCTGCATGCTCAGAGGAACCCAGCAAGAAGTTACATTTTCCCACAGCAGGGATAAACCACAGCGTTGCCTCTGCCATGTGTCCAGTGGTCCCCTCTCTCCTTGTGTGACCTGCTATGTAAGGTCTCACAAACTGGTCCAAAAAAAATAAATGAGGTGCCTGTGCATACTGTCAGTACAAACGCAGATGACAACAACTGAGAAAATACAAGAAAACTGTGTTTGTTGAGTGTTTATATTAACAGTCCCAAAATACCTTTGTTTTTAATATATATTTTTAAAAGTCTCAAACTTTGGCACATTATGAAATAATGCAGAAAAGCTTTAATAACAATGTATCCTATGAAATACCAAGCGAAGAGGGAAGGATTTTGTTTGTTTGACCAGAAAAATAGTTACACCCCCCAGTCATCCTATCCCCCAAAATTTTAGGACTGAGAATTTTTTTTCCTTGCTGTTACCTTATTTACTTGCCTGGATTTTGTCTGTCAGATTACAGTGTTAGGAACTATGAACCACTTGACAACTCCATGTGATGAACTTAAAGTTCAACACAGGGCTGTTCAGTTCTTTCTTCAATACTTGTGAATACAAGGCAGGACTGCAGGGGAAAGGACCAGTGTCCTTTGAAGCCTCTTGGCAGCAGGAGGCTGATACCGGTGACAGCTTCTAAAGCCCCCTACCAATAACCTCAAGACCTTAACTGCCACTCAGTAATATTTTGTGGCCTTTGGTCCCTCACATTAATTTCATCTTTATTTTTATGATAAAGAATGAATGTCCTTCAATCCACAAGCTACATCTCAGAGGACAGCCAGGCTTATAAACCAGTAGATACAAAAGAAATAATCAACACTCCCAAACTCCAACCTTCAAACCCCAAACTCTTTTAGGATAGGAAGATATTTTATTTTTTTAATAAAGTACATATGCATTCAGAAGGGAAATAGGGATTATAATTCTATCTATCTACTATATGCATTGCAATAATTCTCTAATAAAGAATATATTCTAAAATATTTTGGTCTTTTTTTTTTTTCTTTAAACTGTTGGCAAAACATCTATGTATTTGTGCTTATCAATTTGTAGGAAGTGAGGTCCTGTATCTTAAACAGGAGAGTCTACTCATACAGAATTGTGCCAAATGGTCATCCTACTCCTTAATGCGCAAAGGGCAGACACTCAGTGAGGCTGAAAACAATAAAATGACTAAACAGAAATGATGGCAAAATATTGTATAGCTGGCAACAATCCTTTGTTTCGTGGGAAGGTCATGCATTTTATGCCCTCATGACACTCATCTGAGTTAGGAGCTGACCCAGAAACGTACAGAGTGTAAAATTCAAGAATAGTAACCCAAACCAAAAAATCAAAGCAAGAAAGAAACTAGCACAAAACAATCCAACAAGCTTTTTCCAGCTTGATATGAAGGGCTAAATATAAATAAGTTGGAACTATTCAAAGACTTAGATTTAGCGGAGATACTATGTACTAGACAATCTTTTAGATACACTTTGATATTAAGATTTGAGGCATAATTGTTATGCATTGCTAAATCATTCGAAAGGTTTCAGTTAAGGTCAAGACTCTCTGGGAATGGCTTTCAGATTCTGCAGCATTTCATTGCAACGGACGAACAATTCTGTAGCAAAACTGGTGGATTTTTTTTAAAGTAATTTATATTTCAGCATTAATAGTTGCTGTGCAGATGATACTAACTTTTTAGTGAAGTGAAATATAGCCATGGTGTCAGGTTTTCTGAAGACTCGCGAAAATTATGTAGAAATAGAATTATCCTTTGCACTTTTTATTTTTGCTTTTTGTTTTCATCACCCACTCATATTAGAAAATGTATTTCTTTCTTTTTTCCTTTTTTTTCTTTTTTTTTTCTTTTTTGTCTTTCAGTCCTCTTTCTTTCTTTGAAAGCTTGGATTCTCATGTAATCCATGCTACTTCTGGTAAAGGATGGATCTGAAGCAGGTTTTGTGCTCATACTTGTAATTGAAGGGTACCATATTTTTCTTTACATATGATTAGGGAAATAGAAACTGATGGAATAATTTTTTTTTCCAGTTGTTTACTCATTATTCTTTGCCAGCCATAGTGTCCATGTTGCTTTAGTAGAACAACAGTAACATTTATTGCAAGCCTTCAGACCAAAGTTCCCACTGTCTTTGTAATAAGGGATTTCTTAACCTATTGCTTGGGAGAGAATGTAAGTCTGGCATGTCTTACCACACAGTATCACTTCTGGTGGCAGCTGGTTGGGTCACTATACATTGTTTCCATCCTTTGTGTGCAGGTCAGATACCTAAATTAATTTAACCACAGAATAAAAATATGCTCAGTTCTGATACTTACCCATTATTTACTGTCCATATAGCACCATGCCCTAAGTTTGGTTGTGAACACTTGTGAAGAAGAGAAATTCTAAAATAAGAGTTAGCTGTAATGGCAACTTTTATTAGACATTTTAAGATATCTGAAATGTAAGTCACATCTTACCTCCCATTATTGATCAGTTTTGTTCAGCCTGCATTCTGTTCTCAGCCCTGGTGGGTTATCCTCATGGCCTTCCATGAACAGAGCTAAAAAGCAATAGTTTGAAAGGAAAAATGTATATTTGTACAGTCTCTTTCCACTGTGTTGCTTATCATTGTTCCACTTCCATGCCAAGGTAATGCAGATTCTAATTAACTGATTTGTTCTCAGTCACTGGTGGTGGATATTAAGCTTGCTGAGCAAAAAAAAATTTGCCATTGTGTTCTCATCTGTATCCAGTATTACTGATAGCAAGCAAGAATAAGCAGTATGGTAGGATAACTGTTAAACAAACAGTTAAAGTACAGTTTGTGTCCTACAGTGGTCGTGATTTAGATTATGTGAAGCCATAATAAATATTGAAGAAGAAAAATTGGAGATTTGTCCTGCAAGTGCCTGTAGTACTTGTAAAATTAATACAGCTTTGCACAGGAAAAAAGGGATCTAATCCATGGATTAATGGTTTGAATTTATCCTTTGCACTTTACCCTTTGTGAGGGTAAAAGATCAGGACACCTTTAAAAATAGTATTTTCTGAATTCATTTGTGGAAGCTTCTCACTCATGAGGAGAGGCAACAGGCAATGGAAATATGAGAAGTTTGAGACATGAGTGATGCTTGCTTGGCCTGCCATCCCCCTCCGCCTCCTCCAACAGAAGGAATAATGTAGCACCAAGATCTGGTTCTTAAGAGAGCCTTAAGGTGCAACAATCACAGTGCAATAAAGCTATTTCAGAGCAAAGAAATGGGGAAGAGTAAACTAGTTATTGTACCTAGATTTTAAAATATTTGCAGTCTAAAAAGATAGCAAGCTATATGGAAAATAACAAGTATAGCAACTATCAAACCTGCATATTAGACAGAAATAGGGTCCTAAGGTGTAATGAGAATGAAAAGACTGAAGTCCTGAAAATGCTGCATTGCAGGTAAGTATCTGGCAGTACTAAAGAAGGGAGAAATATAGATATATGACAGCTGTTCCAGGAGAAAGCTGGCTTCTGGATCAGGTTACAAAAGTTGCCACGTACCATCAAGCTCTGCATGGTAAAGTTGTTTTTTGTTGATATACTGCCAGACTGTGATGCCCTTATTTGCATTATGACTAGAAATGGAATACTGTTACACTGTACAAATCAGCAGAATTATATTACTGAAGCTGAGCAATGGTACATAAACTTGTTCAAAAACTTTATTTGAAATCTCCTTCCAGTGGCTATTTTAAGTAGGAGGATTTCTATTAATAAGTGCTAACATGCCCTAATAGAAAAGTTATGCTTTATAAAGACAGATTAGTGATGAAAATTATTAATTTGCCTTTAATGACTATTTCAGACAGGAACTGGTTGTGTTGCAGATGTACTCCAGTTTCTACCTTATTTCAAGATTTATCTTGCTGTGCTCTTTGACCAAAATTAAGCTGTTCTTAGGTTTTATTATTCTGTTATTTTTTAGATAACAGGTGACTGCCTTTCTTCAGTGTCTTCCTGATTTCATACAACAGGGGGTTCTTTTTAATATTAGAAATTCTATTTGAATTTTAAAAACTGGGTTTAGTCACAGTTTTCTGTACTAGAACGTGCAATTACTAGAGCAGAAAAACTATTGCCTGAGTATGTTTTATTTTTTATAATCTCTCATTCACAGTATGTTCTGAAGTCCCATGCAAAATTTTTAAAAAATAAAGGAAGCAGAATCTGTAAAATCATACAGTTGCTCTTTTCTCTCTTTGAACACCTCTACAAAATAGACGTGATAAAATGAAAATTACTTTTATTTCATTCATTTTGTCTGAATCAGTCAGTAGTTGCACAGTTGAGAGCAAGGCTAGTGTCTTCTCAGTGGTCAGAGTCACGCAGGCACCAACAGGTCTATCAACTCTGACCTGCACCATGCAAATACACTTTTTCACAGTCATTTGAATCAGGGTTATCACTTACCCTTTTGCTCGTATTCTGTTGTTAAGGTACAATCCTTTATGCCAACATCAGGAGGAGACAAGAAACACTCTAAAATCTAGTTAAGAAGTACTATTCACAAATAGTGAATTATTCCTGAAAAGGAAAATGTCTTTTTCTTATTCAGTCTGAATATTCCCTGAGGCTTTACTCAAAACTCTTTACTTAAATACAAAAGGTTTTCTCTCTACTTCTGTTTGCTGTGCTGGCCCTGGGTCTTGTTGAAAGGGGGTTTCTACTCCCTGAGACGCCTGCCCGCCCACCCACGGCTGAGGGGCTCAGCTGTGCCCGGCGGGAACCGGCGGGAACCAGCTGGAACCGGCTGGAACCGGCCCGGGGCAGCCCCGCCTCTGTCCTCACAGCGGCTGCCACCCCTGCAGCCCACCATGGCCGGCACCTGGGCACCTGCACCCGGTACAAAGGCACGAGACGAGTCCTTCAGCGTGGCCTCTGATTCCAGGACTGGCAAAGTCCTCCCAGTCCTACCACCTCCCGGTGATGGAGCGTCTGGAACAACCGTCTGCTCAGTGAACGGCACCTGTACACCTTCACGGGTTTCCTCCAAATTCTCCACAGTAACGTGTCTTGCTGTTTAGTATTAATTTTGTACACTCACTACGTTTCACAGCCATTTTACTGGAACACTATGCGAGTCTCCATCTTTGAAGCTGACTGGTGATATGACTGAAATCCAGGTAATTTAACTCATTGATCCGCTTGGATTTTTATTTTTTTTTAACTTCTCTTTGAAAATGTCTGCTAATGAGTATGTTCTTCCTGTCAGGACCGACCTTCCTTACTGATACCTTCCCGTTAGTACTTCATGCTTTCTTCCCAGGAGTCACCAGCTTTTTCTCATTTACTTCCTGAAGAGAGTCAAAATGGCTTTTAATCATCCCCGAAACGGTTTCCAAAGCCAGCTCTCTCCATGGACCTGCAGGGAAACACATCAGGCAAAGCTGTCATGTCCCTGGAGTTTCTTCTTGTGGAAAAGTTCATTAATGGCGGCAGCACAGGGAAAAGATGAAAATGTCATTATTTTTCTCTAACATATCAAGGACAAACAAGATTATCAAGTAAGTAAACATAATGCAAAACAAAAGAAAACTCAATGACATAGTAGCTGTCTTTCTCAAACATGCCTCCCCTCCTTGTTTTTTTTATTCCTACTATAGTGTTACAAACCAGGGCACCAATACATTCTGCAACATCCAAAGGTCCCTGCTCCCAAACATGTTCCCAAACCTGCAAAGTTCCCAAAGTCTGCAGGAAGTCAGCCCTGCAGAAGTCAGAAACCAAACAAATGGAAATTATGATTCTTCTGGTGGTTTTATTTTTTGCCCTGATTTTGAAGAGCATGTCAACGCATCATTGCATTTAAACAAAACTCTACGTCTGTCTGACTCTTACTAACACTTAAGCATGTAGTAATACTCTGAAATCAAGACAGTCTGGAGACAGTGGACTAAATGTAAAACTGATGAAAGCAAATGCCTTTTTTATTAAATTTCTCAGGAACAAATTAATACCAACTTAAGTGGCACTAAAAATGACGTGGAGTCAAAGAAGGTCTAAAATGCAAACCAGAGTAATTTTCACTACTCACATTGTTTTGGCTTGATGTTTACAATCATACCACAAAAAGAAACCTCTTTTTGCTCATGATGCTATGATAATTTACACTGTAAGGGGCTAGCAAGAAGTCATTAACCAACTATAGCTCTAATCAAAATGGATCAAAATCAATTGTCTTTTATTTTTCAACATACACTTCTGAAATTTTGAAGGCAATCCCCTCAGTGAAAGTCACTACCTAAGCACATTTGCTATAGTGCTAAAGTAGCTTTGAGAAACAGTAGCCTCTGCTGCATATACAGATAATATTTTCTTGATTTCAATTTATTCAGTTAATTAAAATAGATCACTAGGTCATTTACAGTTGAATCCACTCACTACAAAGACTAAAATTCAAATTATTTTATGATAAATGTAAGTTTACTATTTATTGGGAACATCTGAGGTCTTTTTTTCTTTTGTGTATCTTAGCATCATCAGTGAGCCCTTAGACTATCAGACAGAGTAAAAGTTAAGTTGTTGCCTGGTAATTCATATTTTACAGTCTTTTTCAACTGTGTTTCTTATAGTTTCATCCGCAAATAAAAATTACTTAAGTCAGCACTGTCACTGCCCTCCTTTGAGGTTCTTCCTACTCATTTCCACTTCTGTGCTATATAGGACTTTGTGCTGTCTGGGCAATGAACAAAGCTGTGGGATGATTTGGATCAAAATAGACTTTTAAATATATGTACGTTTATACATCTACACACACACAGAGTATTATATGTATATATGTATATATTTCTGGATTTATCTAGATCAACAGAAATTCACTGTTTGACCATAGATAGAACTATAGTTAAAGACTGCAGATAAATGGCTGAAACTATGTGAAGGTAGGAGGGAGACCAGATTACTTTTTTGTGGCAACACCATCGTTCCTGACATAAAAAGTATATTAACTTGTAACCTTAAGCTGTCCCTTCACTGCAAAGAGATGTGTGCTGTTGTATCAAAGTAAAAAATAGAGATCACAAATGTACTATAGAGAAAGGCACATGTAGTTTTTGGTTCTGTATAACTAGTAAATGCCAATAAGATACACTCTGGTTTGGAGCTTGCCTAGAGTTGCTAATATGAGCAGAAACTAGTGCCTCATTTCCACTAAAATGCTTACTTAGAAGAACATACGCTCAATAATTGATTTATCTTAATGAGATAATTCATCTGATTTTACTTAAGGTAAAAGTATCTGGGGTTTTTTTCTGTTGATTCCTGAGGGTGTAGAAAGCTGACCTGGAATTTTCTAACTTTAGTTTTTTAAAAAAAAAAAAAAAAGGAAAAGAAAAAATTTCCCACTTCACTGTTTTCTAGAAAATATTACAAAATTGTCAAAGTATCCTCCTTCTGTTTAAATAAACGTCTTTGTTTTAGATGTTAAGCTTAATGTCGGGGGGGGGGGGGGGAAGAGAAAACCTGAACTAGAAGTGCAATATAAGAACACTGACTTGAGCTGCTTTTGGGAAGTAAAGTAGGAGAGTTTTCAGTTGACTAAAGTTTTCAAGGTATTACTTTTTGTTATCAAATGGAATAAAAATGTTTTTGAATAGTTCATTCTCATGGTACAGGAAGAATCTATTTACGATTCTTTGCATATTTATGAGAATGTACATGTGCATTGTATTGCTGAAGAAACATTTATCAGACTCTAAGCTAAAATATTTAGAAATTGTCCCTTTTAGAACTAGTTTGAAAGCAGAATATTTGCCATTTATTGCCTCCATAGAAAATAGAATTAGCAATAACATTTTGTGCTGCGTATTTCAAAGCAATGGATATCTATGAGATGGATAATGAAGTGTGCTCCCCGTTGCACATGCTAGTAAATATGTAAACAGGGAGCTCAGCTACCTATGACATTTTTTAGAGCATGGCTAAGCAAGTCTGGGTTTTTTTAGCAACAAAGCAGACTTGTATGATTACAGTCTGTTCTGCTTGTTCCCATATCCACCACCACATGGCTCCTTTAGAGCAGACACCACCATGAAGTTTTCTTTTGAATGAACAGTCAACTGTCTGAATTTGAAAGAACACTCCAAGAACTTCACAAGTTCTTCCAATATATGCTTTCTAATTTCACTAAATCTTTTCATCAGTTCCTTTAGCATTTTAAAAATACAGTTGGAAAACAAAATCTCATATGTACACAGGTATACTGACCTCCATCTTTCTTAAGAGATTGTGATCAAGTTGAGTCCTGAGCTGCTCAAAGCAATTAGAAAAGATGCATCAAGGACCTATCAAATGCTTGTTCAGCTCTAAGAGTATAATTGTTGGTAATTGTGTGTTATACAGTTGCATCGCTACGGTTATATGCACCTGCACTGTCTCTGATCTCATTGGCTACAGCTGGCAGTTTATTTGATGGTCATTTCACAGCCCTGATTCACTGTTTTTGTGGGTATGGGATTGTGGCCTTTTGTGATTTGTTTTATTTACTGTGGTAAAGCTAAAAAATTGATGCCTTGAAGTGTAATAAAATTATTATGTTGCTCTTCCAGCTTTTATAAATAAGGGATTTAGTATTTCAGACAGCTGTAACCCTTATCATCACTATATTTGAAACAAACCAATAAGATTAGGTTGTGGAGATCAAAAAGCAAAATTTCGTGCAGGGAATTACACAACAGACAGTAGCTGAGCAGCTACAACGTCTATATAATGCACATTACATTAACAGTTCAAAGCACTTAGATTAATTTCTTATATTGAATTCCAATTATAAATGGTACTTCAGAATATTTTTAGAAAGCTTTTTAAAAATCACTGGATTTGCACACGTCCAAATTTATAACATAAAATTTATGGCATAAAATTACTGAAGCTATTCATTAAAAATCATACTAAGGAAAAAAAAAGAGCTTCTTATGAGCTTTTGATTCCTCAAAGCACTGAGTTACGCAGTTAACTTCAACTGAAATGGATGGAAATTTAGTACTTATGTAAGAACTGCAGGGTTTCAAGACAAAGACATGAACTGAGTGCCAGTGTAGACACTCATACACTGTTGATGGAATAAGTCCAAGTGCTTTGCTCAGCTGGCATCAAATAGGGTGGAGCCTCTCGTGAGGAGGGCAGGATGATTAATTCTAAATCTATATCAGTGTTTTCAAAGTTAAGGACATCAGACAGAAATTTTATTTTGCATATATTGTTTCACTGGAAATGAAACAACCTTCCTCACTTCAGAATCAAAGAATTTTCTTCTCCTCACCCATTCATTTTACTAGATCTAACTATGGGCTTTTTTTGAGACATATAGTAAGAACATATGGAAATGGATAGGATTTGCAGGGGCACCTACTGTTCTTGTTTGTACTGTTGTGTGAGAAATCTGCAGAGAAAGAACATGGGCTGAGTTTGTATGAACAATGACACACACAAGTCTATGGGGCCAGATGGGATCGACCCAAGGGTACTGAGGGAGCTGGTGGAAGTGCTCACCAAGCCACTTGCAATCATTTATCAGCAGTCCTGGCTAACCAGGGAGGTCCCAGTTGACTGCAGGTTAGCAAACGTGAACGCCCATCTACAAGAAGGGCCGGAAGGAGGATCCAGGGAACTACAGGCCTGTCAGCCTGACCTTGGTGCTGGGGAAGGTTATGGAGCAGATCATCTTGATTGCCATCACATGGCACGTACAGGACAAGCAGGTGATCAGGCCCAGTCAGCATGGATTTATGAAAGGCAGGTCCTGCTTCACTAACCTGATCTCCTCTGACAAGGTAACCCGCTTAGTGGATGAAGGAAAGGCTGTGGATTATGCAGGAACTGCTAATGATATTTTCTTGGCTGTTCATCTTTGACATATAAGCGACAAAAAATTTTCATCTATCCTTCATATGTTTGCTTGGAAAAGGGATAGGAAATTAAAGCTCAAGTGTCTAGCTAAACAGAAATATAAGAGTTCTGAATTAGTTTTGTTACATTTGTGTTATAGCATTGCAGCAATTTTCTATTAGATTTTCATTTAAATGGTGGCTTTGAAATTGAGTTGTACTTTATTGTAATGTATGTAAGCATGAAGATCCAAGAGAAATTTAAACTTGTAAGTTAAACCCTGTATTAGTAGTTGAGGAGAAAACTAGAGATCTTAGAAATGGAGCTTGAATAACCCAGTGTCAGCATTGTGAAAAAAAAAGTGAATTTTAAATTTGTTCTACTTCCTCTAGGGAAAAACACAGCGAAGACGTAGGTGACCACTCAAAAACTTGGTCAGTCTTTTTATTATTAACTTAATATATACATATAAGTGTGTGTATGTATTACCTTAGTTTAGCTGACAGCTCCAGCTTTGTAATATTTACTTTAATACACACAGTGCTTTGCTAAATCTAAAAAAATATATTTTTTGCTCTGATGTACTCTGCAGATTGTATGAAAATGACATCTGGTGGAGAATTGTTCTTGAAGATAACCACTTCAAACTGCAAGCTAAGGTAGTAATTTAAGGTCACAATTGTATATCACAATATTCCTGTATAAAAGAGTCAGTTGATAGATTCTCAGCAATCAGTAAAGCAAAGGCTAAAGTCTTTTGCTGTGTAAATCAAAATTCATTTTAGCTTTACAGTTCTTCAGGCTTCTTATGCACAATTCTCTCTATATTTTTTAATTTTTACACATAAAATTCTTTTTTTTTCTTTATATATATATAATTCTAACTTGTCATTCTTCAGGCAAGTTCAGTATGAGTCAACAGCGTGCCCTGGCAGCCAAAAGGGCCAACTGTGTCCTGGGGAGGCTGTGACTTCATGGAGAGCCTCCACTGGAGCAAGCTCCTGGCAGGACCTGGGACCCCGTGGGGGACCCACGCTGGAGCAGTCTGTTCCTGAAGGACTGCAGCCCGTGGAAAGGACTCATGTTGGAGAAGTTCGTGGAGGACTGTCTCCCGTGGGAGGGACCCAGTGCTGGAGCAGGGGACAAGTGAGGAGTCCTACTCCCCCTGAGGAGGAGGGAGAGGCAGAGACAAGGTGGGATGAACTGACCCCAAGCCCCATCCCCTGTTCCCACTGCACCACTCGGGGGGAGGAGGGAGAGAAAATTGGGAATGGATCTGAGCCCAGGAAGAAGGGAGGGGTCTGGGGAAGGTGTTTTAAGATTTGTTTTTATTTCTCATTACCCTACTCTGATTTTATTGGTAACAAATTAAATTAATTTCCCCGAGTCAAGTCTGTTTTGCCCGTGATGGTACTTGGTGAGTGATTTCCCTGTCCTTATCTCGACCCACAAGCCCTTCATCATATTTTTCTCTCCTCCTGTCCAGGTGAGGAGGGGGAGTGATAGAGCAGTGTTGGTGGGCACCTGACATCCAGCCAGGGTCAGCCCACCACACTAGTTTTCAGGCTTTTTGATTTTTTTGTTTATATTTCTAATCATATATATGATTACTTTCAATTCAGGGCACCTGCAGCTGCTTTAGAAATAAACAAAAGCTACTAGTATGTAACAGTTCTGAAAACTTAGTTACTTTTTTTATGTGTTGAAATATAGGGTGTTGTAGCTAACTTTAGGACAGTTTCATAGGATAAGACTTCTGCTTTTTAAAGAGCAATCACTGAATCTAATCTATGAAGCCACAGCTGTGAGTTATACAGACAGCTTCTTAAATGAGGAACACCCAAGACACATGACTTCCCAGGAAAAATATATAAAGAGCAAAATAAAGTTGCTCTTTTTGGCAGAGTGTAAAAATATGCAGTTAGCTGGTATTTGGAAGATCTTCATAGCAAAATGGAACACATCATAAATATAGCCAGATACTTCAAATTGTGAGTACAACAAAATATTTTAAGTAAAAAAAAAGAAGAAATTGGTTTATGGTTATTACTTCATCTTATTTTTATTTTCATTATTGCAATTCCTTGCTACATCTATAAATCAGCAACAGTTTTTCCAAGAGCTGACATTAAACTTACTTTTCTGATCTATTTACAATAACTGTTTACATAATGGTCATCTGTCAATGTGAATTTTTTTTTTCTTTTTTCCTTTCCTTCTTTTATGTAGATTTTCTGTACAATGTGTAAAAAAAGATTATACAGAAACAACAGATTCAGGAAAGACATTGCACTGTTGTTACAGAAAGGCTGAGGAGTACTGCATATTTATATACAATTGAACTCTGGAAACAGGACAGGACTGGACTATTGCCTCCTTGGTAGAACATAGGGTGACTCAGCCAGAGGATACAATTTAGCCCAGTAGTAATTTAATAAGACTTTCAAACAGAATATTGATAAAAAAAAGCTCTTCCTGAATAAGGTTCTCCTCTAATAATAAGGGAAAATAACTTGAATTAATTACTCATTAATTAAGGTACTGTTTAAATAAACAATAAGGGTAATAATCTGCTTATTTTCAGTAGTGTATTTCATCTCCTCAATGACCTTCACTAATTTCCCAGGTCATTAGTCACTTCATTTTTATTTCAACTAACTCACATGTACGTCTATACATTTGACTTTAATTTTTACTGAGAACAGAATGAAAAGTGATGCCTCAGGGTTTTATCAACAAGATTTTTTGTATTAGGAGTACACAATTTGTTATTAAATAATATTACTTGATTGGTTTTGTCCTCAAGAGCTAAGGAATACACACAAATCTAATATTGAAGTGAAGTGAATAACAGAGTTAGCTTTAAGATGTGCAGACTGTTGCACGCATTCCATATATATCAATTACATTTTTGCTGTTTCTGTATCTGGGATTCCCAGAACTGTCTTCTAATGGTTTTAAGGAATACTACATGGTTTAATCTCCAAATATTTTTATAACAAACTGTATAGCCAAAATAAATACCACTGACTTTTTAATAGAAATTTCTAGAGAGCAGACAAAAAGATGATTTTGTAGCTAAGACTTTGCTTATTTAGGGACAGAGTAGAACCAAAGAGCTGAACTTGTGCTACCAAGGAAATCTGGGTAGCTGTGCTGGTGGTGAACTTCCTCAGCCAGTTCTTGGACTAATGCCACATGTTCTCATCTTAGCACAGGGGATATATACTAACAGGGCTGAAACTCACCTTTATTACATTCTTTAGCTTGTCCCTAGATTAATGACACTAATGTAGGTGTAGAGTCTAGTCTGGGCCAACCCAGAAAATCAGAGTCTTCCTAAGCCTAAGTCCTCCTCCTCTTTTGCAGACACTAACATATCATTTTTTTATTCTTTAATACTACATTGGCCATGGATGGCTAGACAGGCTTATTCTAATGGTGGGCTAAATTAACATGCACTTCTGTACTGTGGGGGACTGATCCTTGTCCTCCTTAATCCAGCAGCTTCTTTTTGTTATTCTTCTTTTATGTTGTTGGAGTTTGTTTTCACCTAGATCACCTAAACTATCCTGCAGACAAAGTTCAAGCACTGACAATGGACATAAATAGGTGGAACACATGGTGCCAAGAAGCTGATACTTCATTCTCTGGTGAAATAACCAGCAAGCCTGAAAGCAGCTGACCCTGTTTATCAAATCCTCTTGATCCCTGGGGAGTTACAGGTGCATTGGTAGCATAAAAACAAATAAGAAAGAATTCAGGAAGGAAAAATAGAAATTATTATTTTCATTTAGAAGAAGCAAAAGGATACCCTAGTCTCCCAAGGATACCCAAACTCCCTAGTCAGTAACAGATGAGAAGTAAACCAGTCTGAAGTTATTTTGTGGACATAAACACAAAGTTTGGTTTTTAAAGATGTGACAGAGAAGCACAGTCTTTGGAATGAAAATAAAGTATAACTTAGAGGAGGCCATGTTGTAAAAGGTTTGCAGCTTGGGTATGTTTCAAAGTCCCCAAGCACTCCAGGAACCACAGATGCCTATGGTGGATTTTCAGCCCTGTCTGTTCTGGACATTTGCAAATTTCTCAGCTAGATATGGACTGCCTACAGTTGCCTCTGCAGTGGATTTTGGTCTTCTAGTATTACTGTTCACAGAAGACAATTCAGAAGCTATAGCCATTTTAAATATATAGCTGCTAGCTCATTTAACAGTGTTAGCTGCAAAAAGCTTTATGTCTGCACTTTAACAGCAGCATGTCTTTTTATCTGCTCTAATGCATTCAGCATTCTGGTTCAAGCTAGATACATATGTGACAGTGGATCCAGTAGCCTCAGTCAGGAATAAGCTGCATTACACACCATGCACAGGAGGGTTTCAGCCCTGGAAGATTCAAGAATCTGACTTCTCACTCCTGCAAAGACAGGAAAGGATGACTGGAGCAGTGATAACACCAGCTAGTTACACAGGCTAAATACTGTGTACATTGCTAATTTCAGATTCATTTAAAAGGTTTAAGAAGAGAGCTGCCTCTTCCTCTAATTATTTTTATTTTTACATTTTAGTGGGGACTCTGGCTATACTCCTGTAAATGTTTTTTATTATTTTATTTGCTTTACTTTTTTTCAGAATCCTTGCTTCTGCTTTTTTCAATTTATATAAATATCCATAAATTTTCACTATTGTGTAATTTGATAGACATATTAAAAATACAGTGATGGCCAACAGTACAATGATTTCTCCTGCACAAGTCAGGTTTCTCACTTGAAATTTGGCAACTTAAAAGGACTGTAATGGAGATACAGGCTCCTATAATGTTAAGTAAAAAGATGTTTAGCTTATAAAGAGAAATTCTCATTTGTCTTTTAGGTTGACCATATTTGTCATAAGTTGCTATTTAACAATAGTGCAATGGTGACGATCCTTGAGGAGGGAATAAGATGGAGAGAGGAATTGTAGGCATGTAGTTATGTCTCAGACAGCATCTAATTCTTTTGAACTATTGCTGCTCCCCTTCCTTCCAAGACCATAAATTAATTTTATAGCTTGTAGGTCTACAGTGAAAAGGCTTGAAAACATAACCATGACCACAGATAGAAATAGAGAATTAGAAGTAGAAACCCTTTCATGGGAAGGGACTCTTGGAACTCTATAATTCAGTTTGCATGGTAGGAAACTAAAATTCTTTCAAACCCCGAGGGACATAAATACGTGGATTTCCTGGATTCAAAATACAAATCACAGCTGGTTATGGGGGAATGGAGTGAATGTGATCATTTTGTGTTGCTACCTAGAGAAGCAATGCCTAAGAGTATTCTCTTTTTTTAACTGTTAATATAAATGCTCTCAAGCATTAACACAAGCACTCTTTTACACTCTGTCTTGATATCTGCCACCTTTATGGACTTGCTTGAAAGAATATGCTATCTGAAAGATGCCACATGTGGCATTGACAGGCAGCTATTCAGAGTATGGCAGACAGCCAGTAAATCACTCAGTAGAGCTTTCTGTCCTTCCAGCCATATCTCACAGAATCTACAATTTCTCCCTTTGCAGTATACTTCAATGTCAGAGTTTGTTCTCTTTAAACTTTTATATGTGAAAGTGACAAAAAAAAAATACACATTCTCTTGCTAATTGATTTTTCTCTCCTTTCGGAGCTCAAGTGCACAAATCCTAGCATGTGTTACCACATCTCTCTCAGTCTTTCCAAGTAGTCAGAGTGCAAAGCAGGTTTCTTCTTCTCTAGAAAAGGAAAAGAAAAAAAAAGTTTTTTACAAACTAGGTCTTTGGGTCATTTGTATTACTAGTAATTTGTTCAAAATCTGTGAAAAACCTTCATACCTGAAATGAAATTTTCAGTTCTTGCCAGAGTATAAACTGATAGGAAAAAATATGTAACTTTTGCCTATTTCATGTGCATTCATTTTTTCAGCTGTTCAAGTGTGTTTGGCAGTGAACCAACTCTTCTAAGAGAAGCTGCTACAACTATGCTAGTAAAGGTTCTGTGTGTGTTAAAACTTGTAATAAAACACAACCGGTACTACGTGTTCTGCCAAAGGGTCAGTCTAGCCTAGAAATTGCCTACATCAGTGGATATACATGAACATCCAAGAAAGAGTAAGAAAAAGACAAGTGCATATAATACCTACTCTATGACCACATAAATTTATCTCCTTAAACAGCACTTTCACCAGTTAACACCAGTTATGCACTCAGATGCCATGGTGGAACCTGTTTTCAAAAAACACTGATCTCTGCCCCTCCAAAATTTCAAATGTCTGTGGGATGGCTCAGATTGACTGGATGCACCCAGTTGTAGGGGACCTAAATCTTTATCACATAACTTCATATTTAAACCTCAGGAATGCAAATCTATTATTATATAAATATGAATGCATCTGAAACAGAAATAATGAATTGAAATGTGGTGTGTAGGCCACAGAAAAGTTTGAGCTGCGGCTGTTTCAAATTCTCACGTATACTCCTTAACTGCTTAATTCTGGGCTGACCTTAAAAACAGCATATCGTAGTTGCTGTTATTCCTCCAATGCTGTTCTTCCTCCAATGTAATTTTATGTAAAATTGTACCAGTATGTGACAAAATACTAATTTCTGAGCATCTTTTGTTTTGCCCAGTGGTTTCCAACAGATGTTCTGAACTCCAAACGGGATCTGTTTGTTTTCCATTGTCTCAGCTATAGATAGCTTTAGGAAATATTTTTCTTACACAAACTTGAATTTGTTACAGTGAGATCCAGATTTGCTAATCCTCTTGCCTTCTTTGCTACTTAAGGGACGCAAAGCATCGTACGTGTTTTCTGGCTGGCCAGAGCCAAGGGGTACATGGGTTTACTGATGCATCTTGCTCGGGAAGCCTGCACAAGGCCAGCCAGCAGACATGGGAAATGCACACACTCCACGTGTCCTGGGCCCTAAACCAGATTTTAACTCAGTGGGATTTGTTTTGCCTTCACTGTGGGAAATGCATCAGCCTCAGGGGTGCTGGGAAGTGCTGTGGGTGAGTTCCTGCCCTGCAGCCACAGCCTGGGTCCCACCACGGAGTGGGGCTGGGCTGGGCTGGGGGGAGCGTGGGGCACCGGCCCCAGGCAGAGGGGCCTGCCAGGGCCCTGCTGTGCACCAGGATGGTTGCAATCCCTTTTTCTTTTGGGAAAATGGGTTTAGTTAAAGGCCAGAGCTGATAATCCATTTGTCTTCAGAGTTCACTATGGAGTTTTAACAGCTTCTGCCTGCGTGTACATGAAAAGTGACCACTCCCATGTGTTTTTAGACATAAACACTGAAGGTGAGGGACTGGAAATCCTTATAAAATTAAAGAAATTTATTGTCTTAATAACTGTTACAATTGCAGTGTAGACCAAACTAAGTCAAATTTTAAAGCCTCTTCCGTGTCTCGTAAGAAGATACAGAAAGTCTCATGTGTTGGGTCAATTTTACGTTGCAGAAGCACAAAAGATTTTCAGGGAAGATGAAAGTCAAACAGAATGACAGCCCCCACTATTTGTAGCAGGCCTTCCAGAAAAAAAACACCCAAAACCCAACAAAACAAAACAAGAGCCAAAAAACTCCAATCAGATGACTACAAGTTCATATTTGCCTTAGGCAGTTTTTTTGGCAGGGAGTAGGATAAGTCTAACCAACTACCTGTTATTATCTAAGTTAAACTCAGGTGCTACCACTTGAAATGGTACAGATTCTTTAGCAGGCCCATCCCCTTCCCAATTAAATCATTGGTGTGTTGCAGTACGGCAGCAGGTGTCAACAGTTTTTACCTGTAACTGTGACCTTGTGGGAAATGTGGACATGCTGCATTTGGTTCTTAATTGCCAAGCATATTGTCTTGAAACAACGGAAGGGTCCTCGTGAGTCTTTTCCAGAGATGAAGTCATCTCCAGCAAGTTTTTCTTCTGAGACTTCAGAAGTAAAATGTTAAACCAAATATTCACAACAAAATAAATATCTCTCTGTTTGTCATGAAAAGTGGAAATGGTCCCAAGGTGATATGCAACAACCCTCAGTAACAGTAAATAGAGTTACAGCTTCCTTTTGTCAGTTTTATCTTCAACTGTGATTTAATTCTATTTTGTCATTTTCAGCAGTGTTCAGTGTTTTGATTCTGAGATTAATGGATTTAGATAAAATGTAGTTTGAATGAAGGAAAGATTTTCAATGGTGTGTTTTTAGAAGAATCAGGCTTTAGAGAAGGGGGAATTCTGCTAGGGGAAGGAATTGACTTCTCCAGGGTTTCCCAGCAAGCTGCTGGCAGGACAAGAAATAGGATCTTGGTCTCCTGGGGCTGCGCCTGCTGTTCTGTCCAGCAGCCTCCATGGCTGCTTTTTATAAGTAAGTCACAAAAAGCAAGGCCAGGAAAATACCTTCATCGTAAACCAATAAGCAAGATGTATTCAAATGCTTCCAGCAATTGTTGAGCCATTGGTTCAGTCATCCCTCAAAACACCGAGCATGAAGAGCAGCAACTCTTTTCATTCCTGCAGTGCATATTTGCATGGCACAGGCATTAGGCAGAGAAGGAGCTGCCTAATTAGGAGGGCTTGTCCTGGCTTTAATGCAGCTTAAGAACAGCTGCTTTAAGTTGTGTTATCGGCCTGTGGATGCCACTAAAGATGCTCTCTCCCCTTCAAAATGGATCTGTTCTGTGGCCTTTAGCAAATCAATAAATCTACTTAAATAGGACGGAAATACTCTGATTTGGGAAGCGCCTTGTGTAGGGTGTGCCAGCAAGTTACCGGCTGCCTGCTGTTACCTCCTAATCCAAAAGGAGTCGTCACCATTTAAGATGACATATTGCACTATTTGTAGCATTTTCTAAAAGGCTGCTTAGCCAGGTGCAACTCTGATCTCGCAGGGGCAGGAGCCACAGCTGCAAATGGATGGAAATCCAGAATTTTGTAGTGCCAGTGAGAGAGGATCACCAGATGGGAAATTTAGCAGGAAATCTCAGTGCCATTATGAATCTCCCCGTCTGCATTTCCAAGTGAAAACGAACACTTGAATGCTGAAAATTATGACATATTAAACAATTATTGTGAATTGCAGATATCTGGCTCAGATATACCTGAGGTTCTGGAGTTACAGATGGCAAATTTAACAAAGCATTGTGATGTGCTTTTGCTGCAGATATTAGGGGAGCAGGGAAAAGTGCACAGAATCTCTGACAATGGCTTCCACCGGTATTGGGAAACCCAAATAAAGGCAAAGAGGGAATTAATACACAGCAGCTTGTCGATGTACTCTGTTCAGAATAACACAATCTACTGCTGCTGCCATCAGCTGTTTAGTAATAAAAATTATCCAGCAAATATTGAAGGTCTGTTCTCTAAGCAAAAGAGTTGCACACAAGCATATATATGTTCTATTAGATTAGTTAGAACAGTGGAATGTTTTTCATGAGCACTATTTTGTGTGTGAGGCATACTGTCCTGCAGACAAGTTGGGAAGGGGGAGGTAGAGGGGAGGAAGTTCTTGGAAATTACCTGTATCTACAGTGGGGATAATCTGGCTTTTTGAGGAATGATGAAAAATTTTTCACAAAATGAGAGCTTCCTAAAACTTATTGGTAATAGTAGGCAAATGTGATCATCACCAAAAATCATATGTTACATATATTGATAGATGGTAAAATTCACCCTACTGCATGGGAAGACAACCAACAGACTGTAGCATTAAGCACTTACTCTTTCGGTAAGGCTTTCTTTTTGCACATTTGCATGCAAATATTTCAAGGCATGTGGAATTATATAGAGATATGCCAGGAAAGTTTTTTTGTCTTCATATCTTGTAGGGCACTCACACAGGTAAATGCTCTCAGCTTTTATTATTCATGTGAAAATAATAGAATATTTTTATATCTGCTGTCGTAATACAATATTTTTTATGTTATAACTCTTTAGATAAGATTTTAGCTTCCTGTATTAAGATCTCAATGTGATAGCAACGTTGAGTGTAGAAAGTACTGGCTTTATCATTTGCCAAAAGGATGGAATGAGGATACCTATCCAAACATTTTCTTGCGTGTCTTCTGAGTATTCTTCTGACTTGGTCTGATAACAGCCCGGTTTACTTCAGTAAATATATGTTATATAGATTAAATACTCAGTGATGAAATACATGTTTCCTGGTCTTAGAGCTTCATCATTTGAGAAACAGCATATTGAGTACTGACATAGAAACCAGAAGTCCAGATTTACTTACTGGGCCATAGACTTCCTGTGTCAGGGACTGACTTTGGATGTCTGGAACCTAAAGAAGAATGTAGGAATTGATGGGATTTCCAGAAGTACCAGATCTTAATTCAAGCTTAACCTCTATGAAGACCAACTCCGAAGGTACAAGCTGTGGCCTGAGTTGAAGGAGGTTGTGGCTGCAGAACAGATTTCTGTGTGACTTTGAAACTAACCTCTCTTTTGCACGAAGAGTATGTCTGTAAAGTGGAAATAAGTGTGGTGTTGGAAGGAAAAGAAATTATAAGTTCTGAGGGCATCTGAAGGAAATAACTTGACAAGTAGGAAATAAAAAAGTACAATTTCTAGAATCTGTCATCTTCTTCTAAGCTAGTGGGAATATGATATATTTATTTTGTTTTGGATAGTCAATGATCCTGGAAAACTATAGAGAATGAAATGGAAATATTGCAACTGTACACTTGACTAATCAGCCTTCCCTAAAGAAGAAAAAGGGTAATTTTGCATTGAAATTATTTTATCACCTTCGTATTCAAATTATAGAAACTAGATACATGCTTTGGGATAAACACAGAAAATTAGTATCCCTAGTTAGCCTTGCAGATATCATCAAAGTTGCTTAAAACACAACACTGAGACACAGCAAGACAATGCAATGTTGGTATTTAAAAATATTATTAATTATTTTGAGAAGTTTAAATAAATGTAGTGGGGTTATTTTTACAGAAAACTTTTAATTAATTGTATTTTTAAAATATGCTTCTCAGAACTGTTCCAGTGAAGCAAGCAAGAAACATTAACACAAGCAAAATAATATTGCAGTCTAATCTAGTGCTTTTTTGTGTGAGTAGTGCTTACTCCTTGCTAGTAAGTCTTATTAGCATGGTGTATACTGATGTTCCACAAACTTAGTTACAAATGTGTGCCATGACAGTGAAGAAGTGATGAAAATTACTGATCTCAAGAAAACCTTTGCTGGGGCAACAGCCCTGCAGTGAAACTAAGAACACAATACAGCTATCTTACTGCTCCACATCGTTGTACAGATCGATGACTGATGGACATAGAAACCTGAGACAGCTGATGTGTGAACTCAGCATTTTGTGCCACATATAGCATGTACACAGGCATGCAAGAAAGCCTGTGTATAATGCTTGGTTGAAAGTATTCTGTCAAAACTAATTTCTCAGTAACCAGTGAACTGTTAAAGTAAACTGATATTTTTTTACAGAATATCCTTATTTTCCCAGATAGTTTTTAAATTAAAAACTTAAAGTATGTAAAAAAGGCCCTTTTTAAGGTCATAGATGTTGCCATCCCAAGGTAACAAGTCTCAGAGTAGTTTATGCCAACATCATGTTTCTGACAGAGGCCAGTAGGCCACTACCAAACAATGGGGATAAAAGAAGATGTAATAGGGCTAAAAAGAATAGCAGTTTGTTAATCTGTTTCTATGTACTTCTAAACCTATTCTCAAATAACTGAAGCTTTATTTTATCCCAAACGCATAGAATCCGGAAATTCTTTTGAACACTGAATATTCTTGAGGTCTCTATTAATACAAAATGACATGAGAAGTCTTGTCAAGTTTTATAGTCAACTTTGCAATTAAATTAGAGATACAGAAGTTCATTTATCAGTTAACAGATATTCCCAGTCTAGTCCCTCTAGACTGTTTTACTTAGTAGCCTCTCTTCATTTTTCTAACATGAGCAGTCTTAGACCTTTGGCTGTCTTTGGGTAAGATATTCTCCAAGCTCTTCATTTTTTTGTATGGCTCATTGCGTTGCTTATAGAGCCTATTATTTTACTTCCCCATTGCCCATAACTGCCCTTTGAGAAGCAGTAAACAAAGCTATGCAGGTTCATTTAGGAAAACTGCATTTTTCTTTTATAGAAATTCTTCCTTTGGCAGAATCGTTTTATTGGCTTTATACCATATGTATCAATATATACAATAGTAAAACAGAAGGAAAAAAAAAAAGAAAGAAGGAAAAAAAGAAGGGAAAAAGTCTCCGAAGACAGCCAATTTCATTAGCATATGGATGAGGAGTAAAAGCCAAGATATGCTTTTGATTGAGACATGTCAGTAGCAGATAAAGCAAATTTATGTACTTCAAATCTTTAATTTTGTCAAAAGGCAAGATGGGTAATAATCTTATACAGTGTTTTGAACATTAGCAAGTTGTGGGAACTAAGGAACGTAGGAGATAAGCTTGAAAGGGCTGGGACAAATATGAGAAACTGCAGGGACTCTCTGCAGTCATTCAGGAGCTCAGACCTTTTGGATCCAAACTTTTACAGATGGAGAAGAATCAGACAGGTCCTCCTGCATATCCAAGCACAGTCAATGCAGCTGCCAGAAAAAAGAGCAGCCAGAGCAGAAAGCGGGTGGTCTGGCATTCTTTTAACAGCAGTCTGAGAAATGACTATAGCACCTACCAAAGCTTTTGCTTTTCCTGGCTTCAAAATTTTCATTACTGCACAACAAGGGCTACATTCAGGTACCATGAAAGTGAGTACAGTGTTTGAATGATAATTGTTTGCTCAATTTTTGTGCCCTAGCCAAAGACTGCAGAAGGTTATTCTGTTTCCTAAAATTGCTTAATTTGCCTATGACAACGTACCTAAAAAAATAGTCTGCAATCACTAGCAAAGATCAATAGGCATCAGTACTTCAGCTTCCAAACCGTAAGATGTCATGTGCTTTTATTACCATTATTTATCTTATTTATTACCTGGATCAATTTTATTTAAGACCAAGACTCTGAATGAGACACTATCACTTCAGAATGGCATTTTCTCAGAAAGCACACTTCTAAAAAAGGTCAGGTGGGCTTTCTTCCCTACATGACTTACATAAAAAATAATTAGAAATGGCACCTCTAGATTGTTAGGAAACAGCTCCATTCCAGACACAATCAATTCAAGTGCATGGTTGAAAATAATAAAACAGCAAAGAGTTGATAAATCTGTCTGTTTTGTTCTATACTTGTATTATTCCCATTCTTTTCACAGAATTTTGAAACCGAAGAGGACTGTTGTGATCATCTCATCCAACAGGCCAAAGAATTTCATTAACAAACTCCTGCATCAGACCTGCAATTCCTGCCTAAGCAAGAGTGGGTGCCATTCAGGCAGACATTCTTGGTTCAAACACTTCAAATGATGGAATTTCCCTCACAGTCACGGTAAATTACTTCAGCTGCTAGTCATTCACGCTTATTTCTCATTTGAACTTGTCTAGAGAAATTTCCAGTATTTTGTTCTGCTTTTCCTTGGTAAAGTTTCAAATCTTTTCTTATCTTAAACTTGTAGATTCTCATAGGTGATAAGAAAGCTATCCTTAAATATTGGATAAAAGAGATAGTTTTATGTCTTTTTTGTGTGAGGCCAATTTTCTAGGTGACTGATTCTACCTCTTGGGATTTTTTTGCTACAGCATTCTAGAAAACAGCCTTATTTTGAATAGCATTACACTGTAATACAGTGTAATTTACACTGGCTGTAAATTAATCCCCAAAGATGGCTGGAAATTTTATCAAAATTTGGCCATAAATGTCTGAAAAAAAACCCCTTGTGACACTTCCCTATACTCAGTTCTACTAAAAAGAACAAATATTACTAGCTATTTTTTCTTGGTAGCTGCCATATTAAGATTTTAAAGCAACAATAAGGATCTTATACTTTTCATTTGTATTGTTGAAAATACCAGTAATCATTCATTTATTTTAAATCTGCTTTAAGCAATATCAAAGACAGTAACTCTTCAATAAACGGGGTCTACTTACCAAGATCAAAAGGAATAGATATTTATCTGTTACAAAGAAGCATAACTCTATGGAATTCTGTTAAACTACACTGATTTACATCAGCCCATGATATGACCTAGAGATTTTCTTCTTAGCGATAAAGTAGATATATTCAAACTCACTTTTTTACAGCTGTTGGATTCCCCTGCATTTAATGAAGAGTAGAAATCTTACAATTTTAAATAGATTTTTAATTTAAAATAAGAGTTGATCTGTTTTATAAATCTCAAAGCTATTAAATCCTTTTACTGTTCTCAGTTTTGAAATTAAAATCACTCTCTGTATCACAGATAATTAAATGCATATCATCTGATGATACAGCTATGTAATCCATCTTAAAACAGCAACGAATAAAATATAACCAAAAGTAACCCTGAATACTCATAATAGATTAAAACAGGAAAAGGCTTGAATATGACATTTATTTCCACAAAAAATGACTTGTGTACATATACATATATTATTATAAAACTTTGAATTATTAAATACAGCTGTGCTCCAAACTTACAAAGGACCAATTAATGTCTTTGATAAGCTGATGAAGTGAGAAGATCATTCTGTTATGTCCTGCTAAAGGCTTTTTCTTGTTCTCAGAAAGGTCTTGAATTCAAGAGGATGGCTTACAGCTACCTGCATGCAGAAAGGCTTGTCAGACAGAGGTCACAGGCAGCTGCGAAAAACATGTCTCAGAATTCCCCTTTTTACGGCAAATCAACAAATATTTTAATGTTTTATATTAAGTATGCATGTGTACATATAACATACATGCACATATTTTATGTACATGTACACGTATACGTAACCTTCCTGATGAAAAAGAAAGTGTTGAAGTCTCAACTCCTCAGCGTGGGGTGGATTCCTGAATGAGGAGATTATTGCACAAGAAGACAAACCTCATCATCTTCAAGCTGTAATCTTCTCTGCAGTTTCATCCTGAAGGTGTGTGCCTCCAACTAGGGTAAGACATGAAAATGATATTAAGTTGCTCAAGGATGGTCAAACTGAGGCAGTTCCAGACATACAGAGAAGCAGAAACCATAGTTGCCTGAGAAAGTTTCTCGGTTGAGATTGTAGGTACTGGGTGAGAGCTTGGTGGGAGTTTTGAGGCTTGTACTGAGACAATCAACTCAAAAATCCTTCTGTGCCTACGAGTTTAGGACCTTTCACAGCTCTGCAGCATTAAAACAGAGTCTTCATATGTATATAAGCAGAATTTATGTAATATGAATATTTTACAATCCTAGTATAATGTGCAATGGCCAGATAAAAACTAGACTTTTTTACAGAAAGTGAACAAAATTTATCTGAAAATGCCAATTGGATTAAAATGTAACTTTTAGACATAAGTGTATGCATATTCCTGCAAATATTTTATATACTTATGAAAATATTACATAAAACTTACATGAATGTTATAGTTTATAGAATATTAATTTGATGGGAATTTTAAAATTAAAGGTATTGAAATGACTGCTTTTTATATGGCTGAAAAATCCAATTTTCTTTATGTTGAAACAGGTTATTTTGTTAACAGCTGATATATTTCATTTCAGCCTTAAGGTCTTAGATTTCTTTTATAGACACTTACACATTATGATTGTCTACATCATTGGTTATTATTGGTATGATAACTATTATTGGTTATTTCATGGTAAAATATATATACATATTTGTATTATATTTTTAAGTTTATATGTATATATGTGTGCATATATGTTATATATGCAATATTATTGTCATTCATTAAAATGTAGTATATATTATATGATATACAATATATAGATAGAATGTAATAGACAAACTATTCTATAATCTAGTTTTATATTATAGTATACATTTATATTATGTTATATATTATGCATATATTACATTTTAATGTAATAAGGTTTACAAAAATTATTTAATGTTTTAGTATATATTCATGTTTTGTTTAATACTTAAATAGCAACCAAGATATGGTTTACCAATTAAAAAACCAAGTTATCACTTATGAAAAATAGTTTTTACAATGTTTTTTAGGAAAAATCTTATACTGTGCTAATTAAAATATAACTGCAAAACCTTTTTCCAAATTGCACATGATTTAAAGTTAAAACAAAAAATGCAAATGTTAATGTGTTTTGAAATGTCAAAGTTTTGTCCTAAAATTTTGATTTTTATCTCCTTAAGTATTACAAAATAATAACATCTCCCTTTTGCTCTTTCACCATGAACTCCAGATTCCAATTCCCCCCCCCCTTTTTTTTTTTTTTTTTAATAAGTTCTGACAGTGAAAAGTGTCAGATCATGCATTTGCTCCACACCCAGAAAAAAATCCAAACTTCATCCGGGTCAATATAAGTTTTACGCATAGTGGAGCATGACCTGGAAGGTAACAGTGACTGTTACGTGTATTACCTCCGATAATTTATTGCCACAGCCTCATCTTTCATCTCTATGGAGCAACAGTGTCTCCTGGTGGTCAACTAGTAGTTAACGTCCGGCAACGATTTTTTCAAAAAGTATTCGACTCATTGCAGTTGATATATATGAAGGAACTAGTATAATAAAGCTAAGACTGTTGTGTAAATTGTTGCCCTGGGAAGTGGTTTTATTGTCAATTCATTCAAGTACTTTACATACCTGGAATTAAATATGTACTTACATACTTTGGAAGTAAGTATTTTTTGGGGGAAAAAATGATTAATAAAAGCAAACTCCCTGTGCCTGTGGTCTCATCCTACCTTGATTATGACTGAAATGCTCTTCCCTCCCCCTGGCCAAGGATGCACTAATTAGATGAATTAAAAAAAAAAAACCACCCCCAAAAAAACCCCAAACAAAAAAAAAACCTTAGTTGTGCTGAGTCTTTAAACATTTTTCATGTGCATTCATTATGTGCACTGCTTGCAGTTAATGGGAAATTTCAGTCCCTTGTGAAAAGCAATGCTCTCTAAATCATTCTAATTCCTTCCATTTCATTTTCATCGCTACACACACAAAAAGGGAAGAGAGTAAATGTCTCCCTATCTTCAAATTCAATTTGAGACATTTTACTTGATGAAATGTATATTTGTGTAAACATTTCTCACTGGAGATGGCATCTAAATTTGCACTGTGGAACTTGACAGCACAGCTTTATAACCTTATATTCTACTCATTGATCTCTAGCTGCTGTGTACTATCTAAGTAAGTTCCTATTCATATTTAGCTTAAATTGTAAACAATATAAGGTTCTAAGCCTTATATAGAGAGCTTCAGTAGTATGAAAATACTGTGGATTGGATATGTTTACTTGTAAATATGTCTGACCAGCAAAGTGCAGAGTTGAATGAACTTAGATCTTTCTTCCATGGCAGGGTTACAGACTGAAATGAGGTTTTATTTAGCAACAAATTATTTTGCTATGCAAGAAGAATATGCCAATAAAATACTCGAATGCGTGTATGGGAGGTGAGTAAAATATAAAGCTGGTGATATTCTAGCATCTGTGATGAATATCATATAGAACAGGTAAAGAAAGGTGTGCTCCTTCAGAAATAAAGATAAGCACGGATCTCTGCCATCAATGGTTAGGAAAAAAGTATTCAGAGTGCTGAACTAATTTTCCAGGAGTCGTCTTATTAATGTGTGGTCTTCTTCTATTTTTTGTTTTTCTATGTCTATAAAATTATGATACCCAGTTCTACAACTGCAAGCAGATGAAGACATGCTTGTATCAGAAGACTCAAAGCTGACAGAGAATGACATGCAACCGAGTATTACTCAGCTTCAGTCAGGTTTGTTGAATTCACACACTAGGAAGTATTGTCAAGGCACAGGGCTAACATATATTCTGAACTTGTTGAATATAATGAAAGGTGGCACTTGTATTTGTTCTAGGAAATGTTATGCAGTGAAAGACATTTACTCTCAACATGCAAAATTGCATAATTTCTTATTAAACATAAATGGAATTGATACATGGACATTTAAAGCCATTGGAATTATTTTAATTTTTATATTTTTCCTCACTAAAGCTGCTGTTCCTACCACATCTGAGTTCACTGCAAACGAGTTCCCATGTATAAATCCTTATATAAATTCATAAAAGGTTAATAAACACAGTGAACTAAAACTGAAGCTTTGCATAGGTTAATGAATATATGGATGATATAATAGCTTAGTTTTATTTGAATTTCAGACCTGCAGTAGTTTGAGATATTCCTGTGCCAAAACTCTGGTACATTTTGCACAGGAGCTCCACACAGAAAATTCAGATGCTGGAAAGCACAAATTTGGGTATGCTCAGATCAGGAGTTTTTGGTTTGATAGTGGTCCCGTTTCCACCAGGGTTGTGATGATAAAGACACTTTTTATTTTTAATTAAAAGTCTTGTATGAGACTTTACATCTTTGAATATTGAGGTGCTTTCTAAAGAAGGAGGTATCAATGTTCCCAGGTTTCAATTCAAACAAATTCTTCTCTAAAAAGTAAGCCTTCTAATGTCTTTGGCAACACAGCTTCTGTACAGCTCCTTTCCCCCTTGCTTGCATGAGAGGTTATTCTCTTCTTATAGGTGAAGACCCTGTAAAGTGAAGAGACGTGAAATAACTGTGGCCAAGATAACATAACTTGTTGATAGAGCGGAGATTATTCAGTGTCTCCAATGCAATTTTTACAAACAGAATGAGTTACTGTAGTAAGAGCCATTTAGCTGTTTTGATGCAAACAAGTGGAATGGTAAAGTCCTTATCTATATGTATCAGCCATTAAATGACTTTCGAGGGGGCTCATGCTTTTCTTTCACTCCTCAGCAGCAACTTTTACTATGAAGGGAATATTGAGAAGGATCAGCTGCATTTTCCCAACTCCATCACTGCCTGTAGAATGATTCAAAAAGCTTAAAAAACATTATTAGTTTACAGATGGTGTAAGCTAGATTGTCACAAAAAGGGTAGAAGAACGCAACTTTCACTTGCACATAAGACTGGCCCATTTCTAATTTGACTGTTAGGAAACCACTTGATAGTACTGATAAAAAACTGTTGCTGCACAGCAGATAGGCATTATCTGTCATTCCATTTTTTATTAATTTTAGTTGCAAACAGGTAAAGTGCTTATCAAGAAAACTCACGAGGCTTAAGAAATGTCTGTATTTTGGGCATGACTCCCTTGGTATTCAAGTTGCCAAACAGGACTATTGCTTATAAGTTAAGATAGCCTTGTGGAAAATGTGACTGACTTGCAAAATTACCTAAAATCAACAAAACTCAAGTGGATGGATTTACCAGGGATTTACCTACAAAGATGTACATAAAAACCAGGCTGTTTACTTCAGCTTGGGAAAGCTAACAAAAGTTTTTCTATTAATTGCAATCTATCTTTAGCTGTATGCACCATCAGTGAGCAAACCAGGTGACACTTGCACTTAAATTTATCTGCCATGCAGAAGAGTGGGTGAGAATAAATACAAATAAACAGCAAGGGATATCTGTAGTTCCCAAAACAGAAGGGAACAAAGGAGAAAAACAAAGACATGTCTGAAATTATTATTATTAACATATCCTAGGAGATACACATGAACTATAAGAACTCTGTCAGTATTTCTATCATTTGGCCAGAAAAACATCTGCATCAAAGCCCTAGAAACAAATGCACTCACAGAGCTAATGTTACTATAGAGACAATTATAGTAACAGTGCAGATACTGAACAGCTGACATTTTAAGAGTATAGTTTTTTCTTCAGTACACATCACGTTCATCTATCTGGTCCAGAAAAAAAGACAGCGATAAGCTAACCCACTACTTTTAGATGGCCTGAGAGAAGACATAGCAACAATTTCCCATCTAATTCTCAGTTGCTGTGACATTGTGAGCCTGAACTGTGCTATCTTTTATAGTGTACCTACAGGCCAGATTTTCAATAAAAAGCTCAACACCTTAAAAGGTCTCTCTGTTTCTGAGACACCCATGTAAGTGGCCAGTTGTCTTCGAAAAATATCTGACCATGAGCATTTTATTGAGAGTGGCTGTAGCATGATCACACCTGACACTAAGTGCAGAAGCTCTTCTCTTGAAAACCTAGACTTTTAAATTCACCTAAAATTCTTTTATTATGGCTTTGGAGCTTACAGATGCAAGCTGTCTTGCATCTGATCAGACTAGAGGAGTGGTACAGCAAGTGTGTGGTTCTACTGGATAAGATATCCAATATGAGAGACAGAATATGTGATGGCATCCAGGTTTGCCTATTATTGTCCCTGCTCAGGTCAAGGTAAGATGAAAAGGGACAAACGCTTCAACCCTGGGTCAGGGTACAACCCCTCTGTAGCTCGCAGGTACTTTACCCTACAAATGAAATCCTCCACTGATCTAAATTAGCAAACATACTGTGGCTGTAGTGGATCTATTCTAGTTGATTTCATCTGAAAGACTGGTATGAAACTTTCTTAACAAAATGTGATTTGCAATTTTTCAACAGGTTTACTTGAATCTAAAATTCAATTTGTTCATGCTAACTGTACCCTTTAAACAATCAATGGCTATACAATTTCAGTAATGACTCTTTAAAATTAGAATTATTGAAAAGGCTTACAAGTAGTGATAAACAGAATAAGGTGGTATTGATTGGCCAGTGAAAGACATTGATTTGAACTGTAAACAGGTATTATGCTAGAAGAATTGTATTACTGTACATCTTTTTGCTACTCTTATTCTGAGTCACCTGTAAGCAGAGTCTTGGTGTTTATTTGATTATGGTTTTAATAGGCTTTTAATAGTTTGAGCAGATTTATGACTGAGGAAACATGAAAATCTGAAAAACATAATGTAAAATGGATTGAAGGCACAAGTTTCCACAGACTTGTTCCACTTAATAGATTGTGAATTGTTATGATTTACTGAACAAATATGCTTACCATATAAATCTAGATACTATGTTCCATCCTTACTTTAGCCAAACAAGAAATTTTGTACTGACAATTGTGAAGCATGTAGAGTATGTATGCCTATGCACATGCTTGGTGTGTGGATTATTTCAGAAAAGCAAACTTCAAAATTGCTAGAAATCTTCCAGTTTCAGTCAGGAAAAATAGAATAATATTCTATCTAATCTACAATTAAATATATTGTTATTCTATCAAATGACACAATATAAAACAAAGAACTAAGGAATCAGGACTACAGTAATAATAGGCACTGTTTAAACACAGAAGTTGGTGCTCTCTTCATCAATGGGCTTTTAGTCCAAATGTGACAGGTAAAGACACAGAGTGACTAATATTGCAGCAGAAAATAGGTTGATATATTCTCAGTCTAACTTTAATTGGTAGGTAAGCAACTAAATGGGAAGAAAGGGAAAGTTACAGCAAGAAGATTAAACATAAAAGATAAAACTATGTAGAGAATAAAAAGAGAATAAAAAAGAGAATGAAAAGAGAGAAAAGATGAACAAAGAGCAAGTCTGCACAGGTTAGAGAAAATTCAGTAAAACTTTAGTTCTGCAAAAAGAGCAAAAGTTCCTGGCAGACTTAGCATCTTACCCTTCACATCTGCTGCAGCAGTCTTTGCTTTGGCTGTTGTTGGTCATCCCTCCTCTCATCAGCATGGATCTGTGTTGCTAATTCTGTACTTGCATTGTGTGCAAGTCTCTTATCGATGTCAGTGGAAATGTCAAGCATGAAATGTATTTAGTATACACAACAGATTTGTACTGAGAGGAAAATTTTGCTCTGGTTTTGTCTTCAGGCTTAATGCAGATCTGACCTTAGAAAAACATGCAAAGCTGGGTGCTTGCAACACAGTTCAAGTTATGTCTTTTAAGAAGCCAATTGTCATCTCATACTGACTGTATACCCGTCAATTCCGGTTAATTCAGTGTAATGACACCCAACGGACACATTTCTGAGAGGGAGTTTGAGCCCTCACGGCCTATCATTTGGCAGACATAGGATCTAAAACAGTTAAAAGTCATCACAGTTTTGTTTTTTACTGGTCTCAGTAGGAGCTGAACACTTTGCAAAATCCAGAAACTGGATGTAAATATCTAAACGACAGCTGGCCTTTTTGAAAAATGAGGTTACATATTTAACTTACATAAAGCCTAATGGCTGCAAATCTGTTTCAATCTAAGCTTAAAGTTTAAGAAAACTGCATTAATAATACCTGGCAGCTCTATATTTTTCTTTCTTTACACATCCATTTTTAAAAGATCATAGGGCTTTTTTACTTTTTTCACAGTCTGCTGTATGCTGAATATACACCAGTGTAATGCAGCGTAATTTCATAATATGCCTGCAACTTTGCATGTGTCCACTGTAAGAAGTTCCATTCTGTTGCATTTGCAAAAAGGAATGATTTGTCTTTTAAAAGTTCTCCTTCAGCTGTGTTTCCAGAAAGTGTAGTGAAGAGTTTGTCTTTTGCTGAACTGATAAGGAACATAACTGATGCCAAATTTGAAAGTTTATACTCACTACAACATGATATGGAAGGGGCCAAAGAGTTAAAAAGAAGCTGCACTACAAAGAAAATGTGGACATTAATTGGTATGCAGACATGAATTTTCTCATAAAGCTTCAAAGTTTCATGTCAGCTTCATACAAAACTATTTCTAGTAAGAGCTACAAACAGACCAGTGTAAGTTTTATTGTTTATCCGCATCTATCACCTATGCCCACACACATCCACACAAACATAGAAAAGGATGAGGGTAGTAGGGAATCTGGAGATCTTGATTATTATTTTTTTGCAGGTATGTTTTTGTGTTTCTAATTTGAGAGCATCCTTACACAAAAGAAGGGGGTACTCTTTCAAAATCCCAGATGTGAGAGCAATGCATGCCAAACAGTATTTCTGCTCTGGTGGGTATTGGCAAAGGTTGGACATGCTGGTGAGATGTGAGATGTCTCTCTTTTATAAACATATGGAAGAACATGTTCTAGAAACACTGGAGACCACAATAATCCTGAGGACAGAAACTAAGGAGGACTAGGTACTTCACAAGAGAACCGAGATGTTTCTTGGATGAATGACAGTGGTTCAGAACCTGTAAACAAAACTCTCTAAAGTTCCTTCTCTGAGGGCAGTGGGAGTAAAGGAACGAGGCAGCCAGGAGATCAGGGCCCAGAAACATCCCCCCACCCAAGGACCAGGCAGGCGCCGGGCGAGAGGGAGTCAGGAGAGGCCTTGGCAGAGGCCTTCCCCATGCTCGGGAGCACCTCAGAGCCCCAGCACTTGACCCCAGGCCTGCCCCAGCCGTGGGCTGACCTGACCTGACCTGACCCGACCTGACCCACTGCCCTGGCACCCGCTTTGCCTGGGCATCGCCTGACATGGCCCCCGCAGGCCCTGGTCCCACCCGGCTCACTGGGACATGGTGGGACTGTGCCCACTGGGGCAAAGAGGGGAGGGCATGGACCTGCTGACCTGTGGGCACCTGCTGGCCCATGGTCCACGGCCTGTGCTGGCCCCTAATCTGTCTATCTATCTATCATAAAGTAGCTATGCTCTTGTTCTTTTAAACCACATTGTTTTCATTGCTTCTGAGTTTTCAAGCAACTTCGTATTTACTGTCAAAATGACTCTGAATCTCCACATTTGCCTGAATGCTGTCAGAAATAATTATTCATCTGAACGCTTTGTAAATGCCTTTACTGGTATTCAGAAATCATACTTTATTACTTTCTTGCTTCAAAAGCTCGAGTCATCCAGTGTATTGGTTTTGTGTGGCAAGGTTTTGGTAGCGGGGGGGGTTACGGGGGTGGCTTCTGTAAGAAGCTGCTGGAAGCTTCCCCTGTGTTCGAGAGAGAGCCCATACCAGCCGGCTCTAAGACAGACCCGCCGCCGGCCAAGGCCGAGCCAATCAGTGATAGTGGTAACGCATCTGTGATAACATTTTTAAGAAGGAAAAAAAAGTTGGGACGGAGGTATTCGGCAGCCGGAGAGAGGAGTGAGAACATGTAAGAGAAACAACCCTGCGGACACCAAGGTCAGTGAAGAAGGAGGGGGAGGAGATGCTCCAGGCGCCGGAGCAGAGATTCCTCTGCAGCCCGTGGGGAAGACCATGGTGAGGCAGGCTGTCCCCCTGCAGTCCATGGAGGTCCACGGTGGAGCAGATATCCACCTGCAGCCCGTAGAGGACCCCACGCCGGAGCAGGTGGGTTCCCGAAGGAGGCTGTGACCCCATGGGAACCCCGCGCTGGAGCAGGTTCCTGGCAGGACCTGCGGATCTGTGGAGAGAGGAGCCCACAGAGCAGATTTTCTGGCAGGACTTGTGACCCCGTGGGGGACCCACGCTGGAGCAGTCTGTGCCTGAAGGACTGCACACTGTGGAAAGGACCCATGCTGGAGCAGTTCGTGAAGAACTGCAGCCCATGGGAAGGACCCACGTTGGAGAAGTTCATGGAGGACTGTCTCCCGTGGGTGGGACGCCACGCTGGAGCAGGTGAAGAGTGTGATGAGTCCTCCCCCTGAGGAGGATGAAGCTGCAGAAAATAACGTGTGATGAACTGACCGTAAACCCCATCCCCGTCCCCCTGTGCTGCTGGGGGGGTGGTAGAGAATCCGGGAGTGAAGTTGTGCCCGGGAAGAAGGGAGGGGTGGAGGGAAGGTGTTCTGAGATTTGGTTTTATTTCTCATTACCCTACTCCGGTTGATTTGTAATAAATCAAGTTAATTTTTCCCCAAACTGAGTCTCTTTTGCCCGTGACGGTAATTGGTGAGTAATCTCTCCTATCCTTATCTTGACCCACAAGCTCTTTGTTATATTTTCTCTCCCCTGTCCAGTTGAGAAGGAGGGGGAGTGATAGAAAGGCTCTGGTGGGCACCTGGCATCCAGCCAGGGTTAACCCATCACATCCAGTCAAGGTCTAGAAGCTATACTTGATGATCTGCGTGACCAGTCATACAGGACTCTAGTAAGCCAAGGCAGACTAACATCTGAAATCAAAGCAAACTGTTAATCCTGCATGTTATGCACAGACACAGAAGTTTGAATTTAAGAGACAAAATCTTATATTGCCTTTTTAATGTTTGCTAAAATGCTACTCAACATTCAAGGTTCGGTATGTTTTATGATCACAGTTTTATCATAGAAACCTCCTGTTTCCATGGCATTGTTTGCCAGAATCTCATCTTTCATTTAAATAAAAAATGCTGATATTGGTTACATTTGGATACCTAGATACCTAGAGACTTCATCGGCATTAGTAGGCTTTTTTCTCTTAGGCAATACAGATGCAGACAGCAAGAGATATACCCTTCTATGGCCAAAATGTCCAAATACCAACAGCACATAAACAGATGCAGTGCTCTGTTCTGCAAATAGCCCGAAACAACGTCTCTGGAAGGTGCAATGTATCCTCTTTACAGCAATGGTATATTAAGTATGAAATGGAAAGATGTAATCAAGAAAACTATAAACATTTCACTACTGCTTATGCAGTTTGGGTCATAAAGTCAAGGTACTAACGCAGACCCTAGCTACTCTCACGTTACTAGATGTAGACAAATTTACCATGGGCTGATGTCCAAATGCAAAAAACTGCAGCTTAAAGAGAGCAGATTAACAGTTTCTACAAGATTTTGTAACACATTAAGTTGTATGGAAAACATTAAGTAAATTGAAATTAACAGCATTTAATAACATCGGAATGTAATTTTTTTAAAAATTTGTGTGAGTACTCGCAATGGAGTAAATGACAATATAAGGAAGTTCCTCCCCTTTTTCACCCCCCTCTCTCAGTGTAAGTTATACAGTGGGGCGAGACAAGCTCCTGGGTTACAGCTCATGGATTGTTACACAGAGCCCTCATTCCAGGGCACTGGTCCCAACACTGGGAATGGGGTGTGGGCGTAATTCAGCTCTGAAGCTTGGTCTATGTGGACTAAAGAGTTCACACAGATGAATGTGAACTTGTGCGGATGGAAGGGTCACTCGACACAAAATGTCCTTGACTGGAGCATGAATTCAGAGTGCGCAAGATTAAGACTGAATGGTTTGTGTTCAGCCTAAGTGAGGTCCAGGCAATGTGTTGGTTCAGATCAAAACATCTGAGGTTTTATGCTAATTGATTGAAGCAGTAACTGGGTTTAGGAAGCAGAATTAATCTCCTTCCAACCCTAGCAAATCTGTTTGTTAGTGGGGCTTGCTTTCTATTTTTGCAAAGAGCACAGCTATAAACAGGAATAACAAAGCCCCAGTTGATCCACCACTCTGAAAAAAATATGTAACGATGCTTAATGTAGCATCCCAGTTGTTGAGAAGTCTTTCATCACCTTGAACGATTTTCCTAGTCACTCTGGCATTGTTGCCAGGGCCCGAGGACAGTAATAGGTCTTAATAACCCAGCCCAGCCTCACCTGGGACTTCACCTGGGTTCTCTGCCTGTGGGCTCAGGAGCCCTATTTCAGCACAGGCCTGGGCCCTCAGCTCTTTCCTGAGCTGAGTTGTAGGTGCACGTGTTTCCAGCCCTGTCTATGCCTGTGCTTCTTGGAGGGGCCTTGGACCTATGCTGGAAGTAGCCTGGCTCCAGTCCTGGTTTGGGGCTGGGCCTCTCAGACCTGTGCTGGAGCTCCAGTCTTGTCTCTGGCCCCATCTTTTCTTACTCCTGACTGGACCCCCCGGATGGATCCTGGCCCTGGTTTTCTGCTTGCTGTGCTGTTGAGGTCCTCCAATGCTGGTGCCCAGTTCTGCCTGCCGTGATCAGGTACTGTGGGACAGCACCCCTCGGTGAGGGTACTGTGCTGGGTCACCTTGAGCTCCTGGCTCCTTCTCCACTGTCGTACAGTCCCACTCTTTCTGCTCCCTGGAAACTGTAGGAAAGGGGGACACAGCTACTATGTTTTTGTTAGGAGTGCTTGGGGCATGGGGTATGCCCCAAACTTGGCTGAAGGAAGTAGGGAGAAGGAGGGTCTCATCAGGCTGCGGAATGAAGCGCCGAGTTCCTCAGCCTTACAAATACGGTGACAGTTCTGTTATGTGTGCTGGCAAAGATGCCGAGGAGATGCTGATTTCACACTTGAAGGGCCTATTTAGAGATCACACCTGGCATGCTCTTAAGTGCCAAAACCTCTCCTAAGTCCCGTTAGGAATCTGTGCCTCTAACAAACAGGCTCACAGCAGTAGTAACTATGCCGTGCAGAGTCTATTTCTCACCATGTTTCTGTCATGGCACCATCCGCTCTACTAAAGCACGTATCTCAGGGTTTGGAGAAGTGATTTTTCTGTATTTTTCCTACTACTACTTCCTAAACTGTAGTTTAGCAGTAGCCGTGAACACTGGCAACCAACACTTTGTCTCTGACTGCCACCCATCTGCACAACCCATCAGCAGGCAGCCTGCCCAGATTTGCCTGGCAAAACAATAGCAGACCCAAGTATTGAAATCTCCCCTACACATGGGATAGTCTGGCTGGTCTGGAGGCTGCTGACAGAACAGAAGGAAAATTTTCTGTTGTGGGCAGACACAGCCTGCTCTTTCTGACCTTCCCAGGCAGTAAAGACCTTTGACTATTTTAACATAATTAACAAACACAAAAAACTCCTTGCATTCCTTTTGTAGTCTTGCCTTCATGCTACCTTAAGTGCTAAAACCAAACATGAGGTAATTTAACCACAAGTTACTGGAAAAAAAATACAAATTATTTTCCTTCTAGAATAATTTAAGAATAAAATTTATGCCCACAGTTTCATGGATGAGACATTTCAGTGTGATTATTTCCATCTTAATGGCTTAATCAGACTATTTTTAAGGTTTATGTCATTTCTTATTCATCTGAACTACTTACTGAGTATAAAATACCTGTGCAATTCATTATTGCTTCTATATTTCTGGAGGAAGATGGGAGTCTGGTATGGGGTTGGGTTTTTTTTAGAACAGTTCTTTGCTGGAAAGGTGAACAGTGTTTTTGTATTCTAGACACAGGATTTAAACTTCAAAGTCTTTTTTTGTTCCTTTATCACTTTGTCCTCCAATAACAGACTATTTTGTGTATATATATCTGCACAGAAACAAGCTTCAAAGATCACAGAAAATTATTTTAGCAATATCTCAGAAGGTGGCCTCCAATGGCAATTTTTATTACTGCAAGGGATGCTATAAAATAGATTTTTGCCTTGTGTCTGTTCCCACATTGAATTCAGGCTCTTTTCTGTCAGGGACAATTATATTTTTTACTTTATCCTCTAACCTACTCCTCACTAGTTCCCTCCTATCTCACAGAATTCATAAGACTTTGGGAGAGAATATCCTAAAAAATTTAATGGTATCTGCCATTCTTTTATGAGCTCAAGTTCATTGTATCATTATTATTTGTACTGAAAGACCAGGACAACTCAAATAAGCTCATGATTAATTGTGCTGAATGATTTACCTGTACTAATGGAGACTGTTCACAGAAGTAAAACTGGGCATATTGTAGGTACCAGGTCTGTTGAGACCTGAGGGGAAAAAAGAGAGTGGTGGTATCTTCATTTGGGAAACCTTGCAACTCAAAAACCTTGATTCAGCAAAGTATTTTAGTACTTTAGGCCTATCTTCAAACGATTTGCTTCAGTGTTAGTGTTACTGTTAGGAAATATTTGGTGCCTAAAATGAGGAAAAGATTCCCAAATCTATGAAGTAAATGACTTCATCACAGTCTCACAGGAAACATGTTGCAGCCTTCGGAATTGGATTACTGCCTCCTTATTATGAATCCAATACCATGACCTTAAATTAATTTCTTGTATGGATATTTGGATAGCAAAATCTTGGCCTTTTTACATGTATTCTGGCTTCTCAGCTCTACACTGATGGCAGGATTACAGATTCCAGCAGACAGGTCTATTTTTCTTTTTGTCTGTGCTGCCCTTCAGCATTTGTACCAGAGTCAGATTCTTTTCTGTTTCTGACTGAAAGCAAGTGATTGCACTAATCAGTTAAAGTAGATCTAAAGTAAACATAATGGATACAGGCTCTTTTAAGCCTATTGAGACACAACAGAACTAAGGAGCTGCAAGAAGATGTTCTTTCATTAAGAAATAGTCTGATATGCTAGTGAATAGACAGACAATTCATGTTAAGTTGTATTTTAGTTGATCTGGATGTACACAGATATCTTAACAAACCTTCAGTGAAAATTAAATAGCATCATTAAATAAAACAGTGGGGGTTTGGGGGTTGGTCTTGGAGGGTTTTGCAACCTGGAAATGAGAGGTGGAATATCAATTGAAAGAAACTCATCTGTAATGACAGAGAACCAATGTTGCTCTTAGTGAGCATGATCCAGATGAGGCATAAGGTATTTACCTCATGCCATTGGTGGGGGGAATGAGGGGCAGTAGTACAAATTAACCAAGCACTTCACTGAGAGGAATTAATTTCTACCTCCAGAATGATTATATCACTTATTCTGGCAACATAAGGACCACACCTGAAGAGCACATCTTTCCATGGGCAAAAGGGCACTTTTTTAATGTTTCCACCAGCTATCCTGCACCTATTCTTACTTTGTTGAAGTTTGCAACTGATTCATTTTGGGGAGAATGTTACTTAACATTGTTGTTTACAGTGAGGTTTACAGTATAAAAAATATGATTAGAAATATATTAGAAATTCTGTGAGTACAACTTCTGTTTCAGGCTTTAAACTACTCTTCCAAAATATTTGTGTCGCATGTTGTTGTACGATGCTTTCACCTTCTCTTTAATAGTGCTTAATAGATTTTGGTGGTATAAGACATGAATTCTTCCCTCTGAATAGAAAGGACTAAAAGCAAAACTGTGTTTAGAAATGGTGGGAGTCTCTGCAATATCCTTCCCAATTAAAAATGAGCTCATCCTAAGCATTCTTTTTTTGGCTTCACAGATGCTTACTGGCAAAATAGACTCTTCACTGTTTTATGTCTGAAAAGGTACTGATTATAAATGAAGACAAAGTATCAGTACTGAGAAAAACTTTTTATTCAAGGACATACCTTTCACTTTTCATATTTAATCAAACCATTAAAACGCCTCAGTTGTTAACAGAGCATTTCCTTTGCAAATACAAAACAAAGCAAAAAACCCAGGTCCTACTCAAAATCGCAGCATCTTGTGATGAAACCTCTGTTGTCTCTTGTCTTTATTAATTGTATGCCTATCTTATTCCAACAATCCTGGGGACAAAGCGCTTCCTTCAGAATGCCCATAGGAACTCAGCCAAGCACCGTGTCCCCCATGCCCCTGTCTCCTCTGGCTGCAAGCTAGTTCTGAACCACTTTCTTGCTGTGCTTGCTGAGTGCTGAGGTCTTGCCTCTTCTGGGATGGCGGAACTGCTGGCTCATGCCTCCTGGTGAGAAGAGAGCTTGTTTCCCAACACAGCCCTGACTGTGGTATCAGAGCAGTCCTGGGTGAGCTGGCATTGGTGATCCAGCACCTGCAGCCATGCCACCTCCTCCTCGGGGTGGTGAGCTCTTCCTCACTCAGCTGAGGCTCAGCAGGAGCCACTTCTTGGCAAGCATGTTTTTCTGGGTCTGGGAATAACCCAGTGTTGCCCCTACGTGAAGGAACCTCCGCAAACATCCTCCAGGGTCCACCAGAGACACCAGTGTGGTGCTGCTGGTACATGCTGCTGAGCTGCCCAGTGGCTCCTGCGGCACCTGTAACCCTGCTGCCACTTGCTGCTCCCCTTGGCATGCTGACTTCCAGCTCTGCCGCTGCCTCGCAAGGGAACACTGGGCTCTGGAATAGCAATTTATCCTCAGGACCATGCAGTTGAGTAACAGGCTCTATTTCTAGTACGGCATCTGATTATTCTAATTCTACCAGGCTTGCAGATTTGTTGCAAGCTTTCCCTAGCACGCAGGGTGCTCTGTCTAGAAAATAGGGTAACTGTTTGTAATTCTTACTTAAGGGCTAAATATCCATTAAAGTAGAATTGTTAGATTATGTAAAGGTCGAATTTATTTATTTATTTATTTATAAGATTTCTTTTTTTTCTTTACTGGCAAAATCTAGGAAGCTTCCATATTCCTTGGCAATCTGAGCAATCTGCAGTGATAAATTCTCAGCCTGATTGGTGACACCATTAAAAACTGTTAATCACTAATATGCAGAATAAGCAGGCATGTAAATTTACCAGGTTAGAAAGGCCTTGTGAAGTGCTTAATTGTCTCTTAGATAGTGAATTGTGATTCTTCTGTTTAAAGGACAATTATTATTTTTAGAAATAATTTTCCTCAAATGGATGGTTTTATACATCTGAAAGACAATTATCACTTGAGGCAAGCCTGAGAGATAAAATGTAATAAATACATGGTATAAATGAGGCCCGCAAAGTTATAAAATAATGTATAAAATGCCTTAAAGACGTTGTTGCATTAACTTATGTTGAAATACATTTTCTAAGGCTGACTGAACTATGACTCGTAATTTAAGAGAACATTTTGAGACAAAGCATGAAAGTTAATTTATAATTTTAATTAACACAGATAAATCAAAGAGAAAGAATTTGATAGAGCTTCTAAAAAGTAGAAAACTCATATCTTCCCCTTTAAAATTAAAAACAAATTTATTTTCTTCATCCCAGCATTTTTTTTTTTTTTAAAGGCTGCTATTTGTGTTTGTATTCTACAGCTGGCTAAATGAAGTAAATAGAAAATTAATTTTTTTTGTTGTTTCCTGGCAAACATAATTAAACCACTTAATTATTTCTCAAGTTTTTCAAATTTAAAATACTTAAATCTCAAAGATCTATCATTCAAAAAAATTCCCTCATTCTAGAAGCATTTATATGGGCATGGTTGTTCTGAAACCTTGTAACATGATGGGTTAGTAATATTAAGGCCATACATTTAAGGGAAATAGAGAAATGCTGCTTGGTATTTTTAAACATAATATTAAAATCCATGCCTTATTAAGTCCAAAGAACACGACTTTTATTTACATAAACTGAGAATTCCTTTAAATAGTATTTTCAGATATGCTTGTTTTAGGAGTCATGATTTTAAATCAAATTTAAATGTAACACAAAATAAACATTTGGTTTCAAGTAATGGCTTATTACTATATACAAATATTTTACATAAGTAATGACTTCACTAATTATTAATTTAATTACTTTAAATAAGAGATTAAAAAGAGTTAAAATAGGGTAAAAATGGGGAAGCCAAGGAAAATGTTAAGGTTTTCTGGGCAGAGTCAGAGTGAACATTGTTATAAGGCCATTCTGTATAGAAAATTACTTTTAAAATTTTAAACTAGAAAATACTGAATATAAAGAACATTAAATAGGAAATATATACATAAGGAAAAAATTTAATAATCAAAAATTTCATTATATGATCTACACATATACAAAGGGTGGTACGTAACTTTAACATAATTTAAAAGACAACACTCAGACTTATTAAGAAAATTTCCATTAGATAGTCACACCATTTCGACCATAGAAATATAAAATCCCACAAGCCCATGTATCCAAAATGGCTTAAGTTTTTCTAGAGCCAAGAAAGGATATATTTGCAGTTCACAGAGAAATCAGGTAGAAGAGACATGGTGCTAGCTGTATCTCAGTTTGAAGAAGTTTCATTGTGGAGGAAAGACCAACTTCATTCAAGAATCTCTAGCTATATGAAGAGCGTCTTAGTGATAAGCTAGCAAATGTTTCGCCTGAGAGGTTTTATTGCACCTTATATAAACAAGGTGTTCAAGAAATCTTGTATGAAATGGTTAGTTGTCTTTATCCATAAGTCAGTAGTTCTATTGATTTGATGAAGTCTGAGATATTATTAATTGTACTCTCTAGCCACAGAATCATTTCAGAAGGGAACTTGAGAGTAAATGTAAATAGTATACTGAATTTTAAATCTGCTTGCTTGTACTTGATTAATTTCCATTGTTGGACATTTGCCAGTACACATTTTGAGATGTCAATGTGAAGGGGAAAAATATAATATGTCATGTACAAAAGACTGACATTTAAAGGAATGGATATTTAATCTAAGCATCCTCTGATGAATATGGTATCCTGAAGCACACAGAGAAGGACTATTGAACCTGGATATTAAGCAAACTGAAGTTTGAATGTTGGATCATAATGTGAAACATACTGCATTAGTGATTATATTGATTCGTAGTTATTACTGAAGTTCATTTTGTTGTCTGATAATGATTGGGTAATTACTTTAGGGTCAATGAATTCACATTAATCAAATGCTGAATGTGGAAATGACCATGGGAAATAAGTAAAGATGAACTAGCTGACTTTTATTGGTAATTATTAATTATTAACATTTCTGGTTATTAAAATTCCTCAAAGGCAAGCCAGTAAATTTATTCTAGTCTAGTAATTTGTCTACTCAGTGCCTTTAGTGTTGTACTTGGGAAGTGAAATCCAATGTTCTTGGATAACATTGAAGTGATTTGACCCAGCTCTTACAGATTTGACCCAGCTCTTACAGATTTGACCCAGCTCTTACAGATATGTTTTTATCATGGGGGGGGGGGGGGGGGGGGGGGGAAGTTGTTCAAATTGTGACACTGGAAGCTTAGGAAATTTTTTCCTTTAAAAAAAACCCTGATTTCCATGAGAAGATCCTCTTAGGTACTAGCAAGTTTCCAGTGGAGAAAGAATATAAGTATAGAGGGAAATGAGATAAAACTTAGGTGAAACAGCACCATCTTTTATAAAAACAAACACCTAAACCGTAGTATCTTGGGAACTCATTTTGGGGCTCCTGAAAACTTCCAGTTTGTCCTTTCAATTAGTCATAATCACAGGACCACTGGGGCTGGAAGGGACCCCTGGAAGTCATCTAGTCCAATCACCCTGCTCAAGCAGGGTCACCTAGAGCAGGTTGCCCTGGACCATGTCTAGTCAAGTGTTGAGTATCTCCAGGGATGGAAACTCCACAACCTGTTTAGGCAACCTGTTCTAGTGTTTGATCGCTCTCACAGTAAAAAAGCTGCTTCTTTTTTTTAGATGTAATTTCCTATATTTCTGTTTATGCCCATTGTCTTGTAATAAAACCAATAGTGAAACTGATGCTCATTAAGAAGGCTACTTTAGCAGTGTCATTGTCTATTCTGACTCTTTTATTCAATAGCTATTGGTTGACATGGGATGTATATTAAAAGTTGCTAAGAATGATTTCAGCATGGAACACTGAGCTCTGTGTTTCAGGAAAATACACTCCACCTGCAGAAACATTACTGTAAGACTTCTCAGAATCCCACAGTCGCTGCAGTAAAATAAGTATATCATTTCTGGATAATTATTTTAGAGTCTGCTCTTGGCATAGGTTTTAGATAAATTTGCCTAAAAGACCTTTGTTTATAATAAAATACCCTTCACGTCCTGGAAATGCGTTGGCTCTCAGGTATCCTGTGAATTGCTACCATTTTATTTTAGAGACATGTTTGGACATGGACTTTAACCTAACATGCCAGAACAGGACAAGACCCATGGTAACTACACAATCTGTGAAAGCTTGAGAACACAAATATTTACTGCATAAGGTTCATGAAGAGAGTGTGATGTTTATTTTAAATTTGTTAGTTTCTTAACTAAACAAACATGTTTTAAAACAAAGTTCTACTGTAAATTAAATAACTCTTTAAACATATCCTTCCTGAGAAAACTGGCAATGTTTCCTCCCCCAGAATTCAGCTTTCTCTTCTCTGGCCCCTGTTGCAGTCTCTACTGTAGCCATATCTGTTGGCTCAGAAGCACTTTTTCTTCCTTCTAACATCTCTATATCCCGCACAGATTAAACTGGTAGTCAAGTGAGCCATGTGGACCTTGTAACTTGTGGATCCCTATGGCTCAGCCTCCTTGCTTCTCCTGGTGCAAAAGGAGCAATGCAGAGAAATTTCTATGGGATTAATATAGGTCCTGGCAGAACTTTTCTCCCAAGCAGTGAAACCCCCATTTTAGAAACACACAGAAACACAGGAAAATCTGCTTCTGTTAAAACTGACTGCTTGGTCAGTTTTAACAGAAGCAGACTTTTCTGTGTTTAGGTACCTGCTTCTGTGCCAGAGAATGCTCAAATATGTTTAAGAATTTTAGTGGTATTTTTCTTCAAATTATGGTTGAGGTAATATTTATCTCTAAATGTTTACTTCCAAGGTCATCAGTAAGTAGTGTACAGAGGATTTTTCAAAGAAGAGTTGATTTATGCTCTTGTTAAGTGACACAGAATACTATCATACAGTATTTTTAATGTGTGCAGAAGTTAGTATGGTATGGCAAGATTGATGCTTTTATGGAGACACTAGTTCTTTCGGAAAAGTGCATTTTCCCTACCTTTATTTGCCATTACAACTACTTTCTGAAAGAAAAAGGTAACCATTATAAATATCTTGTTTGATTAATGTCTGCACAGACCAGCATCATTACTTATGTCTTTAATATACTGTGAGAATTCACACTAGCTGTATTTTATATGCACATATGCTTCCATACTTTCTTACTCTAAGTTACTCTGATTTTATAACCATATCCTCAGTTTAGTGTGGTTTGTGCTGATTGATAGTTCCATGTCAGAATGTAAACACATGCGAAAGGCCACTTTTTAAAAAGTAAGGTTTTTAAACTGAAATTCTACTTTTTTTTAAGATAGACAGAGGATTAAACAAACAAAAAAATATATATATTTGTACTGCACAAAGGCAATTGTTTCCATAATCATGGAGAATTTACCACGGGCATCGTTGTTACCCTCACTTCACCAGACCAGGTCACAGCTGATCTGGCACTTGATGTGTTGTGCAGCTCTAGCTCAAATTCAACAAAACTGGCACCTGCGGAGGTAAGGCTGTGCACGTTGCTCCATGGCACTTTCAAAGCCAGGCCAGGCTTGCGGCTCTCTTGGGGTGAGAGCAAAGGCAGCGCTGGGCCCCACGCCTCCACTGCAAGGCATTTACAAGGAGACTCCATGCAGTGACACTGGAAAAGTTCTGAAATATACTCCCAGCAAAAAAATAACCCAACTGCAAGAGGATAATTAGAATAATTCTGTGACTTGAATTTTGTTGTTGAGGAAAGCCCAGGCCAAACAATATTTAAGATTTTATGAATTCAATTTGCCTAATGAGGTACAGCAGAGGTGACAGCATCCTTAGAGCGGAGCGTGTGTTTAATTTTGACAAGTTGTGCATGGCCAGAAACGACAGTAATTTCCTTTTGACAAGCATTATTACTTATAGATCACGTTAGTGGCACAACGGCATTAATGCAAAAGGATGAGCAGATAAAGCAGAAGATACTTGAGCCTCCTCGCAGCTCTCACCCTACTGGTGCTCACACAGCGAGCTACAGACAGCCCTTTAGCTTTGGTCCCATGGTGGATGATACCTGTTTTATCACTTTATTCTCCACTGAGGGGGTTCCCTGTAACAGGGCACAGCTGGGCAGGGTGAGCGATGGCCTGTGGCACCGAGGGAGGCTCAGGGAGCCAGTGAGCTCAGGGGTCTTTGCAATATTGGGTGTTTAAGGAGGCTTTGCTGGGGAGATCCTGGCAGAGGGGCCCGGGTGGAGGAACCCGTGGTCTTGGGAGAAAGCAGGATCGTGGGAAGGGCCCAAGGCGCAGCTCCCAGACAGCATGGGTAACAACGCGCAGCTGAGAGATTGTAAGTGCACAGGGTATAACCGCGACCTTAGCGATGGAAAATGCCTTTTCAGTTGGGAATCACACTTTTAAGATGTGGCAAAAAATGCCTTAAAACTTGGGAAACATGCCTGTGGGGGGCTTTGAAAAGGAGTCTTAGGATTACATCTCCTCTTCCTAAAAGTGGATAATTCAGATAAATGTTAGGAGCTAAAGCATTCAACAACTTGAAATACCTCTTTTCACCAAAAGCCAATTGTGTGTAAAACAAGCATTAAGTTGTTGCAGCCGCCTTGCTGCAGCTTTGTTGCCGTGCCATGGATGCCTTGCAGAAGTTGTACAAGCTTGAATTTCACATAGCATGACCATTTTTGCAAGTAAAATTTGGTTGCCCAAATGTTCAAATGGGGAAAGAAACAACCAAAGGAAGCTGTCCTGTCTAGTAAAGGCTTGTGTAAATATTGTCACAATATTCCCCTAACATCACTTCAGGATAAAGTAATACCTGTGTCATTGTGTATAAGAAAAATGAAATTCTGAAATCATATAACCTTGGAGCAGCAGCAACTGTTTATATTTTTCTTGAAAAATGGGGAAGAGGCTTTTTTCTCCCTTGATGTGATTATGTGATTTAGCCAAGGATGGTGTTCAACATGGTTTTTAAACCAATATTTGAAATTTTTCTTTAGATGTGGGTGTACATATGTTAGGCTGACCCCACCTTGCACCCCTGATATCTCTTCTTGATAGGAAAAAAACAATAGTGATGTGCTGCAGTGAGATCACTATCACTCACTAGTTTTATGACAACTCTCTGACAGCTTTCCTCACCACAAAGTGAAGGGGGGATAATAAGAACTGAAGGGACTGGACGGAGCTAGTACCTGTCATAAGGAAATAACATTCTTAAGTTACTGTTGTAAGAACTTACTGCTTTTAGTCCCTAAACAGAGTGACAATCTCACGATGAGCTTCCTTTTGGGGGAGGGATTATAAAATTACTATTACTGGCTGAAGATGTTTAAAGACGTTTCTCATCTTGAAGATGGAGCTGCAATTCTAATCACCTGAATAATACGGGTCTTCTCCTTTATTTATTTATCTATATCTATATATGTAAAGGAAGATCTATGTGTGTACCCCATCTGTATCTATCTATCTATCTATCTATGAATATATATGTATAAAGTACTTTATATTGTTACTCTCTATATTACTCCTATATCTATTCCTATATATAAAGTAACCCTCCAAAATTATTTGACAATCATAACAGTATTTAGTTTTCCCTGTTGAATCACGTCATTTAAACTTCAAATCTTTCTAAGTCTAATGATACAATGCACTAGATAGATATAATTTAAACTTTGGAAGATGCAAATTCTAGCTTGGCAAACTATGAGGGTAATGAACATAGGAATAAGGTATGTAGCATAAAAAGAACCACAGAGAATCTGCTAAATTTCTGATAAGGAAAAATCAGTGGTACAAGCTCATCAATAATGATCATTGCAGAAGGAAAGGGGAATTTAGGCATCTGGACTAATACTAAAAAGCAGTAACAGGAATGATTCATTCATGGAATTGAAGTCATACAAACACCAGTGCTCATAAATACAGTAGATCAATGCAAGAACAGTTGATAGAATTAACATATCAAATGATTTAGTCTTGTAGAGAAAATGATGAATTGAAACTTACTGTCTGGCTTTGATAGTTTTTATTTTCATAGCTAGCTAGCAGAAAATCCACTGAAACAGAATAGTACCAAGTTTGCTGGTTATTTTCCAAAGTTTCACCAAGATGTTTTGCTTTTAAATTCAAAGCATTTCAATTAAAATTCAATTTTGTGATTTAAAAAGTCTAAATTAAAAGAAACATTTGGGTCAGAGAAAAAGTAGTATGAGAAACTTTATTTTCATGGAACTGACAAAACCCCCAAAATCTCACCACAGTTGTGACAAAGTAGTTAACAGGCCTGCCAGACACTGAGAACATTATTTGCAGAATACAAAAGCAGAAAATAGAAATTAATTCCACATGCTTCTGGCTTTGGGAACTGTAATTCTTCATTTATTCTTTTAGATAGATATTTCAGTAAAAACTATTTATACATTCAGAGCTTATGTAGGTCCTTCAAGTTTATACAAAGTAATGTATGACAAGAATTCTCATATTATGTAGACCAAAGATATCTTTTTAATATCCACAGAAGTAATTAATCTGGTAGGAATTTAAACTGCCTTTTAAAAAGATTTTTCCAGAAATTATGTGTAAACATAACACATGCTACTACTGTTGATTAGGCCATCAGACATAGTAAAGATATTATTTCAAGAAGCACCTGAGATGCTGTAGCTGGAAGAATTTGCTCCAGAAATATTATTCCAATACTGTCTCTAAGCATAGGCTGTTGGTACTGACAAAGCATACCTTTTCTTTGCCTCGCTTTAGCAATTCTTATGAAATCTTGAAAAAGCTTATCAGCATAATTTTTTTCTCCTGAAAATGGATTTTTTAAAATTTCCTTTTATTAGATTGTTACATTTAATAGCAACCTACTGCTTTCCTGTTGCTACATATGTTTAGCTAAATAGTGGTCTTTTCACGGCTGCAAAATGTGGTGTTTATTTACCTTTAGGAAATACAGATCCTAAGGAAAGATATTAAAGATCATGTAGCCTCAAATATCAACTCAGCTTCATGATAGCTTGGTTTATTTCTTAAAAAGTAGATTTTAGAAACTCTTATTTAAGGTGAACGTACTGGCAAATGAATATATTGTAAATCCAGATACCCCATTGACAGCAGTGACAGATCAGCACAGATCATTTCAGAAAAATATACCTTTGGTTTTTACTGCCTGCTTGTTTGCTTGTACTGCTGTCTCTTCTCCTTTTCAGTCTAGCGCTCTAAAGTGTGAGCTCTTTGCAGAAAATTTTATTCACATTTTTGCATTGCCTAATGGTATTCACTAATAATAATACATAATGTCATTTGGGTCAGAGTGTTATCTTTCTACCAAGGTTCACCAGATACCAAGTTCTTGCAGGCCATGTTTCCGTTAGAGAAGAAATCCGTTGGTATACAGTCATGTGATTGTTATACAGAAGGGTTTGCAAACAATACATAGGTACTATCTTCCATCTTTCAGGAGTCTCAGCCTAACTGCATAATTCAGATGATCAAAAATCAGCTTTTGCCACGAAGACTGACTCTGTGAACAGAAATCAGAAAATCCCTGTGGGTAATTAAGGCAAAGAGCAAGATATGTGTCCTGTCTTGGAAGCTGCCAGTTTTGCAGTATTTTCTTTCAACATTTAAAGTTCCTAAGTTTCCTATCGCTGTCTGCAAGTAGTATTTGATAACCAGAGCAGCTAGTCGTAGTCTGGTTTTGTTGTTGGGTAATGGTTTTACTCTAAATTCAAGTAGCTGTTTGTAATGAAACTCCTAATACCTGAAGTGTCATAGATATGGAATCTTCACATTCCTTTAGCCTCTCTTTATTTATTATACATTGGGTAGTGGTTTCATAATAATGATTCTATTTATTCTAAATCAAGCTGACTGAAATGAAGAAGTGTCATTTTGACTAAGCAACAAATTTACCATAAAGTATAGGTTTCTTATGGTTATGTTGTGTTAATTTCTAATAGAGTTCTGTGTCTTACAGGATTTCCTGATATCTGGATCTTATTGGAACAGTGATTTCCAACTTTCTTCATGTAAGTGCAATTCATGAATTATTCTGGGGAGTCAGCTGGCACTGCTACATGTGCTCCTGGCTCTTCTGTGTGTGTACACATATGTATATATACATTTTTTGTCTTCTCACAAACACTGGAATTCTGTTGTGCAACAGTTATTCAGATTATGGTACTGTATTCCTGTGTTATGATTCTGTCAATGCAACTGTTTCTTAGAGTACAGTTTTGGTAAATGACATCTTTAAATGTAAGATGAGAATATTGATGTAAGACCCTGATTCTCAATTAGTCCTTTAATTGCTTACAACTAATAAGATCAGAATAGGTCAGCAATAAAATGGTTCTGTCAGGTTAACAGCCAGAGGAAAGCTTTGAAAAGTAAATCTGCTTAATGAAGGGCAGTGGGGTTTTGTTGTCCTCCCTCGATAAACTTGGTTGTTTTCCTCCATTACAGGGATTACATCTGTCAAACCACTTAGTTTGGGGTATAGACTACTTCTGTCTGTGCAATGCAGCTTAGAAGCCAAAATAATGTATGTTCTTGAAGAAAGCTGCCTGGGAAAAATTTGACCATGATTTTGAAGGTCTCACTGAAATAGAATGCTTGGAAAAATGTTTTAAATTACAGCCATTGATACATACAATATTTTAAGATCTATTAAAAGATTTTATCTTTTGCAAAAATAAAAAATATAGTAAAAAAGCAACACAGCTCTGTAAATATAGGATACGTTAAAGATAGTGAAGTCTGTAAGAGTATAAAATACTAAATTCAGTAAGTTTTATGGCTAAATATACCATATACGAATGTACATGGTAGGTACTAGAAGGAATAATAATTGTCTAGAGAAGAGAGAGCATAATGTTAGTGATTCATACAGATTACCAGTTGGGAGTTGTTAAAGCTGCAGTAAACCTAAACTGAAATAAAAAAAATATATATTTCAAAACTTTTTGGTTTACAAAGTTTACAAATGGCCTGTATGTCTAAACTACACAGAACCAGAAGAGCTACTCTGAACTTGGCATGGAAGAGTGGGAACGTTTTACAACATCATCTTTTTGTTTCCCTCAGAGATTCAACATTTCAAAATGTCACATCTACAAAGCAAAAGTTAAATGGAGTGCTCCTTATCTACCATGAAGGGTACCATATGTAAACATAGTGGCTTGCAGATCAGTCACTGGTCCACAGTATGTCTCACTGATGTCAGTGTTTACAAGACTGGGCATTTCTTTATGCTCTCATCCAGTTTTGCTGAAACTCAATGAAAGCTTATGTAAATAATACCATGGTGGTGTATAGAAATCAGATTGGGTTGCAGCTGGTACGTTTGTTGTTTTTTCATAGTCTTCCTATTGCTACTTTTCTTTCTGTATTCCTATTCTGTTCACAGCTCTGATGATACTCTTTGATGCCTTCCCTTTAAGTCAAGCAAATCTAGTCTGCAATTTGCTGAGGCACTCACGATAATTAAGTATCATAATATTTTTCATTACCACATTAGTTTTATAGATCTTTATGTCACTGTAAAATGAAACAAATTACTGGGATTATATTTCCTGTGACTTCCAGCTGAATGTCAGAGGCTAGGGAGTCCAAACTGGTTGGCTTAGCAGCAGCTATCTTTGGAGGTAGCCTTACTCACCTGCCATGCCTACCTGGGTCCTTCCAGCAGTGCTCCCTCCGGCAGGCTTCCTTATCCTGTTTTTTGTCTTCAGAATTCTGGAAAGAGTTTAACTTCTTTGCTGTGCTGTCATGCAGTGAGACTTCCTAACCCCTAGTCAGGTAGCTACCCTGTCTCGGAAAAACATGTTAGACTTCCTTGTTGACATATTCCCTTTAGTGTGCTCCTTTGATATTTTCTTGTCTGATAAAAGAAGAAAATGTCCAAGCAGGGTGAATCAGGATTGTAAAACCCCTAACTGTTCTCCTTTGCCACATCACGCATCTAACCATGGATCCTGAGAAGGGAATATAAAGTAATCATATACTCGGGCATTGGCCTCGCTTCTCTGCTCTGGGTCTAGCCCGTTACTGCTCCTGAACAGCAGTTGCTATGTTTGCGGTCGTTTTGTAGTGCTGGAACCGACTCGGAGAAACAGTGCAGAGAAGAGCCTGACATCTCGTGTAGAGTGTCACAGTTTATTAGAAAATACAACCCGATAAAGGTTTAGAGGCAGGTTCCTTCTTTATTGGGTACTTCATCAATTCAGCAGGTGTAGCATGTATTTTGACAGTTCTATAGCTCACTGTTTCTCTTTTCAGAGTGAATTAAGTGATCAGTGTATTATGTGAGAACTGCTAAGCATAGTAATCTCATTAATAATAATTCCCTTCATATATTAGGTGCAAAGACATTGCTATACACCGAGCGAAACAATTTGTTGGGTTAGAATAGCTTCCAGCAGGAGCTTGATGGTTTAAAGAAAGATGAGTTGTGCATTCCAGCTATTCTGAAGTATCCCCTCAGTTCTGTTTTGGCACAAAAAACCACATTTCTCCCAGAAAGAAAAAGTCCTTCTTGGTATACATAGATGCCTTGCTGACAATCTCAACCCAGAGACCATCCATGTCATTATTTTCAGTTAATGACATGAACAGTGATGAAATTATCCAATCCTTTTTTGAAGTCCAGTCATACTACTGAACCTGATGAAATTATTGTAAGGAATTAACCTTGTGCCTGTCAGTGAAACTGATTTCTATGACAAAGGGAAGGGACTGAACCACAACTATGGTTAAGTCCGTAGAAATGGAAAGGACTTCTATGCCAGTGAGATCACTGCCTTTTGTTATTACCTGCATCCATCTGTTATAACTCCTTTCAGAATGCTGAAGGTAGAAAAGTGTACAAGAAAACTATAGGTGGAGTTTCAAGGAAATTATTTATCTCTGTGCTTCCCCTCTCCTGGCCCACCCAAGGATAAAAGCTCTCAAAATAGGAAATACAGATCTGAGCTGCTTCTGCTCCTAATGTGGCCTGACTCCACCATGTTTTCCAATTTTCATTACCACTGCCAGTGTTCATTCAGTTCTGAGCAGGGCCTGGTATGCAGATTTTTTTCTTTAATTTTCCTCATGATCCTTTCTGGTGCTTGGCAGCAGGTGTCACTCTCTGTAAGGCAAGAGATCAAGTAGAGGTAAAGAAAGGGATTTTCTGTTTACAGGGCAATTTTGCTTCAGAACTTCACAATTAACATGTTAATAGTATAGCACCATTAAAATGACAGGTATGAGGTAAGGACAAAATAAAATACAAAATCAGGAAATATGTGTTGCCATTTCTTGAAAACTATTTAAATGAAATTGAGATGGAGGATGACTTTTATTATAATCCTACGAGTTTACTTCCTAAACTCAGCTATCTTTTAATGTCAAATTGCCTACTTATATTTTTATATCCTATTGCTACTGAAAGACTCTAAATGCTGCATCGAGCTACCTACTTTCACATCAAAATGAAAAGTAGCAATATTCCAGTTAATTTGATTAAAGCTACATTAAAAAAAAAGGTTTGGTTTTGTCTTTATCTTGTCCCTCAGTTGTATGCTCTTTACGCAGTAAACACATTTAATTTTATATAGTTATTTTAAAAATAATTATCAACTTTTGTAAAAAAAGAAGAGCCTTCAGCCTCATTTTGTTGCGTATCTAATTTTGTAGTAAAAAGAAAGCAACTTCAAATAGCTTATTTGAAAGAAACGAGAGTGTTGGTTGTTTTCTCCTAGCTTGATTATAATACTGAAGCTGCAATAAAGTCTTCCTTAGCTCTGATCATTATCATAGTGAAAGAAATAGTGTCGCTAATGGCAAAGTAATGAAGACTCTCAGTGCAGTTTACAACAAAATCTGCACAGATGTAAAACAAACAACTTCATGAGCACAGCTTTTTTTTTTTTCCTTTTTTTTCCTGTTGAAATACAGGTGCTGTTGGAACACAGAAGACAGGCAGACTTGCCCTCTTAAATTTCTAATTAACAAGGAATTACTGTTCCTTAAATACATTTTTCTGTTTTTTAGAAACCTTTGGTGTAAGGGTATCTTCATACACTGTTTAATTTTTAAGTGTATCTTGCTGTTGAGTAAAAGCAACTTTGAATAACTGTGTTCCAAGGCTAGGTCATTTAATTATGGTAGAAATACGATGTAGGGTAATCCCAGTGCTCCTTTCTGTGCATGAGGAATGATTCTTCCCTTTTACCATTTTTGAAACAGAAATGGTACTTTTTCTTTTTTTTTCATCTTCTACTAATCTGGAATTTTTAATCTTCTTATTTTAAAAAACATTGCTCTGACAACAGAGACCATTTTCAGGAACCTTCTGTTCATTTCTCACTGAGCCAAGATAACATAGAATAGTTTCTGAAGGAAATTGAGTTCTAACGTTTTCAAAATACTCTTCCACATAAGTAGCAAGGAGCCTTGAATGACACTGGTTGTTTGTTAAAATACAGCATTCTGCTGTTGAAGAGCATTGTTCAGCAAATTTTCCAGTATCGCAGGGAAATATTGTACTGTCCTTCCTCTGCTTCCTCATTTCCACTGAGGTTTTCATCCTACTGAAAACAGGCTTCGCCACTCAGAGCTTGTGATGTTATGAGTACATATGGTTTGTTCAGGTCATCAATGAAATAAAGAAGTAGTTAGTTCAGCAACACATTGGGAAGTGTATATTATTTGGGGAATATAAAGAGTCAAAATTGCTTTGTGGATAACTTTATCCTACCTGTATAATAGTTTTGTCTGTTGATGGTGTGTGTTTTCATTTTTGCAATGCTCCCACCCATGCTTTTCATCAGGAAATATTTTTGCTGTTTCATAGTATATGGTTTCTTAAGAATTCTGCTCAGCTTAGCTATGAGTGTTGTACAAGCAGAGGAAGGTGAGTGGGATACTTTCTTCCTGGGCACATGCAAAACAGACAGATGCATGATTGACTCTCATTGTACCAAAGAATGATAATAGTTTAGAGAAGGATGAGAAAGTCTAAAGACACCCCAACACAGTGGCTGGTTTTTGCTGCTGGAGTTTGCTGCCAGCACTCTCCAGAATAAAAGCAATAAGGCCTGTGCACGCTTAAGGTCACTGACAATTGCAAATGAGGAGTTGCAGTATTATCTGCCTACAAGAGAAGTTGTTTGTATCGGTGGGGCAGCTTTGCTCCCTGTAGCACAAGGCGGAGTTGCCTTAATTAGAAATCTGAAATAGTCCTTATACCGAGAAGGACATTGGCTTGGTATAGCCAATGGTAAGTGTGAAGCATAAAATTGTACCTAAGGTCCCCAGCCTTCTTCCATAGTTGGGTGGGGTTTGGTTTTTTTGTTTGTTTGGGGGTTTTTTGCATAAAGCAGTAGGTACCATCTAAAATATCAAAGTTAGCACAAATTACACAAGAACAAAAGTGATTTGAAAGTGTCACAGCTTCTGAGTGATCAGGTAATATTATGGTCATACAGACCTAGAGAAACCATATGAAAATTCTGCTCAGAAACTAATTCCTTTGCTTAAGTTTTTGGTCTTTGGGTGATAGTTCAAAGGCTTCTCTGTAGAAAAAGCCCTGGACTAGTTTGTTAGGTATCTCTAACATTGTATTTCGTTTTGTTAAGAAGTTAGGCACCTTGGAAAGGGATTACTCCAGATAATAAACAGTGACATTAATCAATCCAGTAGGAGCAGAAATCCACAGAATTTAGCACTGTTCTAAAAGCAGCAAGGTTTTATAACAGATGTAGGTATGGAACCAAACAGCTGCTACCTGTTACTATTAGGTTCACTATTTCAAGTGATTTGTGGTTGGTGATAGTCTCAAGTAGGGTTCATAAATTCTGGGAGTTAAGTCTTTCTCTTACTTGGAAAAATTCATCCTTGTTTCTACTAAGTATTGTATTCTGATGGGACTGTCCAGAAGATCCAGTCACAACCTTAACTGATTTAGAAAGAAGTAGATCAGTTGGGGATGGGGGGGGAAGAGGCATTATCTAATGCCTTCTGTTACAGGAGCGAGACTGATTTTTGTTTTGTAGCATTTTTACAAAATCTACATTTGCATGGAAAGATTTTTTTGTTAGCGATTTTGAACGCTTTATTGGAAACTGTGTCATTTATTGTTGCTTTTATGACACAGAATGAGAAAAGAGAAGTCTTCAATTTACCTAGAAATAGGGTATATCTAGAATGTTTCTGGAAAGGCCTTAAAGGCTAACCTTTGCTACTTCTAGATCTCACTAAGAGCTGTAATAGAAGTGGCACAAGAATGCAAGGGGAAAAAGTCACTGTTATGGCCTGTCAGGTGATAAGGGTGAGCTTTCCCATCTGGTGCAGCAAGCTGAAAACACTTCTGTGACTGGGATTCAGATTCTGCATTTTACTCTTCTCTGATGTTTAAAGCACACACAACAGCATCAACCTGACCCTAAGCACTAACTTTAATACCATGTATTGTTATAACTTTATTTTTCCCTTTACATTTCTATATATGTATATATATTATACACATTTATCACTTTGGGAAGGCTTACATACGCATATATGTGTATGTATGTGTGTGTCTGTAGGTACATCTCCAAAACTATACATATTCTACTTCTTTTTAATAACAGTTCTGGTAGATATTTTGGAGATGTCTTATTAAGCAGAATCCTAATTCTTGCACGTAAGATACATTCCTAAAATTAGCCAGTGCGTATCTGCACATCTAATTTCTCCTTCCTGAAAAAAAAATAAAATCAGATCTTTGTTAACTTTTTTGTGTATAAAACTGAAGGTCAAGGTGTGTTTTCATTAGCTCATGCAAACTTAGACTAATTGTGCTTAGAATAGTACTGAATTTTACAATAGTGCAAGTAAGAGCATGTATTCAGAAAAGTATTTAAAAACAAGTGCTTGAACCAATTTGGATAGAGTTTTGTTGGTTTTTTCTTCACTGGTACTGTCACTTCAGTTAGTTTACATAGCCATAATGAAAGCTTTCCCCAGGCGAACTTGCTGCTGATAGTGCTAGTAAGGGAGGAGTGTTGGTATTGTTGCTGACATCCCATTCATTTTATTTACAAGAACCTATTCCTAGTGACCGATGACACAACCTACTGGAGGTGTGGACGTAATGTTCTGTCTAATCTCATGTTGCGCACTTTTCTCTGTCAACTATCACTTGTATTCTGCTACTTGAAGAATTGCTCGAGAGCCTCTGTTTTCTGTCAGGCTTGCTATAGAACTCTCCTCCAGTCTGATTTCCTTCTGGTTTTGTCTGTTTCTAGCATTTTCATTTCTGTTGCAAAATTTGAGTTCTGTGAAGACAGTGAGCAAGGGAGAAGTTTCTCTGAAGTGTCTGAGATTGCCAGAGCATAAATCTTTCTCTTTAGCACTAAAACTTCTCATATGGCTTGTTGGCATGTCCTGTTTAGAATCACAAATAGTACAAGTTTTACACATGGGTTTTTTTCAGATCAGATTATCAGGGACCTTTGCTGTTTAGCAGGATTGTTGTGCCTGTGCAGCAGGAGGCATGTTCTGTTTTTCAGATGCCAGAGAGTTTTATTTAACACACTTCTTGTTAATGCAAGTAACTTCAGATGTTGACAGTATCCCCAGGCTTTCCTGCCCTGTTTGAGTCAGTATAATTGTGACTTCTGGCTCTTCATTTGGTCTGAAGGCTCATACGTTCAGAAGCCATGTAGGAGGAGAAGGTATAAAATAGGTATTTCACTGACTTCAGAACCAAACCTCGATTGAAAAAATACCTTTGTGCCACATGTTTGTTTGTTTTCAGTTCTGTATTCCTACATAGCTGATGCATTCTCCCAGACGTAACCAAGTCCAAAACACTGAAGTCATCTTCTGAGAGATAGTAATATAAGAAATTCTCCTATTATTGTGCCCATCCCGCAGGTGGCTGATGGAGTTAATGAAGTAGAGTTGTGATCAAGGTATGCATATCCTTAGTCTAAAGCTAGGTCAGTGGTACCTCCACAATAGAAATCCTGTGTTGTCCCAGTGGTGGGCAGTAAGCTCCTTTTGGAAAATGTTTCCCCTTCAGGAGTTTGTTGAACATAACTAGTACACTGAGAACAGAGCTTGTGGGTGGATTACAACCTTTGATAAGGTTAGAACAGCCTTCTCTTTTTGTAATAATCACTGGATATTGCTAAAAGAGGTTTATTGTCTTATGTCTGCCAACATAGCAGCTCAATATTTATAATTTCCTTTTTTCGAAGTAAGAAAGTGTCCAAGTATTAAACAGCTCTGACACCCATGTTTGTTTACCCAAGATAAACAATTTTATCATTGCTCTAAGGAGTGTACCTAACATTTACATAGACTAGTTTGAATTCCTTCATCTTCCTTCTCCCACCCGTCCTGTTGAAGTGCAGAAATTTTGTATTATTGTAGTTTGAGATCATCCTGGTTTTACACCAGGTATCTGCAGATTATTATTCTTTCCATAAGCTTTGATTATATTGCTTCACAGAAAGTCAGTGGGTGGCTAATGATTTTATGGGATCCATTGACTATGTACAGGTTATTTTGCATATGTAAACATATAAGAGTTTTTATGTGAGAAATCATAATATTGGAAGTTGCCAGGTAGGTGTACATGTTCTATTTAGCTGAATTAATGCCACTTAGATTTTGGGAAATGTTACTTACTCTAATGTGGTTCTATTTTTAGAAGCAGATTCTTACGTATCAGATCAGATAACTTAAGAGTCTCAATTTCTAGAAGTAGTGGGAAAATGAATATGACTTTAATTAAAACAAATTACTTCAATTGGATTAAACTTATACATTGGCATTTCTATTTGCCAAATTCACTTTAGAAGTAAACATAAATCCAGACAGCATATTTTCATACTTAGGCATCTACACAAAAATTTAACAGAATTTAACTATTTGGCTTTAAAATCTGAAGAAGTAAATAATATGTCTCTGTGTCCATAAGGTAGCAGCTGACCATCCAATTGTAGATGAACAATTAATGACTCTTATTTAAGAAACCACCATCCTATATTGAGTTCCTTTATAACTAGTGTCTTCAGGGAATGTTTCCACAGTGGTAACAAACTGAATATTAGTTCTTTTTAATAAAAATTTTTTCTTAATTGCTTCCATCCAATATTATGCTTCAGTAACTAGAATCAAGCTTCTAGTTTGGACTCAAGATTGTTCATGTATACTATCTATGCAGGCTTTAACATGCAATTTAGCAGCCCATTGATACAATAACTATTATATAATAAAAAGCATCTGATATTTTGTGGTGATATTGTACAGAATGAAGATTGATTTCATCAATGATTTGCTTCTGGAGAAAGTATGATGGGAGATGTAATTAATGCTTTGTTCATCTCCAGTGCATCCTTCTTAAGGCAAGCACATGATCCTTTCAGTCCCTGCTTTGCAGTATTTATTGAAGGAAAGATGGTTTGAACGCAGCAACACTGATAATACTGATGATTTTCATTGACCTACTTACTGGTCAATATGTTATTTAATTTGTTTTTCTAGTGACTAGCAGAGATGAGAATAAAACTGAAAACTAGTCAGCTGAGGCAAACCACAGATAAGGCAATAGTGATACTTGGTGTAACATAGAGTAGAGGGTAGGAAGGCTCTAGAGAGGGAGGCTGGGTCCATGGGCCGAGGCCAACTGTATGGGATTCAACAAGGCCAAGTGCTGGGTCCTGCACTTGGGTCACAACAACCCCATGCAGTGCTACAGCCTTGGGGAAGAGTGGCTGGAAAGCTGCCTGGCAGAAAAACACCTGGGGGTGCTGGTTGACAGCCGGCTGAATATGAGCCAGCAGTGTGCCCAGGTGGCCAAGGTGGCCAACGGCATCCTGGCTTGGATCAGAAATAGTGTGGCCAGTAGGACTGGGGAAGAGATCATCCTCCTGTACTCAGCACTGATGAGGCCGCACCTCGAGTGCTGTGTTCAGTTTTGGGCCCCTCACTGCAGGAAAGACATTGAGGTGCTGGAGCGTGTCCAGAGAAGGGCAACGAAGCTGGTGAAGGGCCTGGAGCACAAGTCTTATGAGGAGCAGCTGAGGGAACTGGGGTTGTTTAGTCTGGAGAAGAGGAGGCTGAGGGGAGACATTATCGCTCTCTACAACTACCTGAAAGGAGGTTGTAGTGAGGTGGGGGTCAGTCTCTTTTCCCAAGTAACAAGCGATAGGACAAGAGGAAAAGGCCTCAAGTTGCACCAGGGGAGGTTTTGGTTGGATATTAGGAAAAAATTCTTCACCGAAAGGGTTGTGAAGCATTGGAACAAGTTGCCGAGGGAAGTGGTTGAGTCACCATCCCTGGAAGTATTTAAAAGATGTGTAGATGTGGTCCTTAGGGACATGGTTTAGTGGTGGACTTGGCAGTGTTAGGTTAACAGTTGGACTCAATGATCCTAAAGGTCTTTTCCAATCTAAATGATTCTATGATTCTATAGATAAACAAATAAAGACATTTTAATTTCTGTAATGACTTTTGAGTTTCCTTGTCATCAAGGTTCATGATTAAAGGATTCATTTGAATCTTGAAGCTTTTTTCTCCTCAGGGAGAGGTGGTGATCAAGAATTGGTTTTATTATCTGTATTTTATCAGAGGACCACAGACTTTCAAGATTTGTGCATTTTTGTCCTACATGCTGTACAACCTATAAAAAGATTCAGTCCCATCAGTGTCTCTGTCACACTGAGAAACATTGTGGCTCATTCTCTGATCTTCCTGAAAAAAATTGTTTTCAGACTTATAGTTGACATTGGTGGAATTCTTGTTAGGCCCCTTAATGACCGCTATTCTTAAATAAGGAATAAGGCAATTGCCTTCCTGATCTTGAACCTGTGAAAATTATAGAAATACTCAGTAAATACACATTTTGAAAAAACACACCACCACCCCAAAATAATCTCATTTGTTTTTAAACCAGTACACAACCCTTTTTTCCTCCTGGGGAGGGAGTGTGGGGGAAATGGTCTGAGCTATACACTGAAGAAAACTGATGTAGAATATTGATGATAATCACATTCTTTTTTTCCTCAATAAGTATTTCGCATTTCTTGCTAATTTCTTTTGTTTCTTATTATTATTTACATATTTACTACAACAAATTTCAGAATGAAACAGAAATACTACATTCTGCTGGTTAAACTCTTTGACATTGTCAAACTGCATTAGTCTCCTGATACCAATAAGTCAGGAGATAAAAAGTGATCTAGTTCTTATTATAAGAAAAAACAAATAAAAATCAATTCAGGTCTGTATGTGGAATACCTTTTCACTGTTAACAAGAATCAATCTGTCAAACTGTATTTTGTTAGTTTTCTGGAAAATGAGTTCTGATGATCTACAGCTTGAGGCACTTAATTTTAAATGGGAAAACAGATAGCATCACATACTGAATCAATTTTCTGAGTACACTTAAGTGCAAAATTAACTGCTCCAGTGTGACAGAGTTTTACTCTTTCAGCATGACTTTTAAAAGTTGTTCTTTTCTTGAGTTCTTCAACACAGGCTCTTCTATGCAGTGACTTTCTGTTCTATATGAAAAACTGAGGAAGCATATTGATCGCTCAGAATAAAATAGTTCAGAAGACTCACAGATTGATCAATTGTTTATATATTTTGCAAATCCCCAAAATCAATATTTAGAAGAAACGTGTTAAAAGCGTTAAACCCAGTAATGGACTAGCTGCTTTCCATAGCCTTGTTCCTAGGTTTCTCTAAGGCAGTGACTCAGGAAAAACACATACCAGATTTACCGATTCTTAAATCAATCAATGACACACAATTCCTTTTTGTATTTCCCCCCTCCCTTTCTTTTCTACATAAGAAATATTTTAAAGATATACACAGGTTCTGCATAGCTCAGATTCCATTATTAAAAAATCAGTATTAATTTTTTTTTATTTTTAAAGTGTAGATAATTCTAACCAGTGGAGAGAATGGATACTCTCTGTCTACCACAGAGTTTAGCAGGCAAGTTTTGAAAATCTGGCTTCAGGTTTCTGAAGTAATGCTGCCACCATTCACACATTGTTAGGAAAACTTGCTTTCAGGACTACTCAGGAAAAACCTTCTGGCCCAGGAGTCTCATGGCCTCCAGGGATGGATTTGCCCAGAGCTGTGACCCTCCCTGCCTAAAACTAACATGATTCTTACCAGGTTCCTTGCTGCTGCCCAGTCCTGACCCATCGTGAACTGACAAGACCAAGGTCAATTTTAGACAGCACCTGTCTGATCTTAGAAGGAACATATTTTCCTTTGGAAAATGTATGTTTCTGTTTCTCTAGGGGAGGACTGGGAAAGGATTTCCATTTGTAGAAAACATGAAAGTTTTGGTATTTGGCCTCATTGGCATGGAATGTTTTCAAAAAAATTTGAGCTATCAAAAAATGGAAATTGGGTTTCCAGTCGCTGCTGATAAGAGCTAGCTCTTGTTTCCACTTAATGCATTCTGGGCTTGATAATATTTCACAAAAATCTAGCTCTTGTTTCTTGCTAGGATGGCTTTTGGCAGTCTTGCTAGTTGCAGCCTACAGACCAATAACCTATAGTGTATGAGCAGTGACTGTGATTACAGAAATGTCCTAATACATCCAAGTACAATCAATATTAATTCAATTGAAAATAATACTGGTTTATAACTTCCATCACAAAATTATACAATATGAATTGCAACTTTGGTAATCATAGTTAGTCAGTGAGAAGTAGTTACTTACCAAGGCACTTCTTATCCCAATTTATATGAATTTGTTTATTGTAAATTCTCAATATATTAAAAAATACTGTTTTTATGAATGGAAACAATGCTTGCTGTTTGAGTCTCATTTGTGAGAAATAATTTTCTCATTAGAATATTTTTTACTAAAGTGTGCAATCCTAAACATGATTTCTAGCATGGATAATTATGTACCTTAATATTCATAGTAGAAGCACACTGTCCCTTGTGTGATGATAAGCTATCAGTTGCCGTTCATCGTAAGAAGGAAAAGTGTTTAATGTCCAGGAGAGAAGAACTAAGCCTTCGGTAAGTAATCATTCTCCCTACATAGCAAATATAAACATTAAATAAGTGATGAAAAACACATAGTATGAAATGATGACATGTTTTTTAAAAGATTGGTTTGCAGACAGCTTAGTCCTCTAGCATAGGCTAAATTAACAATGGCTTTTAGAGCCAATGCAAATGGGTAAAATTCTACTGGAATCAACTAAGCAATCATTTAGTAATAAGGGAGAATTTGGTCTCCATCTCTCTGATAATGTGCAAGGTTTAATATTAAAATATTCATATCAAATATTAAATTTCCCTTGAAATCACTAAAAACTTCTCAACCATTATGCACTAATACAGAAATTCTAGCAGTATTTTATTGAGGGGTAGCAGTCACATTTTATTGATCCCTTAAAATTTTATTGAAAGAATATTCTTCAAAACCTATTAAAAGTATACTTTATCATTACATTTTATTACCAATCTGATACTTAAATGTCTTAGAGGGGTTAGTACAACTTACCTTTGCATAATAATCTATTTAATGGTCTCAACCTTTCAGTATGCATCTTTGGAAGTAGCAATAGTACATCTAAAAGGCAGTTTGATGCAAATTAACTTTGTCAGTGGATCAAAGTATGTAGATAACTTTCTTCCTCATAGATCGCCTCTGTGCAGTCAACCCATCATCCACCAGTGGTTTTCCATTAGTTAGCAACAACGGACACAGAAAGACTAAAAGTGCTGAGACAAGGGATAAGTTAGAGATACAGAAACTATAAAATACGAAATTCCTTCCAAATCCTTCCTGAAGGAGCATTTGTACCTTCTTCAGTGAAGAAATCCACTGTATTGTCAGTGGGTAAGAAATTCATGTGTTGAATTTTCACTGAAAGCAATGGACTTGTACTAGATAAGACTGTACTGTGTATTCGTTAATCTACTTAGTATACATTAGAGCTTTTCACCCATCAGCAGGCAGCTGATGTACTTATTTTCAATTAAGTAATCTTAGACCAAGCTATTGGGATTAAGAAAAAAACAAACCAAACCAAGCCAAAACAAAAAACCCCAAACCCAACAAACCAAAAAACAACCACAAGAGACTTAGCAGGTATTTTGTGAACTGCTCCCACCCAGGCAAGCACTAGCCTGTGCCTTTGCACTCACTGGTGCCTTCTGCCCAGGGGCAGCACTTGGCATTTCTCTTTGCTGAATTTCATACATTTTCTGTTGGCTTGTTCCTCCAGCTTGATTAGGTACATATGAACGGTACCCCTTCACTTGAGCATTATTGACTGGCTCCCTTGGATTTGGTGTCATCTGTGAACTTTGAGAGTGAGCTCTGCCACTTCTTCCAGGGCACTGATAAATGGGAGAGGTCCTGCAATATTGCCCCCGTGGTTCATAAACCAAATTAGCCGGAGAAAATATACTCTGAGAACTGTCCATGCGAGGCCTCAATTCCACCACATCCGTCGTAGTCAGCTCACTGTGGTGTGTCATGGTCTGGGTTGCACCAATAGACCTCAGTTGCCCTGACCAGCCCCACCTGGGGCCTCCACCCAGGCACTTTTCTGTTGGTCCAGGAGCTCTGTTTGGGCTCGGGCCTGTCAGCCTGGGGCACCCCAGCCTGGCCTGAGCTGACTTGTGGTGTCCCTGTGCCCAGTCTTGACTTCTGCTGTTTCTGAGCAAACTCTCCGGATGGACCCCAGCCCCGACTCGTCCCCTCACCTTGTCTGGGACTGTGGATGGGTTGCCGTCCCCAGTCTGGCCCTGCTCGGGTCCTGCCGGACCAAAGGGACCTGGGAGATCACTTCCTAGTGTCAAGAAACTAGTGAAAGGTGCATGAGAGCCACAAGCACTAAGTCCTCTTCTTTATCTTCACAACTCAGCTTAGTAAACAACGTACTTCCTTTCCAAGATTTTGCAGTGTGATTAAACCAATTTTCTTTCGTCTATAGGACAGAAGTGATTATATTGGATGGTTTTGTTTCCTGCAGCAAAGTAATTTTCTGCATGACCAGCAGTAATGTAATGTGGGAGATTTTAATAAGGGACAATTATTTTTAAAATTAAACTTTAAACAGAGTGCAGATTGTAGTAATACAGCAGAGAAGTGCACAAGATTATCAAGCTCCTTTTAAAACTGTTAACGTTGCAATGCACTCTTCAGTGACGCAGAGTAGCACAAGACTGCCAGAACAACAAAGATTTTTCCACTTTTTCTTTCCTTTTTATTCCCTGCTTCATCCAAACCTTCCTAAAACTTGGACACAGAACGAACAAATTTCCACATTCATAGAGAGAAATCTAAACATTGTTGGAAGTTTTTGTAAAAAATATGGTGTTAGAATAGTGTAAACATCAGAAAACAAAATGCTCAAGTTGGGAACTGTCACATTCCAGCCAACTTTCTCATTTAAGTACATGGATAGCAATCTTCAAATATACGATCAAAACCTTATTTTGCACCCAGAAGCCAGAGGCTGTAGAGAACACATTCAGACACTCTGACAAGATCTCAGTCTGGCCATACATAGCTTCTCAAAGGATGGAGCAATGTGGGTTTTTTTCACTATGTGAGAACGGCACAAATGCACTATGATTAGCATTAGGACCATAGGTTGATCTTTATAACATCCGTGGGTCTTTAACCAGTGCTATCAAAGCTTCTGTTATTTTGTACAGTCAGTAATTTCCAAAATGTGTTTAAAATATGCCCAGTTACTTTTTGTTAGAAGTGGGAAAAGACAGGAAGACATCTTTGATGGAAAAATGTCGTCTTTTCCGATTTTGTGAGCTTGTTCCAAAGCATGAGTCTACTGCAGTGTAATCTTCTCCCTTTTAGTTAGTTTAGATTTGGCAACTTTTATCTGTAAACAGGATATATACAATTGAAGGAGACGAGCAATTATTTATTGGCTAATACATACAGAGCAGATAGTCAGAACTAATGAGTTACTACGGCTTAGCCTAGTTAATGTGCCCGTTAATATGTTCGTAATATGTCTTTGCTGGCCAGTCAGTCTTAGATTAGGAGGCATTGGCCTGTATTGCACTCTGGAATGAGCCAGTGTTCAATGTCAATCGATGTTCAGCATTGCTGTTTCAGTTTCCTGGGCTGTATTTTTTTTTTCTTACTACTGCCTGCTCTTTCACAGCTGTAGTTTTCCTCTTGAATCCTTGAGCTGTTACAATCTCAACTATCTCATCTCTGTCTTTGCTTTACTCTTCTTATCTTGCATGACTCTATCTTATGTACTTTCTTATGTATTCTTTTTCAAAACCTAAGAGGTTTAGTGGTAAACCTGATCCAAGGTCATGCAACTTGATGCATCAGATGTAGGCATTGGATCGCTGACAGCTGAACTGCTGGGCTAATGGATATAGAAGGATTCAGGAAAAAAAAAATCAATAAAAGTGTTTGATAAGTGCAGCAAGATCATTTCTCTTGGTTCTGTTCTCAGAAAATGGCTAAGATGGAATGATTACAATCTCAAAAATTCAGTATATGGCAGAAACTTGTGGAATGTTAAGGATTGAATTCTAGAAACCTAATGTCTAATTACAACTCCTGTCAGGCAGTCCTAATCAGCAGTGCTAGAAATAATGAAGGCCTATTTTGGGGATCACCTCTTGGTGCATGTTTTCATTTGATTCAGATCTGCGTGACAGCTGCCAGACTGGTCAGTACACTACCAATTTGGCTACGAGCATTGGCATGTGTGAGCTGCTAGCACTTTGGCTGAAGATCCAAAGTTCTGTGGCCAGTAACAGACCTTTTCTGGTACAAATTTCATACTGGGAAGAAAGCTATAAAATCCACTCATATAAGCACTGAATAACCTAAGGACAGAATTTGCGTCTGATTCCATATTATCCTGAGCTTGTGAAGGTGAAATGGCTACCACTTTTGTTAATGGCTCTGATTATTCATGATAACATGCAGAGTAACCGAAAATAAAATGAAACTTACCTTTGGATCCTTCAGCAGTTCATCTGGACGGAAAAGTATTTTACAGAACATGGACAATCCGGATCCTGAAAGATTCCCTTAGAGGTCAAGGCTACTGTCATGAGAAAGTTCAGTTAAAATTTTGGGAGATATGTTTTAAAATAAAAGTTAATTGGCCAGATTTAACAATAGGAAACTAGTACTTAATTAATGTTCTAGTAGATTCGTTCAGTTGAGTAGTTCTTTTTTAATCCTTTTCTGTTACTTTCTTTTGCATTATGTGGGTGAATCAGAAATTTTAGGGAACAATAGAATAACAGAGCCATATTTCAAATTCCAGAACACACTTGACAAATAAGAACATATTAAACTGGAATTTGTTGGAGAAACAGCAGAGCAAAACATCATAGTGATTTTGTGGAGACTGGTGTAATTTGAGGCAGAGATACTATTCAGTGAATATGTTTTTACATATAAGACTCTCTGCACGAGTGAGTAGGTTGTGAGAACTGACATAAGACGCAGTGTACAGTTAGCCAGCTGGGAGATGAGAATGTCTAGATCTTAAGACTGATACAGATTGACTCTACATCAGTCTTGTATGTGCTGGATTGCTTTGCAGAAACCTGATTTGTATGAAATGAATGCGTTTCTAAAACCCGGGTAAGGTTTTTTAATTTGCTTTTTTTTTTTAAGTGATTGGATCGTTAAATACCAGGCAAGCTCTTTTTAAAAAAAAAAAAAAAAAAAAAAGTAAAGCTATTACTTCAGAGGCTTCTCATTAATCTAGCTATTGACAAGAATGGATATATCACCACTGGATAATTGTTTCTAAATCAGACTTTACATCATAGAGAATATTGTCAATTACTTATCCCATGTAGTATTTAAAATGGTTGTTAAGAAAAAAACAAACACCACTGGCCCCAATGAAAAGACTTTTTAATGAAGTTGTCAACTTCAATTAACATTGTGAGATTTGCAAAGTCAGAAACGCTGAAAATTTAGTAGGATATATGCACCTATCTCTCAATGATTATTTCAAAATATCTCTCTGTATCTGTTACATCTGATGATGGAACCTCTGGAGTATGAAAATGGATTTTATGGTTAGGAAGACAGTACATTTGAAATATTATTCAGGAGTTTAAATAGAGCTTTTATTTCCTGTCCTAGCTTGAATGATGGCAACATGGAGAAAACCTAGCATCTTCTTCTGACAAAAGTTATACATAACCTGTACAAGGAAAACTTAAAACATAATACCCGTGTTGTTGCCAGATCATGTGAAGTAAAGGGAGAGAATTTCAGACTCCCAAAGAGCTGCCTGATTTGTGTGTCTCCTAAATTACTCTTTCAACAGCTCCAAACAATTTATGCACTTTCATGTTCAAATAAAGAACAGAGCTTTTTAAAGAAATTGTATCAAAGGCATTCCTGTCTCTTAGATTTTTAAAAATATTTTTGTTTCCTCAAACTTTGAACTGGACAATTTTATTACATGCAATTAAGAAATCAAACTATTCTATGAATATTAGGTCACTGCATGTTCACAGCTGTCTTGCATTCCAGTTTTTTATTTGTATCTGATACAAGCTTCAGCTCATGAAAGTACTTTGCCTCAAAGAATGTAAGCACACGCTTAGCTTTGCATGCTGCAAATAGTTGCAGTGATTTCTATGAGACCATTCATGCTTTGAGACCTTAAACAATCTTATGTATTTGCAAAATTGATATGTTAATGTATCTACTATTTCTAGAATGTCCACTTTCATTAAGGAGGTAATAGCTTGTGTTTGTGCTTTGCTATAAATTACACTTATTCATTATTATTCCTTCTATGTATGTACATTTTTCAGAAATTTTAAGGATTGTGAATGAATATTAACAATTACTTTTTAAGATAATACTGAAAAGAAAAAAGTCTTGTCTGGAGTTATTAAGGAGGGAATATATCATTACAAGTCTTGAAGATTAGGGCATTCATCAGTATTTTATCCTTTTGCTGATCAGTCTATTTTCTGAGACTGTGACATTCTAAGTCAAACCTTTTCAACTTATTGTGTATTTTTTTCTCCTTATACTCAATACTTTCCACCAGGCTGATCTAGCACTAGAACAGATTTGCTGTGCCTGACTAAACCCTTAGGGTTGGAATGTGTGTCATTCATAAACTCCCACAATGGAAGAACCCTCAGTGGAGATGGGCAAGGGTGATGCGCCCATGAAGCTCAGAGAATAATGAAAAGAAGCTGACTTTATCTCAGCACAAAGGGGACTGGAGGGTGGCCTTTGTTTTATATAAACAGCTATCAACAGTTGAATGGATCAACTGGTGGTGTAAATGTCTCCCTGAGTTAGCCAGACCAGCATGGGGGGGAGTGAATACTTGGCTCGTCCCAACATAGAGCATAAAAGCTATAGACGACTAGTGAAAGAATTTTGAAGAGAGCAACAGGCTTGAGCTGGCTTCAACCTATGTATTCTTTCCCAGCAACTGGGGACATACAGCATTGTGCCAGTGAGTGTATTTTAGAGACCAGTAATGGGAATCACATTAGGACTGAAATGTGTATTGCAATTGCTACATTTTGCTAAGTCTAACTTATATTTGTATTGTGTTTTCACCATATTTTATATCACTGCTAAATCAGAAACCCTGTATAACATCAACCATCTCCAAATAAGTAAATCTGATATTAAATATGATGTCCTCCATGTGTGGAATGTCTAAAAGAACCTGGTCAGAGAGTATTGGGCTCTGACAATTGCCCAGGGAGGTTCTAGTATCTCCACCTTAGAGACTTTCAAAGCTTGACTAAATAAGGCTCTGAGCAATGTTAGTTCAACTTTTAGTTGAAGTCAGCTTTACTTTTGCATTGGACTAGACCTCCAGAAGGCTTTTCCAACCAGAATTATTCTATGATTCTATTGCTTGCATAGTCAGATCATTTTTTTGTTTGTATGAGAATCCTTTGGGGATTCCCATACATGGGAATGATAGAGTATTTTAAATAGGTGAGAAAATACATTGATATTCAAAGCATTACAGCTGTATTCCATTACTACTTCACAATGAATTGGTAGTTTTATTTGTAAACAGAAATTTGTTGGAAATCTTACACTTTATTAGAAATAGTTTAATACAGGTATTCATCCAGATGAATGGTCTTCATATCCAGATGTGCTTCCTGAAGTTTTCTCAGTACCTGTGTAGGAGCTGATTATCCATCATCTTAATCTTTCCTGCCAGTAGTTATTTGGAACACATTAATCACCCTTGTGAACTAGCAACCAGTAATAAACTGAACAGAAATGTTCAGATACTGTGAATAGCTAAAGGTTATTTCCTTTACACTGTCCTTCAGCTTCTTCCAAACACTTGGTTGCAATTTCAGTTTATATCTCTCCTCTACCTGCAGTATAGTTGCATTATGTGGAGATAATAGCATTTTAAGAAGACAAAGCCTGTTACTTTTTAAGTGAGGATTCCTTCCACCCCTTGAGCACAGTCTATAGAAAGGAATAGTTTCTGTCATGCCAGTAGTTTAGGACCTACTTATGTGTCACCTATAGAAGTGCAATGTTATATGTGTTTGAAGTATACTGATTTCTGTTAGAGTTATTGAAAAAGATAAGAGCCTGCAGAAGTTGGTGTTAGACTCTAATACTTGTGGATGTCAATGAATATTTAACATTCAGCATCATGTTAGGGATCAGTGACACCTCATATCTGATCATGTGAGTAGTGCTTGTCGGCACTCTATTTTTCATGTTGAATATGGCTTTATAGGTTTTTTTCAATTACTTGTACGGTGTCAAATTCCTTCTGGTTCACTGGACATGACATTGTCAAACCAAGTGACATCAGCTGTGATTGTAAGACACCTGCGTAGCTCCTCCCATAGCAGCAGAGTATCAGTGGCCAAATATATTCTGTTGCAGTGCCCAGTTCAGCAAGGAAGCATATCATCCCCAGAAGACTAAAGAAAAAGATGACTGAAATACACTTGTAAAAATTCTGGAAATTGTTACTTTTAATGGTAGCTTACTATTTTCTTAAACATTTCACAGAAGTCACATTTTCCCCTATCAGGCCTCATTTCCCCAGAAAATGAGGAAGAAGAAAGGTTCTTCAGAAGTTTCCATTCTCCTTTTTTATACAGTACTTACATCACTTAGCTTTGCTTTTTAAGATGAAGCCATGGCATTTGCAGTCATTTATCTAGATGCAGGTGAGGAAAGCCAGTGGACTGTTAGTCTTTGACAGGCGTGTTTTGAGCAGACTTAGGGAAATTATCAACATTTTACAATTATAAATTAATTTTCCATCACTGATGAAATCTCATTTTCCCTCTTATGCAGCCTTTCACTGGTAAGTACAGATTTATCTCCCTCTGCATATAGCTTCTCAGTCATGATGGCAGTGTTTTGTGTGCTTTTATGGGCAACTTTCTCCAGAGAGTTTGAGTTCATACTATGCCTTTATGTGCATTTTTCTAGTGTTAGGAAAAGACTTTCATACAGTGTTTTGATTTCCTTTTTTCAGGTATACAGGGAGATTATATTGTTACCCTTGTTATTGTTATATTTTCCTCAGAAAATAAACGGTATGGAGTAGAAACATGAAAATTTTAAATTATGCCAGATTCTGTACTGCAGTGACTATAAACCTTTGAATGCTTTGAGGCTTGTGGAATTGATGTACAACAGCGGGAGCTTATAGCATATTTAGAGCTTTTAATGGAAGCACCACAAATAAACCACTACAAAAATTATTTATCTAAATTAAGTGAGGTTTTACGATGACTGATAAATAGTATCACAGTAACAGGTAGTGTAATGGTTTCTTATGGGATTATCTGTTCTAAACTTTTGTGGTGCAAAAGAAGCAGACATGTTATCCCAGCATTGTGATATATTACCAAAAAAAAAAAAAAATTTTCCAACCTATCTGTCATAAGTTTGTAGTGAAGGAATGCTAAGCATTCCCTTAGTAGTCTGCTCCAAAACTTCATGCCTTTAGCAGTATCTTCATATGAACATAGTTACTCCCAGACCCATTTGTAGCTAGTCCTTGTCTTGTATCTGATACTGGCCAGCACCATTTCAAAATAAGCACCGAAGACTTCAGAACAGGCAGGTGTGGGATAATAACCTCCCAGCCACATGCCATGTTATTTTAATATTTGCTAATCAGAGATGAAATGATAAAAAATGCAGTGCAAAGTCTAATAACCTTTCTAGTGGTTTTGCAACCAAGATCTCTTATAATTCCTGTTACTATCCAGATAAATCTCCATAAGTACTTATTATTTTACTGTTTGCAGCAGTCCCGTGATCACAGTGTTAGGGAGAAAACAAGCATGCTGCAGAAGTTCCTTCTTCCAGAATTTAAAGTATCAGTATAAAACAGGGGACAGCACTTTGATGCAACCACTCTGAACAAAGTAACAGATGATTTGTTTCATTTCCACAAGTTCTATACAGAGAGAAAGGCCATTTGAAAGTTTAATGGAAGTGTTAGTGCCTAAGTGATAACTTGCAGCAGAAATACATAGAAGGAAAATGTGGAAATCACTTAGTAAGTGTCAAAACTATAATTTGCTCCTTCCTCTTGATACACTGCACATAGTTTATCTACTCCACCGCTCTTATGCAGTATAAAGAACAAAAGTTCAGGGCATAACAGATTAATGAGACATTTGTAGCAATATAAATGAGGAGGTTAGGAAATTTACATTACTGTAAGCTACAAGATGGATTAATGTAATTTCTGTTTGCAGCCTCAGATTTAATTCATCAGTGTTTCCAGGAGAAAATGCATTATTGGGAACATGCTTTGAGAGAATTTTGGAGTATGGTTATATTAGGAGTGTATAACTGGAGACATTTATTATAAATACAGAGCTTAATTCTGTAAAATGTTGAACAGTTTCCTAATGGAATATAGCTTTTCTTTGACAGGTCTTCAAATATGTAAAACCGAAGTATGAAACTACAGGTGGTAAAAATTGCAGAATTCTAAAAATGCATTTTATTTCCTTCATCATATTTATACGACTACCTTGATTGCTTTTCTGAAACTTTGATTTGAATGTTTTCTGTCTTAATCTTCTCAAATTATCAAATTAAAGTAAATTAACCCCCCCCAAATAAAAATACATTTTTTATTATGAGGTACAATAAGACAGTCATAACACGCTGCTGACACTTAGCTGTATGATAAGCCTCAATTTAGAAGAGGATTTAAGAACAGATTTAAATAATTTGCTGGATAGGAATGGATTTATATACATGTGTAAATGTCATTGTTATTTTTCTCTCTTGATCTTTTAGTATATTAGACCTGAATACTATTACTTTAAGTATTTTGACAGCCTTTGTGATTATTCTCTTTTGTAGCAAGAAACACCTGAAATGAGGCAAAACTGCAGTTTGGTACTATAAAAACCAATTTATTTAACATATGAATACAGTTAAAATGGTAAAAGTGTCCTTATTTTAGGGAATTCATACTTGTGTAAAAGGTAAGGAGAAAAATAACCTATCTGTGAAGAGAACTAGGCCCTTTCTTGGCCACTTTCTTTCCATTTGTCTCTACCTCCCAAACTGCAACTCTGTGGCAGCCCTTCCTGTAGTACCTGCCTCTTTAAACCAGCTCTGTCAGTTTAAGCCCTTTTATATAAATATAAATGTCATCTGCAGTAAGGGTGATTCTATCATTTCTGTGCTGTTAGCAAATTAAATGATTAAACAATATAGTCAGACCATTATGAAATATAAGACAGGCAAGCTCAAAAAGTCCAAAGATGGTATTTAACCAAAAATGAATGAATGAATAAATTAGGTCCTGGAGCTTTTCTCTTTTCTTCCTGGGCAAAGTTAACACAACAGCAGAAGTAGAAGTTTGTGATGGGATAGGGAAAGCGAAAACTCTATGCTACATTTAGATTCATTGTGTTATCTCTCCAGGCAGTGAGTGAGGAAAAGAAAATACTAGAGAAATCTGGGTTTTATTGCCAAGATCTTGAGGTATTGCTATGTATATTTCTTATTTGTGAGCAAAGTAACAGTAACTTTTTAATGATATATGGGTATAGGAAACCAGACTTTTGAGTGCCACTAAGTGAGTGTGCCTCTCCACGTAACCTCTCAAAAATCTAAGTTTTGGGTTTTTTGGTTTGGGCTTGGTTTTGTTTTTTTTTTTTTTTGTCATTAAAATAACAGTTTCACGTAGTTACTTTTGGTATGCAAAAAACAAGATCTAGAAAGATCTGGAAAAAGGAACATGACTGTTGTTATGCACAAAAAGCCTAAATGGAAATTAATGTTTTAGTGTACTTTCTTCTAGATGAAATGCTAAAAGATTTTCTTCAAAGTTTATCTTAAGTAAAAATAGTAGAAAAATCTTTTGGATGATTGTGTTGTATGTTTGCAATATTTTTTTCTTTTGCCCCTTTCCCTGTGTTACTAAAATGAACAAATAAACAGAAACCCCTGTAAGCATCCAGGTTCTTTAAAAATCTGAAGTCTTTTATACAATCTAAATCAAGATGTATAATTCTCTAAAATATTGTCTGTGGTTACTTTTTATTGCAGCCTTTCAACAAGAAGGAGAGCTGTGCAATCTAAAATTTCTATATAAGACTCTGGTGCTGCTGGCAGTTTTAAGCAGAAATGCTGGTCAGAGGAAACACTGTAAGTTAAAAATTTTCTATAATTTGGACAGGAATAAAAATGAGACCTTATGCTGGTGACTCACAGGTTTGATCATAAATTACAGTTTCCAAAGGAGTAACGTAAGGCAAGGCAAGACCTTGTCATATACAGTAAATATCTTTCCAAGTTTATGCCAATTGTTAAGAAATTCTTTGAAAAGTGGAAGCCCTAATGACATCAAAACTCTTGGAAGGGAGGAGACTGCTTTTGTGCTAAGAATTTAATCAAAATGACAGCGTTTTATCATTGTAGAGATCTTAGCTGATTTCTCCCTACCTATCAGCTTTCAAAATGAACAGAAATAGATACAGCAATGCCTTTGGGAAAGGGTGTGGTGCTTCTGCAACACTTCTTCCTCTGAAAGAGAGTTACTAAGAGAGAGAGAGAGGAAGATAAATGTAAGGGGGGGAGGAAGGGGGCAGGCATTTTGCACTATTTTTGAATCACACATAAGGCATGGATGGCTAAACATCCTGGGACTGTGATTTCAGTTCTGAAAAGGGAAAACAATGTTCCTCACAAAGGGAACTGATATGCATCACTGCCCTATTTTGCACATCCTTTTTCCTAGTGTAGTCTTTGAAGTGAGGTAAGGAGAGACAGTGTACCCCTATGCTTTTTTTTAATCAGCTAATTTTTAACAGACAGGAAGCAATGGGCAGGGTTAAGGATGCTTCTGGCACAACTGTTGTACTCGTTCTATCCTTCCTTCTGTGGCTATATTTCAGTGTAGAGAGCCTTAGGCTAATCATTGAACAAATTTAAACCTACAAGAATAAATTTAGCATAGTCAGCTTTGAAATCTTTCTTCTGATTGTAGTAATCTACATCTTAAGGATGTGAATTCTAAGATGACTTCCAGTTACTTGTCCTCTTCCCTAAGTATCAGCATGATCCTTCTCACTTCCTGTGAGAAGTTCTAGTAACAAAAAAACCCAAGACTTGTACTATTTCCAGACAAGGACATAAGTTTTCGCTGGTTTCCTATACAGACGTAATTTCCATCCTTTTTGCATACCCTTTGGGTCTTTTTTAATTTTTTTACCTCAGTGTTTTAATTTTAAACTTCAAAGATATGGGACTGGCAGCCTTATAAGAAAACAATTATACTCCATCTTAAAACTATGCTTACCCTTCTATGCCCTCCCATTTCTGTTGTTGATCTACTCAAGAAGTGGTGTTCAGATATTTACTCCCCCACTCTGTCCCAATTTCCAGGCTAATTTGTGGCCACCTGGTATTAGTAAACCCTGTTTAGAACATCAACATCACGCAGGTCAACAACGATTTTTGCCAACTGTTTTTAACCTTTAAAGAAGAGCTTATGTCAATGTGGCTCTTTGCAGTTATCCAACAGACCATTACATTCTCTTAAGGTATGTTCCTATTGTCTTTAAATGTTCTATAGAATAAAATTGCTCTTAATTAAGACTTTAAGAATCTTGTATAAGCCCTATCTAAATGCCCTTATTTTAGTCATTCCATAAAATTATGCTGATGTAAGAAAGATTGTACTGGGTTAATCAATTTTGTTTTCTAACACTGGCAAAGAAGGAGTACATAGTGAAGGGTATAGCAACTGCAAGAGGCTAGCATCCCATTCTTTTTTCATACCTTCCCAGCTTCCAGCAGTCAGTGGTGGAAGGATCTCCTGAGTTTCATTCCTGTATTTATTGTCAGGAGACCTAGAAATTTATGTAGGAATTATTGTTGCACACCACCCGGCAGTTGGCCATATTCAAGACAGCATTCTGAACGAGTTATTTCAGTGAGTGTGGTGGGTTTTGCTTGACTTAAGAGTAGGTCATGAAACACACAACTTACCAACACCAGGTGGTATCACCAGGGTAATGAAGATTTTGGGATAGGTGGCCAGACACCCCTTCAGTCATCTCTTTTCTTTATACACAAGTATTCTATAACCAGAACAAGCCTTTTTTAAATCTTCTTTTGAGACTGAGGATCATAACTGCAATATTCAAAACATGGGCACATCATAGATATGTATTTATGCACATTCCAGTTTTGACTTTATTCCTTTTCTAGTAACTCCTAAAACTCTAATTGTGCTTTGTTTTGTTGTTTTTTTTTTTTTACTACAGCTGAACTGTATTTGATGATCTTCATTCCTAATATACGGTACTATTGAAATATTGTCTCTTGAATCGGTTGTTTCTTGTCTTGGGTGTGGGAGAGAGTAAAGAATTTGAGATGAATCCCTCTCCTTCTCCCCCTCCCCCTCTCCTCAGCTTTTTGTATCATCCTCGAGTTTTGGTGACTGATAATTTTTTGATGTTACTTGCACTGATTTGCATCTCCACCTCTTTACCAATGACAATTAACAAAACTTAAAATACAGATAGCCTTGTCCCTTTGTGGGAATGACCAAAATAAAAGTGTCATTCCACGTACCTGTGGGAAGGAAGGAAAGAAGGAAAGAAGACTAGCTAAGATGACCTTAATTTTAAGGGTCAATTTTAAATTTATAAGGTGCATAACCTGTAGAGGGGGCATGACTTGTGGTTTGTTTAAAATGCCATGGTGTGCTGGTTTTGGCTGGGATAGAGTTAATTTTCTTCATAGTAACTGGTATGGGGCTATGTTTTGGATTTGTGCTGGAAACAGTGTTGATAGCACAGCGATGTTTTGGTTATTGCTGAGCAGTGCTTGCCCAGAGTCAAGGGCTTTTCTGCTTCTCACCCCACCCCACCAGCGAGGAGGCTGGGGGGGCAACAAGGAGTTGGGAGGGGACACAGCTGGGACAGCTGACCCCAACTGACCCAAGGGATATTCCAGACCATAGGACATCATGCTCAGCATATAAAGCTGGGGGAAGAAGAAGGAAAGGGGGGACATTCGGAGTGATGACGTTTGTCTTCCCAAGTCACCGTTACTTAGCGTGCTGGAGCCCAGCTTTCCTGGAGATGGCTGAACACCTGCCTGCCCATGCGAAGTGGGGAATGAATTCCTCACTTTGCTTTGCTTGCGTGTGCAGCTTTTGCTTTCCCTATTAAAGTGTCTTTATCTCATCCTACGAGTTTTCTCATTTTTACTCTTCTGATTCTCTCCCCCATCCTACTGTGAGGGAGGTGAGTGAGCGGCTGCTTGGTGCTTGGTTGCTGGCTGGGGTTAAACTATGACACGTGGAGATGCTAGACTTCAGTGATACAGAAACATCTGCTATTGAGATTTTGTAAAAAGAGGTGCCCTTTGGATAGATTACCATGTTGCTTATCTATGTGTGTGCCGATTTCTCCAAAGAATATTGGTGAATAGCGCAGGAAAATCTTCCCTTTATAAAGGTTCCTCTGATTATTCCCCCTCATATTCCCATTACACTTTATCTTTTTACAACTCGTTAGAAATGCAAGTCATATTGCAGAGAAACTCAATCCTCTCTTTCTTTTGCTAACTATTTGCATAACTGAATCGACTTATTTTTCTTCATAGAGAGCTAATGTTTTAGGCTTGTCTACATTAGGAAAATAGGTCATATTTTGAAAAAGTTAAATTATTAATGGTTCAAATAGCATGAAAAGCAGAAGGAAAAATGCTAATGAAATCTTGGTATGTTTCAATACCAGGGGAAACTAAAGCAAACTCAGCTTAAAGGCATAATATTGCTGGACTCAAAATCATTATAAAAACATGAGTAGAAATGAAAAAAATAATTTGAAGAGTCAGGATATGAAGAAAAAATATTTCAATTGAGAGAAAATTCTGTAAAATAATAATGTAGAAAAAATGCTAGTAATTTGAGCATTTGTTTTTGCATGATATGTGTGTATTTGTCTCTCTTTAAATACAGAGTAGCAGAGCAGCAAAAGTCCCCAAATTTGCGGCTTCTCCTGGAGAAGGTATTGTGTGAAGAGATCAAGAAGTAGTAGGCAAACCACACCAAAAGCAGTGGAAAATATCCAAGTTCATCAGTCCCTAAAGCAAGCTCCATTGCTCTGTGGGTATAATGCTGGGACAGGGGTAGGTGCATGCCACGCTGCTGGATCCGGCTGCTTGGACGTGAGCAGCCACTGCTTCATGGAGGAGCTGGCTGGGGAAACCACAGGAGGAGAAACAGCCTCACATGGAGTTTTCCTCTTAAAGGGCTGAGGGATACTATATGTGGTGGAGAAAGACAAAATTGAGAAGAGGCATCTGGCATTGCTAAATAGCTTGGTGTCAGGGCCCTGACAACAGATAAGCCAGAATACTAAGCATTTTTAAATTGTTGATAAACACAAATCTTTCTACAACTGAACCACCAAAATTCTAACCACATGCACTCCTCCCACAGGACACGGGGGGGTACAGGCTGGGTGCTACCTGCTCATGGCCTCCCATGGGGAGGCTGTGCTGTGTAGCATAGACAGAGGTTACAGTGCCAGCAGGATGAGTATTGCCATTTCTACTCTAAGGTATCTTCCTCTCCTGTGTTACAAATTTTTGTTTCTTCCACATTTCTCAGGTGAATTTATTTCCAAAGTATGTTTGAGATTTCCCAGATACTGTTTAATTTGGCTGATGTTTGTCTTCCTCTTTATCGCCATCAGAGGCTGATGGTTCTCAGCCATGGCATTTCATATGATCAGTTTTGGGCAAGCACCCTCCTGACAGCTTTGTGCATTTGATCTGCATGCACATACTGTCTATGCTCATTCTAATCCTACCCATGTTGTTACTCAGTGGATTTGCCAAGGGTGGGCTGTGTGAGTATGCCCACACCAGTGAAGAATTCAGGATGCTGACAACTCAGCATAATAATACCCACATCTGTTCTTGAGGAGCGTAAGGTTGGTGATCATAACAACAGAGAAAGAGGTAGGTACAGTGAAACCTGCTGGAAAGGACATTTCTAGTCTTATTGTTGAGAACTAACAATACTTGGAGAATTTCTTGTAAAGAGAATAATAAATAACTCTTTGAACAGATTGTTGATAGTTTACTTAGAGTGTCAATACATTTGTGGCTTTGCATGTAAGCTGTACTTCTTTATCCCATGTAGATTGCATGGGGTGTTTGATATGGTACCTCCACCTGTAGGTGTAATCCGGATGCATCACAGGATGAAAAGTGCTTTAAAATACTTCGACCAAAGTATTTAAAAAAACAAAAAATCGGGAACGAAATGGTTGAACTGCTGTCTGTGACATATATAACACATCTCCCTTGAGACTAGTTTACTTCTAGAAGACTGAACGGTAGAAAAAGTGATGCCGATTTTCACAGAGGATTCCAGGGGAGATTAGTCAAGCACATAAATGCACTGAGGAAATTAATTGAAAAAGATACCATACTAAGCTCAAAGATACTAAGCAGCCATGGAACATCTGTGAGTTTTGGGTGCTGATATGTAATTTCACTAAAAATGATGGTTTGACAACTTTATAACAATCTTATTATGTAAATAATGGATTAGAAAATTTTTTTCATACTTTGTCTCAGTACAAATGCATGTTAACCTCTTAAGTGGTATTCTCCAGTGTATGTGTGCAGGGGAACAAATCACTAGATCTTTTATTTCATACTGTGGCTAAAACACATTACTGACAGTCATATGCGATCAAATCTTAAAAACAGTAACTTGATTTGTGTACTTTAGCAAGTAGATCTATTCTAAGCACAATTCTTAGCCTTAAATCCACGGTCAGTGCAGAGCACCAAATGTTCTTGAAAAGTTATTTGGAGGACAAAAGAAAAAAGCCCTAATGAGCATTTTATTTGGGCGCTCTAATCACTCTCTGGCAGCCTTCAAGGGCTACTGCTTGTACTCCACTGATGACATACAGGAACTTTGGTGGATTTCAGGCCATTGTCATAAAGCATCCCGTGCTTTATCAAAATACTACGTATCATCTGAGGAATGTACGGAGACACACAACATCTCTCACTCTTGATATTTATCCCCCCTCCGCCCTTCTTCAGGAATTGTTGCATTGGCATTTTTACATATAGGTATGAGTACAGTGCCCTTTTTCCAATAGAGGCTATGAATCAAAGAGAAATATCTTGCATTTGCAACAACAGCTGTGTAGTTCTTAGTGGAAGAATGAGTTCCGTAGGTTTGGATTCTCCCTGCTCCCAGACACTTTTCTTTATCCACAGTGCAGTCGTGGAGCCCCTTCCAGCCTAGGAGTTATGTTGTTGCCACTGCTTGTAAGAAGCCACAGGTTTTGTGCTAGTTATGCTAACTGCACAGGTCTCAGGACCTGTCAAGCTTCGTCTGGACTTGGCCTGCTTACAGATTTGTTTTAGCTGTAACAGCAACTGTGTAATGATCAGGTAACTATCAACTATCTTGTTTTAGTTTTTGTTTAGCCTTGTACTGTTGTGTGGAATAACAGTAATTGCTATTATATGTTTGTAGCTAATAGACAATAATAACAACTCGTTATTCTGTGTAAAATGAGCCACGTATAGCCTTAGAATAGAATGCAGAATAGAGGGATACAGCTATGGGGTGACAGCAGAAGCCTATAATGTACAGGTAAAGGTGACAGCCCCAGGGCTATAAACAAGTTGCCAATGCCCAGTATTGTTCAGAAGGAGAACGTTGCCTTGGAAGCTGGGCAAAACCAGTTTCAGGGATAACAAAGGGAACAAAGTATCAACCTAAGCAGCACACACCTTAGTAAATCTGGGTGCAATGTGGAGTTGCAAAGCAGTGTGGGGGGGGAAACGGCAAGGTGGAGCACATCAGCAAACAAAATGACACAAAACATGCTAAAGTGACAAAGAAGAAACCCTCAACATCGTACACCTGCTGCAGAAGGACTTGTCCTTGAAAACACTTTGAGTGTAACAAACTGATGGGAATTCAAGAAAACCAGTAAGTAATTCAGATGCAACAAATCAGTAACAACGGTTCAGCTTTGCACATAAAGTAGGATGCTGCTTTGTACTGCAGCAGCTGAGTTAAAAAGCCCCAGTTCTTATTCTAGAACATTAGTGGTTTTTGTTTTTTTTTTTTTTTTTTCATTTTAGATGTCCTAGCAGCACAGAGTATTCTATGGAAAGTCGTATATATATGGAAATACTGGGTATGAAGGACTGGATAGTAAAATCACATGAGGGAAGGAAAAAATACCGTTGCTTTTTCAAGTTTTACTTGTACAGTAACTTCTGCCTCCTTGAACCACTAGAATTAAATACCATTTGAAGTAGACTCTGCAGATTTTCACAGTGCTATTCTAATTTATTTCATGATCTATGGGTAAGGGGGAAAAAATCCAGACACTTCATCCACTGCTAGCACAAAAAGTAGTTTGGTAAAATAAAACTAGTGTGAATAAGAAAGGTTCACTTTATTTTTACATTTGTATATGTTTGGATTTGTAATGTTTGGAATCTAAAGTACTTATTTCAGCATAACTTTCTATGCAGATTCTATCACTTTCACAGAATTAACCCTGAACTTTACCAAATTCATGGAGACAGTTATTTGAAATTCCCCAGAAGATTCAAATGCCTTCCTAACTGTATTGTTAAGTCTGTATGCACATACTCCCCATGTGCTGTGAAGAGCAAAGTAGAAGTATATGTTAATTCAGGTTTACACTGTGTTAGAATGGCTTACAGGTATTTCAGCAAGAGGTTTTATAGGCATACCTTCCCAGGAGTAAATTGCTATTTTGCCTAGGGTGGAATAAAGTCTAAATCAATTTTTTTAGTACCTCTTCCCTCTCCCCAGTTTTTTTCCTTGTAGGTTTTGGGAGATTAGACTGGTTGGGAACAAAATGTTTCTTTTGAATTATTTTTTAGTATATTTATGTGTTTTCAAGTTTTGTGATAGCATTAGTAGGTGTTAACTGTGGAATACTCTTTTAGCTGTATTGGGAGCATTACACATAACGTGCTTGTTCCTAGAAGATGTTCATAGCATTTCAAAACATTGACCTATATATTCAAATGTATTCCTATGATAATTATTGATCATATTACACATTCAAAGGATCTAGATTTCATTTTTCACATATCCCTTGAAATTTTTAATAATTAAACTGGTAAACGCTTAGACTGCTGATTATGGAAAGTTGTGATCTTAAAAGCCTTCTGCATGATAGTACTATTAGATGGAGCTAGGTGTAACTTTTTAGGAACAAAATGCTTTTAAAATTACGTATTCACTGACTCAGTGTCTTGGGAATATTTCTTAGGTGCAGGATGGGATCTGAGAGAGTGAGCTACTTGCAATTTAGAATTCCAAAAAGCCTGAAGATCAGTGAACAATTCCACAGGAAACACTTAAAAAGAAATCTGCATCCAGATTATATAGTTAATAGAGTCTTTATGTGTTTGGGACATCAATTTTGGTCTCAGCCTTGTGTGACAACTGATTGGCCAGTTGCAGCTGACTCCAGCAGAATTGTGACATTATGCTGAATTCATCACCTCTTACAGCCCATCTCAAGATCAGTGGAGTAGCAGGCTGCTCTGCCTGGGGTTCAGCAGCCAGTCTCTACCACTATTAGAAAGGAGCATATACTAAATGAGTCTGATTTCAGTCTATTCCTGTGATGCACAAGGATTTGGGATGTTAGACTGCTAGTCTCTAAACAGAAATGTTGGTGGCAGTGCCCATATGCATGTGATAAGGCATTTAGAAGAAAAAGCAGCTGATACCTGTTGTATCTAGCAAGTAAACTCAATCTTTTTTAAAGCAAAAGGGGTTACTCATGATATGCTATGTACTGTCCAGATTAAATAGGTGGCTTTTTTTTTTCCCCTCCCTTGTTGAGTAGGAGATATCTCTGCCTTTCCTGTTTTCTAGCTCAATGTGCTATGATCTCCTGCAGACTGCAAAGCTTACCCCTTAGATGGGACATTGCTGTAAACTTTATTCAGTAAATTTCCCTGAAAAATTATAAAATTTTTAGGTGCCACTTGTAAGTGCGAGAGACAAAACCAAGCAGTTTAAGAACTTTGGCAGGAAAGGATAAAATATAAGTTCTTTTAAAGAACTCACAAAAGTTTTTGCAAGGTTTTTGTGTATGGGTATAAATGTGGACTATTTGGAGGAAACAAACAGGATGCGCCTGGAGAAGATGGGTGATGTAGGCTATGCAACATAGTTGTCCAAGAGCATTCTGTGATGACTGCTTTTGGATAATTCATTGCAAAAACTGTGTCAATAGTGTTGTCAGCTCATGCATGAAGTACTAAAAGCTTTGTAGTTATGTCACGGATCAATTCCCATATGTGGAGATGATCAGTGAAGGAAGAATTACTTAGCATTTCTGAAAGAAAGCTAAGATACCAAACAACATTTCAAAAGCATCTGTCTCAGCTTCAGTTTACAAGTCCCAGCTCTCATAGTCAAGGGTAAGACAAGTCTCAACTTGCTTTGTAAACTTACTGCTGGATAGCTACCCTGTACTTCCTTCTTCTCTCTGCAGTACCTGATAAAAAAAATTATCACTTTTGCTGAAAGAAGTATTTTTGGTTCAGGGAATCATTGAACCACCAATCTAGTGAGCTCTCAAAATCTTGGAAGAGTTTTTAATTGCCCCTAATTTGTAACATTTAGGAACTAGAGATTCAAGGATCCTAATAAAGAAATAGGCTAAGTCTTATATTACCTATTGAGTTGTAGAGCTAATTGATGCAGATCAGTCCCACAATTCATATCTCAACACTAGCTGGACAACTGGAGGACTAGTTGTATGAGTTCATCATTAGGAAGTCATAATGACAATAACTTTTCCCATCCAGTTTATTGGATCAGAACCTGCCTTATCATCACTGTATTGGAGAGGGGCTAGAAAAACTTCAGGTTAGGAGGTTTCCTCTGTCTGAAGATCCTTAGGCATGTGCTCACAGGCTATTCACTCGGGTCTGATGGAACTTGGTAAATCTGAATGCCTTGCCCAAACTCTAAAGAAGTTTAAAAATATAATTTATAAAATTGCTTATAGGGAAATCTTTGTTACTGGAGGACCAAGAGTGAGGAGTTTAAGACACTGAGGTATCGATGACTACAAACCAGAAAAGGTAAAGCTTCTCAGGAAAGACTACACTGCATAAATTTCTGAGACTTCCTCATGCCTATGTGTATATGCTAAGCTTTCCATACCTTTAAAAGTGTGGTCCCTCTTCTTCCAATGTTAAGACAACCGTAACTATTCAAAGCAGCATTCATCTTGTTTCTGAGGAACAGAGAAGCAACTTTTTTTTTATTGGACTTTTCAATTTTTAATGCTTGTCTGTGTAGCCTTACTAACCTTACAAAATCTCTTATTAAGAAAAAAAAAATAACTTACGTGCTGACAGAACTTTGTTTTGTAGTTTTCCAAGACATTGTCTTTTATTGGTTCTGCTCAGATACCTTCAGTTGTGCTGTCTGATTTCTGGTTCTTTCCAATAGTTCTGTTTTGCAGTATTTAGATACAAGCACTTCTTTTCTCTGAAGAAGCTGGGTCTTTGCTGGTGGTCTAGCTTATTTAATAATAACAAGAAGTAACAAGGAGCATCTTTATGGAAAAGAATTGCCTTGTTTCCCATATTATCTCATTGCATACATGTATGTTGCCTTGTAGCTGAGTTCCAACTCATGTGTCAAAGCTATTCCTGTCCTCTGGTTTCTTGTTTAGAATTTTTCCCAAAATGTTTGTAATAGTAGGATAACTATAGTCATTAACAGAGGTGATTACATAGTCTTACTTTAAAATTTGTTTTAAGTTTCCTGTTAGTGTTTGAGATGACATTTTAAGAATCCTGTCCTACACTTTCTCCCTTCCAGAATATTCCTTTAACACTCTTAGTATCTCTTTCCACAGATCTACTTGGCTGTAGATATAGGTTCAATTTTCTACAAAACATTCAAATTCAGAGTAGTTCTGAAGTTGTTTCATTACCCATAATTCTTGTGATTCATGTCCTCTGACATTTTTCCTCTATTATCCACATTTATGCTAATAACAGTATTTCCATAAAAGCAGAACAATAATTAAGAGCCAGTATGGAACTTTTTCCCACATAGTTTTTTACTAATTTTAGGCTATTGATTTAGAGATTTGAGCATCTTCAGAGTCATAACATGAAACTGTGGTCGTTGTTCTACTACTGCTTTATTTTTGAATAGCGCCGACATTATTTATTTTATTTGTGAAATTTGCCTACTTGCAAGGGAAAAGACAAGTTATTGCTTGTTTATCTTTTTTTTATTTCTTGCCACTTATTTTCTGTCTTCATAGACTCCTACTTGACAGTAAAACATTTTTCAATAAAATTCGTGTCAAACTAGATATGTAACTAATTACTCTTGTTTATAGAATATTAGATAATAGACTTATTTTTCTTCAGCAGTTATGGAATTACCTTGTTTTCCATTTACATCTTTCTCTTTCCTGCTGTTATTAAGCAGTGTATGATATGATCATAGCTGTGTTCAGTATGATTAGATTTTTATTTTCATGCCCTTTATTGTATGTTCAGACATCACACTAACTTGCAGTTCTAAAGAAATAAGGGTTTCTGTTATATTCAGAGTAGTATTATAGTTAGAATTAATATAGTTAACAGAGGTTGTTCCCTGGAAAGTTCTCACAAAGTATTTTTCACTGTGAACTCTTTCTATAGTCTCTTTCCTTATACCTTTAGATCGTCAGGCTCTCCTGACTCCTCTTTCTTAAAAAAAAAAAACAACTACAAAAAACCACTCCAAACAAAACAAACACACCCCCCCCCCCCCCGCCCCCAACTAAACCCAACAGCTTTTGTCACAAAAATGAGAACTTAATAGGTCTCTTTCCTTGAAATTAATTCTGAGTGCATTGTTCAGGCTTCTCCCTGGTTTAAATTTCATCTTGCCTCTCTGTTTCTGTGGTTTTACAAGTAGCTAGCTGGTAAGCTGTTTTCCCCGTCCTTCTGTGTGGTAACTACTCATTCCAGTACCATGGATTTTTTTCTATACAACACGCAAATGCCATGGATGGAACGAATCGGGATGCCTTAAAAGGGGAATGTATGTGTTGAAGTTCTTCATTAGACTGGTCAGCTGGTTTCAGTGAGAGCAGTGTCCTCCATCTCACACCGACTGTTGAAATCCCATCTCCTGGTCTTTCAGCTATAAAGTTAATTATTGTCATTTGCCACTCTAGCCTGGAATGCTGTAGATTTCAGTGTTGCTAGCCTTCTGCTTCTGCCATCTGTATGGTTTGTGACGGTATACAACCTGCAGGAGTCATGTCTTTACATTGTGCTTTGATATTATATAAAAAGCTGCTGATACCTTTTTTGTGGTGGTTGTTATACAGTAGTTGTTACAGAAGTCTGACAAGGAACCACATCTACATTTTCCTAGCAAACTGTAATTTTTTTGCTTCTGAGACCTTGAGGGGAGAGGGGCAGGACAGGAAACAACAACTATTTTGCTTTGTTTTTTTTAAAGGATGTTTATATCTATGTCAGATATTTACCAATGTGTATATTGGGTCTGTTTGTCTGCTATCTAAGTGAATACACATGAAAATACATATCCTTTGCACTGGCCTGTTCAGATGTGGTTTTTTCCACTTATTATTTGTGGTGCAGATTATTCTCCCCTAAGTATGTCCCAGGCAAATCTTTCTCATGATTCTCTTCTGGTATTTCTCATTCAGCATACTGAAGTTCAAAATTCTTTAGAAGAATTTTGTATTTTTCTTGGACCAGAAAGCAAACTTTTTCCTGTCAGAAAGATAGAAGCCACTTTTGGGTTTTTACTTGTCTCCCTATAGCCTGTCATTCCTGTCCTATTGAAACAACTAATACTTACTTTAAATTTAATTCAATGCATGCTATTATAGCATTGGGATTTTACGATTTTATTGGTAGCTTCTCTACCTACCACAGTACTACCTAATTTAACTTTTATAACTTCCTTTTTACTTTATGAAATGTTACCTGTGCCTACTCCTAACAAGAGAAAACAATTCATCTTTGAAAAGTATATAAATCTGTTTGGGACAAGGTTGGAAAATACCTGGGAATAATTCTAAGAATGTGATTGTCTCTGCCTTCAATTCTGCATTAAAGTAGGCAGTAATGCATAGAATTAAATTAAAGGAGACTGGAAAGCTTAAGAACTACAAATACAAATAGATATTTCAGGAATTGGTTGGAGGAATTACCTCTCTTCACTGGGTATCAGAAAAGATTTAATGTGTCAGAATTATAACAAAAGGGAAAATGTATGGCTGAGTAAGGAAACGCCATCACTGGAAAAAATGCTGACAGAGTAGGTAGTTACACTTATGAGGAATATATTTCAAATAGTGTAGTCTGTTTCTCCCCATCTCAGAGGTAGGGCATAAATCAGATGTGTCTAAACTAAAGATGAAGAATTCATACTTAGGAAATATGCACACAAGACTCTAAACCTATTCCTGTAAGTTCTATCTTGCCTTGCATTCTTCTTGTGTCTTTTTGGAAAAAAAACCCAACCAAACCAAAAAAACCCAAAACACGTATCAGTAGCTGTTTAAGGTCTCATTATGGAGACCTACTGTCCCTTTAGGTTGCTGTTGGAGTAACTGAGTTAATCTGGGCTGTTTTGCTGAAGGTCCTATCCTTCCCCTGGGAGCAGGGGGAAGTGTGGAATTTCCCATTGTAGGAAAGCAAAGCCTGAATACAACAGTCAAGATGTTCATTTGGTGAGAACTTGAGAAAGAATGGTGCTATAACTAGCCTGGTGGTTGTGGCTCTTGTATCCCATCATGTAGTTTTAGGTGAATATTTTGTTGTTTTGCTGTATAGTAAGTTATGAAAGTTCTGTTCTGTATAAATTTGTGCCATGTCTGGCAAAAACTTACGTTTAGAAAAGCAGTACAGTCTGCATGGATGAATTATTAATTTTGTTCTTAAACATTTCTGAATGGAAGTGCTAGAATAGGTGGGATAAATTTGCTTCTTTTCTGTTCCATTCAATAATTTTTTATTGGCATGATGAGTTTTAAAATCTGGCAAACTCGGTGTAATATGACCCTCCTTTGAATGGAATTTTTAGTCATACTTAGGGTCATCCTCAAGGATGACAGAAGCAGCTTGCCATATAGTTAATATTAGCTCATCTATAGCATGTATCTTCAGTGTTCTTGATTCATGTTTTAATGATTTGATCAGATGTCTGTTCAGCACTCAACAACTTTTTTGCCTCAGTCTTCACTGGCAACCTCTCTTCCCACACCTCTCGAGTGAATGGACCACAAGACAGGTATGGGGGGAGCAAAGTCCCTCCCACTATAAGAGATCAGGTTCACGACCACCTGAGGAACCTGAACATACCTAAGTCTATGGGACCTGACAAGATGCATCGCAGAGTCCTCAGGGAATTGGCTGATGTAGTTGCCAAGCCACTCTCCATGATATTTGAAAAGTCATGGCAGTCAGGTGAAGCCCTCTGTGACTGGAAAAAGGGAAACATTGCACCCATTTTTAAAAAGGGTAGAAAGGAGGACCCTGGGAACTACTGACCTCTCAGCCTCACCTCTGTGCCTGGAAGATCATGGAACAGATCCTCCTAGAAGCTATGCCAACGCATAGGACAGGGAGGTGATTTGAGACAGCCTGCATGGCTTCACCAAGGGCAAGTCCTGCCTGACCAACCTAGTGGCCTTCTATGATGCAGTGACAACATCAGTGGACAAGGGAAGAGCTACAGATGTCATCTATCTGGACTTCTGTAAGGCCTTTGACACAGTCCCCTACAACATCCTTCTCTCCAAATTAGAGATATGTGGTTTTGATGGATGGACTGTTCAGTGGATGAGGAATTGGCTGGATGGTTGCATCCAGAAGGTAGTGGTCAATGGCTCAATGTTCAGATGGAGATCGGTGATGAGTGGTGTTCCTCAGGGGGCCATACTGGGATCAGTGCTGTTTAATATATTCATTGACGACACAGACAGTGGGATCAAGTGCACCCTCAGCAAGTTTGCAGACAACACCAAGCTGAGTGGTGCAGCTGACAAGCCTCAGGGACAGGATGCCATCCAGAGGGACCTGGACGAGCTGGAGAAGTGGGTCCATGTGAACCTGATGGGGTTCAACAAGGCCAAGTGCAAGGTCCTGCATTTGGGTTGGGGCAACCCCCAGTATCAATACAGGCTGGGGGATGAAGGGATTGAGAGCAGCCCTGCGGAGAACGACTTGGGGGTACTGGTGGATGAAAAGCTGGACATGAGCCAGCAATGTGCGTTCACAGCCCAGAACGCCAACCATATCCTGGGCTGCATAACAAGAAGTGTGTCCGCAGGTCAAGGGAGGTGATTCTGCCCCTCTGCTCTGGTGAGACCCCACCTGGAGTACTGTGTCCAGCTCAGCACAGGAGAGACATGGACCTGTTGGAGCGAGTCCAGAGGAGGGCCACAAAAATTATGAGAGGACTAGAACACCTCTCCTACGACGAAAAGCTGAGAGAGTTGGGGTTGTTTAGCCTGGAGAAGAGAAGGCTCCAGGGAGACCTTATTGCAGCCTTTCAATACTTAAAGGAGGCTTATAATAAAGATGGGGACAGACTTTTCAGTAGGGTGTGCTGTGATAGGACAAGGGGGAATGGTTTTAAACTAAAAGAGGGTAGATTCAGACTAGACGGAAGGAAATGTTTTACGGTGAGGGTGGTGAAACACTGGAACAAGTTGCCCAGAGAGGTGGTAGATGCCCCACCCCTGGAAACGTTCAAGGTCAGGTGGGACAGGGCTCTGAGAAACCTGATCTAGTTGAAGATGTCCGTGCTCATTGCAGGGGAGGTTGTACTAGATGACCTTAAAAGGTCCCTTCCAACCCAAACTATTTTATGATGTTATAGGCCAATCCAGCCGCCTTTTTTTTTTTCTTTGTTTTTTTCCCCCTTGTGTTTTGTTTTTTTTTTTGTCCAGTGGAAAATACTCTTAGAGCAGCTTCGATCTGCCAGCCCATGGAGTGCCAGTGGCAAATACTGGCACTCAGATATGTCATTGACAGTAGGCTGAATGCTTTGCAAGTGTGTGGCATTTGAAAGGAAAATCAAGAACACAGACATTCAGTAAAAGATGTATAGCACAGTTACTATTGCTATAGGAATCATTGTGCATTTCCTGACTGTGGATTTTCTGCTGAAACCCTGCACCCGATAACCCAGTTCAGGGTTATCAGGATAAGTTTATATAACCCTACCAAACCTCAACACAAAGCATTTGATTTTGGCCTCCCTCACAGGATTTCTTGGACAAAAACCAGACCAACCAACCAAACTCTGTCATTACTAGATTAAAAAAAGCTTTTATTGTCAGAGAGTCAGTTGTTCACTGCACAGCATTGATTGCTGGGGCCCCACTCTCCCTTTCGGTGTAAAGCATGTTAAATGACTCTTCCCCCTCATCCTCTAAATTTTTATGTGTGTTGAACACTGTTAACAGCTCTCGGAAGAAAGCTCATCAGACTAATCACAGACTTCATTCCCAGAGACTGTTGAGGTCACTGAAAACATGTTCACTTACTTCCATAGGGATTAGGCTGAGCCCAGTAGTTACTTTCTTGAGCTCTTAGAGGGTATGTCAGATCTTTGCGAAGAAATAATTTCCCACCGAAGTGTCCCCAGAGTATTCTAGTTTTTACTACTGACAACTGTGATATCTGTGAAATACCTGTCTGACATCCTCAATACCAACTGGAGGCAGAAAACTTTTTTCACTTCAGAAACATTTCAGGTCAACAGAAAGCCTAGATTACACAAAAGCAGATAGAAGGTAATGGTGATATTTGTGTATCACACAAAAGGCAAATAAAATACACCAATGAACACTCCTTTTAAATAAATTTGTTGCAGTGTTTCAGCTACAGTGAACCAATAACACAATACAGTAGGAAATACAATCGTATATGTTGCTATGAATATATGCTTTATTATTCCCCTTATGTTATGCCCTTGGGCTTATTTTATGTTCAGAAGTTTTCAATAAAGACATTACTTAAACTTCAACTCTTAAGCTGTAATGTCACTTACCTTTTGTCCAATAAATCTGAGTTAATCATGGGATAAACTCTGCATTTCTTGCCTGGGATTACTAATAATAGCTATTCCTTAAAATGATGCTGGAGTGGTTAAAGAATCTAAGATGATTGTTTGAATTATTCTGCACATGAACCGCTGCAAGAATGAAAGCTGCTGTTTTTCAAGCATTTGTGTTCTCAAACAGATAATGAGATGATAGCTTCTTGAAGCTAGGGATTACAAGGCACAGAAGTGCCAGCAATTGTTAATGGGAAGTGAGTTTATTTTTGCCAACTGAAGAAAATCAGAACTGGTAATATATCTCTTATGCATCATTAAATTGACCTCTGGGGTGTATGGCACTGGTGGCTATTTTTTTGAAGTGTTCTTGTTATAAGAGAAACTTGTTCTAGCATACGTACTTTTGGTCTATCTCTGTCTCTTATGATTTCCATTTTCTATCCCTTTGATATGGGAATATTTTGCTGCAATGTAAATTGCAGTAGGGAGGAGACAAAGAAAGGAAATTCGGTGAAGAGTAGTTCCTAACAAAATGAAGTCATTATCTTTAAAAGTAATCCATGTGCAAGAACATAAAGAATCATACGAATGTTTTGAATAATGACTTTTTTTTGAGGGGAAACAATTTTAAGATTTCTATTTGGATTAGTCTTTATGACACAAGGATAAGGACAAGCAGTTAGTAAATTCTAGAGAGACGGTAAAGCAAAAAGAGAATGAAAAAAGTGTATTTGAATGCCACAGCTGAGAACTTGATCATCTTAATTTTTTCACTGATGTTAGGTATTTTTTAGGTTAGGGAGGCACCTTAGTGTAAGGGTGTTATCAATATTCCCTTGCTAAATCTATCATACTTATATTCTGATTGTGAGGGTGGTTGAAGACTGGCATAGGATGGCATAGGAGCCTCCATCATTGGAGGTATTCAAAACCTGACTGGACATGGTCCTGGGCAAACTCCTCTAGCTGACCATGCTTGAGCAGCTGGAGTAGATGATCTCAAGAGGTTCCTTTCGATGTCAACTATTTGTAATTCTGCAACTTTAAAACAGACTAGTGTTGGCATTATTAAAGTGGTTAGAGGCTGTTGATGAGTGTGGAATGTCCACAGATTCAACTGAATGCTTGTGAATGGGTGGGTGGGCTGTATGAAGTGAAATAAACGTGTCAAATGAGCATTATGGCGGATAGCATCATTTTGGTGTTTTGTTTATGGTATCTCCCCCCTGCTCCACCCTCTTCCCCTGCTGCTAACCATGTGATTTGTTTAAACCTGTTATGGGGCAAGAGGGAGTTTTCCTATTTCCTACAGTGTCCAAGGTGATGTAGAACCCTTTGGAGGAAAGGGGAAATGCAGCCACCTTTGGAGGCCCATTCAGTCCAAGGACACTTCTGTTAGCTTCCTGCCCTGCCTTGGAAGGACACAATAAGCAGGGGAGAGTGTTGTTTCTAGATCTTTTGTTTTTAATCTGTCCTAGCAGATGGGAGTTTTTCCCTCCAGAAAACTAATCTTGTTCTAATAGCCTTTTAAAGTTGTGCTGCTTTAGTAGCTGGTAATCATCCTGGTTTGCCTACTTTAAGGAAAAATTGGAGACAATTTTACCGTCACAGTCTTACTGACCAGGGCTTCCTCCACAAGCATAGTGAGTAGGGATGCCAAAAGAGGGCCCAGATCCTAAAATAAAAAGGTTATATTTTCCTTTAATAGTTCACACTAGTGGGAGAAACTACTTATTACTTTTCTGTGAAATACGTTACCATGTGAAGAGGAACAATATGCTGGTGTTCTCAACTAAGCTGTCCTTGTTAGGATTTTGATGAACAAGATCTGCTAGTGTTCAGTCCGTAAGATTAATTTAGACTAAATCATAATGCTCAAGGAACTTTGATTTGTTAAATGATGCATAACTGACATTTATTACGATTACTCTTAAATGCATGCATTTATGCCAATTTTCTCTCTAACTTTGAGGTTGACTGACTTGTTACAACATCTGGTTTCTGTGATAAATGAAGGAAATGTTCGTTTGTTCTGATTATGTCCCATTATGTCAGAGAGCTCCCACGTGGCATCATTTGAGTATTTTTTTCTTGTATTCCTTTATTGCCATTCAGATACAATTTTTTCCGATATTCCTTTCATATACCTCTGAATAGCTTATCCTTGTCAAACATATGTCCCTAGTACTATCTGTGTGCTCTCTGACTGAAGCGAAGTTTCATACAAACTGATGTCAAGTGTGCCGATGGAATTTTAGCCCAGATAGAATCATAGAATCATTTAGGTTGGAAATGACCCTTGAAATCATTGAGTCCAACTGTTAACCTAATACTGCCTAAGTCCACCACTAACCATGTCCATAAACACCACACCTACACATCTTTTAAATACCTCCAGGGATGGTGAATCAACCACATCCCTGGGCAGCCTGTTCCAACGCTTCACAACCCTTTCGGTGAAGACGCTTTTCCTAATATCCAACTAAAACCTCCCCTGGCACAACTTGAGGCCATTTCCTCTCGTCCTATCGCTTGTTACCTGGGAGAAGAGAGCTACCCCCACCTCGCTACAACCTCCTTTCAGGTAGTTGTAGAGAGCGATAATGTCTCCCCTCAGCCTCCTCTTCTCCAGACTAAACAACCCCAGTTCCCTCAGCTGCTCCTCATAAGACTTGTGCTCCAGGCCCTTCACCAGCTTCGTTGCCCTTCTCTGGACACGCTCCAGCACCTCAATGTCTTTCCTGCAGTGAGGGGCCCAAAACTGAACACAGTACTCGAGGTGCGGCCTCACCAGGGCCGAGTACAGGGGAACAACCACCTCCCTGCTCCTGCTGGCCACACTATTTCTGATGCAGGCCAGGATGCTGTTGGCCTTCTTGGCCACCTGGGCACACTGCTGGTTCATATTCAGCCGGCTGTCAACCAGCACCCCCAGGTGTTTTTCTGCCGGGCAGCTTTCCAGTCACTCTTCCTCAAGCCTGTAGTGTTGCATGGGGTTGTTGTGACCCAAGTGCAGGACCCGGCACTTGGCCTGGTTGAATCTCATGCAATTGGCCTCGGTCCCTCCATCCAGCCTGTCCAGATCCTCTGTAGAGCCTTCCTTCCCTCAAGCAGATCAACACTCCTGCCCAACCTGGTGTCACCTGCAAACTTACTGAGGGTGCACTCGATCCTCTCATCCAGATCATTGATAAAGATATTAAACAGAACTGGCCCCAATACTGAGCCCTGGGGAACACCACTTGTGACCGGCCACCAAATGGATTTAACTCCATTCACCACCACTCTTTGGGCTTGGCCATCCAGCCAGTTTCTTACCCAGCAAAGAGTATGCCCATCCAAGCCATGAGCAGCCAGTTTCTCCAGGAGAATGAGATGAGACAGGAGATTTTCGTTTTGAAAATCCACTTAAGTTCCTCAAGTTCAAGTATTTGAATTTAGGAATTGCGAAGCAAGTTGCACAAAATACATGGAGAATACATGGAGTACTGTAAAGGTTTTCATATTGTTTCATACGATAGAGATGTTATTTGTTCTTTCAAATGTAACATCATCAGTGTCCCAGTTCACCACCAGTTAGTTACATTAATAAATTGAGGTTAAAAAATGAGATTTAATTTTGCTTGTCCCACGATATAGGATATAAAAACTTACTCGCTTTAGATGTTGATATTGTGTTGCTATTCCAGCTATATCTTTAACACTTTCCAAAATTTTGTTAACAAACTCTTGTTCCTGCCATGCACACCTTAGTAAGTCTCATTACATTATCTGCCTTTTAAAACTTCCATTTTGTTCCTTATACATTTGCTTCTTTGCAGCCCCTTAGAACACAGGATACACAACAAAAAACCTTCCCATTTTTTTGTTACATAATTTATTAGGAATCATTGTCTTCTGTTTTATAAACTCCGGTTTTAGGACACAGTGAAAAATGCAAGTCATGTTAGTTACCAGTCCTTGGTAGGAACAAAGAGACAAATAGGTTTTATTTTGTTTTGTTTTTCCTATGTTATGGAAAGGTTCTGAAAAATGGCATAAAAAACTGAATCACAGCAAGGCTGAAGCGGTCATCTGGTCCAAACCTCCTGCTTGAACAGGGTCACCTACAGCCAGTTGCCCAGGACCATGTTCAGATGGCTTTTGAATATGTCCAAGGATGGAGAATCCTCAATGTCTCTGGGCAACCTGTGTCAGTGCTCAGTCACCCTCATAGTGAAAAAGTTTTTCCTGATACTCAAGCGGAACGTCCTGTGTTTCTGTTTGTGCTTGTTGCCTGTGGTCCTGTCACGGTGCGCCACTGAAAAGAGCCTGGCTCCATCTTCTTTACTTCCTCCTGCCAGATATTTATAGACATTCATAAGATCCATCCCCAGCATTCTCTTCTGTAAGCTAAACAGTCCCAACTGTTTAAGCTTCTCCTCATAGGAAAGATGCTCCAGAACTGGACCCAGTTCTCTACATGTGGCCTCACCAGTGATGAGCAGAGAGGAAGGATCACCTCCCTTGACCTGGTGGCAATATCTTCCTAATGCAGCAAATGATACTGTTGGCCTTTTTTGCTGTGAGGGTGTACTGCTGGCTCATGTTCAACGGGGGTCCACCAGGACCACCAAGTTCTTTTTCTGCACATCTGCTTTCCAGCCAGTCAGCCTGTAGCATATACTGGTGTATGGGGTTATTCTTTCCCAGGTGCAGGACTTGGCCCTTCCCCTTGCTGAACCTCATGAGATTCCCATCAGCCCATTCCTCCAGCTTTAAGGTCCCCCTGGATGGCAGCACAACCCTCAACCACTCCTCCCAGTTTTGTGCCATCTGCAAACTTGCTGAGTGTACGCTCTGGTCCATCATCTAGATCTTGAATGAAGGTGTTGAACAGAACTGGACTCAGTATTGAGCCCTGAGGTACACCTCTAGTTTCTGGTGACTTACAAATCTGTGGTTCTTGCTGTCTGTTTTATGATTGTAATGTTATTCCAGGTTTATGCAGCCAGTTTGTGTACGGTAAGTAAAATGAACTACTGGGCACTTCCATGTTCAGATGAACAAATTTCACCTAGATACCCTATGCCAAGATTGCTTGTTCCAAGATGTCTCAAGCAGTGTTTCTACTGCCACGTTTGTTGTAACAGGAGCTGGCTGAATTATGTGATACCACCCTTGGACTAACTCTTGTGCTTTATTAAGAAGATGCCTTTTACCATGAGTGGCTTTCCTGTTGGTCATATGTTAAAGGCTGTTCCAACACACACATTTCATGCATGGTGGAAATAGTTCACTAAGTGTGTGTGTCTCCTGAAGACTATATAACATGCCAATAATACAGAAAACAGATTTGGTTATTTTTTTACACATTTTCTAAAAGACTTCTCTATTCACCTTTTGTAAAAGTCATGAGTCTTCAAAGTATTAAAGAGTTAGTTTTATCAATTTACTGTGGTAGATTGATTTACTGCCTGTAGGAGTAAATTGTTTAGTATGAACCAGGTCCTCTTTTGCCTAGTCTCTGAAAACTTCTGCTTATGAAAAAGTGCTAGCTTTTAACTCTAATTTTGATAGCAGTTACTGATAACTGCTAAGTGCTTGTTATGCATGTTTTTCAGCTGATATTTTGGCAGCCCTTGGAGAGAAATTCTCATAGAAGGCAATTGCTTGCATTTAGTATACTCCAGTTCTTTAATATTCAAACTTGGTGTTAAGATGTCTAGTTCTGTGGATGGCTAAATGTGATAAAATGCACACACATATAGCTAGAATATATATACGTCATGCATAACTAGAGAAAAATAAGAATCATTTAGCAGCCTTTCTTTGACACGTTACCATTTAGTTACTCTGCATATGTTACAGATTTGGTGAAAACTGTACTGTCATAGTGGTATTCTGACAAAAAGTCATGTTCCTACTGAAGTGAAAACACTTTGAAAACATGTCAGGTTTGATTACATATTGTTATCAACCCATATATTGCTAATCTAAAACACACCTTCAAAATAGAATGTTTATTTGACTTTTGATATGAGAATAATAACATTCAAAAGTTGAGAATGAATTTATTTTATTTAATTACAGTGAGTGTTCAAAAACTGAGAAATTTCATTTTAAAATTATATGTTAGAATAGGGTAGAACCTGTAGATATTCTTAGATATTCTGTTAGATTTTCTTCTCATCTACCTCTAGTAAACAAGGGTTTTTTTATACTTTGGGAACTATTTGTGCATGCTAACATTGCCTTGTGACTAGGTTTATTGCCTTAGGGAAAATGCTTGAGTATTGGATTTAGTAGCTGTAATCAAATGTTTTCTCTTTTTAATTTTTTTTTCTTGTGGTAATGTTGCTTATTGTATGGACCTAGAGAGAATAATTTCAGGTTTTGTGCATTGTAACATTTTCTTCCTTTTAATTCCAACTCCCTTGAAATCTGCTGAAAAGTGCTGCTGCAGGAATTTCAAGTGACAAAAAATAAGGATTTTTTCTAAAAACTAGTAGTATATTTATCAAATTGCAGGAGATTACCATTTATGTAAGTAAGTGACAAAATACTAAATGCTAAGCTAAGAAAATACCTTTTTCTCTAGAGCTTTTTAATAAAGAAAATCTATACCCTGCTATGTCCCCCTCCCAAATTAGTCTGTAACTGTTACAAAACGTTGTGCCTTGTCTTAATCTCTGAGTAGAATAAATAATGTCATTCATAATGCAGAAGTGTCCGGTGCTCTGAAGCAAGATTTTGTCAAAATATATATGCCCTGGATTAAAATCCTGGCAGTCACTCCAATAAAGATAAACTCTGTTTTTTATCAACCATATCTCAGACTGGAGTATAACCTTCCATGGGGCTATGGAATTCATTCAGCAAACTACATTTTACATTGAGAAGAACCTGAGAGATCAAACGCATTATGCGATTGTAAGGGATTTTCTTTTTATTCTAGATTAGTGCTAAACCAGACTGCTTCAAAAATGTGGAGTAACTCCAAACTGAGGGTATTTGGAAACCCACTAGAAACTTGGAGAGGTGTCTGCTGCTGTTGGGCTGCTTGAACTTATATTAATGGCCCGGGCTGCTGGAAGTGTGCAATCTACATAAGACTTGCACAGAAAGAATTAGATTTTTTTCTTTAAATGAAAACAGCCCATTTGCCTGCTCTTACTTCCACATTAGCTGCTTTTGTATTGCGATTTCTTTATTAATTCTAAGTAATATCTGTACATTTTGACTGTAAGAAGGTAATCTGTAACCTTAACCATTGAAGTTCTGGTCACAAAAAGAGAAGCTTTTGCTTATCTGGTCCTTACTACAGCAGAGTCTTCAAAGGATTTACAAATAGAAAAAAATATGTTGTGGGTTTTTTTCTTCCTGTAGGAAGAAAGGGCAACTTGGCTTACATGCCTGTGTCTTCAGTGTTATAAGAAAAGGCGGACCAAAGTGTGGTTGGGCATTGAACCTGTCTCATTCACTGCGTTTAATACATGTCTGTGCTCTTGTTATCTTCATGTTGAGAATAGCTGTGTCATACCCTGCATTTTCTATTTATCCATTTAAAGAATGGGAGATTAATTAATTCGGGAAGCTTAAGTCCAACAACACATTGTTGTCCCCATTCTTTTGTTGTTGTCGTTAAGTACTTGACTTCTTTGTAAAGGCAGTAATGTGTTCTGCTTAAATTCTATTACAAGTCGTAGAACAAGCCCTTTTCTGTAAGTGCAAAAGCTATTGCTTTCTCTTTACAAAGGGATGAGTTCTCTTCAGTGTATACATTTTATAGGCACGAAAGGAGACGAGTAGAACAGTGACTGTTGGCTTTACGAATACTTTTTCAGAAGAGTGGTTCCATTAAACTATTACCACAGTAGGGGAGAATGATTTTTTTTTTCTTTAATTTTTAAAAATTTTTTCCCCTGCAGCTCTTAAATTAATTTCCTAAATCCTAGATAAAATACAAAGAGCTTTCCTAATCTTCAGTGTGAAGTTCTTCAGAGGTACAGTAATAGCTTACTCCCTAGAGCATTTGCTTTAAGATATGAAAGCCCAACATCATGTCCTTCGTTTGCTTGACCTGCATCAAAGTTTAGCTCAGTCTTTTTACATGCCTGGTGGTTAGACAAGCCTTCTGTATATTGGTTCTTATATACTTTATTGTGCTTGAAGGCCTTGATAGGTATTTTTGAAGCTTATACTGGTGCATTTGTTCATGTCTGGCTACATTACGGTCCCTCCTCCCTTTTTATGTTTGTTACACTTGCCAGTTCATGAGTGAATTTTGATATTGTAGAATCATAGAATGGTTTGGGTTGGAAGGGACCTTAAAGACCATCTAGTTCCAACCCCCATGCCATGGGCAGAGACACCTTCCACTAGACCAGGTTGCTCAAAGCCCCATCCAGCCTGGCCTTGAACACTTCCAGGGATGGGGCATCCACAACCTCTCTGGGCAACCTGTTCCAGTGCCTCACCACCCTCACAGTGAAGAACTTCTTCCTTACATCTAATTTAAATCTACCCTATTTTAGTTTAAAGCCATTAGCCCTTGTCTCATCACCACATACCCTTGTAAAAAGTCCCTCTCCAGCTTTCTTGCAGGCCCCCTCTAGGTACTGGAAGGCTGCTATAAGGTCTCCCTGGAGCCTTCTCTTTTCCAGGCTGTATATATACATCTCCACTGTCCTTGGAGTAAGGTACTGGATGTGTCTCAGTCTGGTTGTATCTAATTTAGATATGTGGCCTCCTAAATAGCCAACAGTAGTCTTGTCAGCATGGTGAAAGTCTTCCCTGCTATATGACATGAACTGACAGATCTTCAGCCCCACACATTCTCATCTAGTATATATTCTCTTTTTTCAGAACATTGCACTGTGCTAAATATCATATAGAACAATAAAAAAAAAAAGTGTCGTTTGATTTTTTCCAAATGGCAAGTATTTGCTCACTCTGTGCTTTCTCTGATCTTGGAACAGTATATTAACAAACCGATTTATGATTGTAGTTTAATGAAAATCTTTATTTCTGTGAGTCACTTCAAAAGTCCTGGAAAAAGCCAGGAAGTCTAAGACACTGATCATTATAACTATATAAATCATTAAATTTCATTTTATCCAGTGGAATTACAGATTTGCACATACTGAAGATCTTTGCCTCACATTATGGTTAGTAATGTTCCTGTGTATACTTTCCTTTGCCTACAAATTTTATAATTTAGACAACTGCAAATCCTTGAGAGGAAGAATTTACATTTTCTAGAGATGAGTCACTGGGAGACCAAAGAATTTAAATAATTTGTTCTTAACTACAAAGTGTAATGAAGACTTATTTTGAGTACTTCTTCCTTGACTTATTGTCATTCTGTAATCACTGTGAGTACTTCCAGTGGAAATCAAAGGGCTTGGCTTTCATAATATATGAGAACATGGATTTTTAACATTAGTAGTAATCATGTCAGCAAAGGTTACAGACAGAATACATGATGTAAAAGAATAAACAGGGCAAGGGGATTTGGGGATATACATCCTGACATGACTTAGAAGGATGTCAGAGCAAAACAGCTTTCAGTTCTATTAACAACAGTTAACAAAGTTAATCCTAACTGTGTATTTCCAGCTGCCTGTTCACTCTATGCCAGCTATTTTAAGAGAAGATCAGCTGTGTAGTGAGGGTCTGGGAGTCTAAAATTCTTCATGTGTTAGTGACCATGGAAGTTAATACCATGAAGTGGGTAAAAAATACTTAATATTGAGATCACAGCTCTTTGTCAGGATCACTGTGCCCATCTTTGTTGTAATATATGAGCTATTGATAAACACTGATATATTCCAGTACAACAGTAACAAAGATAGATGTATACGCTGTGGAAATCAGTCTTTCCTCTGTGGGTAATACTGATATACACTTAATGAAAACTTAGAGCTGGAAATAAAGGTGGAAGAAAGGCTGGATGAAGAAGATGAAAAGTTGAAACTGAAAGCCAGAGTTGAAGGAGGAATGGAATTTAGTGACAAATAATGTGGAGATCAAAGCACATGCAAGGCAGAAGTACTTTAATAGATGTTATGAAGTACAGCACGCAAAGCAGGGTGATAACAGTCGAATGGTTTAGATATCTGGCATGTATCTGGAAAAAAATAGCTCTGAGAGGCAAGAGTCACAGAGCCAGGTGTAGATCCATGCATATAAGGGAAGAACTTGAGTTAGCTATGCAGAGAATCTGAAATACTGGATGGTATTTTTGTGATGTGATTGTATAAGCAAGGTATGAAAATGCAATATGAACTAAAATTTGAGAAATTTAGGAACACAGAGTTTCTGTCTGCTTTTCTGATTGAAGGGAGAGACTTCTGAGGTTCACTCCTTAGAGATTTGATTTAGCTGTTTTGTAGTCATGAAGTTATGAGTAGTTGCATCAACTGAGGATGTAAAGAAACGGATTGGACTTTCTGAATTGGCTAATTTTAAGTGTCACTCCTGAAACACTTCAGAATGGACTCAGATGTTATTGTTCAACATACTATAAATGAATAAAGTCAAGAATCCAAAATTATAGTATACTACAAAAATGCTGGCTGCAGCTGCATGAAAATGTTACTGTTCAAATACAAAACGAAATACAAGTAAATAGAAAGCTGATAAAGCCAGGATTTTTTCTAGAAGTCTGCATGAAATAAATAGAAATTACCTGGAAGAAGTAATTAAAACACTCAATTAAATACAAGGGGAAAGAATTAAAAAAAAAAAGATATCTTGCTGAAAGTTTCTAAGGTCAGGAACTAGTACTGTGGCTCCGTGTGCCCAACTTTATTTGCAACTCAGGATACAAATGAATAAACATAGTTAAGTGCAACTTCTGTGGGTTTGAGTCAACTAGCTTGTGTGATGGATAGTGTACTGCAACTGTAAGTGCAAATTACAAATAGTTGATGAATGTTGAGCTTTCAGATTTTTCTTCTCTATTCTTTTGTGTATGCAATGTTGTGTCCTCATGCTAATGAGACAAGGAAAAAAATGCATGGTAATAAAAAGTACATTGTTATGTACCAATGCTGGAAGAGGCCAGTTGAGAATAATTAATAAATATATAAATACCTTGTTTACAAAGAAAACAAATATATGTTTCCATTTGTGGATTTCCATGGAAACTGCCTGGAAAATCATTACTTTAATCAGAATCAAACCCAGCTTTTTTAGAAAAAAGAAATCTGTACCAGTTTTTCAGACTTGTTAATGTAGTCATGACCCTTTCTATGTCAGGCTGGTATGCACCTAAATATAATCAGTTTTACATGCTTCAGTCTGATGTTGGAGTGCTTTAGGACCATTAAAATGTCTTTGTGACACGCAGAATGCATCCAACTGTGATACAGGCACCATAATAAGGTGCCAGTCAAGGGACATAAACTCTTGCCTCTTTCCTAGAAGACCAAACTGCCATTGATAAAAGATGCTAGTAAACAGGATTAGCTTTTTTGTGTGTGTGTATATTGTTGTGTTGTTTTTTTTAATTTTCTTGTTTAGTTATAATCCAGGTATAGTGTTGGCCCTTGGAATACGATCAGAAACTGTTTAATCTTTCTAAAATCTATTCTGTAATGTAATACAGCTCAGTTACACTTTCCTGAATGATAAATTAAAAACACTGTGGAGTTCTAACCATGCTGAAAGCTCCCCCTGCTGTTGAAGAGCCATTAGGCGATAAGTCATCCCCTTGGATTTTGTGTTTAATAGAAAAGCCAAGATCAAATGCTGTAAATGAGCTAATGGTCAAAAAATGTTCATTTCAGTGATGACATTTTCAGCTGATGAAAGAAAGACGCTAATATGTTTGCATTAGGGTTAAATTACTGTAAGAATCATGACATAAGCGAAAATCCATGGTAAGAAAGAAGCTATTTCAGTTAAACCAAATGGGGAAAAAAGTTAACCATAAAATTCTTTTTTTGAAGTGCACCACTATTTTACATAGGGAGGAATATTCAAGGTCGTTATTTGAGTCTTATATGGTTAAGGTTATAAATGTACTCTGGTTAAGATCAATCAGCAGCCTCTGAAGATTACACTTTTGAGAATTTGGGGTAGTTTATTGTAGCAATGCTTTATTCTGTAAGTAAGGTGCAGTGAAATTGCTTAAATGATGCTTGGACATAGCCTGAGTTAAGGTAACTGTGTTCCTATCTTCACTATTGTACTGAAGAAAACCAGATATATATATACAGGATAGATGCCTTTATATCATTCTGTGTATGAATAATGTGTTCCTGTTATCCATAAAAAGCAAAAATCAGTTGATTGGGGAGATACATGCAACTAAACAACATACTTTTGGGAACCGATTTAAGGAGAATATCAACAAATATATTATGCAAAGAGGATACTGTGCTCAGGTCGGATTGCAAATTACACTAGTGGAATAGGACATGAACCAGTGAAATTACATTGATGGGAATGAAAGGAAAGCATCTGAATAGCATCCAGATAGAAAAAAGAAACTGGATCTTTAATTTTTTTTTTTTTTTAATTATTTTCTGTATTGGGCTTCTGCTATCTTTGACAGGGAGAGCAACATCACAATTCTCACTTTTTCTGTGTTTTATTCTCTCTGGAGTGCTGGCCACACGTCACTGTCTTGATATATATCAGCCAAACATGTAACAGAATATTCAGGCCTATTTTGTTCTCAAATTTCATAACCTACAGCTATCTGTGTTTGTGGTGGGTTGGCCATGGTCAGTTGCCAGATCCCCACCCAGATGCTCCCTCACTCCCCCTCCTCAACAGAACAGGGGGAGAAAATAAGATGGAAATGCTCATGGGTCAAGACAAAGACAGGCAGATCACTGAGCAGTTACTGTCCCAGGTAAAACAGACTTGACTTGGGAAAATTAATTTATTGCCAATTGAAAATAGGGTAGAATGGTGAGAAACAGGGACAAACCTAAACCACCTTCCCTCCATCTGTCCGCTCCTCTTCCCAGGCTCTCCTTCACTCCAGACTCCTCTGCCTCCATCTCCCAAGCAGTGCAGGGGGACTGGGAACGGGGGTCTGTGGCCAGCCCATGGCGGCTCCCCCCGCCGCTCCTGCCTCCTCAGTGGGGACCGTACCCACCGTACGGGGGCTGCTCTGAGGAAGGTTAACTCCGTAACTCCATCCCAGCCAGCCCCAGTCTTATTTATGGTGAGACCTCTCAAGCTCCAAGTGTGCGGTTGCTTATCTTCCTCTTTTGATTCTGGATTATGAAACCTTACCTCTTGTGACACTTTATCAGATTTTGTGGGGAACGTGTGAAAGGTTAGGGTTTCTAATTTCAGTCTGTAGTTACAGGCCTTTCCTGTATTTAGAAATGTTTTGGGGTTGGTTTTTTTTTTTAAAAGTCCTGATCAGACATTCCATTCCCAGGCTCCATCCATATCATGACAGAAATCTTGTTTCTTTCTGTCAGGATTATTTTAAATAGCTCTTTGATTTTCAGTTCCCTCTTTTGTAACCGTCTCCTGTTACAAGGTAAAGGGGTTGTCAAATGGTTACCTCCCCTTGTTTGGATTCTGAGTGTCCGCCATGTCAGAGGTGCTGCCCAGTACCTTTCATAGCATTGGATACTAAATTGGTAACACCTTCCTAATGCAAAAAAAGTACTTATAAGTCCATGTTCAGCACATTGCATTTGATATCAACATTTTATTTGGTGACAGCTGTCACATTAATACATCATTTTAATGTACGTAGAGTAAAATGTCTTTTAAAAATTTTGCTGCTTGTACTAAAAATATTCTCTATTGTTTAGAGAAGGTAAAATATTTCTAAATGAGTCATCCTAGAAATCAGCACTTGGGAATCCTGCATGGAACAAAATTTAATTGAGCTCAATTGACTTAGCTAATAAAACTGTTTCATTTTTATGCTTGTCTAATATTCAAAACGGGATTCAGTGATGAATAATATAGCCCAACCCTTTGTCTCTCTGAGGCACAGTCCTTTCTTGAGAATCTTTTGGTACAATGCTTTTCTAGTTTTTCTCTAGTCTGAAGGGGTCACTTGAAGTGAAAACCAATACAGAATTTCAAATTACTGTTTTTCCTCTGCTGTTTGCGATCTCTGCTTAAGTTCCTTAACTGTAGTCTGTGGTTTCTGTAGTACAGCAGGTCTATACTAAGGGTTTTTACTGCTGCTGGTATGTATGACAGTGGTGGGTAGAAGGTCCATTTTACACGAGGATTTATGAAAATGTGAATGGTTTGTGTTAGCAAGTATGCATTATCCCAGATACAGGCTGTGCAATCCATCCCCTTTGTTTATGTATTAACATTGCCGTCGTCATCACTGCATCTGACCACTTCATGCTTATCACATGATTTTATTTTAACAAAACTTACAAAGAGGGCAGCTGTTACCATGAAATTATTATAGGGAGGAATGGAGTCTGGTTTCAGGGAGAAGTTTTCAAGGGAATAATTGAAAATATAGTCATACATGTAATGAATGGAGATAAGCAGCTCGTTATGGTTTCAGAAAGTCATGAGAAGACACCTGTTGGATTTGGCTCTCTTTCTATATGAAAACTGGCTGGTGGGCTGTCCTTGCTCCCTTCTGCCTATGAGCACTTTCTATTTGCTTCAAGCAAAAATCACCTGAAAACACTTAAAAAAAAATTTCTAAGCTAAAACTGATGGCTTTTACCTGGAGCCAGTTAGGAAGTGTTCTTAGAAGTTGACACTGTATGGTACTAGCTGGATTAAGAGAGAGCCATCAGCCTGTGGCTCAAGTGACTTAACAGGAAAATTGATTGAGCCAAGACTAAGATCTGTCTGCCAGCTGAGGATAAGGAAAAATAAGAACATCTTAGTATAGCTAAAAATCAAATTATGCAGGTATCAAATTGTTAGTTATTTTTGTTTAAAAATGATTGCTATCAGACTATAAGCCCTGTAAATTCTCATACAAAAGTCTTAACATTTTATTTTCAGTAGAAGGACTTCTGCAAGAGCTTAGCTGAACGTACAGTTCTGTTCTGTATAGAGTAGAAGACAGGAGAAGTAGAAATTATTTCTAGATCTCATTTTTTTTTAACACAATAATAGGTTAAATTCACCTTGGCAACTTAACCCTTTACTCAGTTTGGGTTTCTTTCTGCCATCAGCTAACCTTTTTATTCTTGCATTTGTTGAAGTTATATAGGGCTAGCCTTTTGATGGATATGCAAGGGAAGAAGCATCAAATACTCTACCTTCCGTCTTAAACCAGGAGCAAGTACAGCCTTTTTGTCCTCCACAGAGTTTGTTTTTAATCCCTCATTCCTGACCTACAAGAAGTAGAAGGGAAGAGCATGACCACACATTTCATAGGGGGAGGCATATTCTTTAACACCTGAATAAAAGTTTCAGTAGGCATTTTTTCCCTTGCATGGTAATCTTTAACATCTGAGTGGTGTAGAGTTGAATAACCCCCATTATGTGACCATAGATGAAAAGCTTCTAGATCTCCTAGAAATGCAGATAAATGGTTTCAAATCAGTATTATGTGGAAGTTGAATATATATCATGTATCGAATTAGCTTTGAATTACCAAAGGCAAAATCAGTGAAGGAAGGATTCAAATAGTTAGACAATATAGAGAAAAATAAAGTTACGTCAAATGGCAACAAAGTGACGTGACAAATAGTTCACATAAAAGTTCTTTAAATATACCATTTAAAGCTGCATGCACAGTACTCCTGTCTTTGACTTGTTGATCAAAAGGGAGACATTAAAAAAAAAAAAATCAATCATATTACCATTAGTTCTGTTTCAGAACTCATCAGTGCTTAGTTTACCATCTTAAAGGTAAATGACACGAATACTGACCAGTAGGCTGCTAATAAAAATCATTTAATGCCTGTGGAGTTCACAAAATCCATGAGGAAGTAACAAGAAAACAATGAAAATGTCTAAGATTTCAGCTGATGAAAATCAGCATTAGGTCTAACTGACTATATGAAGATATTTCAAGTTTCAGTGTTTAGGGATGAGTTCCTATAAATATGAGGACATATTAATTGTTTGATAAGGGTTGCCCAGTGTAATTTCAGACAAAGCAGATCAAATCTTTATTGTTGTTGTTGTTTTGGTTTTTATATCCTTTTCCTGATTTGTGTAGTTTAATTTCAGTTAGGCATTAGGCTTTTTGCGCTCTCTTTGTAGTTGTGGATAAAAATGGAACACGCGCTGTGCAACTACATTATTAGAGATGCGGCTTGGTCTGAAGGGTAATAAAATAACACAGTGTTTGAGAATCTGTCTGCCAGTGAATTACTTTGGATGATTTTTTTGCTAAGAGTGTGGACAATGTCACTATGCCACTGTCATAATTGACATTACATTAGAAAAGTACTTGTTTCCTTTCTTTCTCAGAATATTAAACTGCTATGCACCATTTCAACACATAATGAGAATCAGTATGTTCCTATTGATAACATATTATGTTAGGATTCAGGAGGCCTAGGTTTTATTGCTGACTGCTGGTGCTTTTACAAAATATAATTCAATGTTCTGGTTTCTGGGGTGCTAGTAAACATTATAAATAATGAAGTATTACTATAATTCTGTTTCCATGGATTAAAAATTAGTTGCTTGCTCAGTCATTACTTTTCTCGTTCCACTTTTACATGCTTAAAGTGTGCCTGTACAAGTCTCTGTACTAACTCCTAAAAGTATCCGTAAGTGATTCTAAAAACCCCACATACTGCAGTATGTCCTTGGAAATAAAAAAATGTAACTTTTTTTAGGGCTCCTGAGCTCATAACAATAGCAAACTTTGGAATAGTTCCAATGTTCCTCATAGTTCGGGATGTTTTTGCTTACCTTTTTTGTATATGTTGGAGGATGGAGAGAAACAAGGTGAGCACCCTTAACTAGCAGATTTATTGGCAATGTCTAGGTATGGACAGAAGGGCTGTGGGCTATGACAGAAGTGATTATTAGGACAGTGTCTGTGTTAATAAAACCAATACTTTCTCAGAGGAAGAAATACAATTAATGACTGTATTTTCAAAATTGTTGTGTATTATTAGAGTGAGGATCATTGATATAGTACTGATAGAGGAATTTTTACAATCATTCACTGATACGGAACTGCAGTACTTCCCAAGGCCCTACGTGAGCTCCCCACCAACTCAATTTATGCAAAAATGTTTTTTCTAATAATCAGTGGCAATCGAAAGGTATCTTTCCCCTCTTCTGACTCATGTGATATCAACTATTAATCCAGCTCACATATATCATCTAAAGCAGCATACCCTGTTAATTACCCTTTAGATATGTTGAAATAATATGATGGGGAATATCTGTGCTTATTGAAGCTTTTCAATGTTTTGTATTTAGATGTGGTGGGTTGACCTTGGCTGGACGCCAGGTGCCCACCAAGCCACTCTATCACTCCTCCTTCTCAACTGGACAGGGGGAGAAAAATACGACGAAAAGCTCATGGGTGGAGATAAGGACAGGGAGATTACTCAACAATTACTGTCATGGGCAAAACAGACTCGACTTGGGGAAAATTAATTTGTTTTATTTATTTAGAATTCACCCACAGTCCAGGTGAGTGAGCTTAGCAGGAATCGGTTGTATCACTAATGAAGATTTAAAGAGAAAGGATTTTTTTTTCAATCCTTCTTTGCAGTCCCAAACTTCACTCCCTAATCAGCTTTATTTAGGCTTTGGAAGGATGAATTTTTTAGCCACGATTGAGCGTTTCACATTGCCCTTCCTCCCAAGGTTCTTTCACTACCACTTTTATAGTATACATTAATTAACACATTCCTGTCTTCAAGATTTCCATAACAATTAGAGCGATCTGAAGATTAACTTGGAGATAAATACTTAGTGCAGTCTCTTTTTCCTATCTTAATAAATCATCTTTTGTTACATAAAGACTGAATATAATGGCATGGATAGTGACTGTGGGAATAGGTACTTGATTTGAGAAATGGCATTAGCATTTCTCCCCTGCATTCTTGGTTTTATTGGGTCTCTTCTGGGATTACCCATCACAGCATTGTTGAAAGCTGGGGCGGGGGAAGCTGGCTAAATCTTTCATTATATTGTCATTTGTTACTGTGCTGCTGCATAACTGAATTGTATAACCTTTTAAGGCTCTGATTTAAAGCTAAATATACAGTTAAACTCTAAACAAAAGAAATGTTGATTAATGTTGAGTATGTTCATAAGCTCATAAGGAACAGGGGCTGCTTTTTTTGTTCTGATGTATCTCAATGACATGAGTTCTGTGGAAGCAATCATTGTCTTCATATGAGTACAGACACACACAGACTAAGTACAGTTCCTTTGAACCTGTCTATATTCAAGGTACCCTTCTGGTAAGCTGAAATTTTAGTCCTAAATAACAACCCTGTTATAGTAAACAGCTGCAATTATCCTCCACCAAGAAGTAAACATTCAAATGAAGTCCACGTGTGTGTACTTGAAGTTTTCCAGGCTGTTTATGGGTTTGAATTCTTAATATTTTAAGCGGGATGAAATCTTAATTTCTGTTTACTTTGGCTTCTTGGGGCTACAAAAAGCTGCATTTTTAGATGCAGCAAAGTTTAGCAGCTTTGTAAACCAAGGAGAAGATAACTGCAGTCTTGCAACATGGAGACCCTGAATTTATTGCCAACATTTAAACCAAAATATTGTTTTGATGAAAATTAACTTTTCTAGAAATTTTCATCTGTATTAGAAACATATTCTTTCATTCTTCTTTCTACTTTTATTCTTCTGTACTTCAAACATTTTTTCTTCAGTGCAAAGTTCTGGCAGTAATCAAATTGCTGTTTGCACAGTCAGCATTTGGGAAACTTTCTCTTAAAACTGAGTCATTCTCCGCTGAGATTCCCAGCTGTTAAAATTCTGTGGAGAAATGCATAACTGGGCAGCTCTAGAGCTTTAGCTGCATGGTGTGGAACTTGATCTTTTCCAGTCTAAGTCTGAGTCTGTGCCATGTGTTAGGAATGGCAACAGAGTGTGATGGCTATTTAGCTGAGTGTTTTCATTAGATTTGATAGTTTCTTCAGATATAACATGTTGTGTTCAGTTAACTGCATATTCTGATATGGATGAGTGGGACTGATAGCCTGTATAGCTCTGCTAATATTTCGTGGTTGTGTTTTAGGGAGAGGTAGTGAATAATGGTCTTCTAACACACAAGATCAGTTTAATAATCATTGCTTTTTGATATGTATATAAAATCACTTGGATAGCTGGCAGTGAGATTCATAAGATGAGAGTACCTAAAACTAGTTCACTGAAAGCTTATCTACGTCTCACTATTGACTTGCTGCTTTTTCAAAAAAGCAGTGAAGTAGTGAAATTGTAATTCAAAACTCTACATAGGTTGTAGATACTTGTGTGAGGGTGGAAAATGGTTTTAAGCCTATGTGCATGCATTGGAGGACTCAGTTTCTCAGATGGATTCAGTAAAGTTTAATGGTTTGTTGGGATGTCCTTTATCGTTTTTTTTTTTTTTTTTTTAGTCCTTGCATTAGTCACCTGAAACTCCATCAACTGTTTGTGTCTTAAAGACAAATACTATGCTGGAGTTTTTTCTCTATATACTCCATCCTTGCACCACTCACCTTAGTTGCAAAGCTGGGGCATGTAGCTGCTTCTATACTTAATGAACATGTTACTGATTTCTTGTTCTTGCCTTCCTTCTGGCTTTACAAGACAAGCGAAAAGTGACATGATTTTTCTCTTTCCATGATCACATCACCTACTCCTCCAGTGCAGCGCTTCCATTATGCTGAATTGCTGTCTCTAATAATGTGTTCTCGTTTCTTGTGTGCTAGCAGGGATGTTATACTGTGTAGTGCAATGACAACATTTCTCTTACAAAATTTTACCATTAAGATTTGTGGCTTTTATGATTCTTTTAATTGTAACAAAGGGATTGTTTATGAGGCTAAACTATGTATTTGTGTATTTATTCTAGGAATAATTGAATATTGCCTAATGAAGTCAGGAACTCTTGCTGTTCTTACATGATCTGCATTTGATTCTGCATGATATAAACAAGCTTACTTCTGCAACGGAGTCTGTTCAATGGAAATGTGTAGCTAGAAATTCTGTAAGCTAGTGCACTGTAATGAAAAGTCTTCACAGTTCAAAAATACTGGATTCTAATTTTTTGAATGTGCCAGAGCAGCTCTGAATAAACATACACAAAATTAAAATATGCACAGCTTAGCTCATTGTTATGTTTTTTAAAATGTAGGGGGTTTGCCTGTAGCTTATCTGTTTACATCTGATGTAATTTCTACATGTATTGAAAATTTTATCAATTTTCATATCGTGTTGCACAGTGTTGCAATGCAAACCTGAAGATTCAGTAATGAATTAAAAGAATTTAGGGTTGATAGCAGTAGCATAATTTAGGAATTATTTAACAGAGAGACATTAATATTCTGTAAGATATAGGGGAAAGAGTTAACTTGGTTTTGTCCTGGAGAGTGAATATCATATGTACAATGGCATTGAAATTGCTGCTTGTCAATAGCTGTTGGGTCACTGTGAATAAGGTATATAGCCACTGCTAATTTTTGAAAAAAACAACTAAAGGTTTTCTTCTACGTATAAATTTGGCATCAATTTGCAATTTCCTACAGTACATTTTATTTGCATGTATTTTCTCTCTCTGTGGCTTGTTTTGCATTTTGTAAGCTTTTAGTTCGTGTCCTCTGTTAGAAGAAAATGGTGACCTCATCATCTTCTGTTTGTTGTCTGCTTTTCCAGTGGCTCTCTTGCCAAGCTCATGCTTTGTGTTTTGCGTCTCATCTGTATTAGACTGACACTTGTGTTCTGCAGCAAATTTTAAAGTCCAGGTATTGCAGTCATCCAGATTAACATTTGCAGGACAGGGCCATGGCACTGAAATCTTCTTATTGAGATTGAAGGTGATGCATGTTTGGTTTGAGATTTGGCACTGCTTATCTGTTGAGGTATCTAGTGCTAGAATTTGCAAAAGTAGGGAACAGTTAAAATATCTAAAGCAAATGTTCGAGCCAAAGGTATATTTTAAGCATCTGTCATTTGCTGTTTCCTTGAAATGATGTTGTGAAACAAAACAGGTGGGCCTTTCCCGTTTACCTTAATCACTCTGTAGTTTGACCACTCACCAAGAATTCCTTCTTTGCCTGAGAGGAGTTGAACTCAACTCTAAAGCTGTGATGGTTGCATCAGAACATAGTTCTTAACATCCATGAATTTTTATAGCAGGAAAGTTGAACACAAAAGTCAGACTGAACGTGATCTCAGTTTGTAGAAAGCTTAAGGAGATTAAAATGCTGCATTTGGCCCAACTGTATTGTATTCATAGACTCAGCTGTGTTTGTCTGAACCAATCGTACTGAAAGGAAATATCTGGGAGGTGAGCAAAGCTGAATTTGTGTTGCATGACTCAGTTAAATTGAGCAAAAATGAAAAATAGTTACATTGAGCTTCATGAACAATGGGGAAAAGAGGAGGACGTTCTTAAAAATGCATTGATTTCAAAGGTGCTTACAAACGGACTAATATTTATAGGAAAAGTCACTTTGAAAGAGAATTTTAAAATGCTTATTGGGTTTTTTTCTAACTGCTTTTCATATGTAGAAGGAAAAGTAGATGCTGAGCAAACAAAAAGATCATTCTGGAATTTGGGTTTTTTTCCTTGGTCTTATGTTCTGCTGATTAACAAGTCTCTATTCCACTTTATTTCCCTGCTCTGTTTCCTCAACTTTCATAATGGTTTAAGCCCAAATTATGCTCCTACTCATCTGAGTTCATAATTTTACAATTGTTCATATTTTCTTCATGACAGATGTGGTCTTACAATTTCTAGAAAAGTACTCTTCCATTTGAAGTAAAGTAATCTTTCATGACGTTTGGACAGTTAACAAAAAAAAACACCAAAAAGAAAAAGGAAAAGCAAAAAAAAGAATTTTCCATCTACTTGCATTTTCCTTCCTGAACCATAATGGACCACTAAAACATGTTCTGACATCTTTTGTAAGTCTCTTATAGCCAGAAGTGGATCAAAATAATGCAGTAATATTCTTGGGAATGATACTTCTGATCTTATACTCAGCAGCTATATCTCTACTTTATAGTTCAGTGACACCAGCAACCACGTCCTTGCTTCACTTACAACTTTAAAGAGAAAAATCCAGTTGATTTTATTTCCTACAAGAGAGGCATAGAGAAACTAGGCGAAAAAGAGGGTTTTTTTATTCTCTTCAAATTACTTTTGAGGGCTATGAACCATTTATCATTCAAAGAAGGAGTAGTAATGGAGTTTGCCACAGCATTTGGAATATTAGAAATAGAATGGAGAAGAAAAATACCATGGTGTCAGTGAGACATAATGTTGGTCATTACACCTGAACTCATGCTCCTGCATTTACTGTCTTGGTTAACATAATATTATTTAAAGAAGACACATAAGGAACCCAGTGTTGATGAAAAGGTGCAAAAGTTGTATATTTAATGGCATGCAACCTAAAACAGTTTGTACAATGCAAGTAAATATTTTAATTTCTCTCAGTGACATACGTATCAATAGTTTTTGATACATAACAATTATACATATCAAGGTTGTTTTGAAATATTTTGTCATTATTAGGATTTTAATGGCTTCCCATTCATTATTTTCAGACATGTCATGAATTTGAAAGGAGAAAGAACTTTTTTGGTGGTATTCTCCCTAATTAAAGCTCACATAAAATGTCTTTCAACATTTATAAAAAGAGATCTGCAGACCAGTGATTCATACAATGAAAAGGCTTAATTTTGCTGGCTTTCACTAAATCAAACTATCCCATTCTGTCTTCTAGAATGCAGTCTTCCAGAGGATCAAAAAAGAAAGCAGGAGTATTTGTTTGTAGTTATACTGTGAGCTCCTAACATCACTGATTTTATTAGCTAGCTGACTCTGCATTGTGCATAAATAAGTGCTGTGGAAGACAGAATCTTCTTGTAATCATTCTAGATAAAGGTTCAAGGACCACACAAAATGGATCAAATTAAATCTATGCAGAAACCGCTGTTGTCATTTTGATGAACTGTTGGTGGCCTATCTGAAAGCAAATACAATATGTGCTTAGTTACATTTATATCATAGCTGAGACCATAAAGAAAAGACAGCATTTTTTCCCCCTTTTAAAAGTAAATTGGGATGCAAAGATTGAATATTTCTGTATATTTAAACATAGGCTATTATTTCTATTTTAATTATCCTATATTTTAGACTTTATTGTTGAACAGATTTATTTCTTCTGGAATGCAGAAACCTCATTTATTTTCTATTAGCAGAATGAATTTCATAATAAGCAATATATGAAATAAACATTAATATAATGTCTAAGTTATTTTTTAATAGCTGGTTAATATTTTTTTCATTGTTGCCTGAGTTTAAAAGTATCTAAGTATTAAACCAGCACCTTTATTAAGTACAGCTGATATTTTATTAACTTATAAGAAATCATAAGCCCATAAGCACTCAGTTTATACTGGTAATATTGTCTCTTTTTTTTTTTTAAGTTATTTTTGTTTGGAAATCAAACTAAAAATACTTTCATATTAGTTCTAGCTAAGAAGAGCACTTACTTAAAGTAGTATCCATGTCAACACTTATTGATATTTTTTTTTCTTAAAAAATTCTGGAATTATATATGTACTTCTTTTCTGCCTTCCTCTGCAGGCATCCTTATGGACCTGTGTGATTTCCAAACTTGCTATAAAACAGACCCTGTGAAAGAATGTTCTTACCTTGATAATCTTGTGTTCTAGAAAAGGAAAATATTATACATCATTTGAACCATCCATTTGATATAAGTAACAACAGCTTGAAGGCTGCATTAATTTACACTCAAAAGATAATGAAAGCTGTAGACAAATAATTAACATTTATTTAGTCAGTAAAAATGTAGATAGTGATACATTAACCCCTATAACACTGACATCCTTTGGAAATAATTTGAATGATCCATTTTCCATATCAAAACATGAAGCAGCATGTGAATTTCTCATTGTGAAGACCATTTCCTTTTAATAGCAGCTAAAGTGTATTATCTTAAATGATTTTTATAATGGAGAACCTATGAATGTTTCTGAGAAGTCAAATGCTTTTAGATAAGCAGCATGATTCCATGGGGGACTACTAAAAAGGGGAAGAATGTTTTATAAAATTATTTCTTCTCTCATTTTCCACAGGAGAATTTGTTTCAGAGGATGTCGGTCTTCTTTTTCTTTTTTGTTTTTTTCTTTTTCCTTTTTTTTTCTTTTTTTTTTTTTTTTTTATCCCCCAGAGTAATTGAAATTCAAAACACTGAACTAGAGGAGTCTTGCCAAAACGTTATTGGGCATTAAATATATGTAACGTAAATACTGATTTATAGTTTTGGTGAAACAATCACAAAGCGTTGCAAACTTTTAAGGCTTCTATAGATCATTAAAAAAATACCCCATATGTGTCTCTCATGGGAAATTTTAAAGTCTAATATATCTTTACAAATAAAAGATTTCTTTAGAAGTATTTCACATTGGGCCAACTGGAAATAAAGTTTATAGCTGCGCACAATAATGTGTTAAATGTGAAATGCCACACTTCCTTAAAGTCTTTGTGCTGTAAAAACTCAAATTGTTATAATGGCTAAGTAAGCTGGCATATATACTATGAAGCTTTCATTGTGTTGAAATGAGACATTATGTTGGTGGTAGATTTCCCCTTGATATCTATTTCCAAACCCAAGCACATGTTTGTCTTCTTAACCAAGATGTGAATAGAAATTATGAGCTGAAAACTGCTCTGATATGCATAAAAATTTCTGAAAACAGTTGACTATTACACTGAAGCTGTATATACGCTTTATATTTTTATACTAGGAGTTCAGTGAAAATACTAGTAATTTTTATTTCATGAATCTTTGCTTGATCTTTTGTCTCCCTTCTGTCATTTGGCACTTTATGTTAATTTATCTGTGTGTTCTGAGAAAACTTAATTTTGCCAAGAGCTCCTATGTCACATTTACAGCATGGCAGTTAGTACTTATAGCTTCCACTCTACATCCTTTTGAAAGTGTGAAATTTAACTACTTTGATTTTGATCAACAAAAAACCCATCTTCTTAACTTCAAGTATATAGATACTATCATGAAACTTCCTTAGGCCTGAAGCGAAGTCAGTGTTTTAAATGCTATTCTAGGTCAAGATTACAGAGATCACTTTGTGGGATTAAAATGGTGCTCTCTCAACATTTTAATTAAAAAGAAACAGGCAAAAAAAACCCCATCCCAAACCCTAGAATCTTCTTTTCAATTATGCTGTGAACTCCAGTCTCGAGTTAGATACCAAATCCAGTTAATTGGGCTAAGGAAGGCTTTTCACATGGTTGTACTGCTTTGAACAGAGTTTAACCTGAGAGAGATTCCTGGGATTCAGCAGAGCATATTTAATCAGAACCACAAAAGACAAAAAGCCCTTTTGTAGAATAGTCAAGAGATAGTGAAGTACTGAAGTTTATACTTCAGATACTTAATATTTAAGTCCTTGTTCTGGTATTTTATCATTACCGTACTATTAGGTTCTTCAGCCATCTGTCATCTCTGTTGGATTCCGTGAATAATTTTAATATAAAGTAGAAACATATCTGGGAGAGATTAAGCTAGTAATCTAGAAATTCCAGTTGGGCACTCATATAGGCATGAGGGCTTGCATTTCAAAGCATGGCTTTCAGTGTGACAGAGCAGTTATGTAAGTTAATGGGCCTTTTATACCTTAGATGATCATTCTAGCTACTGGATCATCAGGTTTGGGAGTATGAGAAAATGTACAAATGCTTTCATTTTTTCTTTTTTTTTTTTCTCCTCTCCACAAAGTTGAAAAACCTTTGTCCAAGTGTATGTTGATATCTCAGTTATTTAGAGGAAGTGCAAACTATTTCTTATCTAGCCTTAAAACATAAATAAGGAAATGCTGGGGGAGGGAGAAAAACCCTAAAATGCCAAAAGGCCCAAACCACTTTTGAGAGTGTAATTTCCTGGAAAGCTTCAGTTCTGCAGTTGGATCATTCTGGGGGATGCAGTTCTACTGTTTGTCTTGCTGCCTTCTTTCAGGGCTTTAAGTTCTTCATCACTGCTGTTGACATTTGCTACTGGCTTTCACATCTTTGACCAGTTCTTCTTCCTTTGGGATTATCCGGTCCAGAAAAGCATCTCCTGTCCTTAGTTTATAGATCACATATGTCAAGAAACCATCTTCAGGACACTCCATATATCTCCTGGGTGTATATGCCCAACCCTAATGTCCTTCCAGCAGATACTAGGATGATTGAAGCCTTGGTTGAACATCCTGGCTCTGTGTGACTCATGAATAACACAATCAATTTCAAAAAACTTTCATAGGAATCATTTAAGGTTTCCCACAATTATCTCTCTGCGGCTATTACATATCTATTAGGCTATCAAAGCACATTTTTCTATTCTTTCTGTTTAATACATGCATAGTCTAGTAACTGTGCTCTAAATGATCTTTGACCACAATTAATATCCTGCATAAAGGAAATAATGGCAGCTGTTTAGTTATTCATTCAGTGCAGTTTATTATGAATCATTCTAAAATCTTAGCAAGACCTGCAGGGTTTCAACTGAATGAATACTAACTGACTGTAACTGTCAGACCATTGAGTTTAAACAATGAACATTATAAAAGGTAAATAATAATTATTTGACATTTTAGCTATTTTAAGTCTGAGCGACCTGTACTTTTTTCAGTATAGGTTTCCATCTGCAAATTAAAAAAAAATTTGTGGATCAAATCACAAAGAAAACTAAGGTTGTCTTTGGTTTATGCCAGGTTACTTGATTGTTTGGGTTGAATTTGCTATGACATTCTGTTGTACAACTTTTAAGATCAGAAGAAACTATACATATATCTACTTTGATAATCCATAGGTGATGGTCCCCAATAAAAAAGTAATTTTGCATTGCAACTTCCAAAAAGCATTGTTTCATTTTGGCAATAAAGTGATGCAGACACTATCAAAATATTTCAGCGATAAGATGCTTTTGCTTCTGTTTCTAGTCTGGAAAGGAGCTAATTTTGAATTTTGGTGTGCATCTCATATTTAGTTTGTCTGTCTTTAAAATACATATTACCTCTCTGAAGACTCATCCTTGGTTAGGTACTACTGTTAGCTCTTTTCTTAACCTTCACTTGGATGAACTAAACTGATTGAATTGTTTAGCTCTCTGGCTGCAGTGTCAGCTAGATTGCAAATCACTTTTGCACCTTTTCTGTAAAGGAATCAATACTCTACATCTCTACTTACATTTTATTCACTGTTTTCATGGGAGATTTTTTAAAGTCATGGGAAGTGTGTTATTAACTATAGAAACAACAAGCAGTACAAGTAAAGTATGTTCCATAGTGTAAGGGGTTATACTCACGTGAATTTCAACTATTTAGGGCTCAACGTTTTCAATAATTCTTTTGCTGTAGGTAAAAAAGCTAATCTAATTTGTGTACAGGATTAAAGACTAGATAAAAATAAACAAAATTAGGCTGAAAAGTACTGTACTCAGTAACAAACCCAACTTATTTGCAGATAAGTTTCACCGTATGTATTCAACATACTCCAGTATTCTCTGGAAGGAGTCAGGTGACGTATGAGAAATGTCTATTGTGAATGAAGACTCAGCTCCACCTTAAAGTTTGCTGTTGTTTATGATACATTATCCCACTAACTCATAAGCAGTAATTACATTTACTAACTTATGGCATCACGGGGAATCTCTTGGGAGCTCTTAAACTGAAATTACTATCTCTGCTCATACAGCAGGTTTGACTTCAGGCTAACCATTTGTCAGACATGTCTACCTGTTTGCCTGCCTTCTGCTTTCTACTTTGAGTGATGAGGAAACGTAAGCAAATTAAGTGTCTTTAAGTCACACACTTAAGAAGTAGGCAAAAGATAAGCTTTCTGGTTTTACATGTGCATTTACGTATACATACATACATATATACATGTGTGTGTGTTACCCAGTGAATTTGATCAATTTTCTGACTGAAGTGATAATATATGAAGTGTTGTTCGGCTTATTAGAAGTGAGTTGTAGCCACAGCTGGGAATTTTCTCCTTTGGTCCTTTTGAAATTTAGCTCTTAGTCATACCAGTTCTTAAATAAACATACTTAAGTTGACTCCAAGCTACTCCGGTTATACCTGCAGTACAACAAAGTCAGTGGCTGGGTTATACCATACTACTACTTTATGCTAAAGAATATCTCAGAGATTAGAGGAGGTCTGTTTTAGATTGCTACCATTGTAGTTTGGAAATTTTTTTTTATTTTAATTTTTATTATGATTTATTATTTTATAAAAAGATTACATAACCTGTATGACAACTCTGTGAAATAATCATTATATCTATGACTTATGAAGAGTACTGAACTACTTTGGAAGACAGATATGAAGTCAAAATATTCCTAATATTTTTCATTTACTCATTGTGCTACCTAACTTGAAATCTCTATTTTCTGTTCTTCCAGTCAATCTTTATATAATTACAGCCACTGTACAAGGGTAGTATAAGGGTTGATGAATGATCACATAATAGGAAGGGTGGGGAAAAAAAATCAATGATCTGCTTCACCATTTCTGATCAGAGCAAAATTAAACTATATGTTAAATTTATGCCCATTCTTCAGTAAATGAAAGGAAGTACCAGTCACACACAGGAATATGCATTATTTTACTCAATTATAACAAACTCAGTAAAGCATGGCATACTGCAAATCATATTGTCATATATTAATGACCTTTTTTGTGAAAAAGTACAATAACTGTAACTTTAGATACTTGAGTATTGAAATATGTCTCTTGTTCATAGAAAAAATCACAGAATCATAGAAAAAAATCAAGGCTTTTCTTTTTGATCTTTCTAAAGCTTGCTATTAAAAAGAGTTTTATAACAGATATATATTTTGAAAGAGCATGCTTAGACCTATTGTCTGCTTCAAAATTCTACAAACCAATACATTATTTGACATCAATGATATCCTGTCCTTTTCATGCAAGTATAAGAGAGATGGGAACAGCAGTGCATTATTTCCCACATAATACACTTTATCAGGGAGACAGTGAAGACACCTAATTTACCAAGAATAGTATGAGCAAAGCCATGGCAGAGCTGGAAATGAAGCTTACATCTCTGCATGCATGGTTTTACAAACCTGTGGAAGTTCTGCTGTTGATTTCTATAATTCCTGAGTCAGGCCTGTATTTAGCAATAAAATATTTTACCCCTTCCTCCTGTAATACACGGTGAGGATCTTGTTCTATACTCAGTACTTCTCCTTTCATATGGTGCAAACATATTTTATTTATACCAGAAATGTCTTTAAGAATTGTGAAGTAGTATGCAGGAATCTTTATACATGACCTAAAGCAGAATGATGACTTCCAAGGAGAAATGAAGGTAGCATCAGTGCAGAGATGCATGGCTGTACCATGCTGTTCTTCACTAGTGTGCTTTCACTGTTTTTTCCTACCTTATACTCCTCCATGTCAGCTGAGAGGACTCTCCAGGTTTTTCTACAATTCTTATGCTATAGTAACACTACCATGGGGCTAGAATCTGGCCTTATGTCTTAGTTGAGAAGGATGCTAATTCAGTATTTTGTGCATGTAAAAGAGCTTTCCAGTAAATAGAGTTATACTTAATAAAAGGTAGAATCTGACTGATTCAGTGTTTCATAAGCAACGGAAAACATCTAAAGCAAATAAACACCTCCAGAAGTAGTAATGGTCAAAAAATTTTTTTGCACAAATTCCTTTATTTCTCCAGCATGTAAGGCTTAGCCTTTGGCCCTCTGTCATATGGTGCAATGCAGCCAAGTTTATGTGGGTTATCTGCTATGATAAAATAATACATATTGTTGTTATTGCCTTTATAATAGAACTACAGATTCTTACAGTCAGTATAAACAGAACAGTATTACAGTATTAACAATTTACTGACGTGCATTAGTAACTTAGTGCAGTCTAGACAGTAGATATACTGTGTAATCACAGTCATGGAAAACCAAAGCTAACTCCAAAATAAATTGCATGCTGTATAACCACAAGAACTATCAACTCTTAGAGAAAGTATATCCAAAGTGCTGGTGTAACAGTTTTTTCTTGGTGAATACTATAAGGTATGACTCTTGGAAGTCTTTTTTTTTCAAAGTGAACAAGATTGCTACATCTGCTTATGTAGTATTTGGGGCTAAAATTGTTGCCAATCCTGTACTGCTCTGCAAGGGCAAAAATAACTTGTTATTACCATTTATGCTACATTTGGAAAGGAAGAGGGCTCCTTGGGTTCATTCTCTCTCTTCTAGGCTAGTAGAAGGAAGATGAATTGAGGCCACACTGGACTAGATTCCGCCAGTGAGTAATGTGTGGCTCACTGCAGGCAATAAATTAGAACAAAATACACTTTGCATTCTCCTTTTTGAAGCAGATGTGACTGAGGTGTGAGGCTCTTTACCTAAAAGACAGTAGAAAGAGTGCAATCCTGTGAATTAATGAAAGGAGGTTATCTACTCATAGTGATTACAACATAAAATGTTCATATTCCTTTGTTTGGGAGAAGTAAAACTGTTTTCTCTATAATTGGTTCAAATTGCTTTACAGAGATTTCTGTCTGTTTGCTGGTTGTTTTCGATAAAAAATGGTGAAGGGCTGGTTTTCTGCCATCTTTTATATTGAAAGACTTTCATGGAAATTTAGATTCAATGCTGTCGTGGTTTAACCCCAGCCAGCAACTAAGCACCACGCAGCTGCTCGCTCGCTCCCTGCGATGGGGATGGGAGAGAGAATCGGAAGGAAGAAGGTAAAACTTGTGGGTTGAGATAAGAACGGTTTAATAGAACAGAAAGGAAGAAACTAATAATGATAATAATAACAATAATAAAATGACAACAACAACAAACAACAACAACAACAATAATAATAAAATAATGACAATAATAATAGTAAAAGGATTGGAATATACAAAACAAGTGATGCACAATGGATGCCCAGTTAGTTCCCGAGCAGCGATCCCCCCCAGGCCAACTCCCCCCAGATTATATACTGGGCATGACATCCCATGGTCTGGAATACCCCTTTGGCCAGTTGGGGTCAGCTGCCCTGGCTGTGTCCCCTCCCAACTTCTTGTGCCCCTCCAGCCTTCTTGCTGGCTGGGCATGAGAAGCTGAAAAATCCTTGACTTAGTCTAAACACTACTTAGCAACAACTGAAATCATCAGTGTGTTATCAACATTCTTCTCATACTGAATCCAAGACATAGCACTATACCAGCTACTAGGAAGAAAATTAACTCTATCCCAGCCAAAACCAGGACAAATGCCTTTTCCTGAAGACAGAGAAGCGTGTGAGTTGAGTGATCTAAGTTACACAAATTTACCTATGAGTTTAATCCTTGAAAAGATGCTGTTTTGGCAGTGTGTTGTATAGGAGATTCCTTCCAGCTCTAAGCTATAAAATGTAGTCTGCTGCTTTTGTGGTAAGCATTTATATACCAATTCACAAATTTATCAATCTGCTTCTTACAAATTCCCTCCCAGACCTCACCCTGTAATTCCACGGGGAGAATTTTTTGGAATCTCTCACTTTGGGTTTCTGAGCTAAATGTGTATATTGAGTGTTCGTATGCATTTTGCCTGTGCCACCCTTACCTCCCTTTGTCCCATCAAGGTTTACAGAGAGAAGGAATGGCTTTTACTAGACCAGTTGAGGCATTGGAAAAAAAATAGGAAAATTCCGTATATGCATTCATTCTTCAGGTTTTCAGAGGATTATATTTACTCTGTAAACAGGTGCCTGGCAGTTCTGTATCCTTAGTCATCTATATCCAGGACATGGCTGAAACACATTGTGGCATTCTTCTGGCCACGTGCTTTTTCCTTTCCTCTGAAAATCAGAGAAGAAAGAGAGACAGAGTGGTATATGCCAACGTACGATTTGCAGATTGAGTCAGGGTGCAGCCAGAGGTGGTGGTGGTGGTTGTTTTTGTTAAGCCCAGTTGGCAGCTAAGTAAGTGCCACACAGCAGCTTGCTCACTCACTCCCCTAGCCCCCACAGGACAGGGGAGAGAATAGGAATAGGAAAAGCAAAAGCAAGACAACTCATGGATCAAGATAAAGGTAGTTTAATAAGCAAAGAAAAGGAAGAAGAAAGACCCCCCCCCCCCAAACAAACAAAACCCACAAAACAAGCAATGCAAAAGCAATGACTTACCACCTCCCACAAGCACACCTATGTCCACCCAGTCTCTGAGCAATAGCCATCTTCCAAAAACCCACCTCCTCTCTGTTTTATTGGTGAGCATGACATTATATGGTATGGAATATCCCTTTGGTCAGTTGGGGTCAGCTGTTCAGGTTGTATCCCCTCCCAACCTCCTTCTCACCCCCAACCTACTCACTTGGGGAAGAGAGTTGGAAAGAGAGAAAACTTTGACTCTGTGCAAGCACTGCTGGAGTTAGCCAGAACACTGGTGTTATCAATGCCATTTTAGTCACAAATCTAAAAGCAAGCACAATACGGGCTGTTATGAAGAAAGCTAACTCCATCCGAACCAGACCAAGTACAGAGGTACAGTGACATAATAGCTAGTAACAGTCTTGGGCCCTTCAATATTTCTCTCCGTCTCCATCACGAAATTCATATCCCAGTTGGGCCCTCATTTTTCTCTTCTGTCCTTATGTCTCAGTAAAGGCTTCGCACTTAGATTATTTAAATGGCTCTTCACTCCACTGCTCTAGTTGGGATTCTTTTATTCTGACCATAAGGGCCTGAGCAATTTAGATGAGGTGTCACTAGTGTCTTTTTAAAATAGTTCTATCACCTATCTTTCTGTACTGTAAAAGTATTGATTCACACATCTTAGGGATCAAGTTGCCTTTTTTCACAGGTCCATTTCAGTGGCAATTGTCTGTCACTTAGTGTCCTTTCCCTCAGTATTTCTGACTGCTCAATTTCCCAGTGGAGAGTCAGTATTCACATTAGTTCTTAATGTATTTCTCCTGTTAAACATCTCATTTCTGAGACGCACAAGTCTGTCAGTGTTTTTCAGTGTTCCAATCCTTTTCTGCATTACTGATGCTTCACAACTTTATGGGGTCCTATTCAGGTATCAGGATATTTGGGTTTCTGTTAATAAGACATTCTTTCATGTAAACCCAGGGCGCTAACAGGTCATACAGGTGCTGGTGTATGAACGGTTGGTTCTCTTTGGTCTTTCTGGTATCACAGTTACTTTCTCTGTGCTGAAAAGGGAAAATCTAATGTTTACACAGCATTACAAAGATGCTGTGTCTACACTGAGACAGACTTACTAGCCCAGGCCCTGTGCCAGGCTGATGTCTATGTTCTGCATTCTGGGTTCAAAGCAGTATCGTGCTTTTTTGTTCTGTGTGAATATACTAGCCCTCTGGCATGTAACTTGAGGCTTCTTGTGATATGCTTCAGTGGTCCATGTGGACATGGGTCCATAGTCAATTTTGAGACATGATTTGGAAATAAATATGGAAATAATTCTGGTTATTGAACAGTCCTAAAATGTGTATTATATCTTAAGTATCATAAGATAAATGAAGCCACTACCTGACACCTGCATTGCTTGCATTTCTAGGAGCAGTACAGCTGCGAACAGTCTGAGATTAAACTCAAGAGGGACAAAGACAGCAGAGTGGTACAACCAACACTTTTGAGAGGCTGTCAGGTTATTTTTCTCTTCAGGAGTATGAAGTCTACATCAGTTTATGCTAGAACCTGCTACTTTTTTGTCAATGTTTTACAGCATGAGTTTCATTTAATTGATACCAGGTTGTCCATGTTTTCTTAGAAACAGCTATCTAGATGTCACTAGGATACTGGCCCACACAGGGTTTTGGTTTGGGGTTTTTTTTGTTGGTTTGTTTTTGGTTGTTGGTTTTTTTTTTTTAAGTTTCTAACTTAAACAGCACAGTTTTCCAACTTAAAGTAGTGTGTTTCTAATCATACTTATCTAGTTATGTAAGCATGTGTTTGTCCCCAAATGGAAATTTAGGTATTCTTTGTCATTCAGAGTGATTAGATGCATTGTGATTTTTGTTTTAGCTTGTGAACTTTCTGTTGCTGGAATTCAGCTGACCAGACAGTTTTTGTGTAAATATTTGATTTTTTTCCTGTAACCAAGGTGTTTTTGTCAAGTGTCAAGTCAGATCAGAAAAAACAGAGATCACAAATGGCAAAAATCACATTAAAAAAATATATTACTTTGTATATTTTTGGTTTTCATTATCTGATTATTGGAAGTTGTTGTTCAAGTTAATGTTTTGGCAGTGTTTTTTTCTTGTTTGTTTCTTTGTTTGTCTTTCAGTATTCAACTATCTTTTTATTCCAAAAATATGTATCAGATAGATTTGTGGTGCAAATCCATTGACTTCAACACTTACTCTGCAGGGTAGTATTTGGACAAAAATGCAGATGGATATTTCTAACCACTCTAACTGGTTGCGCAGTAAATTAGAAAGTGAATTACATGCATTTTAGATCTTGGTAAATTCTTTCATTAATAGGTACAATTTCTTTTTTTTAATTTTCTTGCACACACACACACAACCCCTCTCCCAGGGAGGAAAAAAAGACCCATGAAAAGCCCAGCAGATCTGGGAATGCTCTAACCTTTTTTTGTTCTCTCAGAATACGGAGAAAGCCTTATAGAGCATCACAGTTGACTATGTTCCTCCTTCATTTATTCTCATAAACCAAATGTTCTGCACAAAGAAAGGAAATTATCTTGGATTTACTCTGAAAAGCTAGAGAATAAAATTTAAATAAAGCTGGTACTTAGAAATTAAATGGAATGTTGATCCATTTCATATTAGATAAATATAGTCAATGTTCATCAAACAAATGCCTTCTAACCACTCAAATAAGGTATTCTAACAACTCTTTAGCAGTCCAAATAGAATTTTTTGTATTATTTGAATAGCTCTCCTTGACCTGAATAATTGCTAATTTATTCACCATACATTGTCTTTCAATTACTTAATAAAAACTAATGATCAGGAAACCATTGGAAACTGTTCTTATTTTTTTCCTTAATCAGAGACAAAATGAGAGCTTTAAAAGTTAGAGGTTTTAGTTTTTATGTATGAGGGGGTTACTGTTTAGACTTTTATCATGATTAGAATTCCATCTTTTCTTCCTTTTAGCATTGGAGAAGTTCTGAAACAGAGTAGAAAAAATTAGCAGCACGGAATAATAATAGTTTCGTTACTTTCTCTTGAAAATATGGGGAATCTAGTATGAAGAGTACAGCAAAGAGCAAAAACCCAAAAGTTGATTTTGGCGCGTGAGAGGAAAAAACACCACACCCTGAATTCCATAACAGGTTTCTTTCTTTTCATTTTTCCACCAGCTTTCTTGGGTCTAATCAGTTTCTCTTAAAACAGTATTTCTGTTTTAATGTCATAAGTATAGCAGAAGCAAAATCTGAGGGAAAAATTAGTGATGCCTTATCTGGCTTGGGTTTTGTATGTCTGTTTTTACTTAACTCTCTTGTGCTGTGGACGGAAATGATAGGATTAAAACCCCTTCAGATTTTTAGCAAGGAATTAGGGGCAGAGATATTAGACTATAATACCTTTTGTTACCTGTATTACAGGAGAGAGTTTGAGCAATTTTTCCTCACCTTTTGCAGTACTTTGTCCTTCTGCATTATAGTAAGAACCAATTCCTACCTTAGATGCAGCATAAAGAGATAATACTGGATAAAACATAGGAAAAGTGAAATCTCAGAGATCTGAAAAGTAGGAAAACAACTTTGCAGAAATTAAGAACTTGATCTAAAACCTGAGCATAATTCATTCTCTATAGAAGTCAGATTACCTCATGATCAATCTGTCAATGCACTTAAGGTCATACAGGGAATTTGTTCCAGTACCAGGCACTGAGAATTGATCTTCTGTCCCCATCCAACTGTTGTAAGAAAAACAATTCATCCTGGAGCCTAAATGATGGAAATTATCAGGAATCAATATATTCATAACATTAGTAATACTTGTGGGAGACAGAACATTTTGGTCTTTCTCTTCCCTATCTTTTCTACCAGCTAAGGCTGTCCAACTCTCTGCTGCTTTTCAAAGCAATAGTGAGCATTCCGCTTTTATTCTTCTTTCCATTATCTCTGCATTTTCCTATCTTTTAAAAGAAAGTGTCCACATTAAATTAAGATAATGTAGTTATGTCAGAAGTTTCATTTAAGAGCCCTGATATACTGTGGGATTAGGATGGGCATAATTATTTTTCTGCAAAACATTAGGTATTTACTGCTGGTCCGTGCCAGCAATCTGTTGGCCCAGTCTTTTTCACTATTGGTTGTACTGTGGGGGTGTATTTTGAAGAGACAGAACCAAATCTAAATTAAGTATTTTAGTATTCAGCTTTTCTCAGGAGGCCCTTGTAAGACCTTTCTATGTGACTTGTTAGTCCATTCTTGTGTCTTAGAGTCTAAGAGGTTTATAGATGTTAATGCAAACTGAGCTTTATTTAAGGAGGTAATGGCACACTGGCATTTGCCTGTTCTTCCATATGCAAATTATCCACACAAAGAAAGGTCTTTTATGGTTCATAACACCAATGTATTGTTTCCCTGAAGAAAAAAAAAAATAAAACAAAACACCCTGCTGCCCATTCAGTAATTTAAGTATGCATTTCCTACTTAATTCAATCAATTTCTTAAAAAGTAAAAAAAAAAAAAATGATGTCAAAAGAGAACTGTTCTTTTTTTTCTTTAAATTGAAATATTTTACTTTGATGAAAGGAAATCAGCAGATAAGGATATATGAATAATTGCTTTGCTCTTAAAAAGAAACGTTGAGTCTAACATCCTGCTAAGACTCCATTATACTTTGTTCTTTGTAAAACCTTGTTAAGAGGTGCTAGAAGGGAAATAAAAGTGGGAAAGGTGTAATGCCTCCTTTGATGTGAGTATTTAAAAATAAGAAGCTGTTTCAGTTGTTTTAAAAGGTCATATTTTACAACTGTTAGTAAAAGATAGGCATTTATGCTGAAGTGATTTCTTATGGAGACCCCCAGAGTGATAATTTGGGAGACAACAATAAAGACATTTAAGTTTCTCTAAGAAAGACCTTTAGTCCTTTAATTTGATTTGCAACTATTAAACTTTCGAAGTCTCTTTAAGTCTCACTGTTGCAGGATCATATTGTTGCTTTCTCTTTACTTTCTCTTCAGTGAGTAAATAATTGTAGCTTGATGAAGTGTTAAGATCTCCATGATTCCTAGGCTTGAAAGTAACTATTTAGCAATTCATTGCCTCTCCTTAGGGAAACCAGTGTGATGACACTAGAGTGGCAATTTTTAGTCATTTACTGTTTGAAGATTTTAAGGTTAGGATTTTAAGATTTAGATTAACCTTGCTCAGGGGACAGGAGTTTTCAAAGGTATAATCAGTGTGGTACTGAGCTGTACTGCAGTTTTGCCCCAAGTGCATTTTTCTTCTGATTTTAATTACAAAGACAGGTTATTAAGTTCATTGCCCTAGTGATTGTTCTAGCATACCATTTAAATTATTGTTAACAGTTTGGTAATGCAGTCATGGGAGGGCTACAGTCTGACAGGAAAAAAAAGAAAGTCCTTAAACTCATCATGACGATGTGGTTAGAAAAGGTTCATGGAGTAGTGGAGAGACTAACTGAAAGCAGCTAAGGTACAAAAGGAAAATTCCATGCTTCATTGTCTACACTGAACTACTTGATTAAATAGCAGGTTTTGTTTTGCATTTTGTGTTTTATGTCTTTAATTGGTGGGTACAGATTAGCATAGCATTGGCATCTTCCATGACTTACAGATTTTCTGTATAAATTGCACCATTCTTTTCAATATTATTGCATATACAACAACAGTTCACTGCTGCCAAGTAGCAGAAGTCTCTGATTGATAGAATAACTAAAGCCAGTTTAGTCAGGGGAATTAGATTTAAATGCTTCACAATATCCTTGGTGACTATTCATTGCTTATTGAACCATACATATATCAAAATACTGACCTATTCATATTATATTAATGAATTGGCAACCAGTTTGACTACCTGATGTTCACTTGCAGCTTCTCTTGGAAACTGACGAATTTTCTTGCTTCGAGTGGGAAGAATTTGCTGAGGCTAGTTTGGGGTTTAACACATTTTGGTATTGCACCATGCATCAACTCAATTACAATCTGTATGAATTGAAGAATGAAAGCCAAATTTGTATAATAAGGAACTCTACTAATAAGGCAATAACTTGGAAAATTAAGGTACTTTCTCATCAAACTTTGTGTTCCTTATAATTTTTAAGGGAATTGCTCCACTCGGCATTTGAAGAAGGTTCATTAATGCTGACATTTCCTCTGAAGATTTTTTAAATCAGTTTGTAAATATTAATATGCTTTAAAATTAAATTGGAGGCAGCAGTTTTAAATGTATAAAAGACATCCACATTAGGTTACAGACTTATCAGAAGCTCTAAAAATGGGGCGGCAGGGTGTGTTCCCATGGGAGCAGTGTAGAGCCTTAGCTGCCACATGAAATGCCCACACAACTCATTACTTGACCCTTACAAATCAGATTCATGCCTTCCTTTTCATAACCATAATTGCTATTTTGTAGTTAACTTCATGCTTAACCTCTGGTATTTCCTGTCACTTCTTTTGCTGGGAAGGTGGAATGCAAATTTTGAAATATAAATCAGCATAATAGAAAGTTGCTCAAAGTATTGCATTTATACTCTGTAATTGCATTCTGAAAGGAGAGTTTTACTGACTTTGGGGAATGCAAGTGAAAAATGGTTTCCACAGAAATTGAACTTGTATTTTCTAGGAACCTTTAGATAAACCTTATGAGCCTTTGAGAAGTTATTAGATGGGCACAGCTTTCTCATTTTTGAGCTTTATCATCTAACTGAAGCACTTTTGAAGTAGTCCTACAGATTTGTGTGGCAGGGAAAAGTCAATTACAGTCTTGAATTACTAGCAGTTAGAAACCGATACATTTTCAGATAAATTCGGAGACCTCCAAATTAGTAACTTTTTATTGCAGAGCCAGAAATGCTCAGCAAATACATGTGTCTAAATTTATTGCATTAGGAGCTCACATTGCTTTTTACATGATGTGTCCAAGTTATGAAGATTAAAAAATAGATATTAATTAAACACAGTACTAAGTTTTCAATAAGTAGCTGAACAGACTTTTAATATCTTGGTAAGTGTATGCTGGAGAACTGATAGATATGGGCAGAGTCCCAAGACATACTTGCATGGTACAATCATGCTCAACCTAGCTTCAGACATGCAGTTCTGCGCAGATCTACTACTTTGGCTTCCAGAGTCCCAGCAGACCAGAGGTCTAATAGTGCCCTCCTACTTCATTGGACTGGTCACAAACCTGAAAATTGTATGGCACTACTGCTTTGAGTCCCAGAGCAAGCTTTATTGCAAACTAGATTGATTTTCTTTCTAAAATGGAGTACACTATGGTGAGATGAAGTCTGGTCTGTTCTACACTATTACGTGATCAGGAGCAAGCCCTTTAGTGGAGGACACTTCAGCTTCCTTAGTGCTCCTGTAAATTGATAAAATACAGTTAATGTACCTGTAATGATTTGAAGGGTTTGGGGTCTCCTGCTGTGTGTAAAAGAAGTTAGTTTTGTTGGCATATTCTTCGTGTAGTTACTACTAAGAGAGAACAAATAATCTTGTCGTCGATCATTATAGAAAATGTTTCTTCTGAAAGTTAATCACGAACCACATTTCTAGCCAGAGTGAATTACTATAGCTTTATTCAGAGGAACGGCATCCCTACAAGTTAAAATAGAATACAGAAGTAAATGCTCAGGAAAGCACCAAGTTACAGAATTATAGAATCATAAAGTCATTTAGGTTGGAAAAGACTTTTAAGATCATTGAGTCCCACCGTAAACCTAACACTGCCAAGTCTACCACTAAGCCATGACCCTAAGCACCATGTCTACATGTCTTTTAAATACCTTCAGGGATGGTGACTCAAATTAGGTATCATAGCTGTTGCAGTAGTATAAATCTGTTTCGCTTTCCAAAAAGCTTAAGCAATTTGAAATGGTTTGTGTGAAAATTCAGTTTTGTAGTTGTATCTTCTATATTAGAAATCATTCCATTTACTTCTGTGAGTTGCTCAAGATAATACATGGAGCAAACAGGAAAAAAATGTGACCCTTGTATTTTATGCTAGGTTGAACACTGCTGTATGCCATCAAGCAATTTACTTTTAATTTAACACTATATACTACATATTTCTGTAAATTTATAAAAAAATATTACAGGGTACTTGAAAACTAGTTCCCATCAGACATCCATGGGAATAAAGATGGGCTTTGGTATGCATTTCTTCTGAGATTTAGCCAGACTTTCTTTTTACAAGAGGAAAATCTCATTTTCAGAAATATAGCTATATCAAATAATGCTTTATCTCCGTTTGTTTTTCATTTTCCTACAGATTTTATCCTTACAGTTCTTCCCACAAATGTAGAAGTTCTCAATTCTGAAATGGCAGTATGCATTTTGTGATGATATAGTGATGCCATTTCAAACACAATGTATTTTATGTCATGCAATACTTGAAAATTCATGCTTATGCACAACACTTCATGTGATGGAGAGTGTCACATATACACAGGATGAACTACCGGCATCCATTATTATGATGTATTATTGTTTAGAGAACCGTTACGTTTGGCTGGACGAATGAGAACTGGTAGCTCTCTCTGCGGGCCTCTGTCCTGCTGGATGGACCCTGGCTCTGACTTGCCCTCTTCCCCCACCTGGGACTGTCACCGGTCCTGCCACCGTCCCTCGCCCAGCCCTGCTTGGGTGCTGTAGGGCTGCACCCTGGCGATGACAGCCTTGCTCATCCTCCCTTGCAGAGCAGCCCCACTCTTGCTGCTCCCTAGCACAGCCCGCTGGAGCTGATTTGCTGTTACTGGGTCATGTCCCTTTTCCTCTCGATGTCTGCCGGGTGATGGGAATACACATACCCTGTTTGGAATGCACTTGCTCTTCCAGCATGAAGTTGAACTTTATGTTTGTTTCCTTTCCTCTGTTTTTCTTTCTGTCAGAGAATCAAATATAATTTCTGATACTTTATGTCAGAGGTTTCCTCAAATACCACTTCTGGGTTGTGTATCGGTCTCTGCCACTGGAAAGAGACACTTTCTGATGGTGGCTACGCCCCTAATTTTGTGAATATAAGTAAGTAAGTGGTGTATCAGAGTTAGCCACAGAGTTGTCATCTCCGTAAGTAGGAAGCCTGAACCTTCAGAGAATACGTTAGTCTGTAATCTTGCACTCTGCTGCTGGCAGTGGGGCAGTCCTTCCCTAGCTAGCTCCAACAAGGTATAAGGGGAAAGAGATGATTTGCAATGCCTGAAGCTTGTGCAGGGCCTTCCCTACGTTTGGTTACATTTATAAGCTGTAGCTTTGGAGCTTGCCCTTGTGTTTTCTAAGAAAAAAAACTTCGAACATCAGGGACTTTTGGCCCTTAAAAAAAATAATCCTACCTTCATTTCCTGTTTTACTGTCATTTATCAGGGGAAGGTACAATGTTTTTCTCTTACAAAACCTATTCCTAAACATTTTTTTCAAAAAAATCATTCCCACAATGAGTCTGCAAGGCCCGTGTGTTCCTTTTCTTAACTGCACATATAAACCATTACCTTCTGTTTCACCAGTCAGCCACAAAGCCACCTATTCTAATTGACAGGGATGATTTAAGTAAGCCTTTAAGGGATCAAGTTCTCTTTCCCATGCTGTCCTCAAAAACCACCGAAGTCTCATTGCCCCCCGTGCTCTTTCTTCATGGGAAATGCGAGAAGAAAATTCTAATGAGAAAAGTGGGGAACTGAAGGTTTGGACATTTGTCAGCTTTTCATGTTACCCTTTTCTAAGACAAGAAAAAGAAGTAGTTGTGGAAGACGCTGAAGAATTATCAATAGAATCTTTTATCAGATGCTGTGAAACTATGGAAGAAAAAAAAAATCATGTGTATGGTATAAACAGAACCAGGGTAATGATCGAAGAAAGCAGTATTTTTAGTAGTGTTTAGCACACAGGAGAGAATTAAAAATTCTCTATTTGAGATTTTTAGCTATATGAAGAGCATAAAACCAATGTAAAATATTTACAGAGGAATATTTTAACTTTACAGCCACATGAAATAACTAACAGTGATATACCCAATTTGCTATCCAGTTTTTGGTGGAGGAGAGTGTGTGTGTTTGCATATATGTGCATGTGTCTGTGTAGGAGAAATGTTTTCATGCTGAATTTCTGGCTAGGAAAGTTCTACTAACTGTGTTTGCAAAGGCAGTTCTGTACTGTGCCCTGTGTCTTTCGTGGGGGGAAGCTTTGTGGTACCAGAGAGGGACACTCATCTGCCACATCCAAGATACTGCTGCCTTTCACTCTTGGTGCCTAAATTCTGAGACAAGAGGAAATAAATTATTTTTGTAACTGTATAGTAAAATCTTATGCTGAGAAAGAAGATGTTATGTCTTTCTTAATTTGTTATGCCTAGTTGTTACAAGTATAGATGTTAAAAAAAAAAGGGAGTGGGTGGGCAATGGTAGTTTTTGGAAAGTCCAAATAAAGGATTTCTAGTAGAACCTCTTCTGAACTTTGACCAGACTTTAAAATTTCTTTTTGCAAAAGAATGTAAACTCAACTTTGAATTTATAAATGTATTGAAATTATACTCCTCTGAATAATAGAAAAAACTTGCTGTATTGACAATACCATACTTTCATTGAGACACTCCTTATGACATCAATTAAAGGATGGAGACAAGTTAGGTTTTATAGCCAGCTTGTTCTCATTTGCTTTTGAAGTCTCAAGTTGCTAATTGGCAGTGCACAGCTTGCTTCCTTATACAAAGACTGAGACAAACAAGAACCTCCTCATCCACAAAAGAGCATCTGTATTTTATATTCCTTCTCTGTTGCAACTATTTACACTTTATTTCATGTTATTGAGCATGAAAGTTTTATTACTTTTTAAAAAATTTTCTAAATTATATCTTCCATTATGATTCATTATCTTCCCAAGCAAATCAACACCAACAATAATATCTACTCAGTAATTTCACAGAGTGAGAAAATGGTGGCTTCTTCATAGTTAAGGAAATATTCTATTTGAGAAGTCAAGGCTGGTTCAGGTTTAAATGCAGGATGACTAATATGAGGTAGCTCTTCATAGGTGGAAAAGTTCTATGAAGTTTAAAACAAACAAACAGAACCCAGCCTTATGGTATATTACAGTGCCAGATTCTGCTGTGGAATAAGGTGTAAATGCAGAACAACTCTAGCTATTTAAACAGACAAATTCCATATTTACTCTGTCAGTACTGACAGCTGGATCTGACGCTGGGTTCCTTCATTACTATGTGCCCTTGGCAACAAGATTTTCTAAAATGCTCTGATAAGAGTCTTTGGCTCAGCATGTACTGTGCATGTTTAAGGAACCTATAATTACATTTCTAAAAATGGAATCTTCACAATTCAGTACTATGATATTTGTTTCTTCAGTGAATTTCACCTGGCAGCTTTTTGGCAAAAATGAAAAATAAGAAATCACAGTTGAGGTATAACTGAAGAGAACTGGATTCTGTAGTGGATTAACCTTTATAGTATATAGAAATGTAAATTACTTTTAAAATGGTCAACATTTTCATAATCCTTGTGCTTAAATGGTGGAATGAGCATTAACTAGTTCAAATCCTTTCTATTCATGGTTTATGAACATTTCCAAGTAGGATCCAGCAGAAATGTTTCCTGGCATATCCTAGAATTCTCTTAGAGTCACATCTCTTGGTTGTGATCCACCATAACCTCAAAAATTTTGCTCTTTTTAATTTTTTTCTTTATTATATTAACAATGCTAGCAACCTGCATAGTAACTATAAACAACCTAGTAAAATCTATAAAAGCTGTCTTCCTTTCACACTTTAACCCACAGGACTATATTCGTACAAAAATCCCAGCTAGAATGAGAGGCCTCGGAAAAAAAATAACCAGAAGGTAATCAGAGACAGCATCCTTCTTACCGGTCATCTTTGTAGACCAAGGGAGGGGAGAGAGAAATCATAAACCCAGAAACAAATGAAGGCATATGGATGAGAGGACAAGTGTGAGTTTAGTGCTGTAGTTAAAAGCATTCAAGGAGTCTTGCTGTATTAGGTATGAGAAAATAGTGTGAAAAATGGCTGGATGGAACACCTGGAGAGCTCGGTTGTTAATGTAAGGCTCTGCAACATCAGCACTTTCTTTCAAAGTAGCTCATCAAATGTTAAAGCCTTTACACCAGTTTAAACCTTTGTTTGATACCCCTACACTGTACAAGATAAGCACATTCTCTTGCCTTGGAAAAGACTACATAATGAAAAAGTATGTCACTGGCCACTGGAAGACATCCCTTTAATAGTAAATTACTGAAAATTTTTTTTGCATCATTTCCTCCTTCTGTGCCTTACAAAGAATGGGTGAGTTTGTAATGGCTTTTCTTAATACTGGCAGTATTGCCTCCTGATCTTGTTTTTGTGTTCTTCAGAAGGCAGAAGAGAATCATGAGACTTAGGCTGCATGTCAGCATATTGTCCTCTTCCTGCCTATTTTGCTTTTTTCTTTCTTACTTGTGGAAAGTTGGCAAAGCAGTGCAGTATTGTTTCCGTTTACTCTTGTGTTTTCAGTAGGCAAGAATTCAAATTTAAACAAAAGGAAGCATAGAGTAAATGGAAAATCACATATTGTACCTTGATGAGAAAGCACTGAGTGCCTTTATACCATGCCATAACAATTACCTGACAAAACAGCAGCCATAGCATTCAGAATGACTAGCTTAGACATTTGAAATTGTTACACTTGTTTAAAGATAACAATTATACAGCTGCCTGCACTACAGAATACATCTTGTGCATCAGCCTCTTTTGATTTCATTGTTCTATTCTTCCACAAAATCTCTAGCAATAGTAAAAATGAACAATAATAAATCATAGTAAGTAAAAAAATGTTCTGTTTAATGGAAGAAACAAAGGGTTGGAAGAAAAATATACATTTTTATAGAGAATTAGATCAAGAGGGAATTTACTACTCAGGGGTAAGTTTTACAAGGTGCATGCCCTTAGGAGCAACTTCTCTTCAGGACGTTTGTATGTGGAGAATTTCAGTGATGGGTAGAGCTTGTCCTGACCTATAAGAAAGATATAACATTGGCACAAATACAATTAAAGTTGCAATGGGTTGTGTGTCCGTGTGTCCCCCTGCCTTTTCTGTGCATTTTTACAAATAATGGAGTAGGAAATACCATAAAAAATATGTTTATACAGCTCAGTCAAAATTTGCTTATGGTGTGGCTAGATTCTTTCAAACTGTGTGAGAAATTTTTGCAGCATATGTAAAACAATGTAGACTACAACCCTGTTAGTGATATTCATTGATGGTACAAGCATTATGTTTTTGTGGATATTGATAGCAGAACAGAGTGAAATAAAAATTGTTAGGTATGTTGAGTGTGGAAAGGCAGCAAGAAAACAAGATGTACATAGCTGAGTATCAGAAATAGGTCAAAGTGGCAGGTATCACTGGATCATGTTGCCCAGAGTTGTGGGGTCTCCAGCTGTGGAGATACGCAAAACCTGACTGGACACAGACCTGGATAACCTGCTGTAGCTGACCCCGCTTGAGCAGCAGGGTTTGACTAGATTACCTCAGGAAGTCTCTTCCACCCTAAAGGATTCTGTGATTTTGTGTAAATAAATACAGAATACAAATATGTATTAATTAATTTTATAATTTTTTTATATAAAGCACAGCATTGATTTGTACTGTAAGAACTGTAATCAGTCCTTTAAAAAAATAAATAGAAAAAAAAAATCCCTGCCAGGAATAATTGAGAGAGATATTAAATCCTTTGACACAACTACCTGCAGCAAAAGTATTCCAAGGAGATGTCTTTTCCATCTCTGTCTAAGTGTGCTACTAGATTTTTGTTATTAGAAATTTGTAACCATATAATCTTTCATTGTCACTTGCACAGTCTACTTCAGTCTGTTCTGTGGAGCACGACCTTTCTATGGTGTTACCAACCAATCTTTGGCCACAGTCACACATGATCGATCAGACTGTGGTATTTCCCATCCTCAGTTCTGCTTATATATTTTTCCTGCAGAGTCTTATGCTCTGGTGTTACTCAGTTCTGGTAACATTGACCTTTTTTTCTCCTGATAGTTGCATACTTGAATGCTCATTGTGTAGTTGCGAATTTGCTACTGTCTAGAAAAATGAAGTTGTTTCACTAAAAAGCTGATGTTTTCCTCCAGAAGTCTTGCTTCTGTGGCATGCTTGAGCACATTATCTGTATTATTTAGTAAGAAACTATGTTGACAACTCTACCCTTGGAATGGCACACACTTATTTTTTCTTTTACATTTACAGTACTGATTTTCCTGCTAGGACAAATAAAGGGAAATGGATACTGGGAAAGATTAAGCTGTAGGTATTGCTCACTGCATTCTGACTCTGCTGCCACAGACCATAAGCTGAATCGCAAGCACAGTGTACACTGCAGAACAAGAACATACATGTTTTATACTTTAGTTTTATTGTATTATACTTTGGAAATGGTAAGGTTTTTTTCATATTATAAATATATTTTTATGAAGATGAATCTTACAAAGACAGTTTCTAGTTGCACAAGCAGAACACTGCTAAGAGAAACTTCCTTTATATAGTTTGTATTTACTTCTGAGCAAATACAGATAATGCATTTCTGGCAAAGAGTAAATTCCAAGTGCAGTTCTATAAAGTTAATTTAAGGAAACTTCATTCTAGAACAACAAACTTTGGATGCCTGGTTGCTGGCAGGATTATGTTTATGTGATGACTGACAAGAGAAAGATGGGAATTGAATTCCTGGCAGGAAGCAAATGCAGGTTGCAAACATTTAATAGGGCATTTTTAATGAGCAGAGTGAGGAGGATGTGTAGAAGTGAATTCCTGCCTACACAAATCCTGTATGGTGCCAGGCAAAACAATTGTCCTATTGGCAGGACTAAACTAGAGCATTTCTTATGTGGGATGGTATAATCAAAAATTGCATTTTGTATGAGAAAACAAAGGTAAAGATTGATAACTGTCATTTGTGAATACAAGAGGGTTTATTTTTTTTTTAATATATACTAACATCACATGAAAGAAGAAGGGAGAAACTGTTTAGTCTTAATTATGATGTTAAACTACTCTACAGGTGTAATGTAATTTTGAAGTTGCATGCTTATTGTAAATAGCATCATATTTTTATTGAGATGATAGGATAATTTGGCTTTACATAGCTAAGAGGAAAAGGATTTGACTGTTTTTCACCCCATTAGTAGTCCCCATTCCTTTTATTTTTATTTCTGTTGTTGAGAGCTGTTTTCATGTGGAGTGAAACTACTGCTGTCATGAAACAACATCGTACTTTTAATAACAGTCATTTAGACAGATTCATACTTCTTGCTGTGCACAAATGGCTCAGCAGTGTCACTTCAGGACAGCGTATACTAAGGGCTGGGTGGAATCACATCATCCCTTATGGAGCAGAAAAGACTTTATAGCTGCAAGCATCTACTACACTGTAGGGATTAGTTTAGTGTCTCACCCGTGTCATTAGTCAATTCACAAAGAGGAGGTAGAGCCTGGGCCCAGTATCCTGCTGGTACATAATTTTGGAATTAGTGGGCTACCTGAGAAAGGATTATTTGTGCAATGGTGGCATTTATTGAAAATAAGGCTGGGAGAGATTCTTTTCAGGCCAATTAGGGGCGTAAGCACAATTTAGTCTAAAGAAGAGGTTTTTGATGACCTGAAGAAAGAAACAATCATTCTGAGCAGAGAATTTGGCCAGGTGATCAGGTCAATATTAAAGTGTGCTCTAAGATCCTAGCTAGCCATGCCTTTCACCCACAGGATGTTTGGAAGGGCTAAGCTGAGGACGATGCCTATCCATTTAAATCAGAAGTTCAAATTCTGACACAATGAGGGAGAGGCTGAAACTAGATTTCTCAAACATTCAGTACAGAAGTGAAAGCTAAAGTACAGAGAAAAAGTCAAATGTCTTTAAAACATTTGCATGGGGAATGAGTATATCCTTAGGTTAAAGGGAGAGCTGTGGTTTTTTGGTTTCCCTCTGTGGTTTGTTTGTTTTTTCAAAGATGCATTGAATTAATAACAAAAATATTAACTTAAAATTTCTTATGAAACTCATTACAGCCATTCTCAAGGTCCAAATGTATCACTGTTTTTCAAAACAGCATATCTAGAAATGCATGGAAGTTTTTAATGTTTTGGATTGGGGGCCTGTTTGGACTGCTTTCATATTGTGATATGGAGAAAAATGTAAAAGTGCAATTCCTCTAGTTCTTCTGAAAAAAATGCTGCCTGCAATTTTCACCAGATGTATCAAACCGAGCACTGTGCTACAGGACAATGCTAAAACACCTTTACTCAGAGATACAACACAGCAAACATAAATAACATATCATCATTAGATGACAGTATGCAGAATTAAGTAACTCAGTGACAATTTTAAACACAGAAGAAATGTCAAAGTATATTAGATGAAGTTCACCCAGATGGACTTTCCACTTTTGCCACTCACACTATTCCTTCACTTCTCTCTGGGTGAGTTTCTAATGATTTAATAAGTACATTTATTTTAGTGTTCATTCTCCTGAAGTAGTTTGATCCTTATCAGGTGTACTTTGTGAATGGAATTGGAAAAAAATCATAGCAAAGCAAAACAAGTTCTTTTGTTTCTGCTCAAAATTTAGAAATGAAATTTGCAAGGAACTTATAAATGTCCTGACAGAAAATTCTCTTCTCAGTGATTTATAGAAAAGATTCACAAGGCAATAAGCTCTCATTGCAATGTGCAGTAACAAGGATGAGGAAAGATGACTGAAGACATATTTGGTTAACGTAAATAGAGAAAACGAATATGTTGTGTGCCCAGAAGGCTTGAGACAGACAACGCTTATAGAAAAAAAATAAAATAACCCCACAACTTTTAATGATTCAAAGCAGCAGTGGCTTTAATGTCACAGCTGTAAAACAATAGGGTAAAAAGAAATGGGCAGAAAAGCCTCTTTTGCTTTGTCCTCTGTATTGTTTGACCCGACCTAGAGCAGTGGGTTAATTTTTGCTTTGCTTCTTGTGCAGACAGAAGTATGCAGTTTCCCCCACACTTGTCTGCTACAGTTCGAAAGAAGGGAACCACAGGTGCTACTTTTTGTTGCTTCCTGGAAGGGCCAAGCGGATAGGATATGCAAAGCACAAGGAGACCTCAGCTTTCTAACTTACCGCATAACAAGTCTTACGTTACACTTTAGAAGTCAGCACTGCAAATGAAACCCCTGCCGATATTGGTGTATGTTTTACAAGACAAAGTGCTAAGACCTTCAAAACGTTTCTTGCTGGGGTGTGACCTCTACACTGCCCTTTATCTTATGCTTTCAACACACACACAGCAAGATGAGTGTTTATTTGTTTGCAGCACAGGCAAAAGTAGCCATCTACGTTTGACCTTGGTGTCATAGACCATTACGTGAACAGGGTTCAGGATTCAGCACAGGCCAGTAGCTAGAGTACAAATACATTAGGGACTTTTTTTAAAGTAAAATTTTTGATAATAGGAAAGATCCTAGATAATGCTTATCACCCCTTCAGTTCTCAGTACTCAGTTTAGTCCAGTGATAAGAATACCTTTAAGTATTTCCAAGCCATGTTTTCCTTTTGCTCTGTATACTTTATAGAAAAACTTTAATTATGCAACAGTTGTTAATGTTGCATTCCTAGTGTGCAACAAACATTAATGGCTATATTAAACTCTTGTACTCCGAGCACTTAAATTGTTACACACTCAAATGTGGCTTGGGGAAAGAGAAGGGTTGAGAGCTAGTGGAAGAAAACAGAGGAAGTCGTAACCTGGCTGAATTTGAGACAGAATACATATGGCATAATTTCACAAAGTAATGTTCATCTAGAATTTTGCTTCTCTACTCTTATTTTATGAGCAAATTATCCTTTTTTTTCCTCATCTTTTTCTTCCAGAATCCTTTGTCTTTTGGGCTTTGCATTGTCATATACATACTGTATACAGACCTTCCTCATTCTCTTTCCAGCTATGGATTTTGTGTGCTGATATAATGACTTTTCAGAAAGCTACCTTTAATAAGATGGCTGAGGAAGGGTGAGCTGCTCTGATTGCATATCTGTGGTACAAATTTATGTGGCAATGTTAAGGGAATGATTGTGGAGTAACATGCCAGTGCTCAGCTTAAAAAAGGATGAAGACTGTGGACTCGATTTGTTTTACTTGCCTTTACAGCTTGAAAATTTGGTCTGGGACAAAACTCATGCCTTGAGTTCTGGCCAGGTTCATTGAACAGTCTGTGGTGAGGAGTGGGAGAAGAAGGGTGGGAAGGAGGCAGAGAACTTGGAGATGTGTGTGAGAAAACCCAAAATGCTTCATTTTGACATTTCGACTTTCTGTTTCAAAATGAAGTCTCAACCTCAAGTTTGGTTAAACTAAAAAAAAAGAAAAACAAAACCAAAACAAACCAAAAAACAGCCAACAACAAGAAAACAAAACAAAAAACTTTTAACTTTTTAGCTCCAGTAGAGAATGACTGAGAATTTTGTTTTGAGGGGACAGGGAGAATGCCATTTCTGTTAAGTAAACAGAAATTCTTTATTTTTGTACCTGCCCTAAATACTAACATTTTTTCATTGTTATTTGGTGCAGCAGGCAGATCAATACATTCAGTTATTTGCACAGCTCCACCTGCAAAATTAATTTTGTAATCCTAATGCTTAAAGCCTCTTTCTTCTGTAAATAGCACAGTTTAGTTATTCATAGTAAATTGTATAATTTACTGTAGATGTGAATTAATGCAGCTACATCACTTAGTCTTGCAGAAATTTATTGGAATTAAAGGTATCACCTGGTGAAACTATCTTGAGTACTGTAGCCTTCAGATGAGATGCAAAGAGTGTGAGGTGCAAAGGTCCTGGTTTTTGGTGAGAAGCAGCATTTTATTACATTATCCTTAATAAGACTGTAGAACACATAACTGGTCTGGGTAGCAACATTAAAAATAAAAGGTGGTGTCTGGAATTTAGCTTGATCAAGTCCTTTATATAATTAAGGATATGGAGTATCCTTTGGCTTGGTTATGAAGAAAAGAACAAAGCTAGCCAGCTAGCTATATTTATCATTGTTCTGGTGACAAAATTAATTCAGAATGATGGTGTGCCTGCTAAATTATCTATAAAATGATATTAAAGGTGATTCTGTTTGTAGTGCCAGAACAGTATTTTTCATAGAAAGTTATGTCTACATAAATGAAATATTCAGCCTGGAGTCTGAGGCACGAGGGAAAGCCTTGCTTGGCTTCAGGCTCTCATCACTGTAATTGTTGAAACTATAAATTTCTATTAAACTACATAAATTCATATGGACAGAAACCCTAGGAATTTTAAGCTGGCAGTTTTACCCGCCTGAGAAATGCTATTGAAGATTGTCGCCTTAAGACAATTTCTGTATAGAGTCACCTCATCATGCTAACTCCTACTGCTTTAATGTTTTTGGATGGGGATAAAAAAATAATCATTTTCACAGAGGGAATCTAGAAGGCAGCTCATGCTGTTGATAGTTGATGTGACTGCAGAGTTCATTGGTTGGACCATTGCTAGGAGTCCAGCCTAGTGCTGAATTAGCAGTAGTGAGGAATAACTGGCTCTGGTTTTCCCAAACCAGTGGACTCTGGACCTATCCAGGTATCCAGAGGTGGCCCGCTGACTGCTGCCTCCCTGTACGTGCTCTCAAGCAATTAGAATAATGCCCCAAAGAGAATGAGGCAGTGACCCAGCTCTTCCCTTTCTTCTGTACTTGCTGTTGTGTCCTGGGAGAATAGGGAAGAACCAGGTTTTTTTCTTGCACTTTTCTAATTCTAAATAACCCTTTCCAGATGCCATCTGTCTTCAAAACAAAATGGTGACAGAAGCCCTAAGGTAACACATGCTGCCCTGAAGTATTGTCAAAACTGAGGTTTTGTTTGGTGGTTTTTAATGGCATTAAAATAGGTACTGTGATTAGTTGTCACGAGGTGCCTCGTGAATATCAAGTTAAGGAGAGGATTTCCTGTAAAGGAGAGTGGAAAACAGAATGTCCTGTTCCATCCAGTGATCATAGTCTTTTTCATTTCCCTGGTTTACAAAAGGAAATTCATGCAGGGTGTCATTTCCCACAATAGCTGGTGCAAGCCCCACTGCTCACCATGGGACTCCTGTTGGGACGTTTGTTCTCCTCCACAATTCCCACACTCTTGAAGAAGCAATCTGCTATGCAGCTAAGTTCCTATTCCACAATGGTTTAGATAACTTTGGCACATTTATCTGTTTACTACCTCCCAGTTGGATCTATTTGAGATACTGTGGGGTCCCTCTGCCCTGCACTACCAACATACCTGTATTTGTTTTTGTTTTCTTGGAAATATATTTGCTGAAACCAAATTGTTAAGCAAAATTGCCAATTCAGTTTTTTATTGGAAACCAGTGTTTTCATATGGTTGCAAAAGTTGCCTTTTGACATTACAAAAAATAATTCTGTTAAAAATGAATTCTTGTTTAGAAAATATGATTTATCTGTAATATCTTGTTGAAACTAATTCAGTAACCTAAAAAAAGCATAGGAAAATGTTCATGTTTCTTTCCTGAATTAATTAATGTTGATGTCAAGGAGAATCTGGAAAATTTTTTAACTCTCCCACCAATTTAAGATAAGAATAATTTTCAGATTGGTAACAGAATAGGGAAATTTTCTTTCCTCCTTTTTTACACTCCATTAAAAATCAGTGCCAAGTTCTATCTTTGGAACAAATCATGTGAAATGATGAAAACTAAACCAAATAGTAAATGCTACGATAACTACCTTGTAACAAGATTATTCCCTTTTTAAATTAATTGCTTGTTTAGATTAACATTCTGTAAACGTGAAAGTTATGTTGAGTTTATATTTTTCCCTCTCCATGTTTGCTGAATGTCTTGCTGTGATTTTCTTCATTACTCAGCACCTTTTCAGGTGGAGTTGACCAGGTTATTTCTGGGACAAGGCTGATTAATCCCTGAAGCAACAACAAGTACATCCCAGCAGTGAAATCAATAACCCCAGACTGAAGGTTAGCTGGTAAATGGGATTAGGTCTTCTGTTATGGGGCTGTAGATCTACACACCTCTAAAAGATGTTAGTTTTTTCAGCATCTTTCCCTTGGAAAGCCTATTCATTCTAGCAGAGGTGAATGAATCCTGTTTCTTCTATCAAGAATAATTGAGTGCTACATTCTTCAGCTTGAGTATGTGGCCCTGGGATATCAGTTAAGCAAATATCCAATTACGTTCATCTAAAGTGTTTGTTAACAGTAAAGTGAATAATGATTGGTTTGAATGTCGACTAGAACTGAATGAAAACTTTCTTTGGGGATACAAGCTTCTATCTGCACAAGGCAATTATCAATATTTTTATCTTCTACTTTGTCAAATAACTACAGTTCTTGCTTAAAGGTCAATTCTTTGAAATAATGGGATAGTTTACATGGAACTGTCACCTCTCATAGTGCTTTATTAGAAGCAGTATACTATATTCACTTGGGACCTTATACCCTTGTATGATATCATGCTGCCCTCAATGTTATATTTTAAAAACACTAATAGGAATTTGGGAACAAGGGAGAAAAAAAATGCCTGTTGTTCTTCAGGCTTACCTTCAAGTGGCACAGTCCCTATTATAAGTTACAACATCCCCAAAGGCAAGCTTTATCATCTGCCAGATATCTCCACAGGCTCTTCAAACAGAATGGTGAAATGTGGGAGAGACCTACCTACATATTCTTTACTTTAATTATAGTCCCCAAACACTTACACTGGGGAAAGGTAGGGCATTGCTTTGGAAAATTCACCAAGAATGTAATTAATAATGGGAGATCTTCAAAAGATTGTCCTGAGTCTAGGCTGGCAGCTGGATCAAAAGAAAAGCTGGCATGAAGAATGACGCTAGAAAATAATACAGTTAGAAATGTGTTGGCTTAATTTGTTTGTCTATAACTTTCAAATAAGCAAATGATAAAGCATATGTTAATCATGGTAGGAACACTCCAAATCCATATTACTTTCTTCCGTAACCCTAAAAAAAAAAAAAAAAGAAAGAAAAAAGAAAAAAAAAAGGTTGCAATAGAACTACTTTAAGATCTTTATAAGATTTTTCCAAGCTGCTGAGGGACAGAGTAGGCAAACCACTAGATGAGTCTTCTAAGCCCAAAGATGCCAGGCTTGCTGATTTTTGCTATTATTTTGATTATGATGGTTATTTCATGACATCAGCAAACAGTTAATATTGCTAGTGCTGTCTACATGCCATACAATGATATGTAGTGAAGGAATTAATTTGACTGCTTCTGATGTTTCATAGCTGTGCATTAGTTAAGGATGTGATCACATTTCCACCGCGCATCTTGTTGAACCATAGCTATCAGCCTGCTATTTGCTAGAAACAAGTTAAGTTAATTCTCAGCACAAGTGTTAAGTATTGTCGTTTCCAAATAAATATTTCATAGTGATTAGTGGCCGCAAGTAAATGGATGCATTTATCTCTGTTGCTTTTAGGACTTAACATGCCAGGAGGAAGAGGAACTATTTAAAACAGAACAAAACCATCCATAAAATTACTTATGCATGCATCTGCATATAGGCAATTATTTGTGTTGAGCTCATAAGCCACATCAGACTCCTCATGGAGATCTACTATTGACAAAACTTTTAATACAGGGATGTATACAGAATCTCCTCCTGGGCATATTGTCTAGCCAACTTCTTCAGTTTGCCTTTTAGGAAAGCACCACATAATATCAAAACAACCACCCACCCCCCAAAACCCAACAGAACCAACCAGACAGCGTGAAATCTAATTATACTGTGGGTAGAGAGGTTTTACACTCTGAAGACTGTGTTACTGCATCTATAACATGCATGTAACAGTAATACTAACTGGGAAAGAAGAGGACTAATAAATGTATACCTGTTTAATAAGCTGATAGGTATATTGATGGAATTTCTTGAATTAAATAAGTATTTACACTCCTGCTTTATGAAAATGCAATGTTAAAAAATTACAACACATGATGCTTTATTTAAGACCTGCTATCACTGAGATCAGAAGCTAAAATACAGGATCGGATTTAGAATCACCATATAAGAGTGTAGGGACCTAAAGTGGCAAATTAACATTTTCTGAAAAGTTGGTTCTTAATGCCTACCCAACTGAGGCCTGCATGATTAGCCAGATTTGGAAGCAGTATTACATCTTTGACATTATTACTCCAGTTTGTAAGAACTAATACAATTAACAGCACCCAAACCAGATCCATTCTTTTTCAATTAGCAAAATAGAAAATTATCCTCTGCAACCATTGAAAAAGAAATAACTCTTCAAAAATTGATGCCATTCTAATGTTTTGAATGTTAATGCACGTATGGATTTAAAATAAAATAAATCATGCCAAACTATTCTTTAAATGAAGACACTTTATATGCATGTATGAGAACAGAACGTGACCCACAATTTTAAATGTGATACTTTCCTCTAACTTAAAAAAAGAAAAATAGATATTTATGTAATAATGTAAACATCTATGTAATAGATGTTTATGCACCGCTGGGCGTTTTTAATAAATACTTCTGTCTGATTGTTCCTTTCATGTTTGAAAGAATCCACTATGGTGATTGAGTCTGATTCCACAGAACATGGCACCTTCTGAAGACTGTTGTAGTTAGTTTTGCTAAATGGGAAATCAGATCAGGACAAAAAAAAATGTTGATATTTACTGAACTGTCTGTTTAGTTTTTATAGCAACTTAATTGCAGAATTTAATTTTAATATTCATAGTGGTGGTCGGATACATTTAAAGTTGTGCTACACCATGGGACTTGATTGCCCCAACTGCACTCATAAATACTATTTGTCATGTGTGCAAGTTTTCAAGTGCGAAGCTAGATAATGAAAATTGAGACAGAATGCCTCTTTCAAAGTGTGTGGTAGTTTCTTGGTAAATTTCTATTAGTATTGAACATAAATCCGTTCATAAAAAGTACTATATCTTTGGGCAGCCTAAAATTGGTATAATAAACTATAACAAAACAGTCAAAGCATAAGAGTAGAGGTGTAAGAGTGGGGACAAAGAAATAACCAGTGTATAGGAGCTGAATATTGTAGCGGGACTTGGCACTGAGACTAGACCAAGCCACCTAAGGAAGAGGTATAGAAGAAATGAAGTATGGTACTTCACATTTATCACTTTTATAAATAACAGTATAATAGTAAGATAATATAATACCAATAGTATACTACAATAGAATAGTGACAGAATAGAGAAGGAAGACTGAAGAAGATGACAGGTATAATGAAAGATAAGTGAGAAGAGTATCATGAAAGCCTGAGTGATTAAGATACCAAAGACGAGGGACTAACTACTTTTTCTCAGAGGCTAATTATTTTCCAGTGAATGTATCTTATTAACTAAGAAAATTTTCTGGAAAGAAAGAGAAAATTTTAAGTAAACATCCATCCACCTTTTTTTCTCAGAAGCAGAGATTGTTTTTGTAGCTTATTTGGTGTATCCCCTCAAAACCCCACCCCAACCCTGCTGCTGGTTACAAACCTTTTTTAAACTATTGAGTTGGTTTTGTCAAAATGGAAGAAATTCTTACTGATCCTAAAACATAATTTGACACATGTACAAAAAAGAACATTTTTCACTGGATCTATCTTTCACATAGCTAGAGGGAATCAGAACTAAAACAAAAAAGAGCATGAGTGTATTGCCTTTAACTAGTTTGGTGAATAAATCTATTGGTGTCGAGTAAGAGAGATGGGATAGCAGTTTGAGAAAAAAAATAGAGAAAATGTCACTGCATTGAAGACAAAAAAAGTAGATCATGCTAGACTTTGAAATGGAGAGCAAACACTTAAGGGGAAAGGGATGAATAAAAAGGGGAGGCATGGGCCTTAAGTAGTCTGATAGATATGAAGATAAAGTGACAGACATAGTTAGAATACAAGGAAAGCCTTTGTCAGGCAGGCTGTATTTGTGGAGTATAATTCTGGCAATGTAGAAGCTTTGGACTCTTATGTTTGGTGCACAGAATTTCATATAAAGCTATCCATTACTTTGTTATGCTTTATCTAACAACTTGGAAAAGTATGTTCCCTAAGTAGTGGATATGTGTTCAGGTCATCAAAGATAACTTAGAGAAATGAAATGCGAACTGCAAATAGAGCCATATCCTCTTTCTCATTCTTGTAGAAATAATAAAAACTGAAGTGCTCTTTCTTAGAGAAACTGCAGTGTAAGAAGAACATTTTGTAATTGAGGCCTTGTGTCTTTCTTCAGGAGAACATTTAAAATCACTTTGTAAACTGTTTTAAAAAATGTTTAAGTTTTTTGGCAGTAGGCTGAAATCTGAGATTGTGAAAGTTGTTCTAGACAATGTGTTTTGGTGTAGCTATACACTAATTTATGCCAGCCTAGATTAAGCCCATAAGACTTGTGTGATACTCTTTCCTGGATTCATCAAAACAAGTATTGTATGGATTTTGGATGTGTATATGCCCAGGTACATTTTGCTTTCATGCACAGAGACAAATAGTCTGTGTATGTTGTAGGAACCGTACTTTTAAAAATACAAGTATTTCAGTTGCTTTAAAATGGAATTTTGTGCTTGTTTGCCTAAAAGTTTTATCTGAAAATTCTTAAAAAGAAAAGCTTGTTTATATGAATCATGGGAGTGGGCAGGAAGGGCAGAGAGTAATTACATTTGTAATTAAACAATTCCTAACAAATAATGTGAACAACTGTAGCATTCCTCTGAAACTGGACAAGACTTGTTTTCAGTTCAATTTCTTTCTGTGTTTGCAGAATTGAATCTATAATTCACTGTAAAAAATAGGGATTGCTGATCAGGAAAAAATAAAGAAAAATAGATTTGAAAAGGATACTTTCACTGATGAGTAGCACAGTTTCACTTTGTTTATGTTCTTTTATATTCTCACTTCAGAAGTTTAGTAAGTGCTTTCTAAAAATTAATACATTTTTCCTCCTTCCTCTGAGATAGGAAGGTATTATTTTTCTCAGCTTGAAATGGGAAGCAGTCTCCAAGAGATTTATGTTATTGAACAACTAAGGAAGGAATGGATTGGCTGATTTTCATGGTTACTGCTGTAGAACCAAGGCTGGCAGATTGATACATATGGTAGGGGGCACTATGGATACTCATAGTTGGAAATAATAAAAAAAACCCAAACAACAAATGGAGAAAACTGAGAGGCAAAATAGTGGGATTATTTATGTTATACTGATGGGGTAATAGCAGCAAATAGATATTTTTAAAAGAGATTAAGGCAGCTGGGCATTTCTTTTGGGTTGTGTTACTTAGCTGCTAATGAACCTTTGAAAATAGTCCAAGAACTCTAGAACTATTCTGCTTATCTTTAAACACTGAACTGCAACACCTAAGCTAGCTGCCTACTCACTCCAGATTCCCTCTATAATCAATGAATACAACTGGTCTAAGATGAGGCTGCATTACTCACTGGAGGATCCTGTCTTATTTCAGAGTAGAGAAGGAATATGTGTAATTAAATACCCTCTTTTTTTTTTCTTTTTTTTTTTAAACCAGCTTCTCTTGTATGCTTTTAAAGTCTGCAGGTCATTATTCTTTCAGACACTCATTCTCGCATATTGATGAGCTTGTTTTCCATTGAGAAACAGCTTTCTCGGGGATTCATTAGTTTCTGAGGTGGAGAATTAAACTATTCTTGTTAAAGAGGGAGAAAAAGATAGAAATACTTATATGAATATAGTTTTATAACATATCCATAACAGTTCTATTATCATTTTTAAGTATCTACTGTGGTGCAGCAAATAAAATATTTTTGTTTCTTCATAGACAGTAATTTCTGATGTAGAAGATACAGACTCATTTATAACTGCATGTACAATGGTGATAATTCTAGCTGGTTTATACAACTGGATTCTTTCTGCCTAGAGCGCTCAAAAAAACTTCTGTATTTCAATTCAGGCTGTTAATCCTTATAGTTCTCTGTCCTTCATGTTAAAACAGGCAGCAGGAGAGATTTTCTAACACAGTAAAATGCATCAAAAGCTTGTCTTCCCCGTAAGTAGCCAGTGACTGTCGGTCCATTGTGCATAGTCTCACAGTAGCCAGTGAGACTTTTAAAATGGGGTAGTTTCATGACACAACGTATCAGCGGGGTGAATGGAAGACAGTTAAGTTTTGTGAGAGTGGGAGAAAGCTCATTTTCATCTGGTGTTTGCCATCCATTCATGGCCTCAGTTCAGTATGGACAAATTCCTACCTTTAACAACATGATTTTGGCTTGGAGAATTGAACAGATTATTGATGTGCCCAAAATGTTCATGTGAAAGCACTTTACAAAATCAAGCCAAAATGAAAGTTTTACAAAAGCTTTTCTTCTTCCTTGCTCTTACAAGTCATTATTTACAGATACTATTACAGTAGCAGGGACCAGCCACAGCCATCTCTGCCTTTGTCACTGCAAGCTCTTGATACATATTATTAGCAGCTACATAAACCAACCCAGCTGGAAATCGGAGCTGGAGAAGGACATACTTGCTTAGTAACTTGAGTTTCTTTTAGAAAGTACATAAATCCTGTGCACTGATACCTGCACTGACTTCTCATTGGTTTCCAGATAAATTCTTAGGCAGTGTTTTTAAGATCAGATCCATAATGAGCCAAACCAAATTACATTCTTATGACTTTTGGCCAGTGCAGAGAATACTCAAACCAACCTCATGCACATCCACAAAATCCCATATGGACAGCTGATGCCACGTTGATGTGATTTGTTACATTTACAAAAATTGTCTGATAATAATTGTGGGGTTTTATTTTAGATGATTTAAAAAGGCATCAAAACTGCTTAGGCTAGATCCTTCTTTTGTTCATAGTAAGAAAAATTCCAGGGCAAGTTACAGGAGTTATCATCCTGACTTTCAAAATCTGAGTACTCTGCAGTTACTTTTGCCAAATGAGGGCTCCAGAGAATGATTTTTTAAATGTCTAGCATAGAAAATATGTTATATAGTAAGTAACCTTCAGGAACTTTGTGGTTGAACTTAGAAAATGTGTAACTAGCATGTTTGCACCTGGTGGGGTTTCTCAGAAAGTTTTATGGAAATAGGTTGTGTCTCTTAGTGTGGTGTTTCCTTGAGTTCTGTTTTATTTAGCTGTCTTGTTTATTTTACTGGATTCCTAATGGACAGCACAGAACTCAAAAAAAAAAAAAAAAAGGAAAAACATATTAAAAAGGCAGAAATGGAATTACTTAATCCTTTTGCTTACTTGACAATTACACAGTATGAATGAGAATGAAGCAGGTTAAAAAACCCACATGAAAACAGTAATTGAGATTAAGGAAATTCTGGAGATAAATATATTTTGAGTTACTCAACAAAGAATGCCATATATCTCTGAATATTAATAATAGTGAAGACAAAGTGCAGTGCCGAGGATCTTTGAAAGGTCACAGGTAAAATTTAAATTGCATCCATAATGTAAAATTTTACATATTTATTGCTGAAATTTTGGCACAAAGGTCTTCAGAACTGATGGGTCTACAAAATCAGCCTTAAACTAAAAGGGAAAAGTACATTTGCACTGCTTCAGTTGTCATGTAATTGCTCACCAATATGAAAAAGGGCTTATAGTTTTTGCCATAATTCATTGAACATTCACCTGCCAGCTGTAGTAAATCAGTTAAAAATCCAGATTGGTGTAACTCCTGAGATCTAGATGAGGACAAAAATCATCTATCTAAACAACCTCTTGATAATGAGATCCAAACCCTATGGCCATTTTGTCGGTTCACTAGGTTCCTAGCAAAACCTCTGTATCCAGTGAAACTACTAAAAATCTCAGCCCATCTCACTTCGCCCATGTGTTTCTGAAAGAGATAAATGAAATAGATTCAGTGACTTTGCAATGAATTTTGAAAGTAGTTGTCAGCATTCTCTGTATTAAAATTTCCACTTATATTCAAAAGCAGTGGACAGCTTTTCCTTGTTGCTTTTCAAGCAACAGTGAAAAAATACTCTGCAGTGGCACACTGCTGTTTTAGATTCTTTTATAAAACACAAAATTTTAAGATGCAAGCTAAATGACATGAAGTTGCTCATTAAAAAATTATTATCATATACTGACAATTTTACTAATGTAAATATTTTAATTATTTCTCTTGGAACTTCTTCATTTTCATATTTCTTTAGTAGGAGTTATGATGCAATTTAATTTTCCTGTATTAACACACTAAAGAACATACAGAGTTTTAACAGTATCTATGTCCATTCTGCAGAACTCAATAAATGCCATTATTTCAACATAACAAAATAATGACTTAAGGACATTTTAAATGTCTTCACGTATTGATTCATTAATCTTACAAAATATTCTTGAGGACTTCCACCAAAAAACCCTCAAAGCAACAAAAAAGTGAAAGCGTGTGTGTGTGAGAGAGAGAGGCTGTGTTTGGATTTGCTGTATAGGGGATATCTCTGCAAAATACTCTCTTCCCCCCCCCCCCCCCCCCCCGCCTTTCCTATAAAATCAAATATTTTGCCCTTTTCCAAATTAATAAATGTTTCCCTTAGGACTCCTAACATAACCCTGGAAAGCTCCTTCTACACAGAATAAAGTATTATGAGAGCTGTCCATCAATTGCATTATGATTTATAACTAAAAGTTTGTGTTCTCTATGTCTGAACAGGAAATCTAACTCAAAGTGCTCTTGTCATTGGAACTCTAAATTGGATCATGTGTCATGAGTAGCGAAAGCAAAAAAAGCAGACACATAAACAATTGTATTTTCTATCATTGTTAAATAATAATGAATCATGTCTAATTAAAAAATCATAAACAAACCTAAAAATATTTCTGTGCATTAGTACTGGAATAAACTGATGTCAGAGAGGGTTGTCTCAGCATTTTGAAAAGCAGGTTTGGCATAAAGTGCTCATCAAAGCTTACAATCTCTGTTCTCTGAGAAATGCTTATATTTGAATGTCTGATTTAATTTTATGAAACGAATTTATGCAACTGTTCTGAAAACATCATGGTGTGCTCTGTTCCCAAAAATTAGTATCTACCCAAGGATACCAGGAACTTCCAAATTCCTGGATCCTTTGGGCTGCCTAATTCCAACTCTACTGGGATCCAGGTGCAGAAGTTCTGGTCCAGAGTGTGTCAAGCGGGAAGTGAGAAGAGCTGCTGTTAGAAGTTGATGCGCTTCTCGCCTGCTTCATTTATGCACACAATTGCATAGGACTCTTCTAAGAGACTGGTCCCACTATGGGCATTAATTTTACCCTAACAAGAAGTCAGTACTAGAGGCAAGTTTTGAAACTCAATACTTCTGTAAGATGATGTGCAACTGTTGTCTCATGTGCAACAGGCTTGCAGGATCCATAACCTGCCTCCTGCAGTGGTATAGAGGATTCTTCTTTTATCAAGATTAAGAAATTTCTTCCTTGTTGAGGCCTCTCTAATAATCCTACAGTTAAATTCAGCTCATCAGCAAGCTGTCACACCTCTTGCTGACTTGGAGTGATCAGCACTTTTGTCATAGCTGAATTGGAATTGGGTCCATTTTTCTTAATAAAGTTGTGAGCACTTAGCAGGAGAAGCATTACACTAAATACAGGAACTGTGGAAAGCCATTGTTGGGTACTTGATATTAATTTATGTTTGTGAAGTGCAGAGTCCTCCACAGTGTTAATATGTGTTGCACAGTGTTGTTTTGGTAGGATTTAAGCCTCTCTTTGCAGTCAGTGATACTGCTGAAAAGAGAACCTGTTGATGTCTCATTAGCTAGTATTTGATTGCCAAACCACTTTATACTTGTTTCTGCCAAGTTTGGGGCAGGCTGAAGTGACTTTATTATAAAAAGAACCATTGTCTCTCATGCTAGTGTATCGCTATAAATTATACAACTAGACTAAACCCCATACACCCTGATATCATGCTTTTTAAAATAGGTGCAGATTTTCTGAATAATAGTCCTTTTCCATAACAGCATTTGAAAAGCTCAAGGGAAGTAAGTAACTGACTGCCTACAACAAGAACTAATGCTGGCAAACCTTTGCTTTGTTGAGAAGAATAGAAGGAACAATTGGTGTGAGTCAGTGGATTGTTGTTGCAGGCTGCATAGCAAGTACTTAGTGAAATATGAGTGGGCTGCAGAATGAACAGGTTAAGAAATTGTACTTATATGGAATTTAGCATTGGTTGTATTCATTCTTTTTAAATTTCAGTCTGAATTAAAATGACAATTTGACTTTTCTAGAGTTCATGGGAATTTCACTGTTGATAGTAAGATAATCTGGATTCCAGCCTTTCTTTCTGTGATCTATTAACAGATTAAAAAAAAAAAAGAAATATGGTTGTAGTTACATTGCCATTTTTAGATCTCATTTCTTAATATACATACAGCATTTTTGTAACTGGTAGTAACTTACTACTTCAGGATTAATTGACAACATCCAAGATTATTTTTAGGATGAATACACGTGAAAATATAAGCAAGCATGCATGTTATATCAAGGAAATATTTATCTTAAAAAAAAAAAAAAGGAATAAGAAGTCAAATAGAAATGCCTAATACTACGTGCTATGATTTCTTTCTTAAGGAGTACTTACTGTTTCTAAGTGTAACTAAACCCCATCGGATACTGTGAAATTTGAATGTACTGTAATAAAAGTATACCTGTCCAGTGCTTGAACACACCAAAGCCCCTTTTCTACCTTGAGACGACTCTCAAATATACCAGCCACATGAGGGAAGCAAAGACCCAAACTCTTAAAGAGAGGGTTACACAAGCCACTGACAAAACTAAACATGCCAGACTGGCTTTTTGATTCTTCCATTTCCCTTTGTCTTTTCCCAGCTAAATTTTAGGAAGGTCATGTCAGTGACGGTGGAAAGTCTGTCACTGCAGTCTTTTAGAAATAACTGGACAAGCCTCTGATGGTACATACTTGATGGAACTCTCTTGCCATAAGGAAGGTTAAATGGCTTTCAACGGGCATTTCCAACATTAATTTGTAATCCCAAACCAGATTGGTAAAGCCTGTTTTCTCCACACTACGGATGAGAGGAACTGAATCATGGCATAAAAACCAAAACTATTTTCCTTTGTTCTTAAGGTGCAGAATTTGGAAAGTTTTCCTGTGGTGCGCTGCTTTAGTTGTATTTCTTCTTTAGAGCAGTACACTTTGCTGGTCGCATTCACACCTGCTTTTTCTGTCACATTGATTACAAAGAATCCAAATACCATGATCTTTATTATTAAGTTTCAATTCTCTATAAATTCCACAAATGGAAACTTTATGTAACCTGAGCCAAGAGAACCCCCAACTATATAATGCCTTTTCAGCACAAACATTTCAGGTTTCTATATATTCACTTTCTAGTGTTCATGCTTGTCAGACAATAAACTTAAAAAGAAATAGAAGTGCATAAAATTTAGATGAATAAGCATGAGTGACCTGCAGCCCTCTTGGCTTGTACTAAACAGAAAATTTCACAACTAAACACAGTGAAATGAGTCAAAATTTATGTCAAAACTGAGTCAGGTTCCTCTGAAATGTAAAACTTTTGTTGTAAATTAAAATTCTAAGACCTGCAAGCTGTATGTTTTGATATGTCACATGCTATGCAGCTGTTGTCAGAAAGTTGATGAAATTCCCATGCTTCAAGCTTCTTCACTCAGTTGTCAACCAGTATAGTGCCATTTTCTGAAACCTTATTGCTGACAAATATGAACATTACCTGAGCCATTAATATTTGTAGTAGGAGAATCTGAGCTTTTCCAGGAATGAAACTTGGTCGTATGTCACATAGAGGAAGAAACCGATCATGGTGGTGGCCTTCATAGTCTTCCATTGTTATCCTGGTAGAGATGAGAAGTTGGGCATCATTACTTTTATTATTCTTATTAATGCTAATATAAACTTTTTACCGAGTGACTGTAACGCTGATGCTCAAACAGAACAAGTAGAGATGACTGTTAGATATGTCTCTTCCATAGTACCCTTGCCCTACCCATTAACTCCTAGCCCCCATTACTCATAACCAGAACGCAGTCTTTCAAGCAGATAGCAATGTGGGGTTTTGCATACACTAGTGTTGCCTTGTACATGCTGGGAGATTATGAGGTCTCCTTAGCTGCTCTGTTGAGAGAGGGAATCAAATCCTTGCAGCAAAGGACTCCTTTTGTGTTTACTGTATGTAAGGGCCATATACCACCTCCCAAACTGCATTCCATGTTTTTTTTTGTATGGGAAAGGACTGCATGCCTGTCATACCTTGTTTGAGGCATAAGCATATATGTGACCTGTCTCAAAGACAAAAGCACAGATTGCTCAGCAGCAGCTGGTGTTTTTGAGATGTGTAGTCCATATGCCTATTTGTGTTCTGCTTGCCTTTCTTCCTTCTAACAAAGTCATCTTCAGCTGTTTCTCAGAACAAATAAAATAGCTGCAAACATTCTTCCTCTAATACAGAGCATATCACGCAAGAGGGGGGAGGCAAGGGCTGGAGCATACCTGATACAGTTAGAGCAAAAGAGGATCTCAATGCCTGTGTGTAGTAGCATGAGTATACTACGCCACAAAAAAGTTATGATAAGGAGCATATCGATTGTGCATCAAGATTTGTAATGATTGCAGGTCTATTGTGAATGCTTCATCAGACCGTTGCAAAAATGTGAGTTAGTGGACAGACGAGAATTTAACTGCATATTTTGGGGTGTAGAGGTTGTACCACAGACAGAATGATTTCATGATCCCCTTTAAGTGATCGAGTACCAGCACATATGAGTAATCCTACTTTTGCTTCAGAACAGAACAATAGAACAGTAATTCAGGATATTAGTGGGCATCTTTTATAGAAATCATGACTTATCAGTGCCCATAGTTCAAAAGAAGCTCTGGTATGTAAATTATCCATTGTCCAATTGGCTATAAAAGTAGAAATTATTCTAGAGAGGATGCTTTAAATAAGTTAGTGAAATAGACTGAACCTTAGGTCTGGAAGATGAAACTAACTCTAGCTATACATTAGTCCTGGATTTGTGTTTATTTTCCAACCCATTTGCATGCCATTAGCATAATTTCCTAGCAGTATAACATTTTTCAGTCAGTCATGCTGACTCAGCCAGTCATGCATTGTAGGCTGTAAGAGATGTTGTGCCTGACTTGTGTGAAAATACACGGTGATAGATTTCTTCGTGGTGCTAACAGAAGCGTTAAACCAGCAAAGGCTTTGAAGCCTTTCCAAATTCTTTCTTATTCCTTTTCACCTAATTTTCACAGGGCAGCATAGTTATGCTTTGGACAGAGGTGATCTCCACCACAGAATCGTTGACTTTGCACCATCTTAGCAAATGAAGCAATCTCAGTCTAAGTCTTTACACTGGAATGATTAATCCTAATAATATTTCCGCATCACTGATGAAATAATTTCCTTAAGTTCCTTCAGATGCTTAGAAATCAGTGTATTGAAATGTATTGATCATGAAAAAAAAATCACTTCAGCCAATTTTCAATATTTATTAAAAATGCTCAGCATTTGATATTAAAATTTAATAATTTAGAATGAAAATGTTACCAAATTTGATTAAATACACTTTTAAAATAACTTCTTGATGACTGGGGAAAAAAAAAATCAACAAACTGTTTAAATACAGTGTGATAAAGGAAATTAGACATAACCACATCCAGATGAGTAAAGTTATTTCCTGTGTATTCCCAGATGTACCAGCCTGACTGCAGAGTGAAAAAAAAGTTGTTTCAAGGTAAGAAACCTGTGGTAGGAAAAAGTGATTTTAATGTCTTGATAGGCAATATTCTTTGAAATTTTCATGAGCTTTTTCTGTTTTTAATGGGATTTAATTTGAAAGATGTTGATGTGTACTAAAAAAAAAAATTGTCAATTTTTCCTAATCTGATGTACCTCATTTATTTCAGTGGCTTCTCTTTACTTCTGTTTGTCCTGTGAATCATGCTAAAACTTTCTGAAATCCTTTAAAGCCATGCTTGAGTAAGTTCATAGATGTTTTAAACACATTTCCTGTTGAAAGTATATTTCCTGTTCCAGTGCCTACAGGTGCCAGTGTAGACTGCTGTACTTTTGTATAATTTTAGAATGAAATCTCATAAATAATAATTAAAATATATGTTTTCAGTGAAAACTTGTTCTGTACCCCAGAACAGACTTTGCAACTCAAAATAACTATTATTTCCATATATAAGGCTTGTGTCAGTGTAAATCGGGAGTGTCTCTACTAGAGTTCATGGTGTTTCATTACTGTAAAACTTCTATGACATCCAACGTCAAGCATTCAAAAAACATCATATGACAAAATGGTGTAAGTAAAAAAAAAAAGATTGTTAAGTTTTATTGTTCAAAAATATTAGTATCCAGATGCCCTGTCACATACAGGGAAAACAGTGTTCTGATATCTCATTAAAAATTGCTTACTGTTTTCCCATGGATTTTTCATAAAGCTATATTATTTTCCTCCTAATTTTTACTTCTCAAGCTTTTAGTGTCTGAGCATTGCAGGAGGAAGACAGGAAACAGTTTAGTCTGCATATTTTTAAAAATGATTACCTGCAGTAGGCTCTTTTACAAGTGATTCTCAAGCTATAGATAGAAAATAGAACAAAATTCTTCAGTTATGTCAAATATTGCTGATTCAGCATGTGCAAGCACAGACAAAATGACCAGGTATTGAGCACTTACTTAGAAAAAAGCTTTTTGACTTTCTTTCATTGGATGGTTACAGAAAGCAACTTTAGGCCAGAAAAAAAGTCAAACCGGTACTTCAGGGTTAGCTGTTGGACCAGATACCTGGGTTTTCTGTATGCTTCAGAAAGCTGAGTCAGAGCAGCCAATTTATTAGCCAGACACTGAGCCAGATCAGCATGTACCTGACCAGATCTCGTTGGAGCATCTTGAGTCCCAGTCTTAAGGAACCTTTAAAGTCCAGCCTGCATTTATTCTTGATTGATCAAGCCTCATCATCCTGTCGAAGGAAGAGGAGGTCCTGGAAGGAATACATGAACGAAGGTTCATTCTTAAGGCAAGAAAGAGGATTTTTTCAGAACCTGTAAAAGATGCAGGATTAGCAGTGAGAGAAGGACCCAGACAGCAGAGTGCCTTGCTTGCGAGCTGAACCTTTCCTATGCAGCATGTTGATTGTGTTTTCTGGATTTGGCTTAATAAATCATGTACCCTTTTGCACACAATTTTTACGTGGCTTCAGCAGATGGTGTGAGGAACACAACAGCAGCTTTAATATGCTCTTGGGAGAAGCAAGATGTTTATTTGCTGTAACCTTTGGAGGGCATCTAAACTGGGGCTCTTAAATTTTGTGTGCATGCTTTTAACTGCTGAGCTACTGCATAGGAGGGAGTGAGTTTCTTGTCATTTAGCAAGGTTGGTTTTTTTCTTTTGTTTTGATTGATTTCTGCAAGTGACTTCTGCAGCCTGTATGATATGCTAGGCCTGTTATACATGGGATTGCCATTGGCAATTTAGAAGAGAGAGGATTTCCTTCTGCATTTCAGCAGGATGTAGATATGTTATTGAGCACTGTTGAGACTGAGGCAGTTCGGCAAATGCAAACAGGAAGAGGCGTAAAGTAGAGAGGATTTTCGGGATTATGCTAAATTCTGATTTGTTCTGCTGCTGGCTTTCTACCTTAACCAAAAATTTGCCATAGAAAAGTTATCTATCTTGGTTAGTGAAGAAAACCTGTGTACAGCTTCTCCTCCAAGAACCTGGCACACTGTCTTGGGAGGAGAAGTACTCTTCAGAGCACGTTTTCAATTGTGTGTACATGAGGCCATGCATGGTATATAGGTGTCTGTGAGAATGTTTCAGATTACTTGTCCTTCATCGCACCTTTGGAGGCTGTACTGGGTCTGGGTGGGATGGCGTTAGCTTTCTTCATAGCAACCCTTTGCATTTGTGACAAACAGCAGTGATAACACACAATGTTTTGGCTATTGCTGAGCAGTCAAGGCTTTATTTTTCCCACTCTGCCACTCCAGCGAGTAGGTTTGGGGTGCACAAGACATTGGGAGAGGGGACACAGCTGGGACAGCTGATTCCAACTGACCAAAGGGATATCCCATACCATATGACATCATGCTGAGCAATGAAACTTGGGGGGAGGGTTTTTCTTGGGAAGTCGTCATTAGCTGGAGACTGGCTGAGCATCAGTCTACCTATAGGAGGTGGTGAGCCCATCACTTGGTTTTGGGTTTGGTTTTTCTTTCCCCTTTCTCTTTCCTTCACTTATTAAACTGTCTTTTATCTTGACCCATGAGTTAGCTGACTTCTGCTCTTCCTATGCTGTCCCCCATCCCTCTGGGGGTGGGGAGTGAGCAAGTGGCTGTGTGGTGCTTAGCTGCTGGCTGGGGCCAACCCACCACAGAGGCTTCGTCACATGCAGAAGAGGCGGCAGATTTCTGAATTCCTGAATACAGACAAAACAATAAGCATGATGGAGCCTAGTTCAGCTCAGAGACTTCTAACAAAATGGAGAGACCAGTCATGGCTCACAACATTTTATCATCTGTTTCGTGTTGTGCTGTTTTATAATCCTGCAATGCTTTAGTGCAAATGCATAAATGGTCTCTGAGTTACAGATCAGAAGTGGTATACTGTTTCTAGGGAGGCCATTCTGTCCTACGGTCCTTTACAGACCATTTCAATGAGAAGAATGGTCCCATTTAGCTTTTCCTATGTACTTAAGCTTCCTCTGCTGCTTAATGTTTGAAACAGGGTTTTCACTCTGCTCATGACAACAGTTTTCTAGAGCTATTACCTAGATGAGTTGTCAAATCAATATGCTCTTTCATAAAATCTGAGCTGTGGCAGGGCATTCTCCTCTCCATAACAACTTTTTGAGTTTACTTACAATTCTGTCTTGATTACATACGATATTAGGTACTTCCAGTCACATCATCTGGACCAAGCTCAACAACTAAAGTATGTGATCTGAAATCATTTAATTTAAGTCACTACAATTGCAATTATAAAAATTAACCCTTGAAAGTAAAATAAAGCACTTACCAATTGTGGAACAGCATTACTAAAAGTGATAATCATTCATTGGTGAGGTAAATTCAGCAAACCTGAAAAAACCCCTGAATTTCTATCCTCAAATTTCTCCTTTTAAGAACTGAAGAGTAATATCTTGCTGTACTGGATTTGAAACATTTGTATGTATTTCATTTGTCATTGCCAAATCTCCCATAGTTTCATAGAATATATATTTTCATAATTTAAGACAAAGAAATAAAATTGAGCTAAGAAATGTTAGATTGTTATTTATATATACAAATGAATGCTAAATACAAATAGCAGATAAGAGGACATAACAATTCCAGAGTCCTTTGCCTCCTTCTCTTTATATCTCCTTCCCTTCACATCTCCTTCCCTTCACAGAAAGCAGGTATGTGAGTTACATACTGTAGAAGAATGGGAGAAAATATACTAAAAGTTTTGATATTGTCATTAGTTTTTTCCTTATTAAGTTCATAGTCTGATTTCTGCTGATGTCAGTCTGCAGAACATTAAGTTGATGTTTGTTCATTCTGAAGCATCTTATGTAAACCCAAACTACAATTCTGCCCCTGTACTACTGTGTCATGTATTTTTTTGGTCAGACGTTTCCACCATGAAAGTTCAGCTGTAATCAGATATGCAGCAAGACCCATAACTGGAAGAGTAATGAATGCACAGGGGGATAAAGACCAAACTTCAAAGTAACCTGAAGAGGCTAAAGCAGCAGGGGTTGAAGGCAGTGGGAGCATTCTGAATATTAAATGTATTGCCCTGACTTCACTGACTACAGAGAGAAAATGAACTCCAAGGACACAATTAAAAATGAAACTATTTACTGCAGGCATGTGACCAAATAATATAAGACATTCTGTTAAGGCGTATTTATTTTTTCATCTCTCCTAATATGATTCCATTTCCTCCCCATACACCTTCATAGCTTCAGAGAAAGAAGGGTATTAATTTATGCTTCTTGAATTATCCTTTCTGACAGAGGCATATAGTAGAAAAACATGCATTTGACTAGTAAATGCACAATATTCAACATGTGAGAATAATAAATCACCTCTAACATTACAACACATAGCAGGGGAGCAGTAGGCTGCGCTTCTGAATACTGGACTAACACTGGCCACTCATCCAGCCAGCCAGTCACTGCATTCCCCCTTCTCTGTCTTCATGTGTTCTCAGGACACAGGGAAGTAACCAGGACAGCTAATGAAGTGAAATGCATGCAAAAGATGACATGTATTGTAGAGGTTATCATCTTTACGCAGTAATGAAATATTTAAAATATAGACTAAGCTGAACTGTACCATCATCACTGACAGCTATCAGTGTTAGTGTCCCTCTTAAAGACAAAAGTGTGTAAGTACTATATAAAGGTGTGCAGAATTGAAGGAAATATGACAATTAGAATAGTTAAAATCTGAAGGAAATCATAAAATATGCATGCATATGCGCCTGTGATATGTAATAAAAAAGAAAGAACTGGCTTTATGCAATTTGGAAAATTAGAACTGAGGGAATGGTGATTTGAGGATCAATTAAAATTTACAATAAATTCATAATAAGAAAATAAGATTGGTCAAACTGGGGTAGTAATCCTCTCCAGCATTGCCATAAGCTGATATCCCAGCAAAACCTATAGGAACAGACTAGGTTATGTGGCTCCCCCAGATGCTAATCAAGCACTATTCAGGGACTCCCTGAGCCAGATGTGATTCCTCTGTATTAAGCAACTCACAAATTATTAGTTTTTCATGAATTTGTCCAGCCTCTTTTTCAACCTATGTAAACTCTAAGCCTCCATGTCTATCATCTCAGCTACTCATCATGTGAAGAACCACCTCCAGTTTTTTATTTTCATCCTGACTCCTGCTAGTTTCATGTGATGACCCTTACTTCTTGTACTGGGACAGTAAATAATTTATCCCTCTCTAGACTATACACATATTGCTAGTAATTTTACAGATTGCTATCCTATTCCTCCACTCCTCCCTGAGCTGTCTCTCTAAAACAAGTCATAGTTACTATGCATATGTAGTGACGTCCCTAACGCCATTGATTTTACTAGAGGTTCGGAGCCTAAGCAGACAGGATGATTTTAGCATAAGTCACAGAATAGCTGAGGTTGGAAGAAACCTCTGGAGATCATCTAGTCCAACCTCCCTGCTTACAGCAGGGTCAGTTGGAGCAGGATGCTCAGGACAAATCTAGTTGGGTTTTGAATTTCTCCAAGGATTGATACACCACAACTTCTCTGGGCAACATGATCCACTGCTTGACATCCTGACATTAAAGAAGCTTTTTTCTTACATTTTAGTGGAATTTTCTGCATTTCAATTTGTGCCCATTGTCTCTTGTCCTGTCACTGGGCACCACTAAGAAAAGTCTGCCTCCATCTTCTTTACTTCCATCCATCAGGTATTTATACACATTGACAAGATACCCCTGAGCCCTAAGAAGTATTTTGACTGGGACCACAGCAATGAAAATAAGATAGAAAAAAATATCTGGGGATTTTAGTTGCAAACTAAAGTTGAATAAAGGAAGTTTAAATAAATAGAACATTAAAAAAACAACCAAACAGGAACTTATCTTAGTTTTGCTCAAAATAGCAACTGTCGCTTATGTTCTGATGACTTATCTGGTTCTTGATTTAAATAAGAAGAGAAAAGGAATCAGGTTATTATAGATTTGCCATTAAGAGAAGGTTGTGAAGAGGTGTACTATAAACTTTGATTTTCATTCACACTTAAATGTCATCTCAGTAGGGTTATTATTAGGGGTCATTTCATTATTTGTTTTCATGAAGATTTGTAAAGCTCAAAAATATTTCCATACACACAAGATTTGAATGTCTATGTTAATAATAATAATAAAACTAATAAAATAACTGCAAAGAATTTACAAACCTAAATCTCAGCAAGTATAATCCAGTCATTAATGTCATATGAAATGCCTGAAACCCAGTGGATTATTATATTTTCTTCCTGTATTCTTTTAATAGAGATTTGTTATTTCATAGCAACACAGTCTTAAGAGCTCTTTCATAACAATAATCAAGGTAAATCTAAAATGAATATAGCACCTGCTGAACCACATTGTTTACTGTTGTGAAGGATCAGTTGTATTTATGTGGATATGGACATTTTGTTCTTTAGGCAAGAATATTTTCAAGGTAGTCTCTAGAATAATATTGTCAGTAATCTGTCGAATCATTCATTGCTCTTTGCTCCATAATGAACTCTGCTTCCACAACCTAGAGTAAATCCTCAGTACCTGTGATTTTATTTTGAACAGCAAAATTCAGAGCAAATTTATAAAATAAGTAAAAATAGTGAAAGTATAAAATATTTAAACATATCTTTGTGCAAAAGATATCTACTGTCGGTGCTTTCCAAATCCTTGCTATTTGACTCACTGACAATATTGCAAAGTTGCTTTTCAAGAATAACAGCATTTTCAGATTTGTGTGGTAGCATTCTTAAATCCAAATATTAGCAATCTTTTATGTTCTGATCCCACAGAGAAATTGTCTGAACTTTCCTAACCAGTGGCATTTTCAGCTTTCTTGGGAGGGTGGGGAAGACTTTTTCCTTCTTCCCTGAAAGTCCTTTCAAATGTTCTGTTACAAATTTGTCTTCAGTTCTGTATATAAGCTTATCAGCTAGAATTCCTTAGATACTTCCCTTCTTAGCTGAATGCTTTACATTCAGACTTTTATTTCAGCACGACTAGTGCATGTCATAATTATTTAACTTAAAATGTGGATTTGTTTTGTGCCAGTGAAGTGTCTCAATGCCTTCATGTGCAGAAGGCATTTTACAGAATGTCTTGTGATTTGCTGGGGGGGAGGGGGGCACTGTTGGGACATTTAAGATGATACTAGACATTTGTGCACCAGTATGCTACGTTTGGAAATTTAAACAAAAGTATTTCTCTCAAATCTATCCCTTCTGTGTCTTTTAAGCATTATCTTAGCTTCCTGTCGCTCTGGGAGAATTTGAGGTTTGTGGCTCTTTCCACAATCGACAGAAAGACAGGCATCCACTTTAACATCTTGATTTTGCAAGGGTTTGTAGAGACTTTTTGAAGATATAGTGCTTAAACTGAAATAGTTATCTGATAATAGAATTTACAAATGCACAGGGGTTCCTTAATCCCATTGACTTTTTGTCATCTCAGATGCCTTGACATATTTTAAATCTTGTAAATTTCATAGTTGTCTGATTACCTTTTAAAAAATAAGGTGTTAAAAACCTGACAAGCGTCTCTTAGAAAGAGAGTGAGAGACCATGGAATTAAACTAAAATTTCCTGAATCCCAGGTTATGCATAAATGAAAAGCAATTCTTTTCCTTAGTTCTATAGAGCTGTTTACCAAAAATACCCGTTAAGTTAAAATTGTTTGATCACTCTTCAAGAAAGGTCTTAAAATATTATAATTCTGATTTTATAGGACAATTGCATTAGTAATTACATACCAATTTTTTTTTTGTTTTAAATCTTCCTGGAGGTTTATTAATTATGTGATAGAAACAACTCAGTTACAAACCTCTTAAAGGTCAAAAATATGCGTTTTATATTCAATTTGGTATTAATTTAACATAAAACAACTCACTCTTTAATGTGGATTTTGTGTAGCAGCATGTTTAAGACCACATTTTCTGTCTACCCATTTTGGAAGTCAGGCTCCCATACAGACTGTCCTCCTTAGAGCAAATGGCAACCTATTCAAGACACCTAATGTTCACCCAGTATCCGCTACAAATACAACTTTCTCAGGAGCAAGCACGCCACATGATGTCAAAGAGTCAAACACTGCTCTCACTTATGTTGACTTTACTAGTGAAATACATGTAAAGGACTAATACAGTTACTAAGAGCAGAGTTTGGCTAAAGGATTGCACATCCGTAAGTGAGCAGTGTCAGACACTTATTGTAGCTGTGGCTGCAGGGTAGGAAGCATTGCTGTGCATATGCTACATGAGGAAGTATTCCTAAGTACCTCCACAACTGTGAATTTTATATGAATTAAACCTGTGTTGTAACTAGTAGCAAATATATATATATTTTTTTTTTTTTTTTCAGAGCTCTATTTTAGGCCCACTCTGCAGAATCAAGTTGCCTTTTCTATGCTGGCAAGATGTGTGAAAATTAAAAACATCACCTTCCATGTGAAAACTTGCTATGCTGGCAAATGGGCCCTGCCACTCCATCTGCTTCCCTGTCCTGTGAGAAGAGAGCTTTTGTTGGCTTAGGTTGTCTTTCAGGGAACATCGGATACCTTTGTTGATAGTGAAAAAAACCACAAACCTTTCTTGTTACCATATGCTGTCTTTTCCTCAGCACTCTGCTGGTAGAAGCTATGCTAATCATGCTTTTAATGCAGCCCTGTCCAATTGTACCGAACGATCCAAAACTTATTTAAACTATACACCTTTTAAAGTGTCATTGGGAGATTAATTTACACAACTTTGAAATACCTTTACATTTCCCCAAGAGAGTAAAGGGAACTTTGCGTATGTTAATATCAGACTTGTGAGCTAAGTATATCTGATAGCTATTAATTATTCAATGCTACAGAAAGTAAGCTGTAGACCTGAGGTGAATAAAAGACTTCTGATTCATGAAAGACTTGGGCTGACCTTGCCAGTGCCATTAATCATGGGTAGAGCTCAGAGATTCTATAGCACTGCAGAGATTTTAGGAGAATACAAGGATATATGCACTTCAGGGGCCATAAACCATTGTCTTACAAAATGTCTATGCCTTAGATCATCAGAAAAAGTCACATGAAATAGTTTTACAGGGGATCTTCCATGGCATAATGCCTTGCATGTATCTGTACTTCTGTTACCTGCACAGCTACATTTACGCATGGGTATGTACATAAAGAGTGGACAAACATACTGTTTTATATTTTTATTCTGCCTTTGTTAATATTTTGGCAAGAACAAAATTAATAAGGTTTCCATCCTCAAAAGCTTTTTAAAATGTTTGATGTGGGTCTGACAGTGAAATACAATGATATGCTGAACTGTAGCAGATGGTCAGTTGAAAAATAACTATCTCTATAACATGTATGCCTATAGTACCTACAGAGCAACAATCTAATTGCAAAGAAAAGTGATGTGGAGTTTTTTACATATACTTCTTTAGTGATACTTACAAGGGAAAAAAATGTCTTGGTATTAAAAATACAATAATAGTCTTAAAAAAACCCTCTCCATTTTACGTTCTAGTAATAGTCTCATTTTAAAAGAAGAGGGGGAGCCAAGGGAAATTTCCTTCACATAAAGGAATAGCTGCTTTCACCTTTTTATTATTTTGGGAAAATGTAATATTTGCATGAACATTTTAAATATTCATTGATGTATGCTAAGAACTTTTCCTTTTTAATTTGGGCTTTACATCTTAAGAGTGAGCAATAGCATTTTAAGTTTAAATTTCCAGTGGAATTTTGGAAGAAGAAATATGACATCTTGACATACTGTTTTCTTCTTTTAAAAAAACAAACATAACCCGCAAACACAACGTACACCCCCCCGCTTAGTTTTAGTCATTAGACATACTCCAGGAAGTGATCTCTTTTTTTGTTCTAAAAGAAGTCAGCATGTTGCTATTGCTTCTTGTCTTGAAGTTCTTGTCCAATTTACCATTCAGTTTTGTAACACCATCACAGCAGACTCTTTACCATTTAAATGATAAAAGTTTCAATAGGCACTTTAGTGGAATTACGAAAAAGCTACCACTCTTCCACCGTGATGCCAGAAAGCTATCTTCTTTCTAAGTCAGGTCAGTAAACTGTACCTTGTAGGCCTGAGCTTGTCTCAGTGTAATTCCAGAGTAACAAAATAACAACAAAAACCTGTGTATATTACAGGATTTATATTTCCTTCGCAGATCAAACCAAAACTGACAGTATGATAAATGTAGTAACTTGCTGGAAACAGTTGCTGTCTTTTATAATCAAAGGAATCCTGTCCTATTATAAAGCTTAGGTTTATCTTTTAAATTTGTTGTTGGTTTACTTTTCTTTTTATTTCACTGTTATAGGTGTACTTAAGTGACTTTGTCAGGGTTATAACTTTCTTCTTCTCCAAACATATCTGCCAAGATCTTAAAGCGAGGTCCCCAGTCACTCAGATAGTCATAATCCTGGTCTGCCTCTGTAGTTAGGGAGTCTATAGAGCTGAGAGACTCTGCAACAGATCCATTTCCTTCATAAGCATAGGTTGCCAAGGAGTCATAAGGGGGTGCAGTTGGATCTACATCATTTTCCTGCAGCCTTTGATTAATGAAATCTCTTATGTCTGTGTTATCTTCCACTGGTGGTCTCTGACGCGGAAAACGCAAGGTGTCTGGTTTTATGTCTCTGCGTATTTTGTTATCTTCAATCACTTTGGGATTCCTCAGGGCACCTATGTCGAAAGCCTGGGTGTCCTCTTCTCCACCTCCTTCATCATCATAATGGATAACGTTGTCTCTGATGTCTTCTTTAGAGGTCATCAGGGTGTCCTTTTTCTTCTGCCTCCGTAGTGCTACATACAGTACCACAATGACTGTAATGAGAGAAAACTGAAGTTAAGACACGCACAGAAATAATTTGGTACTCTCATAACATATCATTGTATCTTCCTTTGAAAGTTGCAAGCAATCAAAGGGACTTTTTTCCTTAGAAGATACGCTCCTACTATTCTTTTAAAAAAGCAGTGCTCTAGTCAATGAAAAGTCACTTACTGTTTGATGTATGACTCTAACTCCTTAGTGCTTGCTGTGCTGCTGAAGGAAGTAACAAATAATTTTCCTACTGGCCTGCTTTGCGAACAAATAGAATTGGACAGGACTTCAGCTTTTTAGTTCAGAAAGACAGAGATTTTTTTTTTTAAATGTCTTCCACAGCAAAATAGAGAAAAATCCCCAAGTTTCCACATTGCAGAGAAAAAAAACCCCACACTATTAAAGGGAAAAAAATTATTTGGAATCTTTGAAATGGAGAAAAAATAATCCTACTTCAGCTATTTATACAGCATACTTTGGCCTCTTTAGGGATCTGCTTTGAAAAATCCCATGTGATATTGTTCTGGAGAGAAAAGGGGTCCAGGAGAGCTGGTTGAATTTCAAGTATCACCTCCTCCAACCTCAACAGTGGTCCATCCTGATGAGCATGAAATCAAGCAAAGGCAGCAGGAGGCCTGCATGGATGAATAAGGAGCTCCTGACTAAACTCAGAGATAAAAAAGAGGCATGTTAGAGGTGAAAACAGAGACAGGTGAACCAGGAGAAATATACAGTGACTGTCTGAACAAGCAGGGATGCAGTTAGGAAAGTCAAAGACCGTCTGCCATTGAATCTCATGGGGGACGTGAAGGGCCACAAGAAGAGCTTGTACAAATACGATAGCAGCAAAAGAAGAAGTAGGGAAAATGTGGGCCCACTGCTGAATGGGGCAGGGGACCTGTTGCCAAAGGACACAGAAAAGGCCAACCTACTCAATGGCTTCTTTGCCTCTGTCTTTATTGGTAAGGTTGTCCTTCAGGAATCCCAGGTCCTCTGAGTCTGGAACAAGAAAGACTTATCCTTGGTGGAAGAGGATCAGGGTAGGGAACACTTAAACAAACTGGACTCACGCAAAGACATGGGACCTGATGGGATGCACACGAGTGGTGAGGGAGATTAGAGATGTCATTGTGAGGCTATTTCCAATAATTTTTGAAAGGTTGTGGGGACTGGGAGAAGTTTCTGAGGACTGGAGTAAGCGTCATTCCTATCTTCAAGAAGGGTAAGAAGAATGAGCTAGGGAACTACAGGCCAGTCAGCCTCACCTTGATCCTGAGGAAAGTGATGGAGCAAATAATTCTGGAAACCATTTTCAAACCTATCAAGAACAGGAAGGGGATCAGGAGTAGTCAACATGGATTTATGAGGGTGAAATTGTGCTTAACTCACCTGATAGCCTTCTACAATGAGGTGAGTGGTGGATGAAAGGAGAAAAGTGCATTACTTTTATCCTAACTTTAGCAAAGCTTTTGACGCTGTGTCCTGTAACAACCTTCTCAGAAAAACTGAGGAAGTGTGGACTAGACAAGTAGACAGTGAGGTGCATTGCAAAGCTGGCCAAACTGCCAGGCTGTAAGGGTTGTGATCAACAGCCCAAAGCCCAGCTGGAGGCCAGCCACTAGTGAGGTACCCCAGGAGTCGATACTGGGATCAGTTTTATTTAACATCTTCATAAATGACCTGGATCATGGGATTGAGTGCACCCTCAGCAAGTTTGCAGGTGATACAAAACAGGGGTTGCACCACCATTCAAAGGGACTTCACCAGGCTGCAGGAATGGGCCAACAGGAACCCCATGAAGTTCAACAACGGGAAATGCCAAGTCCCGTACGTGGAGAGGAATTACTGTATACTGTAGATGATCTTGGCTGACTGGCTGGAAAGCAGCTTGATAGAGGAGGACCTACAGTCCTGGTGGACAAGAAGTTCACCATGAGCCAGCAATGTGCCCTTGTGGCAAAGGCAGCCAACAGCATTTGGGGTTGCATTAGGAAGATCGTTGTCAGCAGGTCTAGGGAGGTGATCATTCCCCTCTGTGCAGCCCTGGTCAGACACACTTGGAGTTCTGGGTCCAGTTCTGGGCTCCTCAATACAAGACAGACATGGACTTCCTGGAGTCCAGTGCAGAGCCACAAAGATGATTAAGGGATAGGAACATCTGCCATACGAGGAGAGGCTGAGAGAGCTGGGACTGTTCAGCCCAGAGAAGAGAAGTCTCAGAGGATCTTACCAACGTATATAAATACCTGATGGATGGAAATAAAGAAGATGCCCAGCGACAGGACAAGAGGCAATGGGCACAAACTGAAATGCAGGAAATTCCATTAAAACATAAGAAAAAAAAGCTTCTTTACTGTCAGTAGGGTCAAGCATTGGATCATGTTGCCCAGAGAAGTTGTGGTGTATCTATCCTTGGAGACATTTAAAACCCAGCTGGATCCTGAGCAACCTGCTCTAACTGACTTTGCTGTAAGCAGGGAAGTTGGACCAGATGGTCTTCAGAAGTGCCTTGCAGCTGTGATTTTGTGATTCTATATAATACAAAATGTTACAAACTGTGTTTTATTCCAAATGGCAACTCAATGGCAATCAGCCTGTGGGGTTTTTTTCAATAGTTTGTCTTTGGAGGTATATTTCATTGAATGCAAAGTCTGCTTGTAGTAAACTGGTCTTTTTGTTATTTTTAATTCCCCAACTGCCTTTAGTAGAAATGACAGTGTTCTAAGTGCTCTTGGTGAAGTAACACAATAATGAATACAGGAGTTGCAATGATTATAAATTCATGGTCAGGCTTGTGTGGCCTAAAATAACTTCTGATTCTGGTAATATGTTGACTGTCTTTTGTGTAGAAATGAGTTCAACAAGAATGACTTCTACTACAATTTTAATGACTCTGTGTCAGGCCAGGTTCACAGTAAGAAATGAAAATCCAAAAGCAGTTTTTAAATTGATCAATGGAATAGTAAGGAGAAAGTCCGGATATAAGCTAAACACCATTCTCTTAGGTTACACACAGCACTGGATATCTCATTATTTATACATTAGTTTTTCTGGGTAATATTGCCAGGCTGATTGGAATGAAGGGAGTTATTAAAGGACCAAAACCTCTTCTCCAACCATAATCTCGGTAATTCAGTCTGGCGTTCTGTGCAAAGCAGGAATTAAAATAGCTTCATTAGTTTTGTATACAACAAGAGCATCAAGCAGCAGCAGAGCTGGTAAGGAGTTCTTTGACACAATTATTTTTGATTGAATATGCTGGGGTTTTAAAATAAAAATTGTATTTATTTCAACAAAGCATTAGGGAAACATAAACATAGTTCTGTTGAAGGCCTCCATGATCACCTAGCAAAAGTGGAGGAAATTCAGACTTCAGGTATTCCTGCTTCCCCAGATACTCTGCCATCATAAATGATGTCTGTACTAAGAGCACCAAGCTCTCTGCTGCATAGTTCACACTGTCCAGATTACTGGACAAAAAGGTGGCAACTTGAAAGGCTTTGCTACAGCTATGTGTTTAGGGCTTCTAGTCACGTTGCTCTGTAACAGAGAGGCTAGATATCCTGGGAGTCCTGCTTTAAGACAGAGCTCTAATTGACTTATCTCTTCACGTGAAAATAAGTTAAAGCTTTTTTCATAATGGAATTTCTTTGATGCTAAGGCTCACCCCTGGCTGGTTTTACCCAGGAAACCCCTAAAAGCAAAAAAGCAGTCCCAATGAATTGTGGTAAAGGAGACAGCATTCTTCTTGCTTCTGAAAAATTGATTGTTCTGGTTTGTTTTTTTTAAATTCTTCAGAATGGGTGTATTTGTTATTAATTCCTATTCCATGGGAGGTATGACCATTTGCCATTCTCATTCTGATTTGAAACAATATTTTTCTCACAACATAAAATTTTTACACAGAACAGAAATTCTGACTTTTTCCCCTTTTTTTCTGACTTTTGCTACTCAGAAGCTATTTATGTAACCCTGAGCCTGTAGTAATTTACTTAAGTGGTAAATTACTATATTCTGCAAATGCAAGGAGATATCCATATGTTATATTCTGTGTCTGCATCTATTTTTGCCTATGCATTAGACCTACATAAGGAGCAGCATGAGGTCTAGGAAGCCCACTAGCATCAAGAAGGGGCATAGGCTAGCATCTGTAAGAATCAGTCTGCTTTCTGCAGCCCACATTGTGCCTGTGTAAGCTACAAAGGTGGTTTGATTTTGTTATCAGTTCATTAAGGCTATATCATAAGTAGGATGTACATGAGCATTGACTGCTTTGGGCCTGCTGTAAATAAGGCAATATTTAAATATAATGTCAATCAAATGACAACACCACTTTATGTAATCCATGCCTGCCTGAAATTAAAATGTTCCTGTAAAGTTTTACATCGATCTAGCCAGCCACAGTCTACATTACAGTTATTTTCTCCTCTTTCATTGCTCATTCTCCTTTTGCCCAAGTTGGCATGAAGAATTAAAGAAAGGCCCTTATTAGATCCTTACTGCTGTTACTGTCAGTAGGACTTGTCTACCTTAGTAATAATCTAAAAATATTAATTCTCAAGAAAGGTATTTAAAAAAACTGTTTCAGAGAAAAAAATTATGGTTTGGATTTCACTGAAAGCTGGTTCTCTTCATGCAATAAGAAAATACGTAGGTGTTAGCAGGTTCACAGTCATGGTCAGTGCTTTTGGATGCTTTTCTAGAAACACAGAAGCATAAAAATTCTCATAAACTGCCGCACATTTTCAATAGCTGTTGTTAAACAATAGATGAAGCTAACAACACCACAAATTAATTCACAGGTGAATAATCAGAGTAATGCACTTCATGTGGTTTCATGAGAACTAACCTAGAAGTATAACAATACACAGCAAGATTGCAATCAGCGCTCCTGTGCTGAGGCCTACTGGTAAGAAGATTGCTTCCACATTGCAGGACAGGATGGTACCATCAGAATCACATCTGCAAACACGGATAGTCATTGTGTTTGTGCTGCTCTGGACAGGGTAACTGCTATCTTCTATTACTACTGGAAGAAAGTACAGCTCTTGCTGCCTTCTGCTGTAACCATTTCTCCTGGTTTCAATCCCAGCTGTGTTGTCTGTAAAACACAACACGGTCATTACAGGATTTTTATTGTGTACTTCAATTCACCGTTGTAGTTTGTATCACCTTTAGTAATAGGCAGCTATTCCAGTTTTGAAACTCAGTGACATGCTTTATGTAATTGGCTTGTTTTATCATTACAAAAGGTATTGTATTCTGACTGGTACAGCTATTTTTTGCAGAGTGTTAAATAATATTCCATTTCTTGTAAAGTTGTTACATTGACAGCTAAAATTTCAAAACCAACATAAATAATAATTAAAAAAAGCATTACAGGTATTAGATTAGGAGGGGTTTTCAGTTTTTCTTTTCTCCTTATCTCCTCACATTCCAAGCCTGTGGTCCAAAGGACTTTGATTGCACATGAATTTAGAATCAAGTCTCTATTAATTAATCAATTTCCCTTTAAAACTGAAAGTAATACACCTGGACAAAGTGCAAATCCCCTTCAACTTTCCTGCCCCATTAGAAATAAGTACACAAATGAACTGAGTACTTTATAATCACTACATTTTCCATCAATGAGTCATGAATGCGTTCAGAACTCCTAGAAGATATGTTTTGTCATTTCTTCCCAGTAGATACTCAGTTATTGCTGCTTTTCTTGAATCAAACAGAGTAGCAAGGAAACGATGTGCAGATTAAAAGAATTACATTGAAAGCAAAACCCAAATGAAATTAGCAGGGAATTAATTAGCTGACAGATCTGAATGAAGGCAGCCTGCAGCTGTCACCATTTTGCCATCTCACCCATGTGCTTTACTGTATCTTTAGAAGAGGTCTCTTGTTGTCCACGTTATGACTTTCATCCCTTCTTGGTTTTGTCACTAGGTAGAAGGATTAAGGGCACTGAATTCAACACTCAAATACTTGTGTGCAGTTCTGATTAAGGACAATAAGAAGGAACGCTAAATATCCAAAACCAGGTATGTTATGATCAGACACTATTGAAAAAGAACTCGACTGATAAAATGCTTATTGCAGAAGTCCCCTTTTTATCAAACTTGGATGTGGCACATGGACCCATCAAGTTCAGTGACGTTTAGTTTTGAAAAAGAAAAATGTCTCAAAATTGTTTGAATCAAACCAACTTCCAACTTCAGCTTGTTCTTTCTATGATTAAACTGCACTGTATAGAGTTTTAGATGTAATTTGAAATCATACAGCTTAATCTTATTTCTATTCTTATTTCTATTAATAGAATTATTTCTATTCCTTTTTTTTTCTTCTAATTGCAACGTTGAAGATCACTTCAATACCTGTTACAATGCAACCAAATTACTTTCTATTCTCCTTTGAGAAGAATCAAGCAGATCAAGCTCTTAAGTCTTTGCACAATTTTTGTTACTCTTCTACAACCCCTTTCAGTTGTTCAAGCTCCTTTTGAAAATATGGACACAGGCATGTGTTTGAACTCTACACAGAGCAGCCTGGAGCTGCAGCCTGAAGCTGAGACAGCTTCTGGTTCTTCAGTCTGTTGGCAATAAATTAATTTTCAGGATGCGTGTGACAGTCTGGGGAGAAGGAAAATTCTCTCTTACATGAGCAACTGAGTGCTCTCAGCAGGGAAGCAGCACTCCGGAGAGCAGAGTGAGGCCAGCAAAGTGGAACGAGGGAGGTGGGCAATTCAGCTGGAAGCACTCCAGCTCTGCCAGGGCCTTTCGCTTCTATTCACAGCTAGTGGATTGGTCTCAGCGCTGCTGAAGGCATAGTCTAGAAACATAACACTTCCCTGTGTTTATTTTTCTAGAGACTCCACATGGCAACCTTGAGCTTCTGTCTTGCTTCTGTCCTCATTAAGTTATATTCTGAGGACATATGGAACCTGGAAAAGTTTATTCTCTTGGGTGCACTACAAACATATTACACCTGCTGTAATATCACACCACCCATGATTTTCAGCTGTATAGAATAGCACTGGTTATTGGGCTTCTTTATGTGTTTAAAATGTTAAATGACACCTTCACTAGTAAAAGTGTTAATTGTAGCACAGTGAACAAGATTGTTTCCTCAAAAAAAATCAAAATTCCTTTCACAAAGTACTTGGTTGGTACTAACATAATTGTTAACTCAAAAGATAATGGTATTTATGTTTTTAAAAAGTTTATGTAGGGAAAATAAGGTTGTGTTATTATACATCTAAATTGTGTGCAGAGTAGACCTTCCACCTTTTTGGCAAGCAAAAAGCAGAAGATATTGAAAATATTGTACAGAGTTTCTGTTTGGACAGATTTTTCTAATAGCTCTGTAAAATCATCAACAATGAAAAAGTCTTTTATGGTTGGAAAATGTTCCACAAAAGCTTTTATTCTGTCTTCCTTATGTTTCAAAAATAGCGTAATTCTTTCTTCTTTTTTAGTAAGTGTTAAGAAATGCTTTTAAGAGTGTGTATATAGGTACATGCACACTCAAACATTTATGCATGAGAAGCTGTGTCTTGGTGGTTTCTAATTCCATCTTTTATGGGAATATTGCATTTGGTTTTATACAGTAGAGAAAGTTTATTAACAGACTACTGAGATCCAAAGTAATCTTGCTGTCAGCATCACTGGTTTAAACAGCAAAATTTAATTATCTAATAATATTTGAGCAATTTCCTCACCAAACTCAGATTCTAAGCACACTTCACAAAAGCTGTAAATGAGAAAGGTCATTGAGTTTATGGTATAGCCTTTTTAAGTTTAAAGATTCTTTTGAGGAGTTAAATATGTTAAAATGACCTGAGATGAACTGGAAGGCTTACATTTAAAACAATAGTTTGTAATTATTTGAAAAAATTACATCTTGGTGAAATTACAGGATATTTTAGTAAATGGACAGAAAGAAAGAAATTAAAGCTCTTACTTTAAAGAAATCTTGACCAATAGAGCAAAGGTATTTAGAAATACACAGTAATCGTGTTATAAGACAACGTAACTATGAAGGTATTACCCATATGGGCCTTCAAATGTGTTGAAAAGTGAAAAAATGAAAATAATTCATGTCAAATGTAGGGAAGCTCTAAAGAAGTATATTTTCCTTCTTCTGTTAAGATATAGAGAACATTTTTTTTCCTTTTTAATTATAATCAGTAACAAAGTTCATCATGCTGAGTTTTCCAAGCAAATACTACCAACAGCTAAGTAGTGAACAGAAAATAACAGAAATTACAATGCAGCATTAAGGGGAAGCAAACTTAAGCATTGTCCAAAATTTTAAGTCCAGTGGGACACAGATGTAAAGCATTTAAATCTCGCTTGGCAATATATAGTTAGATATTGAAATGCCACAATGTTTTAAATCCTAGTAGCTGTTAAAACCAAACTGTTTAGACTAAGCACTTCTGGAGAAGAGTAATGACCTAATCTTCCAAGAACAGAAGTGAGGGGACTTGAATGCATTGTAAGGTTGTCCTTCATATTCACTGAGCTGTCTGTCTCAAGAAAACTATTTGAATGGCCTCTGATAAAACCCTGATCTACATATTTTTGGTTTCATAGGTTACTATTAGTCATATCTGCAATATTATGAATTATTATGGTTTCACTGTGTACTGTATTTACAAGTCATTAAGTCAAATTCTTCGCTCATCTGTAAAATGTTTTTAGCTATCTATGACATACTAAGATGAAAGTCAGTAGTAAGTTTGGGAATAAACCATTTTTGTCTTGTCATCTTCACAGAGGAGCTATATAAAAAGAGAAAATAAGTACAGTTTATTTTTCTGCTGTTTCAAACTTATTTCTTCCTGAACTTTCTTAATGATAAAGGTCTCCATGATTAATAGTTGTACTTATTTTGTTGGCTTTAATTTTGTATCACCTCACATTGACAAAAATTCATGGCTTCAAAAATAATGTGAGTCATATACTTAAATGGTTTTTTTAAAAGACTAAATAAGTGGCCTCTGCAACTATTTTCATTCTGTGTATTATCCATTTCTAGCCCTTTTTAGGGCTGGGGTTACTTAATTCTCACGAAAGGAACCTTTACATCATACTCAGTATAGTCTCAAATGTCCATATTTAGAACTAATTCTTCTGCAGGACTATGAATCCTCCAGAAAGAACAATAACTGGGTACTTTGAAAACAATTAGCAAAGTAATAGTATTTAAACAAGGCAGCAATAGTGCCTTGTTTAAAGGTATACCTGCATTGGCATATGAGCTCTTCCTGAGATACTGAATGATAAAAGGAAGAAAATAAAACAGGTAGCAGTGTTTTTGCAGGCCTGTAGGGAAATCTCAGCCTTTGGTGTTCTGACAATTCCTGTCCCCTAAAAATGAGAAAAGGTGCAAGACCTGAATTTATATTAATATATGTCCTAGATAGTTTAACAATTAGAAATGTCAAATAAAAAAGTTAGTCTGTAGACATGACTGTAATACAAAGTAATCATATTTGTCATTATAATCACAGCCTGCTGCTCTGAAAGAGAGATACGGGTAAGGAACTTACTTCTATAGTCATGGATTGTGAAATTTGGTTTGTTGGAAGCCTCAGGTGACAGTCTGAAGGAAAACCTCTGCCCAGCTGGTGACAAATCTTTGTCTGCTGCAGTGACAGTCTGTATCACCTGAAACCAGATTAAGATTAATTCTGAAGTCAGTTCACTCTTCTAAAGAAGCAGTTTTGTAGAAGTGCAAAGCGAACATCAAATGGAACAATGAAAGTGAAATCCTGCTGGGTTACTCTCATTCCCCTAATATATTGGACATTGGAGGCAAGAAGTCTGAATACTCTAGCCTCTGGAGAACTCATGATGTCTCAGAAAGTCTCGCTTTGACATATCTGAAGGAAATCAGAAAGATTTACCCTACATTCTTAGCAGAAGTATTTAATATTTGTCCTTTGTATCAAAATACTAGTGATTGTTTTCAGGTGAGTGATTACTTAAAGACAGTTCACTTTATCTGCTACTATCACTATTACGACCGGTACATGTTGTAGTACTTCACAAACCTGCACCCTAATTTTACAGCTTGAAACAAAGTAGGGAGGGTTGAAAGGTCTGCACCATCTAGGCATAAAGGAACTTTTGGGTCCCAGAGTCCTACCTACTAGATGTCAGATAAGCACAGTGCAGTTAAAATAGTAGGATTGCCACTGTTCTTTTTAAAAGGAAGGCATTTTTTTAATGTAACAAAGATCTAAATATTTATAATTTTTGACAGCTCAGTGCTTGTCTCAGCCTTCCTTGTAAAAGGTTCCCCCTTCTACTGTTAGTGCCTGGATAAGAAACTGAAGGTCTCTGATAAACTGTAAGTTAAATTGGGATGTATGGTAGCTAGTTGAAACATACTAAAAAAAAAAAAAAAAAAAAAAAAGAGATAGGAATATCATCTGAAGTCATGGACAAATCTGTAATAAAGGCAATAAAAATCACATGGACTGATTACGTATTACATACACATAAAGAGAAGTCACTGATTACACAGCAGGCTGAATATGTTCCTTCCACAGCTGGCAGTAACTCTCAAAGTTAAACAGCTGAAGTTATAAGCCTTGCCTTGGAAACAGTATTAGCTGTTAATATGTATGATGGTTGGCCTTGGTGCTTTGCAGCACTGTGTTTAATTGCACAAATTTTGTGCAGAAGGAGCACATGCCAACAGTTTCTGGGGCCAGCTCTATTAATACTGGCATCCCTCATGGTATAAGGTGATATTCTGAATCTGAAATAGGTTTTGCATACTATATATGTGTGTATGTATATATTTGAAACTGCTTATAAAAACAAGCTTTCCAGAGGATTGTCTTTAGGGTTGTGGGTTCTTTTTCTCAGAACAGGACACAAAAATGTGTCCATTTATTCACTGTAGTTTTACCCTTAACTTAAGTGTCTTTAAGGAAGGGTTTCTTTCTCCTGTCATAGCTATTAAATACACAGTGAAGTGTGGCTCAGGCCCGTATAATCAAGGATAATAAAAATAAATAGACCATAAAGGTCAACAAACAGAATTCTAAAACGTATTTCCAACACAAGCATTTTATTTGTAAAAGAATTCTAACCACGATGTCATTTTCAAACCCAGAAATTTCTATTGCTATAAATAATAAGGAAAGAAAAAGCAAAATAGCAAGCATTACAAATTTGAAATACCTGTCCTGCCTTGGCATTTTCACATACAGATGTCTCATATGGAACTGAAATTTCAGGAGGAAACTCGTTGACATCCAGGACATTTATTATAACGTTGACTTTGCTGGTTAATAGTGGGTTACCTATAAATGATTTTTAGGAGAAAAGCATTAAGGAATACTATTTATGTTTGTTGTCATCACCAGTGTCCATGAGCTGTCATAAACTGTTTTGATCCCAGTACTGTGACTTCTAAAGCCCTTGACTTCCATTTTTTTCTGATTTGTACTAAGGAGAAATCAGAAGCAAACTTCTTATCGTTTTGTACCAGACTTTGATCCATTACTCTTCATGGGGCAAGGAATCAATCAACATGATTATGTTTATCAGAGCATAAATTAAAGAATTTGAAGTTGTACCTGTAATTAAAGATGCAAACTTTTCTCAGATCACTTTTTATGGACTATGTGGAAAATGCTTCCAGTGATTAAAACTGAATTCTGTTTTCCACAATGGAATGCAGAAAATCAATATTTATTACTTAGCCACTGTTTACATCTTCAAGATATTAAGGAGGTAAGTGGGGCATTCCCATTTAGAAGATGGAGAAAAGTAAGAAAGAAAGATATAAAGAAAAATCTTGCTGAAAGCCAGAGTCAGTGGTAAATTTAGCAGTGTAACATGTAAAGCTAGCATTCATTCAACTTGTGGTTAAACCATTAGGCTATGTGGTAACAGATATTTCTTTAACTGCATAAATATTTGTGAGCAGCAAATACTTTTGTGCAAAAGAAATGCTAAAAATCAGTTTACATTATGCTTCTTTCCATTGTCCTACCGATGCAGATAATCTTCATCAGGCACTAGATGCATTTTATAAACAAGTTTACCTGCAAATGCAATGTCTGACAGAAAGGAGACACAAATTCAATACAGAGCAGACAATATTCTCTTTTACTTTACGCTGAGACCTCTTGCGAGATAGCAGATACATAAAAAACAGTTTAGCTGGTGAATCAAAAGGATAATTCTTTTATCCTTTTGCATTTAAGACAAGTGGCAGCCACTATACAGACACAGTTAACTATTCAAGAAATCTATGCTGTGACTCAGGGTGGTGTAGGAGTCACAGCATGGGGTCATGGTTAAGTACAAGAACAGTTTTCTTGAATCTTCAGACATCAATGGACCCTTCAAATTATTTGCATTAGCTGCTTACTTCAAAGTTTGTATAAACCTTTGCGTTTCAGTTGTTTATAACTAACACAGCAATGGGCAAAGTCTCTTCATAGTGGCACTGTAGAAATTGTACATGATTTCTTTCTTGTTCTTAGGAACTACTAAATATAGTGTTTTCAAGAGGCCTTTGTCAAAGCCAAAAGGTATTCCCCAATGATTTCCTAGTTAAGTAGGACCAGCTGCAAGTAGAACTGTGCTTTACCTGTTTACAAGTAGTGGATAAACTGACCATCCTACAAACTGAGCTTGGAATCTACAAAAAAAAACCAACCCCAAAACTCACTACCCAAATCACACAATATTTGTAGTTCCTTCCTATGAACATATCTATTTAACAGTGAACATATCTAATAATATCTCTTTGAATCCTCATTCACTTCCAATTCAGCATCACCCCTACTTGCAGAACATCTTTGTGGAGAAAAGCATTGTGCAGCATGAATGAAGACAGAGTTTGGTCCTGCAGCTGGGAATTAGCAATGATTCTTTAGATGCCCAAAGAGCCAGACGAAATCTAGATCACTTGCTCACAGTTGAATTGGTTCCTTTGTATAATAGGAAACAAAAAAGTACTAAGAAGTTATTTTAGTCAGTAGAGGGCAGGACCCTGACTCTGAATATATACAAAGATCAGAAAAGCCCTGAGTAGGTCCAGTTCATGCAGTTACTGGCAGAAACAGCCTAACTTAAAACTTCCCTCCTAGCAGTACTCGCTGCGAAGAACTCAGCAACTCACACGGAGTAACTCAGGTTTTCCTTTAGTTTTCGTGTGTTTATTTTAAGGTACAACACTGAAAAACAGGAGTTCAGGATACATTCTCCAAACACATCAGAGATTAATGCATTGCCATGAAAGTACAGGCATAGATGTTACTTTGTTTCCTTTTAGTAATGTGTTAACAATGCCTTTCCAGTAAAAGAATGAATGTACTCAAAATTTATGCATCATGTTCATGGGAGATATTAGCTGATTTTGATAAATTCTATTGAATATATCAGTTTCTATAAGAAGTCTTTTTAGGCTATATTTTTATTAAAATATCTTACATAAATGATTTTTTCAGCTATTTGGAACAGTGTACATATTATGAGACTGTATATTTTTTAAATGAACAAAGGGATTTGATGTTTTGCCTTCCCTCAAACTCACAATAGGATAGCAGGCTTTGGAAATATAAACAAATATGACTATAATTTTAAAATTTATTTCTCACTGATGGTCTGTGATTTATTTTCTATGATTCTTTGAAAGATACATTAGAGGCCAAAAATCTTTTCTTCCTAAATATTTCAGCAAGGTAGAATTTTACCTTGCATAAATGGTCAGCAAAAATCAAATATGAAAGTAAACAGAATTACTACAGCATAAGATGGACCTACTTCTGGATTTCACTTTATTTATGTGATTCATTTTCTTTCTGGTTTGTGCTAGTATCAGTTTAACTGTATATAAAGGAAGACTGCAAGAAGATTGTGTACAGCTTTGAATTCATATATAATTACAAAAACCTGTAACTTGATGTGAACGAGGATGATGAATTGCATTTCAAATACCACTTTGCAGACTTGACCTCCATTTTCTCCATTTTTGTTTTGTTTGCTCTCTGTCTCAAAATCAAATCTTTTTGAGCCCTGTGAGCACAGTAGTGACGTGCATGCTGGTATCAGTGAGTGAGTCACTGAAGACATCTGCCCGTGACTTTTAAACCAAGATTACACAGAGAAGAAGACAAGTTGGTTAAATCATTAGCCTAGGAATTAAGAAACTGATTTCAGGTTTCAATTCTGCCTGTAAGATACAGGCAAATTAATTAGCTTCTTCCTTCCTCAGTTTTCCTGTCTTTAAGACAGTGACAACCCTGTTTCCTTCTTTTGCTTGAGTACCATCATCTGTTAACATCTTCATGGTTCAAGGATATTACAGGTGTAGGAAATATGTAAAATACTTTGACTAATGGACTTGTGAAAATCCAAGATATCTGAGCAAATAGATACTCACCATTAAGGAGAACTGGTGATTCCTTAACCCCAGTTATGGTATGCAGCAGAAGATAAACCCTATCTTGAGATTTAAGCTGAGGTTTCTTTAATATTTACAAAATTCAGGCCTAGACTTAGAGGAGTTGGGAAGATGATTTGGACAGGAAGGGTTATGGTTACTTTATGTTTATTTTCAACCTTAACTAGTGTCTTCAGGATGGGAAAGCAGAAATAAGATCTTATGCATCTTATCTATTTCCTCTTTTCGAAGATGCAAAAACCATTTCCATACTAGGTAATTAAGCAGCACACTGGGGAACTTTTTGAGCACTGGACTGTGATTTTTTTTATATCATTATGTTCTTACAGCAGCCCTTGGCACAGTCTTAGCCTGGGGCAACTAGTGGTCTTGCGGACAATTCACATGCATGTGCTGGGAGTTAGTATGGGTGAGGGACCACTCTCAAAGAATTGATTTACATATGGGCACCCTGTTTGGAAGCTAAGAGTGTTTAATGGCATAGAAATAGGCTACTCAGTGCCAGCTGGCCTTTGTGCTTGAAATGAGCGCAAGCCATGTATAATTTATTAGTTTGGACGGAGTCTGTGGGCTTAAAAATGTTCAGAAACAGTAACCATGGAGGCTACTAGGGTGTTGAGTTCTAAGAAGAAAAAAAACTACAATGAAATATAGTCAGGGAATGAAAAGAAGTATGGAGAAATTGGGAAGTGAAATGGGGGAAAAAAATGCGAGTCTGAAACATCCTCTCCCTGTTCATGCACTTTGTTCTATATAAAGGATGATTTTTTTTATTTCTACAGATGGGTAAGGGACCTTCTGCATTCAGCTGCCTTCACATCTGTCATCACCCATGTGTCAGCAGAACAATCATCCAGCTCCCACTTAAAAAGATCTCTACTTTGGGACAGACTTCTCTAACAAGAGTGAGAATAAAGTTATGGTGTCTTGTGTTAAATACAACAATTGGCTACCCATCACTCCATGCTGGGTACGCCTCTGAGATGTTCTCAAGAGTCAGTTGTGCTGCTATTTGGAGACAGATTCCCAGACAGTGTTTAGATCAGATGTTTGGAATTTTTTCAGGGTGAGAAATAAAAATCACAGTATAATGATACATGGTCAGAGTTGGTCATTGCATAACTTGAGTAGAATAACTTCCCTTATCCCAGTTCCCTAGGTGGAACCAGCAGCTACTGTCCGTATGTAAGATCTACTGTGTTATTGCTGGGTAAGCAGGACTTCCCTGGCTGTGAGCATAGAAGTTTATACAAGCAAGCCTAGGACAAGCAGATTTCATAATTAACTGTTTGCTAAGGGTCCAAATTCTGCCTCTCTTCAAGCTGCCAACCTGCACCTTGTCTGGTGTAGGCAGGGATGAAGGGGTAGGACCTGAAGTTCAGGGAAGAATAATCTCAGTATATATACATTTTTATATGTCAAATAAGTGCAGAATGAGGACACTGGACATGAAACCATTTACAAATTTCCAAAGAACCAGGCTTTTGAATAAGACTTTTTTTTTTGCCTCCACAATAGGTGATGTCAGCAAAGATTACTTTAATAAACACAAGGTAATTCTCTTCTGCCTCATTTTTGAAATGTATTCCTTTAAAAATTATAACTTCTGGTGCTTTATTGCTAATAATAGTCAGATTTATCAGCTTGTAAGAAAAGTCTAAAGGGTACATCCATATCTACATTTACATGTACATTTATCAATTGGTTGCTGCTATACTTAGCTATCTAACCTGCATGCCATTTATGCCATTGTTTCATAGGTAATTTGATAGCTCAAAAGTCATAATATTATTTCAAGACTTTAGTGGCTGTGAGAAAAAATGTAACACAAACATCATCTATGATTCATACAGGGTTTCATTTTGAAGCTACAGAAGAACAAAGGGGAACAATCACTTAGAAGGCCCCAGGACTAAGGCACAGGCAGGGAGTCCAGGCAAGCCTGCCCATGACCTTTGCATCGTTTTCCACATATAGGAGAATGATGGCAAAACTGCTTTAATATAGTTTTCTCTCTGACTTGATGCGGATAAAGCTGGTGGCCTTTGTTTATAATTGGCCTGTTCAAGAAAAGATAATTTGCAGAATGACCATTAGGATGTGTCTAAAAGGTGGGGGCGTTTCTTGTTATTCTCTCACACTGATAAAGCAAAATACGTATTTTAGCTATAAAGTTTTTTAGGTAACAGAACTTAATATGACTAGTTTGGAGTCTGTTTATTTTAATGAGATAAGGTCATGGAGAACTGAACATACTTAGGTAACAATAGTGTCCATTCCTGAGGCAAGTTTATGCAACTAATTGCAATACTGGGCCACTGTCCTTAGGTAATCATGTATATGTCAAGGCACTGTTCATGCACTTTTTCTCTAATAAGAGATGGCAGTTTCAGTGTTTCTATGTCAGCACTGAAAAAGTGGCAATTTTTTTATAGCAGAAATTCTTCAAATATAGTAATTCCCCCCCTCCCCCTTTTTCTTCAGATGTTTTCTTCTCTTCTTTCTAACCTTTTACGGTTGTGTGCAGTGTGTCATCCCTCAAACCCCAGCCTTTACTTCTGTGCTAGCTCTTAGTCAGACAACTGCATATAAAGTTTAGTAGTTAGTATACCTCAAATCCCCCAAAATATTGCCAATTACTGGTGTAGTACAGATATGGCAATTGTTTTTAATGCTATGGATAATGGTCAATGCATAATATTTTGTGGTATGCTGAAATGAATCACAAATATGTCTTAGGTGTAGATTCTTAACTAGGCAATTGTTAAAATTGGGAATGTCATAATATAGCCTACCTGCTACAGCTCTACATAAACATGATATTACTGTATATGTGCCGGGAAGGTGCACAGACAAGTAAACTTGGAGGTTTTAGCTAGCTTTAATTACGCTTGGGAATAATAAAGAGATTCACATCAAGTTTACTAAAACTGTTGCCTTACTGCAGAAAAAAATTACAAATCTCAAATGTACTTTATCCACCAATAAATCCAAATAGTTAAGCTTTACTGAAACACAGACTATTATGAGACCTCCCCTCTGCATCTACCTGCCTTTCAGTTTCTCTGGAAACAAATTAGACTTCTGGTGGACTTTCTGTGAATATACACACGCACATGTATCTCTATGATGTACTCAATCACTCGTGGTAGTTTAGTTTCCTCTGTTAGTGTATTCCTTTTCCAAGATACAGATAAAATTCAAGTGTTCATTTGACTGGTGTCCTCGTTATGTTTTCAGGTTCCAGGGAGGGAGCTCATGGTTCTTTTTCAGATAACTACAACTGAGAATTTTTATTTATTTATTTTAAATAATGTATAGCTTCTCTGCTTCCAAAATCTCTCTCTTCCTGTTAGTAGCATGTATTACTTTTTGAAGACTCAGTGCCAAGCAATACATTGAGGAAAACATGTTTTTTGCTTTAGAAACTTGCATTTCTAGACACATGAACAACACAGAATGAGTAAGAAATACAGCAGGGGTCCTCTTCTACAGCCTATTGATGTCAACAGAAAGACTTCTGTGGCCTTTACACAACTGCTAAGTGACCAAAAGACTCATATTCAAAGGGTGGTATACGCCTACAAGAGTTTCAGTTTGACGGGGTCACGAAGGAGGAATGCTACACAGAAGGATGGCAATGAAGAAAGCTGCAGCTACATAATACAGCAGCAGAAGGGAGTTATTATTAAAAAAAAAAGCTATGTAGGAGAGGACACAAAGACAAGAAATGAAAAAAAAACCACCCCACCACAAATTATATAGGAAAAGAAAACAAGTGGTTAGGCATAAAATCTTGGGCAGAGAGAAAACACAAGAGCAGAGATGCAGCACACATTGATTAATTTAGGGCCTTAAGTCTTGACTCAATTTTAGTGTACTTTTTGTCTGAGAATTTAATGAGTCTTTAAATTTTTCTGCCTTCAAAAAGCAGATTGACAGACCTTTTATTTGACTAACCTAATTTCATAGGGAGTGAATTGCAAAATCACAAATAAGAACTGGAAGGCCTCCATACAGCTCCTCATGCTCTTCATGCTGACAAGATGTTTTTCAGTTTCTGAGGGAACTGTGCCTACATGAGGGCTCCTAGAAAAACCTTACTGTATAGCGCTGTTTGAACATCACAGTTAGCCTCACAGTGAGTCTGGTAAAAAGATATTTATTGAGCCTTCTTAAATAATCTCTTGGCAATACATGCACTCTTCACAGCATATTTATGCCTGAGCACTACATTCTGAAAAAAATACCACATTAGCATATTAATTCAGTTTGTGTCATACTTACTAACTTTACTTGCAATTATAGAGAAATTGTACTGTGCTGTGCTTTCTCTGTCCAGTATTTCATTAGTAGCAATGGTTCCTTCAGTAGCATCTATTGTAAAGTAGCTGTCCACATCATTCTTCCAATCGATGAAGTATCTGTATGAGAAAAATATTAAACAAAGTAGATGCAAATCTGCAAAGATTACTCATTTATCAAAACAGCAGTCTAGCTAGCTCAAGTTTTGTTATTTTTCTCTTCCTAGCTATTACCATCCTTGCAGGAAGAAGACAATAAAGAATGATTTGTTTATTTCTTTTTTGCAGAGTTGGAATGCTCAAGGGAAAATGGGATATAATAAAAGATTTAGTACTTCTGGTGTTCAGATTATTTGAAAACTCTGAGCTCCCAAGAAGTTGATGCACACCTTCTGTGACCCTGATCACTTATACCAGTCACTTTGGAAAGCACTAGATAGGCTTAGAGGAGAAAAAAAGAAAAGATATGTGAAATAGTGCTTAAGGTATGAATAGCGATGAAGAGTGGATCAGATCTGGTCTCTTTACATCCATTTGTAGCTGCAATAGGCTGTAAGCAGCCTCCCTGGGCTTGCAAAGATGTGTCCTGGTGGACTTACACGGGCTGTTGGCACAGGCTACTCAAAGGTCCCTAAGGGATGTTGGCAGAGTCACAGTATGGGAGATGGAGAAGGGTGTGCTTATTCTGCCACATAAATAGCAGCAATAAAATGCTCTTTGCCTTTGGGAAGAACAGGCAACCTCCAATTTCACTGGAGCTGTGAGAAACAGGGCAATACCGTTGTTTTTTTATTCTCCTGAGCCTTTGTTTGTCAAGAAATATGAACATAGAAGAGATTCAAAACTCAAAATGTGTATTTATTTGTTATTTTTCCCTAGCAAGGACTTAATAGAAAGCGGAGATGCACTTGTAAACATAGCTGCTCAAAAGCAATCTGATAATTATTCCAAACCCATTTCCCTTAAATGCTAATTAATTTGAAAGTCTATTTTCACATTTGATGCTACTGTTTGTAGTCATAACAGAATAATAATTTTTCTGATGCAGTACCGCCAGCTACTAATTTCCTTTTCAGTGTTAGTCTCTTCATACCTTGACGATGTTTCTCAAAAACTAGGCAGGATGAAATTGAGAAAGCTATTTGTGAGCAGTAGGCAGTAAGACCAAAATGGCACTCAAAAACAAGTACATTTAGAAGATCATAAAGACCAGAGGACCATTCCTGTGACACCTCATTGCATTTAAACCAGTGAGAATAAGAATAAAAGTTTGTATTTCCTTCTCTGATTAGTGTGATTTATGGAAAGAATATATAGGGAATGTAATGATAAACGCTGTGTTTACTGGTGTAGAAGGAAGCAATGGTGGAAAGGGGTATATGGCATATTTCTAAAGAAAATATCTCAGATTGGGACTCAAGAATGCCAATAGCTCAGGAAGACTTGAATAGTAAAAAAAAATCACAAATAAGGTACCATGCTTCTTTGGAGACATTTTGTTTAATCAGAATCACAAGAAAATCCTATCTGTAGATGAAATAGGCTATTTCATCAATTGACAGGCATCATTACCAGTTCACCGCTTTATCTGAAAAGCCTCAGAAATGGTTTGCTGAAGGCAGCATGTATCCTTTTACACAGCTGAGCAGGCACATTTTCTTGAATATGATAATATTGTCTACCCACATTTGTAATTTTGGTCTCATTGTTCAAAATTTGGTTGACATAAAAATTATGAAAAATATATAAGCCATTTATTAGAAATATCATTACACTGACATACTCTTTCAGGAACAGTAAAATTACTCTTTCAGGCTTTGCATGTTTAATAGATTATAATTTCTTCCAAAATTAAATATGCAGCCACACACAAATAAATGGGATCAAAGCATGAGAAAGTAACTTTGCTTATCTTTCCCCTTAGGAAGATTAGCTTTATCTAAGTACCATACACACCACAGTATGAGCCAGTGAAGAAAGTACAGGACTTAATTCAAAGCACAGTGTAGGTGATAGCCTCCTTCACCAGCAGACTTTGAAACTCCAGAAAACATATTCAGTTTGAATGCTGTTGTGTTTGAAGTTGAGTTCAAGCACGAGTATTTGTAGGATCAGAATCTGATAGCCTATCTGCAAGCATTCACACAGGTGATTAACTTCATGCAGAAGCCCAGTATGCCTACTCCTAAACATAAGCATCAGCAGGATCGAAGTCCGCAATAAGCACTGCAAGCCTAGCTCTACTCCTGCTGAGACTAATGGCAGAATTCCTCTTGGCTTCCCTGGAAGTGGGATCTGTGGGAATTGAACAGTTTGATAAAAACAGAACTGTAGCACTTCTTCTAAATTCATTGTCTTCACCTCTGTTAACACTGTGGAAACTATTATGCCAGTATTGGTAGTCTTTTTTTTTAACTTTGGCATTATCTTTGAAGTCATCCCTTCCTTCCCTCTCCATGTGCTGCACATACGGTAAAACTAGGGGTGGAACAGCCAGTCGTTTCAGATCCTTTCATCCTAAGAGGCTATATATTCGATTAGACTACAAAGGGAAGAGGACTGGGAGGAAGTATTGGAGATGTATTGTGTAAAATGGAGATATTTACAGGAAAAACTGCAAACAAGAAGCCATTCTTCCTCCTTTCATTGGTTGCCCATGTGCAGTACCCATGAAAACATATCTGGCAGAAGATCCTCTTAGAGACAGCTCTTCTGGACATAGCATTGCTCCCAAATACTTCAGGAAGTCTGTAAGGCTTGGTAAAAGAGTGAATGGGACCCCATCTGGCTGCTTTTCAAAGGCAAATTTTGGGGCCATCCCCAAAGGGCGGTGGCTTTTCAGGGAGGCCCTAAAAGAAATGTCGTTTCCTTTTACAGCCCAAAAGCACTCTTTCATGCAGTCCGATGCTCACTGTAAGATTCTTTGTAAGCAGCACAGCAACACTTAGTCTTTTTCTAAGGCCGATAGTATTGCCTGAGCTTTGTCTTTTACTTGGAAAAAATGTGTTCAAGAACAGAACAAATGGCAAAAGGGTCTCCAACCAGAAAAATCTGTAACTTTCCAGAGATAAACCCAGCTATCTGGGACATAAAGCCTGACATTTCTTGTTAGATTGTGACACAGAGAGGAACACTGTTGAAATACTGGTATTAGGACAGCTGTCTAGATCTTCTAGTCATGGTCTAGCAGTTTGAAGCAACTGAGGTTGGTTTGTTTGACTGCTCAGAGTGCCTGCAAGACAGATCATGGATAACTGTACTAATCCGAAGAGGCAGCTCCCTCCTTGAAAAGTTAGGGAGAATTTACTTGTTGACACAGGACACAGCAGTATTATTTTTCAGAAAAATCTGAACAGGCCTGCCTGGCAACTCTGAGTACCAGGACATTGATATATAGTTTATATTCACTGACAGGGAAGAAACTTTGAACTATACATCTCCCTGAATATTCTTCCCAGCAGAAGAATGTATTCCAGATTATATTAGTGAAGGCAGGGGTGTGTGGGATAAGTGTGGAAGGATATACATTTGCTAATGTTGTCTGTGTCTTCTCAAGAATAGCTATATTTGTACCTCAAGTAGGATAGAAGAGCCAGAATGGAAATATTTGGTTTATAATATGGTAAGAGTCAAGTCTGTAGGACTCTCATCCAGAGCATTCACAAAGACACGCACTGCCATCTTAAGAGCTCCACGAATAATTTGCATTCCTCTTGGCTAAGCGGTGAGGTCCTGCATAGCCTATGGGGTCTTACAGAGCACTCCCCCGAAAGAGGGCTCATCTTTCGAAGAGCGGAGGACAACGGGGAAGACTGTATCAACTCTAGCTGCAGCACAGAAGATAGATAGCAGAGTGCTTGATGGAGCGCTGTTGAATACCTGAGTGACAGCAGATCACCCTTGTGAGGATAACAGGAACTCTGAGCCGTTAAGCAGACAACTGTAGTTGCTTCAGACTGATATACCATGAATAAAAGAACTGGACAGCTGTCCTCCTGCTGCTATGGAAACATGCGTGACAACATGCTCAGGAGGGATGGGATGTGGCAGGATGCTAAGGAGGCTGTGAAGCTCAGGATTTGGGGTGCGGTTTTGGTCTTAAAAATGTGGAAGGGAAGACTTCCCTTGCCTAGCACAGATGGCCTTGGGAACAGTGGCGGGCCATCCTCACCAAAAGTTTAAAAACCTTGCCAAAGACTTTCTTTGTTGTTCTGTCTTGATAGTGACAGCAGTGGTGACACAATGCAACAGAGGAATCATATAACAGCATGTAACAACTTACAACATATTACCATCTTTCTTTTTTCTTTCTTTTTTTTTTAGTTGCTGCTTAAACACAATGCAGAGTTTGCATTTGTTTGCCCATGCATTGGTCCTTAGTGGGAATTTCACCAGCTGTTCCCAAACTTGCAGAGGAAGGCATATTGCAGCTTGGGCTTAGCTCAAAAAGGGGAGCTTAGGAGAAAGTTACAAGGTCCTTTACAAGGTAATAGCCATTTTTTCTGTTTTCCAAAATTCACCTGAGTATTCTAGTCTTGCTAGTATTACCTTCCTAATGAACAACCTAAGCTGTTATGCTTTCATACTCAAATCTCCATTGCATTCCATGTACATACACATACATATATTATAAAATTTTCTGTCGATATATCCACCAGCTAAAACATATTACAGCCACCATCAGTGCTCAGTATCATTTTCTTTTCTCAGCTGTCTTTTGATAGGGTTTTACTGCCTCCAAAGAACGACAGTAGCAAAGTACTGGCCTAAGTATTTTATTCTATGCTTTTCAAGAACATAGGGACACCTTCTTAGGAGGTGGTTGTGGTTGCTGGGATCATTCTAGTGACGAAAGCACTCTCAGGTCTTCTTCTGAAAAGGATGTCATAAATGTAGACTAAGTAGAACTAACAGAGAATCAAGAGGTACCAGAAAAATTTGCCGGCTGCACAATGTTGGCATGGTGAAAGCTGGGTCATATCAAAGTCTAAGTGCTCTCCTGTGCATTCCTAGCCCAGATGCACCCCAGTGCATTTATCCTTGCTTTGACTCTCATGTAGCTGACAGCTACATCCATCCATACTGAAAAGCAGCATCCAGGTCTCAGACAAGCTGCTTTGACGTCATTTTAGACTCAAAGGTCTCAGAGACAAATTAAAGGAGCAGAGTTGCAATACCTTGCTTATATACACCCATACCTCCTAAAAAGTAAGAGCACAAGCAGGAACAGTCTTGCGTAGCTCTGCCATATCACTGCCTGTGAGACACGTGAGGGGACTTACGAATCTGGAGAAAAAATATTTGTTTCCAGAAAGTTTTCTTTCTGATACTGGACCTGAAAGATGAATAGATGGAGCACTTGGTAACACGGCTAAACTCTAACCATCTGAAATGGAATATGCAGTTCTCAGAACTTGTTCCTGATATTACAGCCACGCAATTCAAGCCAGGAAATGAGCAAGGTAAGGCATAGTGTGTATTTCAGAGGAAGAGGAGATCGCTTCAAAGCGAGACTGGGAGGATTAAGGCCAAATGCCACAGAAGTAAAACCTTAAAGAGTGCTAAAACACAGATGATAGGTATGGTGCAGTGATAGTAAGCATGAGGAGAAGAGCTCTGACCTGCTCAAGCTGCTGAAAGGAACGGTGAAGAAAAGATACTGTCTACAGCCTTTGTCACTGTTTGTATAGTGAGCAGGGAAGGGGAGCATGGATCACGCCCCTAGAGATGCTATTAAGCTAAAGGCATGCAGACCAAATTTGCTCCTGCTGCAACGGCATGCATACAGAAAATCATTTGAAGGAGTAAAGCACATTATTCAATTGGAATTGGCATGAAAATGGAAAGGAATCATCCAATTCAGTGAGCAGTAACGCATTTAACATTTAATTACTGGCTTTCCCTTTTGTTTTATTGTTCCACAAATAGGTAACAGTAATTGCAACCAGCCTCCTAAAAGAAGAAAAGGAAAAGAAAACCCCCAAACAACAAAAAGGGGCGGGGGGTGCATTCCTTCAATTTTTATATTTGATACAGAGTTGTCCTACATCATCTGTCCCACATCAGCATAAATATTTTTGTCTGTATTTCAATTTCTATTGCAAAATTGTACCTAAGCAGACCCAGATGGTGAATCTAAGAAAACCCAAACCACAGATTTTCTGTGTACACTCTGAATGATTTGGCTGCCAAGCCCAGTTCAGAAAGCATCCTATTACTCTAGCCACAGTTTGTCAAACCCAAGCACTGGAATGAAGCATTTTAGATGTAAGATAATTCCTGACGCAATGGGATAAAAAGAAGTATCATTTCTAAGACAAACTATGCTTTCAACTATGCTTTTCCAGCCCACCATTTTTTTCAACTACAAGTATGTACCCAATGCCTTTCTCTGTAACTGAACCGTATCGGAAAGATCCTTCCATTCACTTTCTGTAGTTTCTTGACTGGCTGGGCTCTTTTTAAGTTTCATTTCACCGAAGGTGCTCGTCCATGGGGTCACCAGTCCCTCCGGATCTCCCCCAAGCACTGCATCCTTGCCCAGCCACCCTGGAAAGCCCCTACGGCCGGTGGGTGGTGGGAGGAGGAGGTGCCCGCAGGTCTCGGGTGGGCTAAGGCCCCTCTGGGAGTGCTTGTGTCACCCTGCAGACACCCGAGGAGCTGGTCGTGCTGCAGCTTTTGCTTCAGCAAACTCAGTCAGCTGAGGTACGGGCGACCGGCTCAGTCCACACTGCATCGTTGGTGTATTTTAGTGCTGGGAAGTGGTTTGATACGACCCCCTTGAGAGGTTTCAGCTTGACTGCTTTGAGAGAATCGGTACTGAAAGTAGGTCTGTTGATAAGCAGCAAATGGGCAATATGTATGAAATGTTAATATATGCAAATTAGCTACTCTGGACTCTGAATCTTAACTGATTAAGGGAATGAAAGAATTCACAGAAACACAGACTTCTGTTTTGAGGGGGAAAGATCATGGGAAGAAATGGGAACAACAACAACAACCATAAGACAAAGTCAACGTTGCCCTTCAAAGGGGGAAAGGATAACTGTCCTGGTAATTTCTCTCCTGTGACTGAAGGCTACATTTTGTATCGTGTAAAATACCAGATCTGTAGGCCAAGATCCTCAGAGACAGCTAAGTGACTGACTTCAGAAGATATGGACTTAAGCGATTCCTCTTTTTCTTATTAAATTACTTGGTGCCTCATTGCAAGGAGTATCCTCAAGTTAAAAAAGGCAGTGGTAATACGAGCTCAGCACAACCAGAAATGTGGCATTTGAAGGTTAATGGATTCTGATCGTTGTACCTTTGTGCAGAATAAACATTTCCTCAAAAATTCCTGTTGATTTTTTTAGTTTGCGAGAGACAAATAACCTGGTTGATAGAGGTGCTCTATAAAAATATCTCAACTTGTCTCAACTCACGCTCTGCTGATGTGAAGCACATTTCTTACTCTGGCACCTAGTGAGATAGAACACTGGGTTTTGGGAGAAAAATGTTGCAAAGAAAGGTGAGGGATGAAATAACAATTTTCTGTGATGTGATAGATCACTATTTCTGTACGTGACCTTAAATTGTGTAAACTGCATTCACTTTAAGTTTTGTTTAAATATTTAACTGCAGGTAAATGAAATTCAGAGTTCATACCAACTTAGGACAGTTAAATACCACCCATCATATTAGAAATAATAGATGGGAGCCTAAAAAAATTAGAAATATAAATGAAAGATAATAAGATTCAGTTGGGAATTGTGATCAGTTAGGATTTTTTGTAATTCCAATAAATACATAATGAAATAGATGAAAGAAATATTAAAGCAGGAGTGGCAAAAGGGGTGAGGGACTGGAAGAATACAAATGAGACTTTACGTGTGATTTGTCTACCTAAATGTCCAAAGGAATTTTCATGAGTAGAATAATCATGTGCTGTGGCTGGAACACTGCATATAACTAGGTGTCGAGAAAATGACACCTCTACAACAGAATTTTGTCCTGGGCATCATGTCACTAGATAGATATCAACAAATTGGAGGGAGTTTACAGAAGAGAAAGGAAAACTGTCTTGGGTCTAGGCATTCTGGGTTATAAGGAAAGATTAAAAGAACTAAAATATGTTTAGCTTGGATAAGAGATGAAAAAAGGGAGACATGATAATGGTCTACAGATAGCTGAAGGGCTTAAACATGGAGAAAGGAAAGGTATTATTTTGTTCAGCACAGAGAAGCGGAGGGGCAAAATTAAGAAAGGGAAAATTAATGTTATGCAGCAAAATCTTTCTGGCAGTGATGTGTATTATGCTGCACACAAGAGGAATGATATGAGTTCTGTCACTTGGTACTACAAAGCTAAGTTGGATAAAGTAATGGAGACTGTGCAGTAAGGGAAATTTCTAGAAAGATGGACTGAATAATCCTATTAGTCCCTGCAATGCTGAACTCTGATACATAACAGGAAACGGTATCACCATGCTAATCATACTCAGTTACAAATCTGCTCTAAGATGCAGTTCCAAATATTTTAAAATATAAACATAAAAGGTTTTTTTTTAAGATTGCAGTTATTAAAAAGAGAAACAGAAAAATCACTCCTACAATGAGAAACAAGAAATTCAGACTTCAAGTCAAGCCTGAGATCAAAATGTTAGAGAATGTAATGTGTTGAAGCATGCAAACAAATTTGTGTCCTCTAAAATCCCACCCTGACACTGAAATTTCCTTCCTGCAATTCTTAAGACGATCCATTGACTGAGTTATCATTGTGTAAGACTCAAAAAAATTGTATCAGCATATGTACATACATACATATTTGAAACACTAAGTCAGTTCTTTATTGTTCTTCTCAAATGTAAGTGCTGAACTCTTCTGCTGATTACTGGAAGTATTTTCCATTCCAGTGAAGACTGAGGAGTGATTGCCATAATTTTACTAAAGGTGCAATCAAGAATTTTTAAAATGAGTTCCCTGTATACCATGCATGTTTAGGGAAGCCATTAAGTTCAAACAAGTATAATTAGATGTAACAAAACATTTTATTTTCCTGTGCTAAATGATAGAGTCATCTGAGTAATCTGCTTTTAGGGCTAAATAGGATAGTTAGATTTCCAAAGTCTTCCTCAGGGCTGCAGCACTAGAATTAGTATTAAGTTACTTTAATTTCTTTTTCATACCTTCATTTGATTTAAAGATTACTCTTGATTCTGAGTCTTGTGGTTTTCTATTAACTTAAAAATGCTGTCTCACGAGGTTTTACAAGAGCAGCAAAGGTAAATATCCTTTTTTCTCCTCTGTGCAGCATGATAATATGAAATAAGGTGTAATGCACTACTTGCCTAAGAGTAGCAGACAATAGTCTTCGCATATCATTCATGTTGTCCTGTGTTAATACAACCACAGGGTTCCTTCTCATATTTTTTGTGCCCTTTACACTGTACAACCCAGCAACTGTTGTGCTCTATGCATACAAAGTATTACATATATAAAATATTAGCTATATTTAATAAAAAAATACTTTTTCTAGAATAAAACTTTTAATATCAAAAATATTTTAAAAAACAAATTTCTTAACATAATGAAAAGAAACAGGACCTCTCTTGTGCAGAACTCCTAGTTTTAATAACCTGGGTTTAATACTGTGATATTCTGCTTGGAGGAAGTAAATCCAGTCAAACTTATCTACTGTCACATAAAAACATAGTCTGATATCGTCATAGTAAGAGTTATTAGCAAAATCTAATGCTAATAACAGCAAAATAACATTTGAAGTTTTGCTGTAAAATTTTCCTGTCATTAACCAACAAATGTAAAGGACGTGGTAACGTTCCAAAGTGGCAGATGCTGTTCTGCTAGGTTGCCTTTTTTTGTTTATATGTTTAAATAATTTATTAAGCCATCTCCCTTAATGGGAGCAGAAGCTTTCTGTACCTTTGCTGAATATCTTCAGAACACTGCTGAGGCGTTAGAGGTCAAACCAAAGGAAACCCTGACTGGTCTGTTGTCAGATCTTATCCTTTGGGTAATCCCATAGATAACGGCTGGATCCCAGAAGAACTCCACCCATGCAGATACATAATAAACTCAATACTTAATTTTTTTTTTTCAGGGGATACTAGGAATGAAGAAAAAAACCCCAACAAACAAACAAAAAAACCCCAAACTCTAGCTGAAATGCAAAAAGGAACTAGCACCGCCATTCACTACTGTCTAACTATTGCCATTAAATCTTAACATATCTTCTAAGTGCCCAGTCAGACACAGTCACAAAAGGGCTTCTGCTACTGTTCCAGGTTAAGTGGTTATCTCGTACCCTCACCTCCCTCCCTGCTCCCAAACAGTATTAGTCCTACAGTTCTCCCAAATGCGATTTCCTTTTAAAATGAAATGGCCAGTTTGTAAAGAAGTAGTTTGTTTTCAGCTGTTTTCTAACCTAACCTGTTCACAAATTGGGTTAATGGGCAGTTGCACTTGCAGAACTGATGCCAATAGCCCTCTCATGGGCGCTGCTTTGAAATGAGCATCTCAAGGATGCATATTCAGAAGCAACCAGAAAAAGAGCAGCCAATGTAGTTGGTCTATCTTGCTCTAAGTGCCTTTACTGCCATATAATAACACAAAAACAACAAGGTGAACGTAGGTAGAAAGGTCTTAGTGGCATTGCTTTGTTCACAGGCAGCAAAAACCAGAGATGCCTGTGCGGGTGATGCTATATAGGTGGCAGAATTGTCTTTCATATTATACAACATCACACTTGCCACAGCTAAAAATAAATACAACCCTCAATTTAATGATCTATTAAAATATTTCTGACAGTTTTACCATTACCTTTCTTTCATCATGGTACTCAAAACACCATATTTCTTTATGCTTTTGTAGAGATTTTCAAAGGTACTCAGCACTGCTGTAAAGCTGTTGTAATGGTCCAAGCTGACTGGTTTTGAAGATCCCACTGAAGTAATGTGTCTAGTCTTTTAGTGGAAGGATAACTTTGTATTTGTTAAAATATTTTGGCTTAAAAAGCAGAGCATTTTTTTATTATTTTGATAGAAACCCAAGTAAGTTGTTGTACTCCCCTGTCGCCTTTTCCAAAGGAGTTCAGCAGTATAATTTCTCAGACTGATATCCTGTGAGCTGTATTCCAGCCTTCCCAGAATGAATCTTAACTATACAGCACATCAGGTAGTGATGCTTTAGAGAAGGACAGATGGAATTGCTACATTTTGGGAGAAGGAGCAAACACTGCTTGTCAGAATGTCCCGTGTCTGTGCTTATCTTCATGCCTTTTGTATAACACACAATCTTCCACATGAAAAAATACAGTTTGAGTCTTCTGCATTACTACATGACTGGGTTCACAGTCCTTCATACATGTCTGCATACGTCTGTGTTTTCAGTCAGGAGGGTGAAGGATTAGTGATTTTAACAGTCAGTAGCTTACCTGATCTGGAATGAGTAGCATCAGTGCAAATAAATTATACTTTGCTCCTTTGGAGAAAATAGACCATTACGCAGAATTAATTGACAGGGGAGCAGTGGCTGCAGACAGCCAGACTCTAACGATGGGTCAGAGTCAAGCGAGGGAAGCTGTTAATCTTTTCATAAGCCTTATAAATCTTACATATGAATTTTAGTAAAACACGCTAGGCAATATAGGAAATAAAATGTGCTGCAATTCAGATATCAGCCCTTCCAAACTGCCAGTTCTGCCTGTCTACAAATTCCTGTGCTTCCTCCCCCCTCTCCTTTGAAAGGTTTTGTTCATTTGGTTATCAAACCCTTCAGTCAGCTCCATTGTCTGCTCTGCATTTCTCATTACCAACTGAGTATCTTATCAAAAGCCGTTGTCATTTGGAAAATACATTGTTTTTATTCAGTTTTAACATCATTTTTCCTGCCTTATTGAGCAGGCAGAACTGCAAGACAACCAGGCAGAGGGAAAGCTTTGTCCTGTAGTTTAATTAAGTCTCAGTGGTTTGGACTGGGAGCAGCAGTAGAAGACACGTTGGACTTAACCCCCTCACTCCAGGCCTAGCCGTCAATATTGCTATGGTGGGAAAGAGGCAGAGCACTTTCTCTACCAGCACCATGAATTATAGGCCCTGAACACCATTTCACCCTGGTTTTGAAAGGTGTACACTGGCCCTCTGCACTGCTGCCCACGGTCTGTTCTTTCCACCTTCATCCTCCCCATAGCATGAAGGACACGACCCCCGCGGTCCGTGAGGGACCCAGGCACTGGAGGATGCATCTCACGTTTGCTGAAGAGGAGACCAGGGCTCCTGCTTTGCTGGTTTTAGGTGGGGAAAGGGCATGCTGGGATGGGCATCTGGATGTGTATCAGTATCCCTATCAATGGGCAGAGTGAGTAGAGAAAGAGAGGGAGCAAGTGAGTCTGAGTGGACACCCCCCACTCAACCTGTAAGAAAGCTGAGGGGGGGGGGAAAGGATGCAATGACTCCATCAGATATTCAGCTTCACTACAAGTTGAAACTTTATTTTGTACTTGGGTCCATCCAACCTAAACACCGCGGGATAAGACAGAGATGCTTCCTGGGCCTCTGTTCCCATGCCTGGCCACAAAAGCTTTGCCTTCTGATAAAGTGCTAAGGCAATAAGTAGCATAGCTGCTATAGAGGAGAGCAGGCCTAGTGGCATAAATTCAATAGGAATAATCTTTGCTTTGCTTTTCCATCATCTAAATATTAGCTCTGTTCTATATCTTTTGGATACTAAAATCTGAACAAATCTCTCATTTTTTTCCCCAGAAAAAAGCTGAAGTAAAATGCTGATGCTGAGACAATCAAAGAAAAAGCAAATAACAGCAATCTTGCTGACTCCAGAGAAAACTGCAGCACACAGTAGAGGCTTTATCGCTTGATTAGATCATCAGCTGGGACTCACTTGAATTGTCAGCTGGATCTGCAATAGGAAACACTCAGTGAAGTCGGGAATTGGAGGCTGCATTGTCCCTTTGAAGCTGGTTTTGTGAAGCGCTCATAAAGTAAGAGACACTGCAGGAGCTGCTGCATTTTCCTTTTTCGTTTCTCCTCCTCAATCCTCTGCATGTATAAAGGAACCCAGAATCTGCAGAGATCAATATAAGTATGGAGTCACCTTTTCAAAGGTTTTACGAATTTCCTGAGGGCCTTTCCCACAGGCAAAAGTTGCTGGATAAGCACCTCCTTGCTCCCCCTTGCATGCTGATGGTCTGACCTGAGCCAAGTCAGGTCCCATCATTTGCCTCTAAAATTGGTTCTTCTCTCCTCCTACCTGAGCTGGAATTTCTGCACTGTTTCCTCCAAACTATTTTCAGATCTATTGCCTAAAATAATCTGTTGTTATAAATCTGTAGACTTATTATTTACATGAATGCTGGCAGCAGTCTTTTCAATTATTTTCTTTTGTGTTTGCACGTACCTCAGCATTGTATTTAGATTATCTTGCTCCCTTTTCACATCCAGCCATCTCAGATGATCCTGTGCCATTATTTTCCATGCTCTCTGTTCCAGCTTAGAAAAGATGGAAGTCGCAGAATCACAGAAGGGTTGAGGTTGGCAGGGACCTCAGGAGGTCATCTGGTCCAACCCCTCCTGCTCAAGCAGGAACACCTAGAGCCAGTTGCCCAGGACCATGTTTAGATGTTTTTTTAATATCTCCACAGAGGGAGACTCCACCACCTCCTTGGCAAACCTGTGCCAGTGCTCGGTCACCCCCACAGCATAAAAGTGTTTCCTGACATTCAGAGGGAACCTCCTGTGGTTCAGTTTGTGCCCATTGCCTCTGGACCTGTCACTGGGCACCACGGAAAAGTGCCTGGCTCCCTCCTCTGTGCACCCTCCCTTCAGGTATTTGTATGCATTGTTAAGACCCTTTCTCTTCTCCAGGCTGAACAATCCCAGCTCTCTCAGCCTTTCCTCATAGAAGGGATACCCCAGTCCCTTCATCATCTTCATGGCCCTTTGCTGGACCCTCTCCAGTATGTCCATGTCTCTTTTGTACTGAGGAACCCAGAACTGGACACAATAAAAGTATCTGAGATCTGTCTGCATCTACAGTCAGGATGTGACTGAAACTTCCAAACACATAGATCCCCAAAAGGGTATAAATCTCAAAACCCCTGTTGTTTAAACTTCATTAACAAGCCTGAAAGCAAAAAACAATATTACCAAATGTATAAGAAACTCTATATGCAATCATTATTTAAACATAATAATAAACTTGAGCATTTTAGGACAAGAAAGTAAAGCCAATGTTTACAAGCAGACCTAAAGGAGAAATTCAGATTGAAAGGACTTGGAATCTGAGTAGGTTGCAATGATTAAAATAGTTATTCTTCTGGAAAGGGATGTAAGATCTTTAATTAAAAATGTTGGGAAACTAAATTTTATACTAGGAAGATGGTTTCAGGTTTAACTTTGTGTACCACTGTGCAGAATAACCAACTAACATGCTTCCCTGTAACACATAAGTTTTTCTTAGATGCTGACCCTTAGTAATTCTCTTAGTGTCAAGCTCTGAGAGGTTCACAGATTGAGGTGATACGGCTGCAGCCATTAAACCTCTGTTTTAATCTCACAGTTGCTTTCTGGAACGCTTAAGAAATCCATTGCTGGAGAAATTTGGAATAAGAGCCCTTGATCAAAAATCAGGAAGACTATTATTTGAGCTGAAGTAAAATTACAATGTGTGCCTCTGGGATGCGAACTGGCTTTGTAAAATCACATCACCAGGTGGTACAAGTGCTGCAAAGTAAACCAGAACTATTATGGTCATATTGTTCCTTTCCCCTCACTCTGGCTTCTTAGATATTCTCAATTAATTTAAAAGCTTTCCTTGCCAAGTTGTTCTTTTCTGCCTTGGAGCTGAATGCACACTTCTTGATTTTCAGCATCCACTTCCCTCACAAACATGTCAGTCACTGAAAGCCGTAGTCCATAAACTACTTGGATCTACTTTTAGTTCTAAACTCCTGACTGACATTTTATAGCTTAATATGATTGCATATGCCAGCTGAAGATCACTTGCTGTTTTTCACAAGCTTCAGTAAGTTGATGAATTACTGACTGTAACTAAAGGTTACTGGCCTCTCTCGGTTTTAAACTTAGTTTTCAGTTGCTTTTGACTTGCTGGACTTAGGAAATAGGATTTCATGCTGCAAGTGCTTCCAGGAGTCGATCTAGGAAAATTTATGCATGTCAAATGAATCCTAGCAATCTTTTATTTGGGAAGCTCTGACTTTCCTCTAGCACAGGCTTTCTGGCTTGTGCCAGAAAGTACTCACTTTTGTACCATGTTCCTGCCAGTTCTGCAAAAACCCACACAGATCAAAAAGTCAGTCTGCATGTGCTCCAGAATGACAAAGAAGGGTTTTTCAGCTCAAGTGCCTGGCTGTTTCCAGTGAACATGCTGCAGCATCACAGAGCGCTAATGAGTGACAGTACATTTACCTTCCCCACCAAAGAATGGTGTGTGATCCTTTCAGTCTTAAGTCTATAGATTTAAGATTAAGTTTAAAACAAATCTGCACTTTTTTTGTAGCGGCTACTTGTAGTAGCTCCAAGCTGATCACTGGAACCAAGGGACCACAGTCCTTGAATGAATACAACTGAGTCACTTGCCAACAGAGCTGTGGTAACTGTCTGCTTGTGCACACCTAACCCATTGCAAATGTGAAATAAAACATATTAATTTACTATGAAGCGGATTATCATAATAATTTACTATACACATCTTGCTTCACAGTAAAGGTAAAGCAGAGATACAGTCAGTGTCTGTGCTGAAGAGCAGGAATTCATTAAGCTGCAAGAAAACAGTTCCTTTTGAAAGACAATTTGTACATAGAACAGGCAGATTTTTCTGCCTTGTGTTTGAAGAAAAGTCACCTTTCTGTTCAGTCCCTTAAAAGCACCCAGTTGCTGAGGAGCAAGCCAGCTCATTCAAACCTAGAGAATGGCAGATGGAGTGGAGGATGTGATTGCCTGAGGTCATGAAGACAAAGTCTAGGAGGCAGAGAAGAAAACAGAGGAAGAGTCAGAAAGTCAGGGTGAAACAGCAGGAGGAAGTAGCAGTTTGTTGTCCTATATAATTTCCAGCATTGCTGGAAGGTAGGTAGACAGGGATGTTGTTGTGTATCTGGTAGCTGAGTGCTCACTGAGCCAAATGAGACTGGAAATTAGGGAGGCAAGTGTGGAAAGAGCAGATGTGTCAGCCAAATGTACCCCTTGGGATTCAGAAACTGGAAACCCAGTTTCTATAGTTCCAGAAAGAAGATCAAAGTAACTGGAACAAAGAGAAAAAATACATCAAGCCACTGAGATCAAAAAAGACGTCTGTCATCATCAGAAGAAAGGAAGGCAGTAGCGCAGGGCACCAATGAAGGTAATGGGATGTAGTTCAGAAGGACAAAAGCAGAAACTAGCTGTGGGAGAAAGAAAGATGGACTGTGAAATAGGAGACTGGTATTAGACTGCCAGAGCACAGGAGATATAAGAAAACAGTGGGCTAGTAGAAGGACAGAAGAATATAGCAAGGGATCTGCAGCAGAAACTGAGAGGTACTGGTGCAGGGGTTTGAATTGGTTAGCCCGGATAAATTAGAACCTGGAACAGAGGTCTTAAAAGTGGTTGAGGAGACTAGGACTTCAGGAAAAGGCAAGGGATGGAGTAGAGCTAAAATTGCAACAGAAACAGAGAGGAGGTAACAGAGCAAGAAGTGTGCAAAACTCACTACAGCAGCTAAAAAGGAACCAAAATTCCGGAGTCCCACCATCTTCTATCTGTGCAAAACCAACTGGTAAAGCATCTCGTTCCCCTCCAGCATGATACCATACACAGAAAAATAGCTATCACTTAATCTGTTATTAAATGAAGAGGCTTGAGATGCTGGAACTAGATGTCCCAGTCTTTCTATCTATGTATGTAACTATAAGATACATTTTGATGTCACAGGATGGGACTTTTCTTTTTTGAGGAAAAAGCAAATTCAAAAAGTGTATGCACAAAAAAAGTCAGAAGAATTATGGGATTGGAAGGTCAAGCACTTTCCTGTTACATATGTCACTTCAATACATCTTGTTTGTGCCTGCACATTAAGGTAAAGTGTTTAAGAATTCAGGAAGAAACCTACTATTTGTAGGTTTTCTTGACCTTTACATAACGAAGTATTGCACTGGGAAAACAGAACATATCCATAAAAGTTTCTGGACCACTGTGAACTGGTTCAGAAAATAAATAAGGCTTTTCCTTTGGAGGCACATGCAGGGAATACAGTCCTGTCCCCAAGATACTGAGGGCAGGATTGACCTGTGACTAGTACACATGACTTTTTTCTTTCTTTAATATCATGGTTTCATGACTCTGGACTTGGACAGGAAAATGCACAGTCCCCACGGCTTTCCTGCTTTGAGTGGTTCTCGCGGTTCATAAGGCAAAACTCCTGAGTCAAGCAGAGAAGATCTGAAGGGCAGTGTTCTGGCACGGAATATGAAACTCATTGTAATTGGAGTCATATCTGGGATTCACATCAGGGACAATAATCCTTTCATGCTTTATGCCAGAAGATCAACTCCAAGGAAATCTGAAAACTTCAAAGGTGTCAGTGCCAAGCTGTTGAACTTCACAGACACTGTTAGATAAAGCTCACTATTCTAGAAAGTACTGCAGATAATTCAGTCTTGCCATCCATTTGCACTTTCTTGTTATTTAGACAGCTCTATCTATAACATTCATGCTGTATGGACACACATAAACATGATTTTTAGGAAGTCCTAAAATTCCTTATACGAGAAGTACAAGGATCTTTACTAAAACATTTGCATATTTACCAATTACATACATTGTAATACACTGCAACACAGGTGCTTTTTTTTTTCTCCCAGACAGCTTGTAACCGTTATAAACTGGAGGAGTCTGAGAAGAACATGAGATCATTGTTCTTTTCAGAAGTGCTTTGGGATTTTTAATGGCTACAAAGTACATAGGACTTCATCTTAACATTTATGCTGAGCATTTCTTGCAGCACTATGGATAAAATGGGAATAGACAAAATAGCTCTCCTGAGACACATAAACTCCAGATTTAACACAGTTTGAAAATTAGGTGCACTAGGGTAATGTTCCAAAAGAGCTTCAAAGCCAGTCACCCTTGCAGGAGTTGAATACCTGCGGCCCCTTTTCTCCTTGTGCTTAATTTCCTGTTTCTTACTGAGTGTGCGCTCTGTGCCCTTTCATTTCAACATCTCTAACAAATATCATCCCACAAAACAAACATTTTAAAATTCCCGACTTGTCCAAAAACTTGATTCCAGTAACAGGACAAAAGAGAAAAATAATATAAACCTCACCATTTTCAATGGCTTCCAGCAAAATATTTTTCTTTTTCTAACAGCTGAATCCAGTCTTCATTCTTACCTGTTATCTACCCCTTCCTGATGTGTCTAGCATAACAGAGCTAAAGTTTTTGTGTGATAACATGGATTTAGTCGCTGTGACTAGCGCTGCTTCCTTTCATGTGAGCTGTTCTAGCCTGCTTTGTTCTCCAGAGTTTTGCCTTCTGTTGCGTACTGTGCAGACTGGTCTTTTATCACAGTCTCTATTGTTTGGCAGATTGTTGATTTTATTGTTGTCCTAATGGACATCTTAATGGCTAAACTGCTCTAGGAAAACATTTCAGAGAAAATGAATGATTTTGTAGAGAAACTGTGCCACCCAGCAAATTGTATGGGCTGTTGCCTCAAAGAACATTACTTGCTTTTCCATGTTTGTTTAGAGGGCATATTTACTCAGAAGATGGTCGGACTCCTTCTTTAAAATGTGATGAAATTGATGGAGCCATTCTTTACATCTATGAGACAATCTACATTTTACACAGCTGAAAGAGCATAACTGGTTAGGATACATTAAGAAGTTGTAATCACATGCAACTCTTTCAAACTAATTTATGCTTTTCTAACTTCTGGTCATGTACTTTTTTTCAGTTAGAGGATATAAAACTTAAGGAATATTGAACACTAATACGTCAGTAACTAACAATTGCATATAATTTCTTTTTCTGCTTGGACTAGTCAGCAGCGTTTGGATACAGGTAGGTTCTTCCAGAACATAAGAGCATCGTCAGATCTCTGATAAATTAGTAACAATCTTATCATTAAAGTAAAAGAGCTGGAGATCAAGCTGAATACAGAGAATCAGATACATCCTCAGGTAAACGAGAGCCAAGGAAGAGATTTCAGGACTGAAATATGGAAATTGAGAGAAATAAGTGATCTTACAAAGCCACAAGAGAGCTGCATGGAAGGTTCCCAGCTTAATCTTCTCAGCACGTCAACTGGCGTAGTGGAACACATCCCTCTCCTTAAAGCAAAGTATCTCCCTCCAAAGTCCACCAAATTCATTGTGTCGTTTACTTCTGGGTAGGAACGGGTCCCTCTGAGAAATTGGTAACATTGGGACATAGTTTGTGGTTTTCCATGGGCATGCACCAGCTGAACCGGTTCATAAGAAGTGACCCTGGGAGCACTTCCATAGTTTACCAGTGTAAGGGGTCAGCAAGTAGAGCAGTGAGACTAAAATGTAAGGGTATTTTATAATATTCCTGATCTTTTAACTGTAGATGGGCATTTGGACGCCCAAGTAATGATTTCAGAGTTAAAAAAGGCAGACAAGGACACTTTGAAGCAGCTTAGGATTCAGTATTACAGTGAGCACAGTGTATGGAGAAACCATCGTGAGATGATGAGTTTTCTTGAGCAGTTGCAAATGGAGGATCAGTAACTAAAGCACTTGAGTCTCCTAGGAGGGTTTGTGAAATAAAAAACTCTCACTGAGGAGTGGTTATACATTCAAATGATTCTGCTGTCATATGAAAAACTGCTCAACAATATGATTAAAGGCTTGTTAGCTGGTTGCAAGAGTATAATTTTCAACAGAATATTGACTTCAGTGGGGCTATTTTCATAGGCTACCACCAGGGAAAAAGGTTCCCACTTCAGTCTTTGTTAGGGAAGGTTTTGATCCTTTGTCAGGGAAAGAACATGTCACAAATTCATTAACAAATACATTTCTGTATTAGAAAGGAATGAAAAATGTATTTTTTTTAAAAATAGTAGTGCAACAAACATTAGTAATAGTTTTAAGCAATAATTAACAGTGAATTGACAAAGCGGGAGCTAAACAGTCACTGTTACTTGTTAAATATTTGCATATGATTACAACGTATCATCTAGCATGTTTATTGTACATTTTGAGAATATAAGTACTGAGTCAAAATATACATAGTTAATAAACATGGGTTAAAAGGTCCAAATTAAATTTGTAGAAAAAGATATATGAATGTGTATGCACTTGGTAGACACTAGTGGCATTTTCCTATTTCGTCATAGTCCCATTTGATAAACATTAATATTTACAGATTGATGACTTCCATTATGTCTGCAATATTTCTCATAAATGTCTGGGAGTAAAAATATTTCCTGAAGTCAGGTAGGTCCAGCATGAATTGGTACTAGAAGTATGCGTAATGACTGCCTACATCTTAGACCGTGTCTGCACAGAGGCTTCCTTATTGGTACCTGAGTCTGGTTCACTTTGTAGTTTCTAATGTGGCTGGAAATATATCAGCAAAATCAATATATTACATTTGTTTAACAGCTCCCCTCTCCCTTTTATTACAGGAAAATAAGCTATACCAGTAAATGAGAGGTTTTGCTGGCAGGGCTTTACTTGCGCTGAAGTCTGCTGAACACAGCCATGTTGGTCAGCAATCCCGTCCCCACAGCCTTAGCCAAGGCAGACGTATCAATTATTTATCAAAGCATTTGTTCTTTGCCAGATGTGGAGAGGAAGTGGTTCTTGCTGAAAGGGGCAGTGCTCACTGTATAACACAGGAGTAACACAGATGTAACGTGTACAACCTCCTTTTTCACTACTGTACTTCAGAGCCGCTTTTGCGGAAGCCCCACACACCAGGCAAAACAATGTTTTTACTTTCTTAGTCTGAGCACACCATCTCTGAAGTCATGTCAGTGCATGGTAACTTATATGACCTGTATGAGAAGCAGCTGTCAGCACTTAATGTATTTTTCCAGATAACCCACCCAAACTAGCATGTCTTTTCAATATTTTTCAGAGCATCAGTTATCTGTTACGGTGACAGAGTTGGAACATTTTATATCTTCTTACTAAGCTCTTCGGCACCGAGTCTCACCGTCGGCAGCACTTTGGGCTGTCTGAGAGTTACTGAAGGAGGAAAAGCTTTCTTACCTAACTGAGCTGCTGCCGGCATCGAGGTCTTGTGCTGTCACCGCACCTATAATGGTCCCCACAGGCGTATCCTCATAAACCTCCATGGTGTACACAGGCTTGCTGAAAACTGGAGGTTCGTCCATGTCCAACACATTTATCTTCACAGTGGCAGTATCTTTGAATGGACCCACCGAGTGAAATCGATGGTCAAGATGGAGATTGGAGGCCTCGACTTTAAAGGTGTATGCCTTTTTTGTTTCAAAGTCTAATGGCTGTAGAAAGAACAAAAGCAGAACATCAGATTTGACTAAAAATTAAACATTGCAAAATCACTTTGGTAGCATTAATCTGATGTAACTTAAGATACCTTCAGTGTAAACTTCAGCTCCTGAGCTAATATCTAAACTTGTTTTGCAGTTGATCTCATGCTAAGGTGGTTTCTGAAATAGGCCAGATGAATCATACCCAGGAAATGACTGTTTCTCCACATCAAAAAAATCTGGATGACTGGCATGGATGTAAACAGTTACACTGTAGATGTCTGAAGTTAAATGAGTGAGATTCATCTCTTGCAAATGAGCTGTGTGCAGGTTAGCCAGAGATTTGCATTCACAATCCCCACGCACAAGCAATCAGCTGTCTCCGGCTGATCTGGCTCCTTAAATAGAAGATTTACATTTCTTTTAGCAGGGAAAGCTTTCAGAAGGCCATGACAAGGATGGAGATGAGCCCAGATGAAAACTCTGATATATACCAATGGGTCAAACTAAACTTCAGATATGGCTTGGAATATGAATTCAAACTTGATTTGAACAAAGTTTTTCCTGTAAAATGTCTATCTTAGCAGTGAACTGCTATTCACAGCGTATATTTGAGCTGCATGTACTTTGAAAAATGTAGACTTTGACTCTGCCTTATGATCCTAGGTGTAATCCACAAGGCCTTGAAGGCAGCATAGCAGTTTTTGTGTCCCTATCTGGGGTTTTGATGGAAATGCATCCTGCAATCAGATTGTTTTGGTGTGGGTTTCTGGCAATGTGCAACAATTTAGTGCCTCTCAAAAACCTTAATGCAGTCTTATTTAGTTGAAAAGACATAGAACCTTTCTTTTCAGTTAAAGAGTTGGCTTTCATGTTGTTTTTAACGTTACTGACAGTCTTTTCCTGATGTCTGGGTAACACTGGCACCTAGTGGTTTCTGCCTGTAATTGTCAAGTTGGACATTTTCTAAGGGGAAAGGATGTGCTATCTGGAAAAGACAGCAGGATCACAAGTGTATGAGCAAGAATATTTCAATGTCTGTCTTTTTTTTTTCTCCAGCCATCATTACCACAGCCTTTCCAGTCATTTGTCACAGCCAGGATAGATTGAAATTCTGCCATTTTCTGTCCTTATCACAACAGGACATAATTGGCCAAATGACTGGCTGGTGTAAATTGAAGTAGCTCCATTAAAATCAATCGAGTTACCTTGACTTACATTAGGTGAACAGCTAGCATAATGATTTTAAATCCTTATGAAAGACTTTATGATTTTAACAGACTAGATGGTCAGTCTTTTCTGAGCTGGGAATTTAAAATTAACCATCCAAGTCTATATGCTATAGAAATAATCAGGCTTGAAAGCCAAGTACTACTAACCAATCCACTGCCACATGCAATCATCTTCCTACAGACAAAATTACCAGTTACAGCCAGTATGAGTTGCAGCTTCATGACTGGACTCACAGAAAGAAGAAGAAATTAAGGCTAAGAAGAAACAAACAAAATTAAGTGTGGAAGATCTTGTGACCCAGTGGTGAAACCCTAAGCTGTTGCCTTCACTACAAACGGACATGCTGCTTCATTATCCAAATTGTTGTCACACTGTCTTTTCAGTTTCTATACTATTCATGTCCACTGTTATGCATGACCAAAAAAATCCGCCCGCCCCCCCCCCCAAACCACCCCACAAACTCGTCTCCAGCTAATTGTATAAATTGTTAACATATTTTCAAAAAATATGTTAAGGGGAGAAAAGCTGGAGTTTAAAGAACCAGTTTGGAGTGGAAAAAGTTTAAGTATGAGGGTTTAAGGTAGAGATAAACAATTAAGACAGAGAAAGCAAGAAATCTAAGCTCTCATTTAAGTAGTAATTCTAACTGACACCTTGTGTGTATCTTTCATACCCCCAAAATTTCATTAAAACTCTTCAGATTGGCTCCTGTGATGCATGAGCATATTTGCAGTTTGATGTACTGATGGCAAGAGGCATAATTCGTGCAGTCCTTGCAGGCTGTCATTAACCGAGTTACTCTTCAAGACAGGAGTACCAGATCACGGTCCTTGGCCAGTGCCCAGTCACACCTTTCACGATGCAAGGGGAAGAGAGTGCTTGTTTGGGGATGGACAGAGAGGAATAAGATTTGAAGCAATTCTGCATATCGGTGTGCTCAGGCTGGCATATTTAACTGCACAGCTACCCAGAAGGTGGATAAAGTGGTTGCATCATTACTTCTCTCCCCCCAGCACTATGGGGCAACGCTGTAGTATATTTTTGAAAAGACAGTTTGACCCCAAGAAAAGAAAATGTTTTCCCACTGTACCCACAGAGCAACCCATTCTCTCTTTCTGTCCTTCTATGGGTCTGATCATAAATATAGTTAAATAATATGCGGCCAATGCAAAGCACAGATGGCACCCAAAATAAGAAGAGACAGGCTGAAAGTGCTGAGCCATCATCAGAGAAAGAAATCAGTGACAGATTCCCACAAAATAGCAGAATTAATAAGTGAGGCTAAACTGCAACTGAAACGTCTGTGGAAAGATGGGAAATGTTGCAAATGGTAAACCTAGGATTTAATTTCAAAAAGAAAAGATTTTGTACAACATGTATCATGCAGCAAAAGAGTATGGTTTTAATGTATTGTGTTTATGGGGAGTCCATGCTACAATCTCCTGATCAGTTCTGGTCTTCCCCGTGTTGAACAGTTGAGCCATATAGATAGGTAGTGACAGTCTCAAGCTTTGGCATTTGTCTGATATGCCAGGAATCTGCCTGAAAACAGAAGAACTAAATGTCTGCCTAGCTCTCAGGCAAAATCTTTTGGATTTTTAGTTTTAAAGATGTTAAAATAGCATTTCTTTGTACTTCTGTTTTTAGTAGGTACCACTAAAATCTCTGAAGGAAATGAGTGGTCCACATGATATTTTAGTTGCCTTTTTTTTTTCTTTAAACATATTTCACTGTTACATAATAAATGTCTGACAGTGCTCAGTCCTATTTTCATTTAAAATCTGGAATGCTAGTAAGGGTACAAACATAGCAGAATGTTTGAATCTTACAGAAAAAAACCTGTAAGATTATTGAAACATCTTTCAATTAGATTTTAATGAAATGATTTCATAGAGGTGTTTTTTTTATAAATAAACAATAGAAATATTTATTCCTTCTATAAAAATAATTATATTCAGAAAGCTAAGTTTGAATAAGGCTTTTATTTTACAAAAGTTACGAGTTTTTCCACAGTAAATAGCATTTTTGCTAATATTAAGGCAATGTCTTATTAACTGTGAACTATTCAACAATTAAAGGAGTATTTCTAATTGATATTCTAAGTACCAGTGACGGAATACATGTATTTGGCCCCCCTACTGGTTCTTATCTGCCTTTTCCTATTTTGCAGTTACAAGCTGCTCTATACAGTTGCATAGTAAAGCACTATCAACATATACACAGCTGTGTGCAGCAAAGGCATTCTACAAATCCCCAAATCAAATAACACATACTGACAAATCACTTTATCTTGCAACTCTGGAATTACCGTGAACAGACCTATTTAGTAAGACTAGGAAAGCACATAAACAGCTCTGTGTTAGAAATAAATATATTTTGAATTATTAGTGTTTCCCATATTCAAGGTAGAAGTTAAGAAATGCTACTATATGATGTATCTGTATCTAAACTTATGTATTAGATGGATAGATGGATAGATGGAGAGAGAGAGAGAATTAAAGAACTGAAAGAAAAAAAAAGGGGGCTGAAAGATATAATGAATTCTGATGAGAAGCACGGCAAGGGTGGGAAAAGGACTATCCTGTCAGTTTGCTCTGCTTCACAAAGAGGCAAGACTGGAAACTCAAGAAATTTCTGCTTTTTATCCACCCGTACGAGATACAACAGTATTGTTTGTGATACAGGCTTTCACGATCCACACCTACAATGATGGAAAAGCCATATTTTGGGGTGAGACTGTAAGCCCCAGGACATATGGATAGTTACGGACAGTAGCTCTGGGTTGAGAGGAAGTGCATATTAACTTAGGCTTGTTTTCATACTAGCATTGTGCTGTTGTAGAACAACTCTGTGTCACATGTGCCCATCTCAAAACCTGGCAACACTTTCCCCTTAAAGATGGGTTGAGCATCTAGAGATTTTGTGAAATACTGCCATCAGACTATTTGCTGTGTGTTGACACATTTCAGTAACTGCACTTCTGCACTGGATTTTAAATAGCATAAGGAAATCATTGGTATTACAGAGCAGGTTAATTTATTAAAGCAATCTCCAGATCAACCAGGAACATTCATTACTTAGAGATGAGAATCCACAGTAAAAAAATGAGATCTGTAGGGCAAATCTACAGCAAGGGCTATATATTTGGCCAAATCTGCAGTGAGTATTTCAAGATGTGATGGGAAGTGGGCAAAATATATCTGTGTTCTGTATCTGGAGAAGGGGAGAAGTTGATGAACGATGTCAGGGCTTCAGCTGTTTGCTGCTCTCAAGCATCTTACCCGTTTCTGCAGGTACCTTTCACTGTTCCAGGAAAAACCAAACCCAACAGCTGTATCTGCAAACTGCCGAGACTGAAGATCTCCGCTTCCTCACTCTTCCCGTCATTCTTCTCTGTGGCTGCCATGATATTTATGATTGTGTCTGCACCCAGGTCACCACTTTCTGCCTGTACTGAAAGGCTTAATATCGCCTGCTGTTCCTCCTCAAAACGTAAAACCACAATTCCCGCTCACACAAACCTGTGAGTTAGGATTATAGGCAGACAGTGCCTATGCACGCACCTGCAGAGGGTATTCCCTGCCTCTGGAGGATGAAGGGGTGGGGTGAGCAGTCTGTACACTCCTGCTAGTAGAGCAAGTAGTAGCCGTAATGCAATTCTGGCTGAGGGACATCAGGAGCCTGCCTTACGCCCACTGTTGTGGTGTACAGATGCTATCAGACCGCTCTTACATTATAGCAATGTCCCAGCACTACATACATGGGCCGTCCCATGAGCGAGAGAACTCAGCTTAGTCAGCAGGCAAACTTCTACTTGCTGACTCCAATTAAAGGCTTTTCAAAAGTGGCCCCTGAGGTTACAAGGAAGCATACACTCCAAATACCTCCCTACAGCTACTGGGGCTGTTCGCTATCCCCCCAGTTTCTGTTATTTTATCATCACTAAAGGTACTGTTTCTCATCATGCCGTGCTACATCCTCCGTGACATGCTGTGATTTCACGGCTGCAGCTTTGTCACCTGATCCGTTAGCCGTGGTACATGGCTTACAAAAAATAAGAGGCAGCTGTTCCCTGAGCTTCCACTGACCCATGTGGAGAAGCTCACCCAGTATAGTGCAGCAGTGTAGGATCATACCAGGTGAAGCCTGGAAACATTTTTTTCCTGGGTTTTAATGACACTCTGCACAAATTACTAAAGCAATGTCTGAGCCAGACTCAGTGCCTGAACCCTGCTCAATTTCTGGATTAGCTCATGCTGAGCCAATTAAGAGGCTTCTGCACACAATGGGCTTATCCTATAAACTCATCCTTAGTTTAATAGATTTAGTGCCAGCTGTTCCGTAGAGCTTGGCTCCTTCTGTTTTCCTTTTCTGTTGGGTGTGGTCATTAAAGATTTCTTATCACTTTCAATAAAATCAGGAGCTTGCCTGGGATTGACACATTTTCCCTCCATACCTGGGGGTCCCACTCCCTGCCCCACCTGAGGCCTGAGTGTACCTGAGGAACACTCCGGCATGAAGGAGACGGTCCCTTGTCACCCTGCTTCTTGTAGGCTGCTGCTTCTTGACACTCACTGTAGTTTGCTGAAGCATTCAGGTAGGATGACAGATACCATATAAATATAAAACCCAATAAACACTGTATTAAACAGCACCAGACAAGGGAAGAAATTGGTCATTCTATTCCTAATATAGTAATATTTCTTACTCTTATAGAGAGCTGTATGCAGCACTATCCTAAAGCCAGACATTTCCCCCTCTTTTTACTGATACTATTTTCCCTTTTTTTTTGAGAGAGGAAGCTGTTACAGTACTAACCACACAGTGGTGCTAAATGGCATTTGGATCTTTTCTTTAGCAGAATATAAGAAAAGCTATTCCATTTTTAATATATGTAAATAGCACAAGAGTAGTAGCAATCAAGCTTATATTGGACCACAGCACAAAAATAAATTAGCAACCAAAACAGATGATTTAAGATGTGCACCTTGTCCAGCTGTAGCTGTTTGTGCCCATTTAGTGTCTGAGAAGCAGAGAATGGCTTTTTGCCTTCACCAATGCACTTAGCATGCTGAAAAGAACAGTTTGGCTTGTGCAATTTTTTATCATCAATTGTATTTTGCACCAAAAATAAATGTAGTCCAGGAAGGCTTCATTTTTCTCAATTTTTATACGAAATGTCTCCATGGTTTTTTGCATAACAACAGAACAAAAAAGCATCTATGCAGTGACTGACAGTTTCTGGCTGCAAGAAATTGTTCAGGAAAAATAGAAGCAAACTTTATAAATGGTTTTGAAATGGCTCAGCACTGAATTACTGCAGCACTTACAGCATCACAATATGCTATGATACAGAAAAAAGGGCAAACCTCTTTTTAAAGTACATGGCACTTTTTATTAGTGGCTTTGACTGCTTATTATTTATAACTCATAATTGAAAGTGTTGGTCCTATTCATTCCCCAGCTTTGATTTAAAGAAAGGCTTAAATGCATACCTAACTTAAATATTTGTGTAATCCCACAAGGTCAAATCAGTGTTTTGAACACCATGCAATGTGAAATTGCTTCTCTGCAGGCAAATGAATAGTGCTGTTGCAGGCTTGCACAGTACGGGTAGCATACATTTTAATAGGTGTCCACAGAATTGTGAATTTCCAGCACTTCTGAAAATCTGAAAACTGCAACCCATGAAAACACATTTATATTATTACAAGCATTTATATTATTACAAGCATAGAGGATATGACAAGACAACTGAGTTAGCAGTATCTTTAAGAATCTGGATTGCTCTTGTTTAACCTGGGATCCAGCAAGGAACTTAAGTGGATGGATTTTGGATGATTCCACAATGTCTTAAAACACTTGGATCATTTAAAGCTTAGTGAATGGGACCTTTTCCCTGAGAAATTTTTTCCCTTCCTGTTCAGTGACAGAGATCTATCATTTACATTAGGCAACATCAACCGATGCTCTGCTGTTGTGAAGTGCCCTAAACGTTCAGATATGCCATATCTTGTTACTGAAAAGACTAATAAATGCAGCGAAATACAATGACCAACTCTAAAGTATCTGAATATAGAATTAGTTGTGTCTTTTTAAAAAAAAAAAAATTAGCGGTTCAATTAGATATTATATAATGCCCCATATAGCAGTCTAAAAAGTGGCCAGGCATTTTGTCTGTGCTGGTCCTAAGATAAGTACATCAGGCAACTTCACATGTGAATGCTCTTCATCAGCAACAAATATTATGTGCATGCTGTTTACATCTGCATTGCCAATTTGACTGTTTTGTCTATACAGTCTAATATATACCTACTTAACCATAAGTATGGAAAAATTCCATTGCCGTGTATAAAAACAAGCAGCACAGCTGAGGCTTAGGACTAATCCAGGGAGAACTGAATCCTATCAAAAACCTACTCTTGATGCTCAAACATTCATTTTTCAAGGGCTCCCACTCATTGCCATGAGGGGCATGCAGCTGCTCAGCCTGCCAGTCCCAGTTGGAGCTATTTCTGAGTCATCTGCAGAGAGGGGAAAAGGTGAGCAGGACGATTTTTAAAAATGAAACAAAGTTTACAAATTCACAGAAGGAGGAAGCGGTACATTCAAACTTTCAGTCAGAAAAGAAGGGGGCTGTGAAGAGTGCAAAGAGTTTGTGTCTCATTGACCAATTGCTTCCTGTGGGTATCGTAGCTTCCATTTTATGTCGCTAAACCTAGCAGAAGAGTAAGCGACTTGACATCATCTGGTCCTTTAATGCATCCATGGATAATTTACTATTTCATGGGTCAAGAGGCTGAAGCCAGGAATTTCGTTGTTTGAATGAGTATAATGCAAATACAGATCCATGGTCAGAGCCGGGGGAAATTCAAGTACCTAAATTCTCAATTTTATCAGAACTAAAGCTTCTCTTTTCCTAAAGCTTGTCTTAATACACATGTGCAGAACTCTTTCCTTCCCAGACCCTTGTGAAGTGTTCAGCTCATAGATGTGTTTATTTTACAAAAATTACACCTACAAGCATGAGCTGTCTATAAAACATAACCTGGCCTTTCAAAATCAGCTGGTGGTTCAGATTTCTTTCTACTAACAAGTTGATCACTGGTGTACATGTACATGTCTGGGCTCAGAAGACAACCATTAGTTAAAATGTGACAGTCCCTATTTTGGATCTCTCCTACTGAGTGATTTAATCACTAAATTCCAAATAATACTTACCCTTTCCATCGTCGAAATTCATAAATTCAGTAATCTTGAACTTATTCTAGTACACTAAAGCAACATCAACAACTAAGATGCAGTTTTCTGCCTTGCATGAATATCTGATAACCAGCTATGTGGGACACTATTAGGAGACTGGAAGTAGGACATGTTGATTTGCAACCATTTGGGACTCCTCTACCCTGAGTAAAAACTGAGTTCACCATAGTACTGTACAACAGCTTCATTATTAAAATAACAAGCATAAAATTAAAATTTTCAAAATAAAATGCTCGTAAGTGAAAATGAAATATATTATCTCAGACATAAAATATAGCTCTTTCATTCCATGCTCTGAACTGGAGAATTTTTCACACGGTTTTAGGTGGAAAACTTCCCATAAAAGAGAAATTATACTTTTTAGACAGAGATAAGAATTACTTCCCTGCCATTAAAACTGACATTATTTATGAAAAGTCATACTTGATTATATATGAAGTGAAACACTAAACTCCAATTTCTTTTAAGACTAAGATCACAACCACAGATTCTAATAAAGACATAAACTACCGTGTGTTACTTATGAGGTATAATTGCACAACATTAAATTCTCTTACCTAGTTTCTCACTTGAGCCATAGGTACATACACCCCGTAGGTGCCACATACCTTTTTCAGTTTGATGACTCCTTCCTGGGTGTTCTCATCTGTTGTGATGTCAAACAAGTTTCCTCCATCTCCTGGAACTATATTGTACTCGATTTCTGCATTTTTTCCAAAATCAGGGTCCACAGCTCTGATCCTTCCAATAGCAGAACCAACGTGAGAGGACTCGGGTACTTTTAAATGGAAGATACCTGTGACAAAGTGGTAGGCAGTCATTTTGGGGATTTCTTGCTAATTAACATAGTATGTCTGATTAAAACCATGGTGCCTGTGCAAAACAAACAGCCTTAAATCATTCAGTTAGAATGAGATCAAAACAACAAAGGATTGGAAAAAGATATGCATGTTTTACCCACTGATTTCCCCTACTTTGCAGATTTGGTCCAGTGCAACTGTAAGGACCTTAGCACCTCTATCTCTTGAGATATCTATCTATACTTCTGTCTTTAATTTTAATTTTACCCATATTGTTGACTCTTTTGAATTAAATTCTACTTGTAGACAGTACATGTTTGTAAGCATTTTCCGCCTTCAATGTTTAACAGTTTTTAGTATCTGAATTTTTATCTTGTTTGAGAATATATTTCTATGCATTTCACAGTAGTTGAAAGGAAAAATTCAGCAGAAAAAGGATTTCCACCCATTTCTGTAATATTCAGTATTATAATTACATGTACAGCTCCTTGCGGGGTGGAAGATATAGAGTATTGTTTATACATTAGCCACCAGAGGGTGCTCTTACTAAAATGTCAGTGCTAAATATAAATTTTTAGCTCTGCACACTCATATTTTCAGTTTCTTTACTACTAGTGGTAATAAAAGTTAAAAAAGAAAAACCCACAAGAAAATGACACACTTTTAAAACAAGCATTGCCACCAATGTGTGAGGACAAAATGGTTTCATTCAGGGAAACAGCTGCGTTGAGAAAATGCTTGATATAATAGCTAAACTAGCTAAAAGAAAAGGTCCAAAGTACTTTGAGCCAGCCTTGACTTTAACGCCATCAGTAGCAGCAGCCCTTAGTTATAAGACCATGCCCTGGGTTAACCAGACTGCTGCTGAAGCTCCTGCCTTTCCTGGTGGGCTGCACCTCTGCCTGGGGTCGTTACTTCGCACGGCTGCCAGAGAACACCACCGCGACCAGTATTTCCAGCGGGCAAGGACCGCTCGCAGCAGCCTTGGCGGTCCAAACCGGCCAGCAGCTTTTGGAGCTGATTTCGGTGGGCCCGGGATGTTTTGATTCTCAACAGAGCTAGCATTTTCTCGCCCCATCATTTCGTTTCCCTGGGTCAACCTCCAGCAGCTCTCGCAGAGCAGCCCCTTTGGCACAGGAGAACGTCGGCCATGGCCTTCTCCGTTCCTCTACATGTGAACATGCAGGAGGAAATTTACACCTCATTTTCAATAGTACAGCAGGACAGGCACTGTGACTAGTGAGAGGCATATTAGGGGGATGTCTCAGAGATTTCCGCCCGGTAGTGGTTCAGTCACACTTCACAAAATAAGGCTCTGAGAAGTTGTATATCATGTAACAGCAGGATAGATGACACTCGCATCCAGGCACTGAATTAAACAGCAGACGCTGTTCCCTGTCGTTATCTCCTTACAATGCATGCTGTGTCAGCTTTTTCAGCTTTACAGTATTTCCAGGTGAGGAAAAAAATGACGTTAACGCTCCTGGATTAGGAATAAACCTACTCTTCTGTGAGCTAGTAGTTTGGGCTATAGTACCTATATAATTGTCTGATTGCCTCTGAAAAAATGTGTTTTGTCTGCCTCCTCCCTCTGCCCATCAGTATGCAAAGTATACCTGAAGGCAAAACTTGCTTTGGTTGGTTGAGAAAAATCCCTGTAAGTAAAGTCTGCTTGTGTCAGCATCCACATTTGGACATTACCGTATGTAGCTTTGTAGTACTCATTGACTGAGCTACTAAAGGTTGTGTAATTATCATTTTGCTATTTTTTGCAAGGGAACATACTAAAGGGATCTTTCCTTCTTCTTTTTCCAAGGGAATGTACTAAAGAAGGGCTTACTTTTTTTCTTCTTCTTAGCAGCTGGAAAGGAGCACTATGACACAAAATATTATCAGGACAAGACTAGCCTCAGTTATTTCTTAGTTGTACTTCAAGAACTCCGAGTAAAGAATAAAACTTTAACATGGTATGCATGAGACAATCACAAATCTTCCTATTATCTAATGTCACTTACAAATACGTGTATTACTGGGTCTCTGCTACACAAGTTATGCAGAAGAGGTGGAAGAAAAGGGATCCAAAAGGGCTTTGCCTACACTTGAATCTTGTATTACTTTTCCACAACATAGGTCTAGCCCTGATCCCCAGGTCTTTTACAGACACTTACACTGGAAGACAGAAATCATTGCTGCAGAGTTAGCTCTTTACAGCCACAATTTTGGTGAACGTAAAATGTAAGAGCATATGATAATGGATTTTTCCTTCTTTGCTTAGTTGATCTATTCTTAGTGAACTGAAGAGCACTCAGATTCATTAAAACAAACATTTCTCTATAAAATATCGTACCTGGCTGTAAAGCGTATGGGACTTAGATGAAGTCAGAGAAACACTACATTACTCATTTCAGATTGTTTAGGCTTTTATCAGTTATTTCCAATGACTTGGCATTTCATCACTTCCAGAAATTCAACAGCAATAAAGAAGGGGTCATTCAGATTAATTTGAAACTCTGAAGTAATCTTCAACTCTGCCAGAGTCAGATGTCTGAAGATGTAGTATGTAATTACACTGCCATCGTCCTCCTGTAATATTATCTTCACAGCATATGGAAGCTGTTAATGGTGCTACTGTGACAACATACTTGCAGAATAAAATAAATGAAAACAAATAATGTATATTGTTGCCAGCTCAGGGAAAAACTTCAAGAGAATATAATGTATGTATAGCATGAAGACCACCTTTTTTCTCCCCCCCCCCCCCCGAAAATAGCCTTTGTACAGAGGACATTTGAAATGATCAATACATGCTGCACATGAAATTGAACAGAAAGAGTTTTGTAGAATTTATTTTTCTGTTTCTAGAAGACATTACTTCTTGCTGTGGACTTGCTGTGACAGTTTAGCATTATTCAGTTTTTATTGTCCATTTCGCCTGTATACACTACTACCTCCATTTGCTATAGAGGTATATTGAAACAGGCCTGAGTAACAGCCTTTTACTCCCAAAGGTCCTGAAAACCTTGTTCTCTGCAGCTTCTAGGAATGATGGAACAAGCAGCTCAGGCAAACTTGTGCAGCAGCTGGTTACACTGCTCAAACAGCTCTGTCAAATTTTGTAGATTGTCTCCTGTGACTTCTCTGCCTACAAAAATCTCTTCTACTTGCATAAATCTCTTTAAAATGTGTTTTCTGAGTTTGCTGCTGGCTTTTGTAAAGGATGAGTGATATGGGATGTACCAAAGGAGCAAGCCCTTACTTCCCACAGACTGTGCTACGAAACCGGACTCTGCCACTAGTTACCTTTTTGCTGTGTATTGCAGGCAAGTCGGAATATTTTCACATATAGGAAAGTTAGTAGGAATGCATATTGCCTGGTCAAGATTTTTCACTCTGTTGTAAATGGCATTTTAAGAAAAAAAACTAAATGTTATTTTTAAGGCCAAAAGTCATGTGCCTGTTGACATGCTTAACTTATGAAACACTTCACACTTAAATGACCCTTAAAATTCAAGCCAGAATCCAAAACTAGAGAAAGCCCAGTGATTATGTAGCTTAGCATAAGCATTCAGGCATTCCCTTATAAAGCCGGGGTAGTCTCAAGGTGCAAAACTTCCTCAGAGTTTCAGGTTGAGCAGCATCAATGAGGATGATAAAAATGAATGAGTGATGATGCTGTTGAAGCTTTTAGGCTGAAACGACTGATAAGGCGTATTACTCAGCCCCAAAAGCATTCAGGAAACCAAGGTGGAGGTGAGCTAACACCTCATACACGCTGCCTCCCAGTTTCTAAAACAAAGATGGTTCCAAAGCACATAGCGGGGAGAAATCAGAGCTGAGTAAGTGACAGGTAATCAGTCATATTGACTGAAATTCAGCACACATTTACAGTTCTTTTGACATGATTAGGTTTAGTTTTTAAGGCTCAAAAGCTGTTCTGGGGTTTGATTTTTACTTACAAAGGAGGTTTTTTGTTTTGTTTTGTTTCTCCACACCTGCAGTTTACAGGTACACCACCATTTACCAAAAAGGTTTTCAATTCTGATGAGAATAAGAAATGAAAACCATCATTACATCTCATCAGCAAAGCAACCATTGAGCAATAACCCAGGTTAGCATCTAAGGACTTAAGCTAAATGCATAATGACCTTCAACCAAACAGCTGTAAATGGTATCTGAGCTTTTTTCTTATCTGTCACCATACATGTACTGTGTGTATGCCAGATTATCCTCTCCTGCTTTTTCTTTGTCTATATTTTTTTCAGTTCTCTTTGGCAGCTGCCAAAGTATTGCACTGCAGTTAATCACGATAGCATGAATCTTATAGGCAACAACACTGAAATAAAATACTTTCTTTCTCTTTGACCTAAATCTTTAATGTTTTCTCAGGAAAAAAAGAATCAGATTACGTATATTGTAATATTCTTGTTAGCTTAAATTACCAAGGCGTTTCAGTTTTTATCCTGGCCAGGTTGTAAGGGCACTGATTTCTGTCTGTTTAGGAAGAATCCAAAAAGACAACCATTCATATTTACCTGCTGGTGTTTTAACAATAGTGTAATAGGCAAAAGAAAGGACACTGTAAATAGAAGCAGCTACTCCGGACACTAAACCTGCTACACCAGCTACAGCTAATCAGCCTAGTAATTAGCAGCATCTGATACACATGCTCCTAAAACTGGGAAGATGTGATGTAGCCCAGCAGCGAGATAGACTCGTGCCTCTCCTGGCTGCGGGTCTGTGCCCTGCGGGAGGCTGGGACCTTGCAGAGGGAAGAGAACGGCCAGGCTTTGTCACCGTGTGCCCTGATGCAGGTCATGCACGACCTGGCCTCGGCTGGTAAAATTTCAGTTATGGCGAGGCTTCTTCCACCCTCAAACCCACTGTTCTGAGTTAGGGTTTATGGCCTCATTAGATACAACATAGCCATTCTTAAAAATTCCTGGTTCTCTGCTGTGGATCCCAAAGTTCACACGTAGCAAGAGCTACATCTCCCCAGACTGCAGAGATCCTGGATGTCCAAGGGTCCCCAGTTCCCCAAGGGAAAATGAGCAGAAGCAAAACCCCTTTGGAGTTTGATCCTGCCCAAGTTTAGGGTAATCCACATGGTGGAGCTTCCCCAGAGCTGGCTGCTGCTGGGCCAGGACTCTAACAGCCCCTCAGGTGAGCTAGCAGACTGAGTTTTTGAGGCCGTCCCTTTCTTCCTTCCCTAAAGGGGCAAAAATGTTCATCATATCTGGTATAATTTTTGGATACTGAAAAATTTCAGTTTAACCATTTGCAGTTTTTCCTCTGATAAGCTGTTGTCAGAAAGCTTTCTAAAAAAAACCCTCCCCATTGCATGTCAGAGACTAATTCCACAGAGCAAAATATCCCCCTTGTTGTGGCAAGGGTTCAGGAAATGGGAAATGCCAGTTCATTTTCTCGGCTGAAGATATGCAGACCCACAGCTTCTGTCTCCAAAGACCGCTGGGTGTAGCAAGGACAATAGAGAATGTTCTGTTTAACAGCATAAAGTAGAAATAATTCTAGAAGCAGTTGTTGGAGACACAGGCACTCAGATGTGTGTGTCCTAATACTAGGCAAGAATAATACTTTATCTTCTGTGAAGAATCTTAAATTTTCTTTTGTATGGTGACACAGTTTTACTAGGAGGGGCAGAAAATGCTCATTTCTAGAACTTCCTCAAGTTTATAATTAAGGGTTTCTCCTAGATGATATGGAGTTGAATTCTGACAAGCTGAGGAGACCAAATCAAGTTCCTGAGAAACTGCTATAAACATGCTGTTATTACTGTATAGGAAAGATCCCACCATTATCACTTCCCCTTCCATTGGTCTTGCTATATGGAAAAGTGGTGCCTAAATGGTCATCTGTGCAAAGTCTGACTCTGTCAACGCGTTCATGTGTTAGACAGTGTGCTTCCTGGATCTCTGAGGGCTTATGTGGAAAATCGGTTCTAGATGATCAGCTCCAGTATGTATCATGACCAATAAAGAACTGTTCTGCTAATATCCAGTCTACTGATTAAGAAATTATTACCAAACAAAAAAAGTCAGTAAAGAAAAGTCCAAAATACAATGAGAAAAATAATTGTTTGGGGGTATAGTCTAAAAGCTTGACTTGAAAGTTTTTATGTAAGTCATGTAGTAGTTATAAAGAATTATCAAGGTGTAGCATGCCTTATGGACAGAAAAAGGATAGTTTTCAGGAGAAAATGTCTTTGCTTTCTCAGAATCTCAGGCAGCATGTAATTGGCATTCATCAGGTAGGTCTATTGGTAATATTCTGGTGATCACACCATCACCATAAAATAAATCAATACACTTATTCCCTCTATAAAGTTTAAATTGCATGATATATGTGAAACGTTAACATGATGAAAAGTATATTGCCGAGGATGGGACACAGAGTTCGTAATGCTCTGCTTAACATCTCTGCTTCTTAAATATCTTGCGGGAGCTTTTTCGTATTTTCTTTATTACTCTGGCACAAAATATAATAACACAATTTCACTACAATTCATTCATTCTCAAGAATGTGGTCAAACCATTTACTTTAGGATCTAAGCCAAATGCTCTAAATCATCTGTATTGGAAGAATCATTTTTCCCTCCATCGACTAAGGAAATTAGGTCCCTATCTTTACTCCTCTGAGTCACACCTAAGTTGTATGTCTAAAATCACCTAAACAAAACATGCTCAACACCTGTATTACTCAGAAGAGTCCCTGTGAAGCTTTGATTTTCACATGTTCATTTGGTACATTTTATGTAAATGGCTTTCCCGAAAATATATATTGCTTTTCTTCACCATGTTGGCACAGTCAGAAGCAGAAGATTATTATTTTTAAAGATAAAAATGTGATAACATCAAGTACAAGTGCATAATAGTTTACTGTTCTTTGTTTTAAGTTTTGGTTTACTGTGTGCAGTTTCCTTGAAATACTTGCGATTTAGTGTGTGATATAGACCAAAAAATAATGATGCAAAAGGATGGCAATTGGCCTCACATTTGTAGTCTCTCATACTTTACAGCAAGTATGATCAACTTATCAGAAGTGATGTTTACTTCTTCCAATTTAAGTGTTTAAAGGTGAGATCTCTATATAAGTACTGCTACTTCTGCAATGAAATCTGTGGATAGTAAGTGCTTAATTATAGATCCTTCTCTCGAGAGCATTGGCGATCACATTTATAAGATCAACAAATTTGCTGTGGAAGCCACTGAGAAAAAAATAATTGTCACTAATTCGAGAGAAAACCTCAAAGAGTTCCTCTAGATTATTTCTGTTATTTTCTTTTTATTTTCATAGCATTCTTTACGCAAAAATTCAACCAAACATGTATTTTGGACTCAGAGAAGAGACTTTCAAAACTGCTTGGTATCTCCAGCTCCTATTGCTGTCAGTAGGAACCGTTGGGATTGTTGCAAGCATTTTATGGGCATCCCATTTAATGCTTTTACAAGGAGTGGAGCACTCCTGAAAAATCTGACTATAACTGTCGTTGTTAGGTATTTCTGAAAATCATGAGCCTAAACTATTGTGATTATAATTAGATAATTACATATGGTCTGTTTCACTGCACGTTGCACTGTAGCCTCTAAATTTTCAGAAAGCAAGCCCACCACGGTCAGAAGCAGAAAGGCTGTGTTGATTTCTTACTTGGGGAAAAAAAGGCAGATGCTGCCAGAAATGATAGTCACACAGCAAGTGACACTGTACCCTCTGAGTAACTTTGCAACCAGTTGTCAAGGCATTGCAAGGCAACCCCACGCTGTTAAATCTGTAGCCCCAGCTACTCTTCAGTATCAGAGAGTAGGTGGAGATGCATGATGCTTTCAAGCCATCCCAAGGTTACCGTAGATAATTTCATGCATCCAATCTAAATACTCTCTGTGTTTTGAATGAATAATTTCTTCACCACTCCCCACAGAAAACACATTGGGGTGTAATGAATGTCATGATTCCTGCCAAAGGTTGTTGAATTTCTATGAACCGTATTTGTTTACACCTTCTATACAGAAGGTAGCAGATGTAAAATACAATTATTAATGATAATAATCTACTATGATGATAATGATGTGTTTAAAAATAATTGACCTATAAATCTTGCTGTTAATGATCAATTACCACTTAAACCTGATGACAGGGGGAAAATGAATTGGATAAGTGTAGACTAACAACAGAATTTTATGACCAATAGATAATATTTAACTTCTAACCACTATTGTGCTCACTTGTATTTCTTGGACTATTGTTTACTGTGCAATCAGAGCATTACATTTTACCTAGTGACAAATTACCCATATTTTTCATTGGTTATAGAATAACTATATTTTTTTCATGCTCTGCTTTGCAGCTGAGGGTTCAGTCTCTCTCAGTTTAGACCTTTAAGAAGTTTTTGTTTCATTCACTCAGTACTCCAAACAGTCCTCTAAGAATGGCCTTTGCTAGCTATGCAATCTTGAGAAAGTTAAAAACCAATATAAGTGTAGCAGACGTAAAATTTACTAAACATTTAGTGTTTTGAGAATCTATGGCAATGGAGTATTTCTCCCTCCAGTTTATTTCTCAGGGTTTTTTTTCAAAATTTTATGCTTTAGTTGGGTTTTGTGTCATTGTTCAGCCTGAATCAAATGTTTCGCTCTTAAGAAGCTTTATGATCAAGATCATGCAACAGTGACAGCTACCAAAAAGAAAGAAGTTTCTAGGATGATTTTACTAAGACTACATCCACTCTGGGGGGTAAATCAGCTCTTACTGAAAGTGCCTGAAGAATTCTGATGTGGAAAAGAATAAGAAAAAAGTAAAAGAAAGTTGGCATAAGTGTAAATAGAAGTCTGTATAGATGTTGAATTTTATGTTAACTCCTTTACGTTGCACACAGACAAATAGTAACAGAAGCCTACTTAAGACCCAAGGTGGGCTGCACGGCCTGGATTGCAAAGCATAGGCTCAAAAAAGCTACAACTGTGCAAAGAAATTTAATGTACCAGCTGTACTCTGCAGCCCAGAAGCTAGCCAGTATAGAATGGCCTATTTCCATGTTATTAAATTCTTTTACTCACACCAAAATAGGTCAGCTTCAGGGAAAGTGACTGCAGAGAATAGGTCCTGATCTGTACTAATTTCCCTAAATGCCTGAATTTGCCTGAGAAAGCTTGACTTGGTGTTGGTCAAAACTGTGCCCAGTGAGTGTGCTAAGCCTAAGAGTATGGATGATTTAAATGTCCAGGAACTTTCTCCGACACTCTCATGTCCTTATTTAAGCCTTCAAAGCAAAATAAAATGAGTTGTTGTATACCTTTGTTTAGTCTATGTAAAAATGTCTATAACCGCATTGATTAAGTGGTGGTGTAGAAAAAAATAAGAAGTACAGAAGCTTTTTTATGACTAGCTGTCAAACGCGTAGCTAAGGCGGGTGGGTCAAATAGAAACAGCAGGCAAGCGTCACTGAGCTGTGTGACAGTGTAGTGGGCAAACCAAGCAAGACGGAGCTGTAAAGAGCTTATCTGGGGTGGTGAAGACTCACGAGCTCACTAGAGCAAAATGTGGAGAGACTCAGAGATGGAAGTGAACAAACAAAGGATAAATTATTTTAGCAGTGGTATTACTGGGGAGAAAAAAATCATTGGGGAGGAGCAGGAAGAAATGGCCACACTCTAGTTACAAGATGAAAATGAGATCAAGGACAAATTTGTGTCTCTTTCAGGAGAAGGGAGACAAAGACTGCATGTTGAATGTATGGATAGACAGGGTGAGGAGGAAAGAGAAGGCCAGAGGAGGGGGAGACAGAGATGCAGATAGTACAGAGGTGTGAGACTTGGAAGGAACCTGGATTAAAGAGCAGTTACCCTAAGCCCTCCTCTGATTCCTGTAAGAGCACTGTGCAAATACTGGTCTGCTAGCAGTTATTCACATACTGATTTGACTATTGTTTTGCTGGTGTTAAAGCTGTAGTTAAGTGACTCACTGGTATTACAATCTAAAATTATAATGACCTCTGCATGGCTGCTGGTTTCATGATTGGTTTACAATTGCATGGGCCCATTTCTGGAGTTGTTGCATTCCTGTGTTCTGTCACTCCTTGAAATGGTTGGTTAAAAAATATGTTCAACTCAAAAATACAGTTTTAGTTTACCCAAAACTCACAGGTAAATGGAAATTAGACTTACTTAAGATTTTCTGACATTAAAAGATTTAAGCTTGGTTTACCAAACCAAGCTGGTGCTTTTTTCCCTTTATGTCTTAGTGGTTAGAAAATTAACAAAGACGGAGTAGACCAGGATTCAACCTTCCCTCCCTTTCTGATTCAAAGCAAGGTCTGACTCGGTCTCCCACCTAATCACTGCCTGCAGGCTAGTCTGCAATGAATCTGTCCACCTGTCTTGTGTAAGTATCTCCCATTTGGTATAAAATAAGTAATTAGTTGCTGGAACTGAATTAGGGCATCTTGTCTGCCAGGCAAATTGTTTAATCAATGACAGAAAGACTCATTTTCATTCCGAGAGCCAATGAAGATACAAGTGCTGTATACAAAGCACAACAACTTTTAACAGGAGTACCAAGAGAAGCCATACTTCCCCACCTAAATTGCAGTGGCTAGAATAACTTCCCAGAAAGTTGGGCAGACTTGTTAAAATACTTAATTAGGCAGATCGGAGCTCTGAACCTTAATTCCAAGTAAGTTTTCTAGCAAGTTGTCCAAGTAGGGAGGGAATCAATCTTCCTCTTTTTTTTTTTTTTTTTTTTTTAAATCAAAACCTCTGCTTTCATTATTTTAATTTTTTAGGTTAGTGAACAGAATAATTTCTTAATCACACAGTCCTTTCCTGTAAATGTCTAATTTACTACTGGGTGTGATCTGTGTTGTAGTCTTCTGAAATCTTTAAAAGCAGATACCATTATCTGAGGAACTTCTCTTTCATAGGCCACTCATCCAAAGCAGTGGGTTAAAAGATTTTTCTTTCTATCTCATGTGGACCAGAAGACCTTTTACTTGCACTCTGCATCTGAACCCCATTTTGCAATGAAATCTGACCAAGACTGGTTCAAAGCCACATGAACGGAATCAGCCACATTTAGTTTATTGAATGAAAAATATTGACCTGCCTTTATATAGTAAAACCTATACTAAATAGTGTGTGTGCAATTTCTGGGGTGTACTAAGCTTCCCAGAATATATCAATAAATAACCATGATAAGAGCTTTCAATGCACAGAGTGTATATGCATAAGAATATATAGGCAGGCTATTCCAACTTCAGCCTTTGGTTGTCTTTTTCTTTCAAAATATTTCTGCAGATTTTAGTCCTTGAAAGTAAACCTATTAAAATATGCTATGAACCAGTAAATAATCACTGAAAATAGATGCTATCTAAAGGGTAATAATATACAAACTCTATTCCTAATACCATAATTGTGAAATAGGAAATAGATTTATATAATAGATCATCCAGATAATAGATCATTCAAGCAGCATGCAAAAGTTATATAACTACGAGGAAAAAAAGCTAGCTCTTTTATAAAGGTCTTTTTTACTTGCACTGAAACTCCTGAAATTGCATCAAAGAAAGATATTTTTTTCCAGTTTCTGAATTGTCTGTTTTGTTGACTTTTCTGTTTGAGATTGTTGTTTCCTCTGCTGTCTCCAGTGGAGGATTTAATACATTCTGCGAAATGCATTGTATTGGCCACTCTTGAAATCCAAATCCAATTAGCTGCAAAATTCTGCAGTATGGACAGGCAGATGATGTTCAAGGTCCTAGGAATGATCCTTCAACCTTGCCTTATTCAAGGTATCATTACCAGAAAGATGAATAGTTGCATTTCTGTTTCCAAGCATGTTAGCATTTCTGGAAATTTGCCATGCTCTTTTATGCAAACTAACTTGATGGATTTCACTGGGATGCTTCTGGAAAGACCAATGACAGCAAAAAACTGGCCCTCGTGATGTCTAGGCATTGCTCCACAGCCGTCTGAACATTTTAAATGTGGTTGCAAAACAGCCCTGAGATAATGGTTTCTGACCATCAGAGCGCTGCTTTTCTTAAGGCCAAGACATGCACAAGTAGACCAAATTCAACTACTGGGTCCAAACCTTAATTCATTTTTCTTCTTTTAAAAACAGTTTTCAGTTATTGCCCTACAATATTGACTTCTCCTGTGAGTTGGAAATGCAATGATAAAACATAGCCTTAGCCGAATAGTTCTTTTGAATAAAAAAAGTAAATTCAGGGAGTGTCACCTTAAAAATAAACCCAACTTATTGCTGACTTCATAAGAGACTTGAGAATGGTCTTTTATTTGTTAATATCAGAATAAAAACTGTATAGATTTTAAAATCCAATTGTATTTCTTCTATATCAGGGCCTTATCCTCTAAAAGTATATTTATGTCATATTAAAGTAAAAAGACATACTATTCCTTTGACTAAAATGATTCTCATGTGATTTAATTGCTCAGCATATAAGGGTTTATTTCTCTAAATTGCTTTCACAGTCACTCTGTCATCAGTGAACAAAAGAAAGAGACAGGAAAACTGAAGCACAATAACCTTACAAAATATGAATCAACCACTTCACTTAATTGGTTTGATTCCATAAAGTATAATTTATACCAACTAATTATACGGGTTTTGTCATTTAAATGTTGAAGTAAATATAACCCATCCATCCTTTCTTGAAGCTTATTTTAAGAGTTGGAAACAAGCCATGGCTGTCCTTGCAGCTAGCTCTGACTGGTCTAACGCTTGATGCGTTACGGGTTAGCCCATTAGCTTCTAGGAAGGATGTGCCGAACTGTCTTTTTACTTAACCAGCTATCGTGTATGTGAGTAGCTGAGAGAGAAAGGCCATCAGTTCCCTTCTGGACCAGGATGCATGCCTGGATAAACAGCTTTTATCCACTCTTCTCTGTTGAAAGGCAATGTTGTCTTATACCAAATATTCATTTAATTGCTCGAACACCATTGCTATGATAGAGAAAGTACTCTCCCTTTCAGCCTTTGCCTTACATTTTCTGGTTTTGGTAAGAATCAAACTTTGGTATGAAACATTTACTTTAATATTTACGAAAAAGTTCTATCTTTAACAATGAAACATGCACAGTAATGCAGAATATCAATGTACTAAGGAAGAGTCAGGCAAGACGTATATAAACCCTTTTGGAAATACATTTCTACTAATAAAATAATTCAGATGCATTTTTCCTTCTAGTTATAAAGAAAATATCAGTATTCTGAAGTGTCTCAGTTTTCTGAAATGTGGGCCAATAGATACCTGCAGGTCAAACAACTCTGACAGAAATATATAATGTTTAGAGGTTTCCCCTTTGTTACACTCCTCATTACTGTGAGACACACAAGGTGGGAGTTCCCCACTGAATATGTTCAAAAGCACAGGTTCTAAATAAAAAATTCCATGTTCAGCAGGATAGTCAGTGGTTTTTCATCACTGGATGCTGATATCCCACCCGAACCTGCCTGTCTCCTTAAAGGATCCTCGATGAGATGAAGGTGTTCTGTGATACATTTTTTTGGCAAGCTTGTAATGTATTATTTATCAATGTAGCTTCTTCCAAGTATTAATAATATATGTTCTCCCATTTCTGCTGTGAAATCTTTTTTTTTTTCAGCTTAACTGAGTTCAGAAAATAAACTTAAACTTTATTCTGTGATAACTAATATCTTCTTATTCGATAAGGTAATCTATAGCATGGCATCTTTGGTATAAGCCCTTTGGGAAACTATGGTCCTGATTATGTGATGCAAAAACATTTACCCTGCAGCAGTTAGTGTTAAAGGACCTTCAGTCCCTTTTTTGGGACTTCAGTCCCTGAACTTGGACCTCCTGGCTTTGTTGGCCAATGGTGAGTAATGTGATACTGGAGGTCTCGACTCCCACCAACAGTGAGGGCTCTTTAGGTCTTGCCAGGCCTGAACTTGGCACCTACCTGGACCTGATTTTAAAGGCTTGTTTTTCACATAAATTAAAATTCTGCACAAGTATCTGTTTAGATATGGTAGTCAGGCAAATGACAAACTCCATTTCCTGGCAGGTAGATACTCTGAATCATTGCAACGTTTTCAAAGAGCAAAACTGAAAAATACAGTTAGTACATTAGAAATAAAATTCATACACAACTTTTTTTCTGTCAATTATTTTTGATTAGCTGTAATTAGCCTTGCATCTCTTTGAATTTCAGGCACACTATACATCACCTCACATACTGCTTAACCAAATGGGACTGGCTAAGTAAATCCCCATTGGCCAGGATTTTTGCTTTTACTATTTTGATTAAGCAGAATTCCTCAGTTTATGAGAATATAAATATGTTGCCTGTAACACATCCCCCCAAAAAACAATTTTTCAGGTAACTGTCTGCCTTGACCAAGCTTGTTCCAATACACTGGAGTCCCCATACTGACATTTTAGCTTGTAAGCCATGCTAAATGTTTATTATTTTCAATATCAACACAAACTTCCAATATTATTCTCTTCTGTTTTGTTGAGAGACACTGCTATAATTCGGCTTCTGTGACATTTGATATAATTGAAAGAAAAGGTTTTCACCCCTATTATCATGCAAAGCACAGGACAAGCTTGGTCTCTTGTGATGTTTTTTGCTCCTTCATAGCAACAGTTGGGCAAAGACATCATAACTACAGTGCATGCATTAAATGAGACCTCAAGACTATCTTCTTCAAAGAGGATGATATATTCCGTGATCTCTCTGTGTCATGAAAACTGTCTAACATTATGTGAGACTTGTGTATTTTTGCAACACCACAGTAGATGAAGGCATACACTAAAACAAAAAATTACTAAGGCCATTAACAGCAAAGAAAGTAAAATATACAGCTCAAAATCAGGCACGGGAAAGAGCACTGGCTGCAAGGAACTTGCCAATGCACTGAGTTTTCCAGTTCCCAGGCAGTTACATTATTTCCTCTTGCACCTGCGGTGCCCGTCCAGCAGCAGGGCTTCCAGCTGAAAGGACAGAGCAGACTGCAGTGGTGGGCAGTTTAACAAGCATTGAGGACAAGGACAGTGGGAATGTTGGTTCAAAGAGGCCCCCTGGGATGATTTGCTCGTTGACCAGATTTGGAGCATCTCACCAGTGTTTTGACAGGATGTCAGGAAACACAAGGAGGTGCCAGTGGCTGTAGTCCAGGTGAGCTCTGACAAAATAAGGTAAGACTGGACAGAACGCTTAGGGGTGAAATTTAGGCTGGGAAGCGAAAGCTGACATTAAAGGCATTCATAGTAGCATAGTCTGAAATTGTCTCACTATCTACAATCAGGCAGAGAAAGATGGAAAGGCAAAGCTTTAAATGCCTGGCTGAGAAAAAGGTGTAAGGAGAAGGGATTCACATTATTGGAAAGTGGGGGCATTCACTAAAGAATGGGTGCCCATAGAGAAGAGGCAAAATTCATTTTGGCCATAGGAAAAACAGGCTTCAGGAAGTTTAAAAACTTTTCTCTGACCATTGTGATTCTAGCTGAAAAGTCCAGCAAAATTTGCAGGTGTTGGAAAGCACACAATTCAAAAAAATGCAAAAGGACATAGTTTAGATAAAGGGTGCAGTTACTAGAATTCTGCATTCTTCACTGAAGAATGCTACAAAAGGTGATGGCAATCCAGTAGGAAATGCAGAAATAGCAGATCACACAGAATCAAACTAGGGTCCACTAAGGAGCAGAAAGCAAGCCACAGTATAAAGCCAAGGGTTAAAATGGGAACTAGTATGGGTAACTATAATGCCTCATGCCAAACAAGAATATCAGCATAATAGGCATATTCGAAATCTGTGGGAAAGAAGGAAATCAGTCAGGCAGTGCAGGAAAGGCAAAGTAGACCTTATCAGTGGAGGAATAACGATGGTTGTTAAAGGAAGCTCTAAGTCAAATGAGACTTAAAGAAGAGAACGGTATTAACACTAGCTAGTCAGGAAAAGTTCTTTAGTTCTTCTAAATTTTACAGCAACCATAATGAGTTTAAATGCAATATCTGTGCAGGAGCAATAAAAGCCAAAATTACATGATGGTTGCACTCAGTTAAATTTAAAAAAAAAAAAAAAGTGGAAATAAATAAAACTGAGGGATGTTGCTATAAAAAACCTGAATGGGATAGCTGAGACAGTTAAATCACTGTGGATGGTGTGGATGCTATCTAGGGACACCATTTTGAAGACCCACAGCAAATGCACAGCACCCATTAAAAAGCAAGTCTGTAAGGGTAAACAACATAGCTAATAAAAGCAAGAACACATCCTTCAAAAAAATGAAGTTGTGTCTCAGGGAGGACAATAGAAAGAACCATAAAATCTGCTTTATCTATAAAACCACAATAAAGAAGACAAAAAATGAGTTTGAATAAATCTCTGGCAAACAAGCTAATAATAATTGTCTTTTAAAGACATCTGGAGGCAAAAGCCTGAGAGGAACTGTGTAAAGCCAACCCAAAACTGAGATACAGAAGAAGTGCTCAGAGAAGATAAGATCACAAATGTAAAACTTAATGCATTTTTTTTCTTTGTGTTCAGCATAGAATAGCTGGGAAATTTTTCTATCCTGGAACCCTTCTTTATGGGAGACTCATGAGAAGGTTTAATTAGCTATAGAAGCAGTTGTGGAACGAACAGACACAACAGTAACAAATCATTGGGATTAGCTGTTACATGCCCAAGAGCCTGAAGAATGAAATAAGTGAACTATTATGATGTGTAATATTTTGCTTCAAACTACTGTAGCACAAGAAGGCTTGGAGGTGCTAATATAACACTGACTTTTCTCCCCAAAGATTTCCAGGGAGTTCGAGGGAGCTAAGGATAGATATGACTGACATGCACAGGGCAAAACAGTAGGAGCGGGATTAATAGACTCATGGAGAATATCTCATACTGAAAAAAACTCAACGCAGCTTTTCTAAATAAAGGTCATATTTTGCAACGCTTTCTGAATTCTTTAAAGAGGTCAACATGCAGGTATATATGGAGGCATGGATTCAAAACAAATGAGGGGAAGCTGTTGATTGTGCGATATATGATTAATCTGTGCACCTCGCTAACATTGAGGGTTGTTAAATACAAAGACACCATCTGGGCTAAAAATCATTAGAACTGAGGAAAATGTTCCAGAGTATTGTTTTGGCCTGTTCTTATATATACCCTCTAGTGTAAGAGACAGAAGGTGGGGCCAGATGAATCTTTCTCTTAACATGGTCATTCTTGCAGGCAGAAATGCAATATATTTTCACATGAAGAAAAGAAGAATTTTTATATGAAAGAAAAGTGTGAAGTTTCAGATGTGGTTTTGTACCTAAGGAGCATTTATAATACATGAAGTGGGATTACAATTCATGTGCAAGAAAAATGATTCAAAGTAAAAAGCTGCCATGATCTTACTGCAAATTCACACGAATGTTCTCATATGAATTTGCCTTACTAACAACTTTTAGCAGCTAGTTGTTTTGGCATAGTTATCAAGGTTTATGCTTGATTAGTTTCTGCATTTCAAAGGTACGGAATATACAAAACTTCAGTAAATTTAAGGAGAGCAGTAAGTGACAATCCTGCTAATTATATACAGACTATGAAACTCTTTAAATTAGTATACTTCTGAAAAGCCTCATTTAAACTAATTGTTATAAATTTTCAGTGGATGATCACTATTTCGAGGGTGTACAATGCTTAGCATGAGCCAGTTCTGTCTTTGGTACCTAGAAGTCTCAGGTTATAATCTTTTGTCATTTGAAGGGGATCATCCAGTTTCCCTTGACAAAATAGTATTTCCCAAATAATTTTTAAAGTGTAAATGAAATAAACTCCCAGGCTCAGGCTGGTCCTGTGGAATGATGGTATATTTCCTTTCAAACATTCAAAACTCATACTTTAAAATTAAGCTTTATATTATTTAAAAAAAACAACAGTATATTCTAAATATTTTCATTATATACTGGTCTTCTTCCTGGATCTCAATTCCTTATCTAAAGGATTTTTCACATTAATACTTTCAGTCATGCTTATTTGAAAATTAGTGCATTTGGAATACAACATACTCTTAGGAAATCTGGGTGGGTTGTCATTGACATCCGTGAGAGTAATGTTTACAGTGGTAGTACCAGCTAGTCCTCCCAGCTGTCCTCCCATGTCCTTGGCTTGGATCAGCACTTGGTATTGTTCTTTCACTTCTCTGTCCATGTTTGGCAAAGCTGTTCTTATTACACCTAGGAGAAGAAATGGGAAAGAGAAAGAACAGGTAAACAAAGGGCTGTGATTGTCTACTATTCCATTTTAATACTGGGTCTCTTGGACCAGGAATGGAACTCTTCCTAAAGGGTTGATAAGAGAGAGTTCACACAGAAACATGCAAATCACTCAGGCTTTTCAAAAGTGTGCTCCTCAGCTATTCAACCATTTAGAATGACTGCTGTGTCTTTTCAATCAGGACATGAACAGCTGAAAGAGAATGGTGCATTTTCACTAGGGATGTGAATGGTGTGAGCATAGGTTTGCTGCATGGGGGCCAAAGAACACTGCATTGTGCAGAGCAGGGCAATGTAGGAAGAGGTGGCAATGCATTTCAGAGCCTCCATCCTCAATTGTTTGCAACCAGTCACTTGCCATCGCAGTTAAGCTACTGTAGACCAAGACAATATTCCTTCTGTACAAAAGGAGGTCTTTATTAGAAGACTCTCCTTTGCTTGAGAAAATTTTCTTGATACAGCACATAGATGCCATGAAAACTTTAGGACTTTCCTTAAAGAAACGTAATTAAAATACCATGGTAAGACATTACCCAAATGACTCTTAATCTTCAGTGATTTTGGATAGCTGATGTCTAAATAGGTATGCCACAATCTCCCTTCTGATATGTTGAGAATGTATATGATAAAGGAAGACTTGTAGAGAGTGAAAGAGAGGTACTACTGATCATAGGATTAGCTGATGAGGTTGTAAAAAGCTATAAGGTTTTGGGGTCTCAAGCCTTTCTCTTGAAACCAAACGTATAGGAGAAAACGCATTTCTGTCAAAATTTTACAAATCCATATTACATTGCAAAATGCTATATGTTCAGCAATAGTTTTCAGAAAATGGCTAGGTGCAGATTGGTGCAGATCACATGCACAACTGAAAAATAAACCAACTGGAAGCATGCTTCTGCTCTAAGTTATTATTGTTTTAGAAAATATTATTTTCTAGTATTAAACTATTTGGGTTTAAAAGCAGTCTTTTTCCCCTGTTGTTATAATGCGTCTGGAATGATAAGAAACAAGCTTTAAGGGTCATTCTCATCTTTATAGCAACTAACCACTGCTGTGTTAACAAATAAGAATAGGAACTGTTCACTTATAGTACTTGTTCAGAGTCTAGAAATAACTGACCTAAATCTGCTATTTCTGGAACCTCTTAAAAATTCCCATTGAATTGAATTGTATAACAATTTCCTTTCTCTCCACTTGTAACACCGATTATGATAATGACAACTGTAATAACTACTACTATTTTCTACCTCAGCATGGCATATATTCTACTGCATAGATCTGGAATATGACTAGCAAATATTTAAGAACATTTAGATATTGCAACACTATCCTTTTGAGCTTTTGAAAACAGTGGTGTTCAATGTTTTGTTTGTTCCAGACAGAAATCTTGAACTGTAAAACTGTAAAAATTTGTTCATATTCATGTGAGACTTATGAGAAAATCTTTTTGTAAATAGAATGAACATTACTAGGCTTCCTCTTGGGTCTCTTAATCTGTACTTTTGCATTGTGGAGACTACATGTTCCACAGTATTTTACAACATCCTTGGTATGCTCATTCCAAGGAAAAAAGAGCTCTGAGAATTAAAGACTTCCCTTGTTATACCAGCAAAACAAAATAAGTAGAAAACATGAAAATGGGCAGATAGTAGGTTGTGAGCAGGAGATGCAGTTCATCTGATTGTTATACCTGTTTTAGGTAGAACTGAGTAGCTTTATCAGTTAGAAATATTCCAGATGGTCTTCACAAAATAAAGGATTGGCTATCACTCTAGTAGTAACGTTCCCAATCCCCCACTGTTTATTCCTGTCTGGAAGTACAAGGTCATTCCATATATTTTTCTGTAAAAAACCTTTGTCTCCAGCAAAAAAAATCAATGAGAATAATTTCCATGTCTAGCAGTTCATAAGCAGTTTTCCCTTTTCTACCTAATCTATTTCAAAAGCATAGAAAAAAAACCTGAAAAATACTATTTCCACCAAAATCAGAAGTTCATATGGACAGGACAAAGGTGATTTAAAGTTTTCTGACCAGGAAAATAGAAAACTAAAATGGAGATAAAAATCCATGGGAAAGCAAGCACTACAAATTTTGGTATTCCAGCTTCAGCTTGACAAAGAATATCCAAACTTTAAATCAAAGTCTTATTATAATGTAGAGTCCTTATGTACATGTAATGGTGTTCTGAGTGTTTTTAAATCCTTCTACCTTAAGATTTTGCAGTAAAGATTGTTCAGCTCCAGAACTGAATAACTTCGATTTTTTTTTCTTTGCAAATGTCATCAATATCAAATGTGCAGAAAAGTATGGTCTCAATGAGGCTGCTGAAAATTGAAAATAGTATGTATGGGACCTGGGCCAAAAGATACACTCCGCAAATTTATTGAGCCATAATTCAACAGGAGATGATCCACTTATGTGGAAGAGAAAATCCAGGTTCCGTGAAAAACCTCCTGACTAAATATTAACATCAATACTCCTGCTGACACCAATTTGGATTTCAAGAATATAACTGAGGTCAGAATATGGACTAGAATACTGGGTCTAAGAAAAAATTTGAGACATCTAGCCATAAATAAGAATATTGACCTCATAAACATATCAGAAGTTTGGGTGGAAAAAAGTTTGTCAAAAGGACATTTTAGTAAAAGAACAGAACGTACAGAGGAAAGATAAGTGAGGTTATCTCTCTTAAGGGAATTGCTCCATGTTAAAGAAAACTCACATTAAAATCAGAAGAGCAATTTCATAGCATCAAGAAGTAACCCCCACGTATAAGATTTGAGGCCTTAAAATGTGCCAGTCCAACAGCTGCTCTCCAGCAGGGACTGTAATGCATTTAACCTTCCTGCAAGAGCAATAAAAGCTAACTCTCCTGCTTCCAGAGTTTGCTTACCTCCAGCAAAGCACTGCAAAAAATTAGGTCAGTAAAGAAGAGGAGTAAAGGGGCAGCTGTGACATTCAGACCCATAAAGGTTAAAAACTCTTCAAGTGTACTACATTCACATCAGAGCAAATGTTTATCACCTATCAGGAATGATTTGAGAAAGGAGTATGTGTAAAGTCATGTGCATGCCAAACATAATCTTTCTTTCATATACAAAGTTATGGTCAGTGGTTTCACCATTACCACTTTGTGATGTGGTCTTGTCCTGGTTTCAGCTGGGATAGAGTTACTTGTCTTCCTAGTAGCTGGTACAGTGCTATGTTTTGAGTTCAGCATGTGAAGAATGTTGATAACACACTGATGTTTTCAGTTGTTGCTCAGTAGTGTTTAGACTAATGTCAAGGATTTTTCAGCTTCTCATGCCCAGGCAGCAAGAAGGCTGGAGGGGCACAAAAAGTTGGCACAGGACACAGCCAGGGCAGCTGACCCAAACTGGCCAACGGGGTATTCCAGACCATGGGACGTCATGTCTAGTGTATAAACTGGGGGGAGTGGGGCGGGGGATCGCCGCTCGGGGGACTGGCTGGGTGTCGATTGGCGGGTGGTGAGCAATTGCACTGCGCATCATTTGTACATTCCAATCCTTTTATTATTGCTGTTGTCACTTTGTTAGTGTTATCGTTATCATTATTAGTTTCTTCTTTTCTGTTCTATTAAACCGTGCTTATCTCAACCCATGAGTTTTACTTCTTTTCCCGATTTTCTCCCCCATCCCACTGGGTGGGGGGGGAGTAGGTGAGTGGCTGCGTGGTGCTTAGTTGCTGGCTGGGGTTAAACCACGACAGATCTTAAGGTAGTAACAGAAATTTCCACAGACATATCAGCTTTTGTGTGGTAGAAGCTAAAAAGTGCACAGAATGTTTGGAACTGTTTGGAAAGGAATAAAGAACACAAGTGTTATAATTAAACCATTTTATATCTCTATATGAGCTTCCTTCTTGAATACTGTGTGCTCTTTCTCATCCCGAGAAGGACGAGAAGGATGATCATTGTTACAGAATGGCTTCTGTTTAAAGAAGTCTTCAATCTAGAAAAAAGGGAACTGGAGGAGAATATGGGTCTATAAGGTCATGGGGAACTAATAAATAGGAATTAACTGCTCACTGTCTCATGCAATGTAAGTGTGAGGTATGAAATAAGTTAAGAGGTGTTGCATTTCAAAAAAGCAAGAGGACCTGGATCTTCACCCCAAAACCCTTTTGCTGTGGAATTTCTAGTCACTGGGTGTGCAGATACTATGCTCCTGGACAAGTCAACTCTACTGGGAAGCGGACAAGTTATGGAGGTGAAATCCTTTCAGAGTTTTAGTCACATGGACACTGCTAATCGCCCAGGAACTTCGTAAGAACAAGTTGTTGAAGACTAGAAGAGTATTCAGGGGGTGCATCACTAAACATTTCTTCTTTTATCCTTCACTAGAGCTGAGCAGGCCATCACTTTTGGAAACATGACACAGGGCAGCATGGACCTTTGCTCTGACCTGGTATGGATGTTCTTAAGTTCTTTAAATAACTACAAGGGCATGTCTCAAAATTGTCATTAGAATGCAAGAGACAGCAAAAAAAGCCAACAACAGCAACCCCCAAAATGCTTATCCATCTGCCAGCACTTCTGAGTTTGTCTGTCATTCTGTACCCAAATGGCTTTCTTCCCCTTTCCTGTCAAAAACACCCAAGGCAGGTGTCTGCCAGTAAAACCCTGCAGTGAAAAACTACTGTATCATCTCAGTTATAAAATAAAGAATAGGAAATGCCAGACCCGTAGTGCTGCCCAAGACTCCTGGATTTTACAGCAAATCATTAAGCATGGTCCTGTGCATTATTATTCACATACTGTCTATCTCTACAGTCATTGTTAGACGCACAGGTAACTCTCATATTGTGACCTTTCTAATGTAAGCCAGGTTACAGCACATTACTGTTGCTCATAGAAGCGTGAATCTATATGCTTTTTCCTGGTATAGGATTTTAAGCTATGCTGGGCTAGCTGTTTCATGAATCTTCCTTTGCAGCTGTGTCCATTCTTTTACCACCAAGGCCCACTTGAATAACTCATTAAAGATATTGATATACAGATGTGCAAACACTGGGTTTGTATGATGTTCCAGGGCTAGTAGGGTGCAGGCCATCACCTATGATCCACTCGCTACTCACTACTGAGTAATAGATGAGAGCATATGATACAGCAATTCAAAGTGCCACGGGAAAAAAAGTTCTTCTTCAAGTACTAACAACTATTAATTTTTTTTCTTGGGAAACTTGTACTAGAACTCCAACTGTGGCTCCAGTAAAGGTTTTTCTTTCCATTGAATTCCTCCTCATTCTTTACAAGACTGAAATAAAAAATAGGTATAAAAGTAAATACTTCTTTTTCCCCAGACACTTGAAGAAGTCCCATTTCAGTTTGAAAAGTAAAATTGCTCACTGAAAATTGCAATATGATCTCCTGCTAAATGGAGCATGTGACAAAGGAATGTGCCCACTGGAGACAGTGCACTAACAGCCTTATGAGGCTCTCACTGCCAAACTATTGATCAGAGATAAAGGCTCTTTAACACACAAACTGACATTCAAGTACAGCTCCACTGGAAGGAGAAACTATTTGCTGAAAGGGGCATATGGACAACTATCTCTGTAACACATTCAGGATGACACAATGCATGGCATTCACCATGTAGGTTATTGGCTCCTTAACTGAATTACTAAATATAGAAACAAGAATGACATTTAGAAGTATAGGACAAGATACCTAATTAACATGTCTACCAACCTCCCAAATACTTCAGTCTCTTTAAAGGTATTATCCTTTTCTGCTCACACATCCAGTAACCCCAGACAAACATACTATGCCCCAGGAAAAGAAGAGGGCAAAAGATGATTAGCTGTTCCACAGTCTCAAATTAGCTCTATGTAGCAAAACAATCATTGCTAGAGAATTTCTGACTGTAAGTTCAGCAAGTAAAAATGCTAAGAAAAAAGAATGTAGACCCAAGATACAAAACTGAATCATCAGGAAAAAAAAAAAACCAAAAAACAGAATGCATGTAGCAGATAAAACTTTAGCTATAGAGAAATGGTAAAGCATAAAAAAAAATTGTTCAATGTATACATATTTTAGCTATTCCAGGACTGATTGGAGAACCATTTTTCTTTTGTTTCTACAACAGATTATAATTTATTCAAAAACTAGTCAATACTCAAAACTGAATCATGTGCAAAGTTACTCTACTGGCTTTTGGCCATATCAGCCCAGTCCATATTTATTCACTGATACTGCCCACATGAATCAAAATCTAAACTTTAAATCTTCCACTGTTGCTGATAAACTATTTACCTGTCTTCGGATCAATGGAGAAATATGGCTGCCCCTGAAGAATGCTGTAAACCACTCTAGCACTGTTTCCGTAAGTAGGATCATCAGCATCTGTTGCCTTTACTTGTAGCACATATGCTCCTGCAAAGAAACACAGGTAATCACATTTTCAGTATAGAGCAGTGATCAGGGATATTTCAGACACGTTAGTCCTGTTGCTAGTGGATTCTATTGTAATTCTTGTTCGACTGGAAACAAGGCGAGAATAAAACAGCCAATTCTTCATCTCCATGTTAGCAACCATCTAGGTAACAGCTGAGGCATAATGGCAAGGAAAGGGGAAGCAGCCCACCATCAGAAGATATTTATAAACAGTTTATGATGCATGCATTATTTACAAAAACTTTTTACCCAACACATATAGGATGGAGGTCTAGGGAAGCGCAACAGTGCATTTTGAAAAAGGAGTATACTCCACAGTTTTGTGAAAAGCTAGACAACAGTGGAAGTAAAATATGTGAATTGCCTTTAAAACAAGTGTTTCATCAAGCAACTCCTGAATCTGCCAGTGAACCAAACTCTAAGTACCTTTAAAAACTATACTGCAGTCTTCTAAAGGTGGAATTCAGATTCCCGTTGTAGAATGAAATTAGGTGTTTGGTTCAGCCAGTTGTCTTCAAAATCTGAACTTGAATCTTCTTGCCTTACCAATACAGCTCAGTAGGAAACAGAAGTACTGTGGAGGAAGGACCTCCTTTTGACACTCTATTTTCAGCCATGGTTATAGACCAGACCTAGTGCAGTTTGCCTTATATTCTGACTTAAAGGGGACCCATGGAGCAAAAGAAATGCACATGAAGACAGAAAACTCACTGTAAATCGCAATAGTCTTGTAGAAATATCTTGTCCCTCCTGCTGGTAGCTAAGCAATTTACCTGCATTGCCCCACTACCTCATAATGAAAATAGCGTTCAAACTATAGCCTTCAGCAAAACAAACGGCCACATATTTAGGCTTTCCCATCAGCTTTGAAGAATTAATAGTTTCCTATGATCTTCTGTGCAAATGAATGTTGGAATTTGCAATGCTGATTTGGAGTGAGTGAGGCTTAAGACAACCTACGTGAGAAACAGCCCAGGGAGGAGGGTTATCCCCACTGTTTTTGCTTTAAGAAGTGTTCCGCCCTTGGAGGTTATCTGACGTTTTTTCAAGAATATCCGTGGAATACTGCAAGCACTTCAAGACTGCTACTTTTCTGTAATGAAAACTGGCAAGTTTCAAAGGATGTTCACAATCTAAAATTAACCTTAATGGACTAGTCGAAGTTTATTTCTGGGAGTGCCTCACTGAGAGATGCTCCATGTGAAAGGTCCTGTGAGATAGACAGGAAAGTAACTGATAGCAGAAGTAGCTGTTTGAAGGATTTTTTTTTTTCAGTCCCCGCTCCCCCAGCATCTTCCCGTATAAGGACTGACAGTGGTGCTGAAGGGCTTTTTACAATTAATATTGTAAAAATACTTGCTGCATGATGGCTTGTCATACAAGACTGCTCCTGTTACAGTTGTTGATTGAACAACAGAGAATGAAAATTATTCCAGAGATATTCTTTCTATCTCCTGAAGAAGGCACAGAAATATAAGTGTTATTTGACTAACAATCACTTTTTAAAGTCAATAGGCTGATCGTGTTTTTAAGCTGACGGAGTGTTCCATTAAGATCAACTTCTAAAAGAAAGAAATTATTAGCAATGAATAAATGAATGAAAATAAACAACTGAGATGGATTCAGTTAACTAAAAACCTGAGGTTACTCTCTTGATTTTCTGGATGTGAAGGGTGAAGAATGATAGGAGTTAGGGAAGACCAAAGTCCAGGTTCAGTATAACAATTGTGGAAGCAGTGCCTACTCAAACACTTGTGCCTTTCTTTACATAACACATAACCATAACTGACTATACATTAAATAGCTCACACAAGCCCGGCTGGAGGAATACATTTTCCTACTGGAATGACAGACAGAAGCTATCAAATACCTGTAGAGCATTTGATGACTTTCACCTGTTCCTGTCCATAAGGAATACCTTTGTAATAGGATCTCCCACTTTCAGCCCTGTTTTCTGCTCCAGAAATTCAAGGAGCCACAGCAATAACTTAGTTCTACTCCAGTGACCAAGATGGAGAAGGAAATGGTAGCTTTGAAATTTTTCCCCCCTTCCCTTGAAGAACTGTACGTTCACTGTACGTGCCACCTTGGGGCCCTTCCCGTTGTTGAAGAAAAAGCAAGATCTGTTCCTTTTGGAGTAATTACATTGACAAAACATGTCGTGTTCACTCACTGTACAGTGCAACATGCCTTCCCAGTATACGCACAATTGTCTTCATTGCTACAGTATCTCACTATCTTTTCAACCTGAAAAATTCAGTCTGCTTTTTCTGCTGAAAAGAAATGCTACTTTTTAACATAGCTGCTGCCTTCTTTCCAAATTGTTCGGTCTTCCACTGTGTTCTGACTTTAGGCTGGTGACTTTTGCTCCTCTCTGAAGTGTAGGAGCAAAGCATCAGACTCCCAGATGCTGAGGTCTGAACTGGGTGACAGCTGAACTGTCAGCTCTGGCTGACAAGTGTGCTGCTTCAGGACTGGTTTAGGACAATAGCCTGCACTTTTGCCAAAAAAAGGCAATGCTGTCACACAGTCCCAAGTCTCCCCGTGGGCCAGGACTCGTGTTTCTGATGCCACACTGGTTGCTACTTAAGGCAGCTGACTTTAGTTTGTCTTCTGAGTACAAACTGACAAAATTTTATCATCATGTTGCCAAGACCTTTGCTTTCCACCTTGAAGGAAGCGACATTCTCCATAAGAGAACAGGACAGGCAGACCAAGATTTACAAATGCAAGGGCAGAAAGTTAAACTTCTTTCTAAGTGTGCTTATTTTCTGAAGTGCTGACCACTGAGAAGACCTACCAAAGGTTAGGATTTAAAAATCTGATGTTTCTGGAAGGCTAGCCACAACACCCACCTTCTCACAGGTTATCAACAGAGAACTTGGAAACACCATAATGAAGATCTCTCGAACACTTGAGACTATCTGATAGAAACAGCAGACCTGTCACACAGAGCACTGGCCATCACCTCAGGAGGACAAATCACATATTTTACTACTGACTGTTCATGTCAACTAACTTTGGACAACAAATATAGACTGTTAAAAGGCTCCTAAAGTCAGGCAGTGAGGAAAATCTCATGTTACCTAATCAATACTTTTGCATTACTTTTGGACTTTAGGATATATCATCTTTATGAATTTTGCTTCACTGCACCTCACTTGCATATTGAAAACCACACATAATATAAGTCTATATGCCAGCTCTTTTAAAAAAGAAGCCTGGGCAGGCTTGAGATGTGGGCCCGTGCGAACCTCATGAAGTTCAACAAGGCCAAGTGCAAGGTCCTGCACATGGGTCAGGGCAATCCCAAGCACAAAGACAGGCTGGGCGATGAGAGGATCGAGAGCAGCCCCGAGGAGAAGGACTTGGGGGTGTTGGTTGACAAGAAGCTCAACATGACCTGGCAATGTGCGTTTGCAGCCCAGAAAGCCAATCGCATCCTGGGCTGCATCAAAATAAGCATGACCAGCAGGTTGAGGGAGATGATTCTCCCCCTCTACTCCACTCTGGTGAGACCCCACCTGGAGTACTGTGTTCAGCTCTGGGGTCCTCAACACAAGAAGGACATGGACTTGTTGAAGTGAGTCCAGAGGAGGGCCACCAAGATGATCAGAGGGCTGGAGCAGCTCTCCTAAGAAGACAGGCTGAGAGAGTTGGGGTTGTTCAGCCTGGAGAAGAGAAGGCTCCAGGGAGACCTTACAGCAGCCTGCCAGTACCTAAAGGGGGCCTACAAGAAAGCTGGAGAGGGACTTTTTACGAGGGCATGTAGTGATAGGACAAGCAGTAATGGCTTTGAACTGAAAGAGGGTAGATTTAGATTAGACGTAAGGAAGAATTTCTTCACACTGTGAGGGTGGTGAGGCACTGGAACAGGTCGCCCAGAGAGGTTGTGGATGCCCCATCCCTGGAAGTGTTGCAGGCCAGGCTGGATGGGGCTTTGAGCAGCCTGGTCTAGTGGAAGGTGTCCCTGCCCACGGCAGGGGGGGGTTAGATGTAGATGATCTTTAAGGTCCCTTCCAACCCAAACCATTCTATGATTCTATGATTTATGAGTGAATGCATGGATTTGTAGCACTTCAGAATAAGAGAGACTTTACAAAGTATACTAAATTAACACAAATCAGGAACTACTGTCTCAGTATATTCATCAGCTTCTCTTAAGTTCAAACAGTTTGTGTAAGAAATGCTAAATTAAGATATTCAAGCAACCTTATTTTTTCTTGTTATGACGTAAATATTCACATATATTTCAGATGTTGTCATGTGAGGTATTGAATATGTTAGTGGGGATATTTTTAATAAGGAAAGTTGGTAATTTTTCATAAATTTATTCCATACAGTGTCTCAGGAGACTGAAACAACAGATATAGCAGTAAATGTGTTTATCTATTTTTGCATATTCAAAGCAAAGCTCCTGTTGCTGGGAATGGATTTTGGAGCTCATCCCTTATTCCATCATTTGTTTCCTAACCCGTAGCAACAGCATTTTAAAACCACTCAATATCCTTCTTACAGAGCAGTGACCAGCTCCCCTTCTTTCCAAAACCACTATGACCAGCAAACAGCTCCTGCTACATCACCAGCAACAGCTTCCTCCAAACCAGAAATTATATACCAAAACAAAGATTTGCTGAAAGAGCGTAAGCCAGAATGAGTGCTTTCATGGCAATACTTATAGTGGAGTTCATGTCACCTATTATTAATTATTAGACTTTTACCATGCAGGCATCCCCAGTCACGCCAGGCACCTGCAGCTCGCTTTGCAGCCAGGGGCTGAACACAGGGAGCCTGGGAGCACTGGTCTGCATGTACCAGTGATGCACAGGTAGGTGATGTGAAACACCAGGGCTGAATCCATATCTATGTCTAAGTTCTTACACAAAAATGTGGCGTTGCAAGGTGAAGGAAGCAGACAGCGGCCATCAGCCTGCCTGAAAATTCTGCCACTGACCCAGGTGCCTGATGATCCCTGCACATACCAACTCTTAGTTGCCTAAAAATATTAGTTTAGGTATTCTTACGTACATGTTCCAGGTAATTCAACTTTATTACACAAAAGAAGGAAGAAATGCTGATTTATAAACTAAGTTTCATTAAGACAGACATTCAAAGTCATGTTTTAGCCTGATAAATAGCAGACACTGAATATGAAAAATAATCCATTTCACAGTGACAATAGTTTCAACTGTATTAATTCATCTGTCATATCTTTTACAATAAACAGATAATATGTAAAGCTTATATTTTTATGAGAGGTCAGGCATGTTTTTTTAATGTGCCTCCAGTCATTTACTAACTTAAATACATATCTAATGTTCTAAACAGGTTTTTTGAAATTGGTTTCTCATCCCTTCAGTATTATCAAGCATTGTTCATTGTATCTAACAAGCTTTCTACTTTATTGCAAAGAATAAAACCAATATATTTTTAAAAGTAGACTCTAAAATCTAATTATTTTTTTCCAGGCAATAATACAGGGCACTACAGCTGTAAATCTTTAATGCACAAAGGTAGTGATGGAGGATCATATTTACTATAGCTCATGACATTTTAATTAAAATATGTACTTACATTACCACATCAAGTAATCAAATGAACAAAAAAAATACAGTATTTTTTGTTGTTCGGAAATACCTTATATGATAGTCAGCATTTAAAAAGACTTTTTTTTTTTAATTTTTCATGTGCAATCAACAAATATTTGATGTAAGACATTATAAAATGCAGAAGAATGGAATGATGTGCTTAAGGATTTATTTATGTTTTAAAAAGAGAAGAAAAATAATGCTAAACCATTCACACAGCTCAAGGAAATGGTATGGAATTTTAATAAAGATTATATTTTCTTTAAAATAATACAGACAATATTGAGGACTAACATATTGTAAATAGTTGTTTTAATCACAGCAAGCATACTGGCCTGAATTTTACTCTAGCTGAAGTCCAAAGGCAATCCAGCAATAACTGCAAATAGAATGGGGCCCAACATCTCTAACTCCTTGGACAAACTGACTAAAATAGCCCTAAAAAAGCCTCATAGTTTATATTAGAATGACTGGAGGGAACTACAGGAAGCCTGAGTTTATACCATAATAAGAATGTTTATGAAATAAGGATTTGACTTCTAGAACTATTACCATTTTTTTCTGACAGTCTTTCTTTAGAAAAAATGCTACTTTGCCAAAATCAGAAGAACATCTCAAAGAAGAGCAGTATTGATTAAATTTCTTCCCATCCAAAGA